>NC_080377.1:13594708-14794708 GCF_014773155.1 Arachis stenosperma
AATCCGGAAAGTCTCACATTGTCTGTGGTATTCCGAGTAGGATTCCGTTCATGAATGACTGTGACGTGCTTCAAACTTTAACCTGCTGGGCGTTAGTGACAAACGCAAAAGAGGGATTCTATTCCAGTAGGAGCGGGAACCAACCGGTGATTGGCCGTACTGTGACAGAGTGCGTGCATTAGCTTTCACTGCGAGGATGGGATGTAGCTATCAACCATGGGTGATGCCTCCAGACTGGTTAGCTGTGCGAGTGACAGCCGCACAGGTTATTTCCCCGAGAGGAATGAAAGTAGCCACAGCTGATAGTGAACCCCTATACAAGGCTTGCCATGGAAAGGAGTAAGAAGGATTGAGTAGAAGGAATAGGAGATCAGGCGTCCGAGAGCTCTACAGCATCTCCATTCCACTTATCTGAAATTCCTACCAATGAATCTACATAAGTATTTCTATCCTTTTTATTATTATTCCTTTTTATTTAACAATCCAATTATCACTATTACCCTTTAATCCGCCTAACTGAGATCTACAAGGTGACCATAGCTTGCTTCATACCAACAATCTCTGTGGATTCGACCCTTACTCACGTAAGGTATTACTTGGACGACCCAGTACACTTGCTGGTTAGTTGAACGGAGTTGTGAATTCAAGTTAAGAAAATAAACAGTGCCCTAAGGGTATATTCATACTAAAGCTCAAAAGATAGAAGAACATAGTGATCACAATTTCGTCCACCAGCCCTCCATACTGTGATCCATGGCAATGCCATAGGATCTTTTGTGCTTCTTCTCTAGGTACACATCTGTGGATTACTCCGTCTGCACATCTCTTAAAGAGATATGGTTCATCCCAGAGGTAGTACTTGGCATCCGAAATTAATTTCTTTCTTTGCACTTTGCTGTACTCCTGGGGTATGAACCTCACAGCTTTATAATTTGCAATATCTGCAAACCAAGGAGCTTCCTGAATGGCAAAGAGTTGCTCATCTGGGAAAGTCTCAGAGATCTCAGTAGAAGGGAGGGACGCCCCAACTACTGGTTCTATTCGGGACAGATGATCAGCTACTTGGTTCTCTGTCTCTTATTTCTATATCAAACTCTTGCAGAAGCAACACCCATCTTATTAGCCTGGGTTTTGAATCCTGCTTTGTGAGTAAGTATTTAAGAGCAGCATGGTCAGTGTACACAATCACTTTGGATCCTACTAGATAAGATCTAAACTTGTCAATGGCATAGACCACTGCAAGTAATTCTTTTTCTGTGGTTGTGTAATTCTTCTGTGCATCATTTAGAACACGGCTAGCATAATAAATGACATGCAGAAGTTTGTTATGCCTCTGTCCCAACACTGCATCAATGGCATGATCACTGGCATCACACATTAATTCAAATGGCAATGTCCAATCTGGTGCAGAGATGACTGGTGCTGTGACCAGCTTAGCTTTCAGGGTCTCAAATGCCTGCAGACACTGTGTGTCAAACACAAATGGTGTGTCAGCAGCTAGCAGGTTACTTAAAGGTTTTGCAATTTTTGAAAAATCCTTTATAAACCTTCTGTAGAATCCTGCATGCCCTAGAAAGCTTCTGATTGCCTTAACATTGGCAGGTGGTGGTAATTTTTCAATTACCTCTACCTTTGCCTTATCCACCTCTATTCCCTTACTTGAAATTTTGTGCCCAAGGACAATTCCTTCAGTCACCATAAAGTGACATTTCTCCCAGTTTAAAACCAGGTTAGTCTCTTGGCACCTTTTCAGGACAAGTGCTAGGTGGTTAAGACAGGAGCTGAATGAGTCTCCATATACTGAGAAGTCATCCATGAAGACTTCCAGAAATTTCTCTACCATATTGATGAGCGGATAATTTGTACACTTTTTGGCATTGTTTTTAGTATGTTTTTGGTATGATCTAGTTAGTTTTTAGTATATTTTTATTAGTTTTTAGTTAAAATTCACTTTTCTGGACTTTACTATGAGTTTGTGTGTTTTTCTGTGATTTCAGGTATTTTCTGGCTGAAATTGAGGGACCTGAGCAAAAATCTGATTCAGAGACTGAAAAGGACTGCAGATGCTGTTGGATTCTGACCTCCCTGCACTCGAAGTGGATTTTATGGAGCTACAGAAACCCAATTGGCGCGCTCTCAACGGCGTTGGAAAGTAGACATCCTGGGCTTTCCAGCAATATATGATAGTCCATACTTTGCCCAAGATTTGATGGCCCAAATCGGCGTTCAAAGTCACCTCAAGAAATCCCAGCGTTAAACGCTGGAACTGGCACCCAAATGGGAGTTAAACACCCAAACTGGCATAAAAGCTGGCGTTTAACTCCAGGAAGAGTCTCTACACGAAAATGCTTCATTGCTCAGCCCAAGCACACACCAAGTGGGCCCGGAAGTGGATTTTTATGTCATTTACTCATCTCTGTACACCCTAGGCTACTAGTTTTCTATAAGTAGGACCTTTTGCTATTGTATTTTTATCTAGAGCTTTTGATCATGTTTTATGATTGAACTCAATTTGGGAGGCTGGCCATTCGGCCATGCCTAGACCATATGCTTATGTATTTTCAACGGTGGAGTTTCTACACACCATAGATTAAGGTGTGGAGCTCTGCTGTACCTCGAGTATTAATGCAATTACTATTGTTCTTCCATTCAATTCCGCTTGTTCTTGTTCTAAGATATCACTTGTTCTTCAACTGGATGAATGTGATGATCCGTGACACTCATCATCATTCTCACTTATGAACAAGGTGACTGACAACCACTTTTGTTCTACAAGCAACCAAGGCTTTAGTGAATGTCTCTTGGATTCCTGATTGCACGATGCATGGTTGATCGCCTGACAACCGAGTGCTCGCCTGACAAACGAGCCAACCATTCCGTGAGATCAGAGTCTTCGTGGTATAGGCGAGAACTGATGGCAGCATTCAAGAGAATCCGGAAGGTCTAACCTTGTCTGTGGTATTCTGAGTAGGATTCAATGACTGAATGACTGTGACGTGCTTCAACTCCTAGCAGGCGGGCGTTAGTGACAGACGCAAAAGTATCAATGGATTTATTCCGGCCTGACCGAGAACCGACAGCTGAATTCCGCGTGCCGTGACAGGGCATATGCAATCGCTTTCACTGAGAGGATGGGAGGTAGCCATTGACAACGGTGAAACCCTACACAAGCTTGCCATGGAAAGGAATAAGAAGGATTGGATGAAGACAGTAGGAAAGCAGAGAGACGGAAGGGAAGGCATCTTCATGCGCTTATCTGAAGTTCCTACCAATGAATTACATAAGTATCTCTATCTTTATCTTTTATGTTATTTTCGTTCATCACCATATCCATTTGAGTCTGCCTGACTAAGATTTGCAAGATGACCATAGCTTGCTTCATACTAACAATCTCTGTGGGATCGACCCTTACTCACGTAAGGTATTACTTGGACGACCCAGTGCACTTGCTGGTTAGTTGTGTGAAGTTGTAGTGATCACAATTTCGCGCACCAAGTTTTTGGCGCCGTTGCCGGGGATTGTTCAAGTTTTGAGCAAGCTTTTTGTCCGGTAACATCAGTGCCAAGATCCGGCAACAGCACCAAGTTTTTGGCGCCGTTGCCGGGGATTGTTCAGTTTGGACAACTGACGGTTCATCTTGTTGCTTAGATTAGGTATTTTTTTTCGAAATTCTTGAAGATGAATTCTAGAGTTTCATGATGATTTGTTGAAATCTGGCTGGCTGAGAAGCCATGTCTAATCTCATTGGACCTAGGTTTCAACTTATCATCACAAGAGCTTGTTGATTTTTATCAATCTTGCTTTTGGAGCAGTGACCTGCTAAGGCTTGGCTGGCCTTTGGCCATGTCTAGTGTTTTGGACCGAAGCTTTCTTTGAAAGCTTGGCTGGCTGTGAAGCCATGTCTAATTCCTGGACCGGAGTCTTAGACTAGCATTGCACTGATTCCTGGAATTCTCATTAAGAATTTTGATATATTTTTCCACTTAATTTTCGAAAAACAAAAAAAAAAACTCAAAAATCATAAAATCTAGAAATTTCTTGTTTGAGTCTAGTGTCTCATCTTAAGTTTGGTGTCAATTGCATGCATTCATTCATATGTCTTAGTGATCTTCAAGTAATTCTTGATGATTTTCGTGCTCTAATCTTTGAATTCTATTGACTTGAAGTATTTTATATGTCTTATATGCATTCTCATATTGTTAGTGTCAGTGGTATACAAACTGCTAAGTTTGGTGTCTTGCATGCATTGTTATTTGATTTTAGTTGCATTTTGATTATCCTTTATTATTAAAAATCCAAAAATATTTTTAATTTGTGTCTTTTCAAGTCAATAATACAGAGAATTGAAGATTCAGAACATACAGCAGAGGAATTGCACAGAAAAAGCTGGGCGTTCAAAACGCCCAGTGAAGAAGGACAGACTGGCGTTTAAACGCCAGCCAGGGTACCTGGTTGGGCGTTTAACGCCCAAAAGGGTATAGTTTTAGGCGTTAAACGCCAGAATGTGCACCATTCTGGGCGTTTAACGCCAGGATGGCACAAGGGGGAGAATTTTGTTTTCAAATCAAATTTTTTTCAAGTTTTCAAAGTTTTTCAAAATCAAATCTTTTTCAAATCATATCTTTTCAATCAAATGTTTTTAAAATCAATTTCTTTCCTTTTTCAAAGATACTTACTATCAATTAATGATTTGATTCAACATTTCGAGAATGTTGCCTTTTCTGTTGAGAAAGGTTTAATGTTTGAATCATATCTTTTCTTGATAGCCAAGTTACTAATTTTTTTAAAATCAAATCTTTTTAAAATTGTTTTCAAATCATATCTTTTCAATCACATGTTTTTAAAATCAATCATACCTTCTTAACCCCATCTTTTTTAAAATAGTTTTCAATCAAACCTTTTTGATTTCTAATTTCAAAATCTTTTTCAAAAATCATCTTATTTCTTTCCCACTCTCATTTTCGAAAATTAAGTAATGTTTTTTCAAAAATATTTTCAAAATTTTTCACTTAATTTTCGAAAATTACTTCACTTCTCCTCACATCCTTCTATTTATGGACTAACACTATTCCTTAATGCAAAATTCGAACTCCATCTCCTTTGATAAGTTCGAATTTTCTACTTCTGTCTTCTACTCTTCTTTTCCTCTGACACTTCAAGGAATCTCTATACTGTGACATAGAGGATTCCACATTTTCTTGTTCCCTTCTCTTTTTTATGAGCAGGAGCAAAGACAAAAGCATTCTTGTTGAGCCTGACCCTGAACCTGAAAGGACCTTGAAGAGAAAGCTAAGAGAAGCCAAAGCACAACTCTCTTTAGGGGACCTGACCGAATTCTTCAAAGAAGAAGAACACATGGCAGCCGAAAACAACAACAATGCAAACAATGCAAGGAAGGTGCTGGGTGACTTTACTGCACCTACTCCCGACTTCTATGGGAGAAGCATCTCTATCCCTGCCATTAGAGCAAACAACTTTGAGCTTAAGCCTCAATTAGTTTCTCTAATGCAACAGAATTGCAAGTTCCATGGAAACCCATTGGAAGATCCTCATCAGTTTTTAGCTGAGTTCTTGCAAATCTGTGACACTGTCAAGACTAATGGGGTAGACCCTGAGGTCTATAGACTCATGCTATTCCCTTTTGCTGTAAGAGACAGAGCTAGAATATGGCTAGATTCTCAACCTAAAGAAAGCCTGGACTCTTGGGAAAAGCTAGTCAATGCCTTCTTGGCAAAGTTCTTTCCACCTCAAAAATTGAGCAAGCTTAGAGTGGAAGTCCAAACCTTCAGACAGAAGGATGGAGAATCCCTCTATGAAGCTTGGGAAAGATACAAACAATTAATCAGAAAGTGTCCTTCTGACATGCTTTCTGAATGGAGCATCATAGGTATTTTCTATGATGGTCTCTCTGAACTATCCAAGATGTCTTTGGATAGCTCTGCTGGAGGATCTCTTCATCTGAAGAAGACGCCTACAGAAGCTCAAGAGCTCATTGAAATGGTTGCAAATAACCAATTCATGTACACTTCTGAAAGGAATCCTGTGAACAATGGGACAAGTCAGAAGAAAGGAGTTCTTGAGATTGATGCTCTGAATGCCATACTGGCTCAGAACAAGATATTGACTCAACAAGTCAATTTGATTTCTCAAAGTCTGTCTGGAATGCAAAATGTACCAAGCAGTACTAAGGATGCTTCATCTGAAGAAGAAGCTTATGATCCTGAGAACCCTTCAATGGAAGAGGTGAATTACATGGGAGAACCCTATGGAAACACCTATAATTCTTCATGGAGAAATCACCCAAATTTCTCATGGAAGATTCAAGAAAGACCTCAACAAGGTTTCAATAACAATAATGGTGGAAGAAACAGGTTTAGCAATGGCAAGCCTTTTCCATCATCTTCTCAGCAACAGACAGAGAATTCTAAGCAGAATCCCTCTGACTTAGCAACCATGGTCTCTGATCTAATCAAAACCACTCAAAGTTTCATGACTGAAACAAGGTCCTCCATTAGAAATTTGGAGGCACAAGTGGGACAGCTGAGCAAGAAAGTTACTGAACTCCCTCCTAGTACTCTCCCAAGCAACACAGAAGAAAATCCAAAAGGAGAGTGCAAAGCCATCAACATGGCCGAATTCTGGGAGGAAGAAGAGGCAGTGAACGCCACTGAGGAAGACTTCACTGGACGTCCACTGGCCTCCAATGAGTTCCCCAATGAGGAACCATGGGAATCTGAAGCTCAAAATGAGACCATAGAGATTCCATTGGACTTACTTCTGCCTTTCATGAGCTCTGATGAGTATTCTTCCTCTGAAGAGGATGAGTATGTCACTGAAGAGCAAGTTGCTAAATACCTTGGGGCAATCATGAAGCTGAATGACAAGTTATTTGGAAATGAGACTTGGGAGAATGAACCTCCCTTGCTCACCAAAGAACTGGATGACTTGTCTAGGCAGAAACTGCCTCAAAAGAGGCAGGATCCTGGGAAGTTTTCAATACCTTGTACCATAGGCACCATGACCTTCAAGAAGGCCTTGTGTGACTTAGGGTCAAGTGTAAACCTCATGCCCCTCTCTGTAATGGAGAAGCTAGGGATCTTTGAGGTGCAAGCTGCAAAAATCTCACTAGAGATGGCAGACAACTCAATAAAACAAGCTCATGGACTTGTAGAGGATGTTTTGGTGAAAGTTGAAGACCATCACATCCCTACTGATTTCATAGTCCTAGAGACTGGGAAGTGCATGGATGAAACCATCATCCTTGGCAGACCCTTCCTAGCCACAGCAAAGGCTGTGATTGATGTTGATAGAGGCGAACTGATCATTCAAGTGAATGAAGAATCCTATGTGTTTAAGGCTCAAGGATATCCCTCTGTCACCATGGAGAGGAAGCTTGAAGAGCTTCTCTCAAATCAGAGTCAAACAGAGCCCCCACAGTCAAACTCTAAGTTTGGTGTTGGGAGGCCACAACCAAACTCTAAGTTTGGTGTTGAACCCCCACATTCAAACTCTAAGTTTGGTGTTGGGAGGTTCCAACATTGCTCTGATCTTATGTGAGGCTCCATGAGAGTCCTCTGTCAAGCTAATGACATTAAAGAAGCGCTTGTTGGGAGGCAACCCAATGTTTTATAATTAACTATTTTCCTTTGTTATTTTATGTTTTTTGTAGGTTGATGATCATGAGAAGTCACAAAATCAATTGAAAAAGCAAAAACAGAATGAAAAACAGGAAGAAAAACAGCACACCCTGGAGGAAGAACTCACTGGCGTTTAAACGCCAGTGAGGCTAGCAGTTGGCCGTTTAACGCCCAGTCTGGCACCATTCTGGGCGTTTAACGCCAGAAAGGGGCACCAGACTGGCGTTAAACGCCAGAAAAGGGCAAGAACCTGGCGTTAAACGCCAGGAATGGGCACCAGCCCGGCGTTTAACGCCAGAAATGGCTCAAAACGTGATTTTGAATGCCATTTGGTGCAGGGATGACTTTTCCTTGACACCTCAGGATCTGTGGACCCCACCGGATCCCCACCTACCCTACCACTCTCTCTCTTCTTCACCAATCACCTCAACACCTCTTCCCCAAAAACCCCTCACCTATCAAATCCCTTCTTTCTCTTCACCACCCACATCCATCCTTCATAAAACCCCACCTACCCCACCATTCAAATTCAAACCACTTTCCCACCCAAACCCACCCTCAAATGGCCGAACATCCCTCTCCCTCTCTCCTATATAAACCCTCCTTCACTCCTTCATTTTCACACACCTTAAACACCATCTCTCTCCCCTTTGGCCGAATACAAAGCCATTTCCCTTTCTCCTCATTTCTTCTTCTTCTACTCTCTTCTTTCTTCTTTTGCTCGAGGACGAGCAAACATTTTAAGTTTGGTGTGGTAAAAGCATTTTCTTTTTGTTTTTCCATAACCATTTATGGCATCCAAGGCCGGAGAAACCTCTAGAAAGAGGAAAGGGAAGGCAAAAGCTTCCTCCTCCGAGTCATGGGAGATGGAGAGATTCATCTCAAGGGTGCATCAAGACCACTTCTATGAAGTTGTGGCCTTGAAGAAGGTGATCCCCGAGGTCCCCTTTTCACTCAAAAAGGGTGAATATCCGGAGATCCGACATGAGATCCGAAGAAGAGGTTGGGAAGTTCTTACCAACCCCATTTAACAAGTCGGAATCTTGATGGTTCAAGAGTTCTATGCCAATGCATGGATCACCAAGAACCATGATCAAAGTATGAACCCGAATCCAAAGAATTATCTTACTATGGTTCGGGGGAATTACTTGGATTTTAGTCCGGAAAGTGTAAGGTTGGCATTCAATTTACCATGATGCAAGGAGATGAACATCCTTACACTAGAAGGGTCAACTTTGATCAAAGGTTGGACCAAGTCCTCACAGTCATATGTGAAGAGGGCGCACAATGGAAGAGAGATTCAAGAGGCAAGCCGGTTCAATTAAGAAGGCATGACCTCAAACCCGTGGCTAGAGGATGGTTGGAGTTCATTCAACGCTCAATCATTCCCACTAGCAACCGGTCCGAAGTTACTCTAGACCGGGCCATCATGATTCATAGCATCATGATTGGAGAAGAAGTGGAAGTTCATGAGGTTATAGCCCAAGAACTCTATAAGGTGGCGGACAAGTCCTCTACCTTGGCAAGGTTAGCCTTTCCTCATCTCATTTGTCACCTCTGTTACTCAGTTGGAGTTGACATAGAGGGAGACACCCCCATTGATGAGGATAAGCCCATCACCAAGAAAAGGATGGAGCACACAAGAGATCCCACTCATCATGAGATCCCTGAGATTCCTCAAGGGATGCACTTTCCTCCACAAAACTATTGGGAGCAACTGAACACCTCCCTAGGAGAGTTGAGTTCCAACATGGGACAACTAAGGGTGGAGCATCAAGAACACTCCATCATCCTCCATGAAATTAGAGAAGATCAAAGAATCATGAGGGAGGAGCAACAAAGACAAGGAAGAGACATTGAGGAGCTCAAGCACTCCATAGGATCTTCAAGAAGAAGAAAGAGCCGCCATCACTAAGGTGGACCCGTTCTTTAATTTCCTTGTTCTTTATTCTTCTGTTTTTTCGAATTTTATGCTTATGTTTATCCATAGTTGTGTCTTATGATCATTAGTGTCTTAGTGTCTATGCCTTAAAGTTATGAATGTCCTATGAATCCATCACCTTTCTTAAATGAAAACTGTTTTTAATCACAAAAGAACAAGAAGTACAGGATTTCAAATTCATCTTTAAAACTAGCTTAATTAGTTTGATGTGGTGGCAATACTTTTTGTTTTCTGAATGTATGCTTGAACAGTGCATATGTCTTTTGAATTTGTGGTTCATGAATGTTAAAATTGTTGGCTCTTGAAAGAATGATGAAAAAGGAGACATGTTACTGAGGATCTGAAAAATCATAAAAATGATTCTTGAAGCAAGAAAAAGCAGTGAATACAAAAAAAAAAGAAGGAAAAAAACGAAAAAAAAAGGGAGAAAGAAAAAGAAAGAAATAAAGTTGTGATCCAAGGCAAAAAGAGTGTGCTTAAGAACCCTGGACACCTCTAATTGGGGACTTTAGCAAAGCTGAGTCACAATCTGAAAAGGTTCACCCAATTATGTGTCTGTGGCATGTATGTATCCGGTGGTAATACTGGAAGACAGAGTGCTTTGGGCCACGGCCAAGATTCAATAAGTAACTGCGTTCAAGAATCATCATACTTAAACTAGGAGAATCAATAACACTATCTGGATTCTGAGTTCCTAAAGAAGCCAATCATTCTGAATTTCAAAGGATAAAGTGAGATGCCAAAACTGTTCGGAGGCAAAAAGCTACTAGTCCCGCTCATCTAATTTGGAGCTATGTTTCATTGATAATTTGGAGTCTATAGTATATTCTCTTCTTTTTATCTTATTTGATTTTCAGTTGCTTGAGGACAAGCAACAATTTAAGTTTGGTGTTGTGATGAGCGGATAATTTGTACACCTTTTGGCATTGTTTTTAGTATGTTTTTGGTATGATCTAGTTAGTTTTTAGTATATTTTTATTAGTTTTTAGTTAAAATTCACTTTTCTGGACTTTACTATGAGTTTGTGTGTTTTTCTGTGATTTCAGGTATTTTCTGGCTGAAATTGAGGGACCTGAGCAAAAATCTGATTCAGAGACTGAAAAGGACTGCAGATGCTGTTGGATTCTGACCTCCCTGCACTCGAAGTGGATTTTCTGGAGCTACAGAAGCCCAATTGGCGCGCTCTCAACGGCGTTGGAAAGTAGACATCCTGGGCTTTCAAGCAATATATGATAGTCCATACTTTGCCCAATATTTGATGGCCCAAACCGGCGTTCAAAGTCACCTCAAGAAATCCCAGCGTTAAACGCTGGAACTGGCACCCAAATGGGAGTTAAACGCCCAAACTGGCATAAAAGCTGGCGTTTAACTCCAGGAAGAGTCTCTACACGAAAATGCTTCATTGCTCAGCCCAAGCACACACCAAGTGGGCCCGGAAGTGGATTTTTATGTCATTTACTCATCTCTGTACACCTTAGGCTACTAGTTTTCTATAAGTAGGACCTTTTGCTATTGTATTTTTATCTAGAGCTTTTGATCATGTTTTATGATTGAACTCAATTTGGGAGGCTGGCCATTCGGCCATGCCTAGACCATATGCTTATGTATTTTCAACGGTGGAGTTTCTACACACCATAGATTAAGGTGTGGAGCTCTGCTGTACCTCGAGTATTAATGCAATTACTATTGTTCTTCCATTCAATTCTGTTTGTTCTTGTTCTAAGATATCACTTGTTCTTCAACTGGATGAATGTGATGATCCGTGACACTCATCATCATTCTCACTTATGAACAAGGTGACTGACAACCACTTTTGTTCTACAAGCAACCAAGGCTTTAGTGAATGTCTCTTGGATTCCTGATTGCACGATGCATGGTTGATCGCCTGACAACCGAGTGCTCGCCTGACAAACGAGCCAACCATTCCGTGAGATCAGAGTCTTCGTGGTATAGGCGAGAACTGATGGCAGCATTCAAGAGAATCCGGAAGGTCTAACCTTGTCTGTGGTATTCTGAGTAGGATTTAATGACTGAATCACTGTGACGTGCTTCAAACTCCTAGCAGGCGGGGCGTTAGTGACAGACGCAAAAGTATCAATGGATATTATTCCGGCCTGGCCGAGAACCGACAGCTGAATTCCGCGTGCCGTGATAGGGCATATGCAATCGCTTTCACTGAGAGGATGTGAGGTAGCCATTGACAACGGTGAAACCCTACACAAGCTTGCCATGGAAAGGAATAAGAAGGATTGGATGAAGACAGTAGGAAAGCAGAGAGACGGAAGGGAAGGCATCTTCATGCGCTTATCTGAAGTTCCTACCAATGAATTACATAAGTATCTCTATCTTTATCTTTTATGTTATTTTCGTTCATCACCATATCCATTTGAGTCTGCCTGACTAAGATTTGCAAGATGACCATAG
The DNA here is from genome assembly GCF_014773155.1 of Arachis stenosperma. Lineage (NCBI taxonomy): Eukaryota > Viridiplantae > Streptophyta > Magnoliopsida > Fabales > Fabaceae > Arachis > Arachis stenosperma. Next base: position 13,606,712 of record NC_080377.1, read on the forward strand.
CTTGCTTCATACTAACAATCTCCGTGGGATCGACCCTTACTCACGTAAGGTATTACTTGGACGACCCAGTGCACTTGCTGGTTAGTTGTGTGAAGTTGTAGTGATCACAATTTCGCGCACCACATATCTGAGAAGATAGAGAGCATGCACCTCTGAAAGGTTGCAGGTGCATTGCACAGACCAAAAGGCATTCTTCTGTAGGCAAACACGCCAGAAGGGCAAGTAAATGCTGTTTTCTCTTGGTCCTGAGGATCTACTGCAATTTGGTTGTAACCTGAATAGCCATCCAAAAAGCAGTAATAATCATGACCAGCTAGTCTTTCTAGCATTTGGTCTATGAATGGTAAAGGAAAATGATCCTTTCTGGTGGCTGTATTGAGTCTTCTGTAGTCAATACACATACGCCACCCTGTGACTGTTCTTGTAGGAACCAGTTCATTTTTTTCATTATGAACCACTGTCATGCCTCCCTTTTTGGGGACAACTTGGACAGGGCTCACCCAGGGGCTATCAGAAATAGGATAAATAATCCCAGCCTCTAGTAATTTAGTGACCTCTTTCTGCACCACCTCCTTCATGGCTGGATTTAGCCTCCTCTGTGGTTGGACCACTGGTTTGGCATTATCCTCCAACAGGATCTTGTGCATGCATCTAGCTGGGCTAATACCCTTAAGATCACTTAGGGACCACCCAAGAGCTGTCTTGTGTGTTCTTAGCACTTGAATTAGTGCTTCCTCTTCCTGTGGATTTAAAGCAGAGCTTATAATCACTGGAAAAGTTTCACCCCCTCCCAGAAATGCATATTTCAGGGAAGGTGGTAGTGGTTTGAGTTCAGGTTTGGGAGGTTTATCCTCCTCCTGAGGAATTTTCGAATATTCCTTTGCTTCCTCTAGTTCTTCTTGATCAGGTTGAGCATCCTTGAAGATGTCTTCAAGCTCTGATTCTAGGCTTTCAGCCATATTGATCTCTTCCACCAAAGAGTCAATAATGTATGCGCCCATGCAGTCATTTGGTGTGTCTGGATGCTGCATAGCTTTTACAGCATTTAACTTGAACTCATCCTCATTGACTCTCAAGGTTACTTCCCCTTTTTGTACATCAATGAGAGTTCGTCCAGTTGCTAGGAAAGGTCTTCCTAGAATGAGAGTTGCACTCTTGTGCTCCTCCATTTCCAGCACCACAAAGTCAGTTGGAAAGGCGAATGGCCCAACCTTGACAATCATATCCTCTATTATGCCTGATGGATGTTTAATGGAGCCATCAGCAAGTTGGAGGCATATCCTGGTTGGTTTCACTTCTCCAGTCAACCCAAGCTTTCTGATAGTGGATGCAGGTATTAGATTGATGCTTGCTCCAAGATCACATAGGGCTGTCTTGGTGCAAGCGCCTTCTAATGTGCATGGTATCAGAAAGCTTCCAGGATCTTGAAGCTTTTCTGGTAAGCTTTTCAGGATGACTGCACTGCATTCTTCAGTGAGAAACACTTTTTCAGTTTCTCTCCAATCCTTCTTATGACTTAAGATTTCCTTCATGAACTTAGCATAAGAAGGTATTTGCTCAAGTGCCTCTGCAAACGGAATCTTTATTTCAAGAGTCCTTAGATAGTCTGCAAAGCGGGCAAATTGCTTATCCTGTTCCGCTTTGCGGAGTTTCTGAGGATAAGGCATCTTGGCTTGATATTCTTCAACCTTAGATGCTGCAGGTTTATTCCTTACAGAAGTGGTTGAAGAAGCCTTTTTAGAGGGATTACTGTCAGCACTATCAGGTGTCTGATCTTCCCTTGGCGTTTGAACGCCAGGAATGGGTGAAGTTTGGGCGTTAAACGCCAACTTCTCTCTCTTTTCTGGCGTTTGAACGCCAGAACTGGGCAAGGAATGGGCGTTTAACGCCAACTTTCCTTCCCTTTCTGGCGTTTGAACGCCAATAACATTCCTCTCTAGGCTCTTACTGTCCTCAGAGGGATTTTGAGCAGTGGTTTGGTTATCCTCTGTCAATTGTTCCCTGTTTGGCTTTTTGCTCTTTTGAGCAGTGGTATTCAGTGTCTTCCCACTCCTCAGTTGAACTGCTTGACACTCCTCTGTTATCTGTTTAGATATTTGCTGTTTTGCCTGATTCAACTGTAGTTCTATGCTCTTGTTAGCAACTTTAGTTTTATGGAGCATCTCTTTAAATTCTGCTAACTGTTCTGTCATCAAGAGCAATTGTTGATTAAGCTCAATTATCTGTTCTTGAGGATTAGGGTCAGTGACTACTGCCATGACTTCCTCTTTTGGAGAGAACTCATTGCTAGAGTACAAATATTGGTTTCTAGCAACAGTGTCTATAAGCTCTTGAGCTTCTTCAATTGTCTTCCTCATGTGTATAGATCCACCAGCTGAGTGGTCTAAAGACATCTGAGCTTTTTCTGTAAGCCCATAGTAGAAAATGTCTAACTGTACCCACTCTGAAAACATTTCAGAGGGACATTTCCTTAGCATACCTCTATACCTCTCCCAGGCATTGTAAAGGGATTCATTATCCTCTTGTTTAAAGCCTTGGATGTCCAGCCTTAGCTGTGTCATCCTCTTTGGAGGGTAAAAATGATTCAGGAATTTGTCTGACAACTGTTTCCATGTCTTTATGCTTGCTGTAGGTTGGTTATTCAACCACCTTTTAGCTTGATCTTTTACAGCAAATGGAAACAGTAATAGTCTGTAGACATCCTGATCCACCTCTTTATCATGTACTGTGTCAGCAATTTGTAAGAACTGTGCCAGAAACTCAGTAGGTTCTTCCTGTGGAAGACCGGAATACTGGCAATTTTACTGCACTATGATAATGAGTTGAGGATTTAGCTCAAAGCTGCTTGCTTTGATGGGAGGTGTACAGATGCTACTCCCATATGCAGCTGTAATGGGGTTAGCATATGACCCCAGAGTCCTTTTGGACTGATCACTCCCACTTAGGTCCATAATGGACAAAAGGGAGATGATAATGATTGCAAATAGATAAATTTTGTTTTTTTTTTTTGAGTCAAACGAAAAAAATAAAATAAAACAAAAGAAAATTAAAATGAAAATTCGAAAATCAAAAAAAAAGAAAATAAGATCAAAGCAAATTGAGAACTGAATCAATTAAGTAATTAAAAAGATTTTGAAAATAGCAATTAAAAAGATATGATTGAAAAAAATTTTATGAAAAAGATTTGATTTTTGAAAAGAGGAAAGAGAAAAACACAAAAAGACACCAAACTTAAAATTTTTAGAAAATCAAACACTAATTTTTTGAAAATTTTAAGGGAAAAACACAAAGAGGACACCAAACTTAGAACTTTTACGGATCAAAAAGGGACTAAGGACATGCAAAATCGAAAATTAAAAGAAAAGCAAAAGCATGCAATTGACACCAAACTTAGAATATGAAACTAGACTCAACTAAAAGACTCTAAACCAATAAAAACAAAACAGTCCTAATCTAAGCAACAAGATAAGCTGTCAGTTGTCCAAACTCGAACAATCCCCGGCAACGGCGCCAAAAACTTGGTGCACGAAATTGCAATCACACTTTTGCAATCCCGCACAACTAACCAGCAAGTGCACTGGGTCGTCCAAGTAATACCTTGCGTGAGCAAGGGTCGATCCCACGGAGATTGTCGGCTTGAAGCAAGCTAGGGTTATCTTGTAAATCTTAGTCAGGATATCAGAAATTATCAGGATTGATTGTAAAAAGCAAAAGAACATGAAATGGTTACTTGTATTGCAGTAATGGAGAATAGGTTGGGGTTTTGGAGATGCTCCATCTTCTGAATCTCTGCTTTCCTACTGTCTTCTTCATCAAACACGCAAGGCTCCTTCCATGGCAAGCTGTATGTAGGGTTTTACCGTTGTTAGTGGCTACCTCCCATCCTCTCAGTGAAAACGTTCCTATGCTCTGTCACAGCATGGCTAATCATCTGTCGGTTCTCGGTCAGGCCGGAATAGAATCCATTGATTCTTTTGCGTCTGTCACTAACGCCCTGCCTGCTAGGAGTTTGAAGCACGTCACAGTCATTCAATCATTGAATCCTACTCAGAATACCACAGACAAGGTTTAGACCTTCCGGATTCTCTTGAATGCCGCCATCAGTTCTAGCTTATACCACGAAGATTCTGATTAAGGAATCCAAGAGATATCTACTCAATCTAAGGTAGAACGGAGGTGGTTGTCAGTCACACGTTCATAGTTGAGAACATGATGAGTGTCACGGATCATCACATTCATCCGGGTTAAGAACAAGTGATATCTTAGAATGGAAGCAAGCATGATTGAATAAGAAACAGTAGTAATTGCATTAATCCATCAAGACACAGCAGAGCTCCTCACCCCCAACCATGGGGTTTAGAGACTCATGCCGTGGAAGGTACACAAAGAAACGTGTAAAGTGTCATGAGGTACAGATACAATGTCAAAAGATCCTATTAATAGTAAACTAGTAACCTAAGGTTTACAGAAATGAGTAAATGACAGAAAAATCCACTTCCGGGCCCACTTGGTGTGTGCTTGGGCTGAGCATTGAAGCTTTCAAGTGTAGAGACCTTTTCTGGAGTTAAACGCCAGCTTTTATGCCAGTTTGGGCGTTTAACTCCAAGTTTTATGCCAGTTCCAGCGTTAAACGCTGGAATTTCTGAGGCTGATTTGCCACGCCGGTTTGGGCCATCAAATCTTGGGCAAAGTATGGAGTATTATATATTGCTGGAAAGCCCAGGATGTCTACTTTCCAATGCCGTTGCGAGCGCGCCAATTGGGCTTCTGTAGCTCCAGAAAATCCACTTCAAGTGCAGGGAGGTCAGAATCCAACAGCATCTGCAGTCCTTTTCAGTCTCTGAATCAGATTTTTGCTCAGGACCCTCAATTTCAGCCAGAAAATACCTGAAATCACAGAAAAACACACAAACTCATAGTAAAGTCCAGAAAAGTGAATTTTAACTAAAAACTAATAAAAATATACTAAGAACTCAACTAAAACTACTAAAAACATACTAAAAACAATGCCAAAAAGGGTACAAATTATCCGCTCATCAGAGACACACAGGAGAACCATGGAGTCCACCCAATCGGCCATACCCGCAGGAACCTGGGAAGGCATCTCTACAACGTTATTTCGGGAAGACATGAGGCCAACTAAATCCAACAAAAAGAAAAGAAAAAGTGGATTACTTAAAAACATCTCGGACATGGGTCAAAACATCTCAAACGGACGGATTAACCAAAAAGGGAAAAACCCCAAAACTCAAGAGAAGAAGTCTTGGAGCATCCCTTGGAGGCAGTAAACAAGAAGGGTCCTCAAAATCATTTCTACAATCTACATCTCGGCACTCATCAGAATAAAGTCCAGAAAAGAAAGCGAAGGAAGCAAAAAAAAATGCAAAAAATCCACCCTTCTACAGTTTATCAGGAAAAGCATTACTCCTACAGTTTACCAACACTACTGCTACAGTTCATCAAAACACTAAAAAGACCAAAGAAAAAATAGCAAAAGCACAAGCTTTTCAAAATCAAGCAAAAATCATCATCCAAGACACAAACAGAAACAGCGGCAACATGCAAAAGAAAAAGATTCAAGCAAAACAAAAAGATTCGCACCGAAAAAGAGAAAAAACCATAGGATGCAACAAGTCAAGCACAATAAAAATAGAAAGATCCAAACTTTTTCCAAAAGGAAGATCAAAAGGAAAACCCCATCTCAAAATCAGAAAGTAAACAAGGAAACACGAAATGGGACTAACCTGGAGAATAGAAGAAAACCTCGAAGAAAGCTGAAGAGCAGAAGCAACAAAGCCACCCCCTCGAAAGTGGAAGAATGCAAAGACAGAAGGAGAAAATATGGAATCAGCCCTCTTCCGAAAAACGTAGTAGCAGAACAGACGAAGAAATTACAAACCCTGGGCAAGAAACAGAAAATGAGAAAGCCAAGGGAGGAGTTACGAAGAAGAAGTGAAGAAGAGAAACCGTTTTTTGATTGAGAGATTCAAAATAAAAGCCAGGAGAAAACGGGGCAATTAATACCAATTAATGAAGGTACTAAACCCTTTCACGTTCCCAAAGCAAAGCGCTGATATAAAAACGTGCGCCTTTAGAGGAAAACGTTCTACATTCAAAAGATTCTACAAAAAGAAGAAATCGACAAAATGCTTGAGTTCGGCTTCATCATGAAAGGACCGAAGTCAAAAACTCGACCTCAACAGAAAGACCGAGCTCAAGCAGGGGCACTGTTCATACCCTGGGTCGAGCTGTCCGACCCGGGATGTTCGACAGACAAAGCAACCGACCTCTTCAGGACAGGACAACCCGACCTCTCCTCAAAGAGCTCGGCCAAGTCACAGGAAAGCCCAAATGAAGGGCCCAAATAGAGGAACGCGCCCCAAATCTAAGGGCAGCCCAAGCCCATAGAGATAAAGGCGGTTCCCTTAAAGATGACCTCACTTCAAGATAAGATAAAGATAAGATAAGATAACTAACTTATCTTATCTATAGGAGGCCACATCTCACCATTATAAATACACTGGAGCACCCATGTATAACTCATACTTTGATTCTACTCAATACCTGCTTAATACCCTTGCTAACTTAAGCATCGGAGTCTCTTGCAGGTACCCCCCACCCTCCGGGGACGAAGGATCAGCACCATCACCAAGTCCAACAAGTCGGACACACCAGCTCCGGCCGATACCCACCTGCCGGACACGTCGGTTCCGACCAACACAGACGATCGCATCCAAGATTGACCTACAGTTTCAGGTAACCCTCGGAACAGGTTCCAATGGACAATACTACTAAGCTTTCACAAGATGATAGTTCCCTGTTGCTAGGGGTGTTCAAAATCGATCCAGGACAAACAAAACCGAAAACCGAATAAACCGAAAACCAAAAAAACCGAAAAAATGTGTTTTAGAGTTTTTTTATGGTTCAGTTCGATTTTCGGTTCTGACCAGGAAAACCCTAACCAAACTGAACCGAACCGGTGGAGTAAAAAAACCCTAAAAAACCTACCCCACCCCCAAACCCCAATTCCCTTGAGCTCGAGTCCTGAGCAGTGAGCCCTAACCCCACGCTTCCCAAGCTCCCACCCCCAATCGAAAGCTCTCAGCCTCTCAGTCACGCTCTCCTCTCACGGTCGCGCTCTGCTCTTTGCAGTGGCGCTCTCTTCTCACGGCGGTGAACCCACGTTCCTCCCAGTCTACCACTACTTTTTCGCGAACAGAGCACCACGAAGCCCTAACCACAGCCTGAACGACCCTCGCACACAGCAGTAGCAGTCTAGCAGAGGATGACCCTCATCCCTCGCACCCAGGAGTAGCAGAGCACCACCCTCGCCAGTCACCACCCACAACATAGCACCCACCAGTCACCGATTCAAGTCTCCCACCCAGTCACCGATTCAATATAGCACCCACTAGTCACCAATTCAACATAGCACCCACGTTCCTCCCAGTCTTCCACCCAGCCACCCATTCATGTCAGATATGGAGCCCGAGCCACTAAGTCGGGTATGTAATTTGGTTAAATCATTGATTCATTGTTGCTGTTTATTGTTATTGGTGTAGTTTACTAGTGTAAAACCCGATTTTGTTTAACCTTGCTATTAGTATTGTTTGCTATTGGTATTTTTGATCTTATTGTTACTGTTAATTTGGTTTTATTATACTCAGTATTAGTATTATTTACTTTATTGCTGACTTGCTGACTTGTTGATTCATTGTTAATTTGGTTAAATTATACTCAGTATTGGTATTGTATACTTTATTGCTGATTTGCTGACTTGTTAATTCATTGTTAATTTGGTTAAATTAGACTCTACATTGGTATTTTAACCCAATTTTATTGCTGACTTGCGATTTGTTGATTCATTGTTTGTTGTTTGTTAGGTAACATTCTGTTTGTTGAATTATTTTAATCATTGTTGTTTATTGATTTATTGCTGACTTGGTATTGTTGCTGGTTATTGATTCATTGCTGGTTATTGATTCATTTATGCAGTTTGATGTCAGTTCAAGTGAAAATATGGGCGACACTGGATTGCCGCCAGTTCCTCTGCCGAATGAATCAACAAGCATCAGATCTCCAAGTGCATTGTCTGCTGTGCCATCTCCTCATAGAAACACAAGGAAGCTTGCTAGTAGAAGCCGATAGAAAAGGCGGGCTGTTGAAGAAGCTCCTTGATGAGCGGATAATTTATATGCTTTTTGGCATTGTTTTTATATAGTTTTTAGTATGTTTTATTCACTTTTTAGTATATTTTTATTAGTTTTTAAGCAAAATTCACATTTCTGGACTTTACTATGAGTTTGTGTATTTTTCTATAATTTCAAGTATTTTCTGGCTGAAATTGAGGGACCTGAGCAAAAATCTGATTCAGAGGCTGAAAAAGGACTGGTGATGCTGTTGGATTCTGACATTCCTGCGCTCGAAATGGAATTTTTGGAGCTACAAAAGTCCAAATGGCACGTTCTTAATTGCGTTGGAAAGTAGACATCCAGGGCTTTCCAGAAATATATAATAGTTTATACTTTGCCCGAGTTTAAATGACGTAAACTGGCGTTCAACGTCAGCTTTTGCCCTATTCTGGCGTTAAACGCCAGAAACAAGTTGCAAGCTAGAGTCAAACGCCAGAAACAAGTTACAAACTGGCGTTTAACTCCAAGAGAAGTCTCTACACGTGAAAGCTTCAATGCTCAGTCCAAGCACACACCAAGTGGGCCCGAAAGTGGATTTCTGCATTATTTACTTATTTCTGTAAACCCTAGTAACTAATCTAGTATAAATAGGACCTTTTACTATTGTATTAGACATCTTTTGATCATCTTTTGATCTCTTGATCACGTTTTGGGGGCTGGCCTCACGACCATGCCTAGACCTTGTTCTTATGTATTTTCAACGGTGGAGTCTCTACACACCATAGATTAAGGTGTGGAGCTTTGCTGTTTCTCGAGTATTAATGCAAAGTACTACTGTTCTTCTATTCAATTCATGCTTATTATTATTCTAAGATATTTATTCGCATACAAGAACATGATGAATGTGATGATTATGTGACACTCATCACCATTCTCACTCATGAACACGTGATTGACAACCACTTCCGTTCTACATGAAAACAAGCTTGAATGTATATCTCTTGGGTTTCTAATCAACGATTCACATCGACTCTCATCTGACAATGGGGCATCTGAATCCGAGATTAGAATCTTCATGGTATAAGCTAGAATCCATTGGCAGCATTCCTGAGATCCGAAAAGTCTAAACCTTGTCTGTGGTATTCCGAGTAGGATCTGGGATGGGATGACTATGACGAGCTTCAAACTCGCAACTGTAGGGCGTGGTGATAGACGCAAAAGGATAGTAAATCCTATTCCTACACGATCGAGAACCAACAGCCGATTAGCCATACGATATCTGTGCATGGTATTTTTCATCCGAGACGAGAAATCCGACAGTTGATTAGCCGTACAGAAACTGTAGAGGACCATTTTCACTGAGAGGATGGGAAGTAGCCATTGACAATGGTGACACCCAACATACAGCTTGCCATAGAAAGGAGTATGAAGGATTGGATGAAGGCAGTAGAAAAGCAGAGATTCAGAAGGAATAACGCATCTCCATACGCTTATCTGAAATTCCCACCAATGAATTACATAAGTATCTCTATCTTTATTTTATGTTTATTTATATTTTAATTATCAAAACTCCATAACCATTTGAATCCGCCTGACTGAGATTTACAAGATGACCATAGCTTGCTTCAAGCTGACAATCTCTGTGGGATCGACCCTTACTCACATAAAGTTTATTACTTGGACGACCTAGTACACTTGCTGGTTAGTTGTGCGAAGTTGTGAAAAAGAGTTGAGATTACAATTGTGCGTACCAAGTTGTTGGCGCCATTGAGATCACAATTTCGTGCACCAAGTTTTTGGCGCCGTTGCCGGGGATTATTCGAGTTTGGACAACTGACGGTTCATCTTGTTGCTCAGATTAGGTAATTTTCTTCTTGTTTTAACCATTATTTTATTTTCAAAAAGTTTTAAAAAATCTTTCAAAATTTTTCTTCTTTTTCGTTTTTCTAAAAATAATTTTCGAAAAATCCAAAAAAAATTTATAAAATTATAAAAATCAAAAATATTTTGTGTTTCTTGTTTGAGTCTAGTGTCAATTTTTAAGTTTGGTGTCAATTGCATATTTTTATTTTTCTCAAAAATTTTTGAAAACTCATGCATGGTGTTCTTCACGATCTTCAAGTTGCTCTTGATAAGTCTCCTTGTTTGATCTTTAATTTTTCTTGTTTTGTGTCTTTTCTTGTTTTTCATATGCATTTTTAGTTTGTTAGTGTCTAAACATGAAAAATCTCTAAGTTTGGTGTCTTGCATATTTTTCCTTTTGTTCATACCCTAGGTCGAGCTGTTTGACTCGGGATGTTTTACTGATAAATCGACCGACCTCTTCAGGTCAGGACAATCCGACCTCTTCTCAGAGAGCTCGGCCCAATCACCAGGAGGAGCCCAAAAAGGGCCCAACAGAGGAACACGTCCCAAATCCTAAGGCAGTCCAAGCCTATAGAGATAAGGGCGGTTCCCTCGAAGATAAGATGACCTCACTCGAAGATAAGATAACTATCTTATCTCCAGAAAGGTCACTCCACACTATTATAAATACACTGGAGCACCCAGGTATAACTCATACTCTGATTCTACAAAAAACCTATTAAATACCCTTGTTAACTTAAGCATCGGAGTCCCTTGCAGGTACCACCACCCTCCAGTGACAAAGGATCAGCAACATTGGCAGTCCTACAAGTCGGACGCGGCAGCTCTGGCCACCACCTACACACCGGACACGTCATCTCCGACCAGTTCAGACGATCTCACCGAGATCGACCTACAGTTTTAGGTAACCCTCGGAACATTGGCGCCATTGCCGGGGAACCTGGAAGTCATCCCATCACCATGGCGGACGACCATGACAACGACCACAATTCAGATCTAGAGGATAGAACGCTACACAAAAATGCGGACACTACACCAAAGGATACTCCTCAACTTAACAACAAAAAGAATTTTCCAAATGCGGGAGCCATGGAGGCGCTTCAAGACCGTTTAAAACAACTTGAAGAAGAAGCCCTATGTCAACGAGAGGCTGAGAAAGACCTACAAAGGGAAATAAGGCAACGCCGGGAGTTGGAGGACAAACTCCTAAAACTCGAAGCCGATCTCAAGATCAAAGCTAACCGATCCCCTCATGAGGATAGCTCCCGCAAGGACCAAGATCCATTCACCAAGGAGATCATGAAGATCAAAATCCCAAAAGACTTTAAACTCCCGGATATGACTTTCTACGATGGCACTACAGATCCCGGCCATCATCTCTGCAATTTCAGAAGTAGAATGTACCTCACCGACGCCTCAGATGCAGTTCGCTGGAAAGCTTTTCCAACTACTTTAACAAAGCCAACAATTAGATGGTTCGACAATCTACCTCCTAGGTCCATCTCGAGTTTTGACGACTTAGCCAAGAAGTTTTTGGCCAGATTCTCCATCCAAAAAGATAAGGCTAAACATGCTCCAAAGTCTATTAGGAATCAAGCAAGGAGAACGAAAAGTCTTCGCAACTACATGGAAAGATTCAACAAAACATGCCTGGACATACAAAGCCTACCAACAGAGGTTGCTATTTTGGGCCTCATCAATGGCTTGCAAGAGGGACCTTTTAGCCAATCTATATAAAAAAACACCCCACATCTCTAAACGAAGTGCAAGAACGAGCAGAGAAGTACATCAACATGGAGGAAAACTCTCGACTAGGAGAGACCTCAAAATTCAAATTCACCTATCTCTCCCGGGATAAGGACAAAGAGTCAAAAAAGAAGGAAGATCGACATGGGGAAAAAATAAAAAATACCACAATTACACCCATCTTCGGGTGTCCCTTGTGGATGTCTACAGAGAGGTTTGCCACACTGAAAAAAATACCTCCAGCTCGACCACTCAAAGGCAAAAAAGAAGGAGGAAATTGGACCGAATATTGTGAATACCATCGAATCCACAGGCATTCCACCAACGAATGTTTTGACTTAAGGAATATCATAGAAAAACTAGTAGGAGAAGGGAAATTAGATCGGTACCTGGCCACCCGGAACGATGATCAAAGAAAAAAAAGAAGGGAAGAAGATGTCGGACAAACCGAGTGATCACCTCGTACTCCAGAAAGACACGTCCACATAATACGCAGCGGATTTGCGGGAGGAGGAATCTCCAAATTATCTCGCAAAAGATATCTTAAAGAAGTATATCATGTTGAGGGGAAGGAGGAAGCACCCGACATCCCCGCAATTACTTTCACTAAAAAAGACGCACCCTGTATCATCTTAGGACACGACGATCCCATGGTCGTCACTGTTATACTGGCAAACGCAAATCTCCACCGCACACTGATAGATCAAGGGAGCTCCGCCGACATCTTGTTCAAAATTTCTTTCGACAAGCTCGGCCTGGAAGAAAAAGAACTTAGAGCATATCCGAACAGCCTGTTCGGACTGGGAGACACCCCAGTTTAACCGATTGGATACATCTCACTATACACAACCTTCGGAAAAGGAAACCAGTCAAGAACACTCAAGATAGATTACATCGTGGTCGACGTAAGTTTAGCCTACAACGCCTTAATAGGTCGGACAACATTGAATCAGCTCGGCGCAATAGTCTCGACTCTACATCTATGCATGAAATTCCCAACTGCAGAAGGGATAGCTACAATAAAAGCAGACCAGAAGACGGCACGCCACTATTACCATGAAAGTCTAAACCTCAGAGGCAGAGGAGAAGAATTCCACACAATCGAACTCGGTGGAGTGCAGAGGCGAGAAGAACTCCGCCCACAACCCGAAGGCGAAGTAGAGAAAGTCCAGATCGGGGACACCCCGGACCAAACAACCAATATCGGTACAATCCTAAAAGGAGACATAAAAGAATCACTCATACAGTTCTTGCGAGATAACGTCGACCTCTTTGCATGGAAGGCCGCAAACATGCCAGGCATAGACCCCAAGTTAATGTGCCACAAGCTAGCAGTCTACCCAGGATCTCGGCCAGTACAACAGAGGCATAAAAAGCTCAGACCAGAATGATCCCAAGCTGTGGAAGAGCAGGTACAAGGTCTACTGGAGGCAGGATTCATAAGAGAAGTCAAATACCCACTATGGCTAGCTAACGTCGTCTTGGTGAAAAAATCAAATGGGAAGTGGCGAATGTGCACCGACTACACTAATCTCAACAAAGCCTGCCTAAAAGATCCTTATCCACTCCCAAGTATCGATACTCTGGTAGATGCCTCCTCCGGATATAAATACCTCTCATTTATGGACGCATACTCAGGATACAATCAAATCCCAATGTATCCACCCGACCAAGAAAAAACTTCCTTCTTAACCCCAAAAGCAAACTACTGCTACATCGTCATGCCTTTTGGTCTTAAAAACACGGGAGCTACTTATCAGAGATTAATGAATAAGGTCTTTACGGATCACATCGGAAAAATCATGGAAGTCTATGTGGACGACATGTTAATAAAGACACAAAATGAAGAGACGCTATTGTCCAACTTGACCCAAGTATTCGACACTATAAGATGGCATGGCATACGACTCAATCCTGCAAAATGCACCTTCGCAGTAGAAGCCGGCAAATTCTTGGGTTTTATGCTCACACAAAGAGAAATCGAGGCAAATCCGGATAAATGCCGGGCCAAACTCGACATGAAGAGTCTGACTTGTGTCAAAGAGGTACAACAACTCAACGGGAGGTTGGCAGCCTTGTCCAGATTTCTAGTCAGGTCGGCAATAAGATCTCTTCCCTTCTACGCCACTCTAAGGAAGGGAAAGAAGTTTGAATGGACAGCGGAGTGCGAGCAAGCCTTCCAAGATTTCAAAAGATTTCTGGGACAGCCACCTATCCTAACTCGGCCACAGGAAGGAGAACCTCTCATATTGTACCTCGCGGTAGGAAGTCGGACGGTAGCCTCAACACTAGTTTGAGAAGACGGCAGTGGGCAATAACCTGTATACTTCATCAGTAAAGCACTACAAGAATCCGAGCTGAACTACCAAAAAATAGGAAAATTTACCTACGCTCTCATACTAACATCTCCATGACTTCGTCCATACTTCCAAGCTCACACCATTAGGGTTTGGACCAACCAGCCCATAAAAGGGATTTTGCAGAAAATGGACTTAGCAGGCAGAATCTTGCAATGGGCAGTCGAGTTGTCCGAATTTGACCTTCAATACGAAGCTCGGACAGCCATCAAATCACAATACCTGGCCGACTTCATTGCAAAATTTACAGACACACCGAAAATCCCCACAGAATGGAACCTCTACGTGGATAGTTCCTCAAATAAAAGAAGCGGCGCGGGTGTGATAATTGAAAGCGATCAAGGAACCCAAATCGAACTCTCCCTCAAATTCAGGTTCCCCGCCTTAAACAACCAAGCGGAATATGAGGCACTACTAGCTGGCTTGAAGCTGGCTAGGGAGGCTGGAGCTCAAAAGCTTATCATCTTCAGCGACTCACAAGTAGTCACTTCACAAATAGCAGGGAGCTACCAAGCCAAAGATTCCACCATGAAAAAGTACTTGGACAAAACCAAGGAACAGCTCGGACAATTCATAAAATATAAGGTCCGTCATATACTCCGAGAACAGAATGTCCGAGCTGACGCACTCTCAAAACTAGCCAGCACCAAACTAGGGGGCAACAATAGAAGTTTCATCCAAGAAATTCTGCAGAACCCATCAATCTTAGAAAAAGAAAAAGTCCTAGCCATAACAGGTCAGGATCAAGGATGGATGACTCCCATAATTAATTACCTCAAAACAGAAATACTCCCCACAGAGGAGAAGGAGGTAAACAGGTTAAAACAGGAGGCACAATACTACACTATCATAAACAATACTCTATACAAAAGGGGGATTCAATACCATTGTTAAAATGTGTACCGACTTCCAACACAAAGGAAGTTCTAGAAGAAGTACACAGTGGCATTTGTGGCAATCATCTCGGAGCGCAAGCACTTACCAAAAAAGTACTCCGGACAGGATTTTATTGGCCAAATTTACAAAAGGAAGCCATAGAGTTCGTGAAGACATGTCCACCAAGTCAGAAACATGCCAACTTTCACATCGCCCCGCCAGAAGAACTCATCAGCGTGACCTCACCTTGGCTATTCGCAAAATGGGGACTCGACCTTCTGGGACCCTTCCCTCAGGGATCGGGACAAGTTAAATTCCTCATAGTAGGGGTAGACTATTTCATAAAGTGGATCGAGGCAGAACCCCTAGCTAATGCCACAGCTCAAAGAAGTCGAAAGTTTCTATTCCGAGGGTTACCTGAAACTGTAGGTCGATCTCGGACGAGATCTTCTGTGTTGGTCGGAGCCGACGTGTCCGGCAGGTGTACAGCGGCTGGAGTTGGTGTGTCCGACTTGTTGGACTTGGTGGTGGTGCTGATCCTTCGTCCCCGGAGGGTGGGGGGTACCTGCAAGGGACTCCGATGCTTAAGTTAGCAAGGGTATTAAGCAGGTATTGAGTAGAATCAGAGTATGAGTTATACCTGGGTGCTCCAGTGTATTTATAATGGTGAGATGTGGCCTCTTACGGATAAGATAAGTTAGTTATCTTATCTTATCTTTAAGTGAGGTCATCTTATCTTTTAAGGGAACCGCCCTTCTCTCTGTAGGCTTGGGCCGTCTTAGGATTTTGGGGCGTGTTCCTCTATTTGGGCCCTTTGTTTAGGCTTTCCTGTGACTTGGCCGAGCTCTTTGAGAAGAGATCGGGTTGTCTAACCTGAAGAGGTCGGTCACTTTGTCTGTAGAACATCCCGGGTCGGACAGCTTGACCCAGGGTATGAACAGTGCCCCTGCTTGAGCTCGGTCTTCTTTTTGAGGTCGAGTCCTTGACTTCAGTCCTTCTTTAGTGAAGCCGAACTCAAGCATTTTGTCGATTCCTTTGTATAAGCTTTTGAATGTAGAATGTTTTTCTTCTTAAAAGCGCTCGCTTTTATATCGGCGCTTTGGAAACGTGCGAGGGTTTAATGTCTACATTAATTTTAACATTAATTACCCCGTTTCCCTTTGGCTCTTTTATCTTGATTTTGAAAACCCAGAAACGGTTTCTCTCCTTCGCCCTTTTCGTAACTTCTTCGCATTTCTCTCGCTTTCAACTTTTTTCATGTTGCGGCGTTGTTTTATTTTTCTGAAACCTCTGCCTGAAGTCTTGCATTTCCACGTTTCAGTCCAGCGACGTTGCTTTTGCTCGTGTCTTCTCTTTTACTTTTGAGAG
Source organism: Arachis stenosperma (assembly GCF_014773155.1). NCBI lineage: Eukaryota > Viridiplantae > Streptophyta > Magnoliopsida > Fabales > Fabaceae > Arachis > Arachis stenosperma. Next base: position 13,623,057 of record NC_080377.1, read on the forward strand.
AGCAATTCCAGATTTTCGCCTTCTCTCTTCAACTTCCTCGAAGCCTGCTGCTTTTTCAGGTTGGTACTATCTTTCTTGCCTCTTTCGCGGCTTTACTTTTAGTTTTTTGGTGAAGCTTTGATTTTGCATGTTTGAAAGTTTGAACCTTTTCATGATCTTGCGTTTGTTTGTCGCTGTAAACGTGTTTTCCTTGGCTTTCTTTCGTGCGCTCTTTTGACATTTTCGTTGAGGCTTTCTAGGGTTTTGTTTGTTGCTTCTGATAGAGAATCTGCATCTTGTTCCTTGCTTTGCTTGATCGTTTTTGTTTCTGATTTTGAGAAAGTTCGTACCTTTAGCAATTTCTACTTGGCACGTTTTGACGTTTTGGGAATGCTTTTTTGTTTGGTAAACTGTGATGACTTATGCTTCTGAAAATGCTTGCTTGTTTGAGGTCTTTTTCTTATTTGAAAAATGTTGGGATGCGAACTTCACACTATTTTTCTGGAAACCTTGCCTTGTTACTGCCTCCAAAGGATGCCCCAGGACTTTGGTTTGAGTCTTGGGGTTTTCCTTTTCTTGCTTTTCATTGCCTGAGAAGTATTGACCGAGTTGTTTTCTCCTTCGTCCGAGATGTTTGTAGTAACCTCATTTTCTTTTCTTACTTGTAGGATTTAGTTGGCCTCATGTCTTCTCGCAATAACATTGTAGAGATGTCTTCCAGAGTTCCCGAGGGGATGTCCGATTGGCTGGACTCCCTTGTTTTGTTGTGTGTTTCCATTGTGGACGCTGAATTTCACACAGAGCTGAGGAAGCGTCATAGGATTTGTGGTAACAATGCTCGCGAGGGGGATTACGAGCTTGTTGCTCCTGATTCTGATGAGAGGGTTTGCTTTCCGACTTCCATTGAGAGGGAGCGTCCCTTCTTTTATGCCTATGAGTACTTTTTCAGCCAGTTGAATGTTACTTTTCCTTTTACTGCTTTTGAAACCGACCTGTTGTGGTTGTGTAATATTGCTCCATCCCAGCTTCACCCCAATTCTTGGGGTTTTATTAAAAATTTTCAACTTCTCTGCCGTGAACTAGATGTAACACCTTCCCAGACTCTGTTTCTTTACTTGTTTGTTTCTGCCAAGCCTGACGGTTCTTCAAAAAAGAAGGCTTCCTGGGTTTCCTTCAGGTCCGCCCAGGGCCACAAAGTTTTTGCTATGTATGATGAGTCCTTTAAGGATTTCAAGAATTACTTCTTTAAGGTTCGTGCTGTCGAGGGGGCCCGCCCCTTTTTTCTTGACGAAAATGATGAGCCTTCTTTCCCTCTAGAGTGGCAGAGGGATGTGAGAGTGTCTCGTTATACTTGGGAGATGCTTGATGATGTTGAGCGTGCTTTTGTTGTTGTTCTTGAGGATCTATGGGGGAAACCGCCCCATCTTGATACAAAAAGGTTTTTGAATGACCCATCTTTGGTTCGGACTATTTTGGGTATTTGTCTGACTTATTTCTGTACTTATTTCCTTTTTCTTCCTCTTTTGTAATTCTTTGTCGTGACTGTTTTTGTGTTTTGTAGAGATGTCAAAGAATAACGACTCTATGAAGGCCTTCAAGAGGGTGAAGAAGGCAACTGCTGCTCTGAACATCTCGGCCAAGGTGGTCGGCGAGGGATCTTCACAGGTCCCCCTGAAGCCCCCTGTGCCGAGTTCCCTTGTGCCGAGGAAAGTAATTCCTACTCTCCAGTTTCATCAGGTCGATCCTCCTCAAACTTCTGCTGCTGCTTCTGGTGCCCCACCTTTGAAAAAGCAAAAAACATCCGAACCCTTTAACTTGGATGCTCCAAACTTTGATGCCATTGAATTTGTTGACCAGCAAATTGCCCCCTATGGTGGGCTTTCCATGGACGACGTGTCTCTGTTAAAGCATTTGTATTTTATTACCCAAAATAGTGTGAAGATGGCCCATATGGGTGCGGCTATTTTTCGAACAATTTAGGGGATTCCGGTTCATGCTACCAAATCTTTTATGGAGGAGGCCAAGTCAGAATTTGATCGAATCAAGGGTCTAAAGGTGGAGTTGGAGGTGAAGTTGGCCAAGGTGGAGAAGGAACTGGAGGGTGAGAAGGCCAGCTCTATTGCCCTTGCTGCTTCTCTGAAGCTGGCCAAAGACATGGCTTTGAAACATAAGGATAGCTATGTCTCAGCTTATAGGGAATTGATGCGTCTTCGGGAGGAGTTGGAAACAGCTCGGGTTAATTATGGTGAGCTTTAGGGTCACCTTGTGGGTAGTGTAACTGCTGCCTCCGAGAACCTGATGGAGCAGTTCCGAATTGTTGCTCCTGATGCCGACTTGACTCTTATCAGCCTGGATAATGTCGTGAGAGATGGTAAGATTGTCTCTGATGACCAGGATGATGAAGAGACTGATCCTCCCCCGGTGCCTTCTCTTAAGGTGTCGACCTCCTCTATTCCTCCCGTTACATCTGATCCAGATTGCCAGATTCTGAACCGGGATGATGGAACCGTAGATGCCGTGCCCCTTCAGACTCGTCCTCCTTCTCCTCATACTGATGCTGCCGGGAAAGCTCCCGATCTTTAGCTGATCTTTTTCTGGATATTTTGTGTAAATAGCCCGGTTTGTGGGCTTTTTGAACTTTGTTTTGTTTGACGCTTCTAGTTGTCTGTCTTGCAACTCTTTTTTGAAAAACAAAAGTAGCTTCCGAGGTTGGTTTTGTGGTGACCTCTTGAAGCTTTTATCGTTTTATGCATGGTATCTGTTGAAATTTTGCTGTTCTGGCCTCTTTAGGTTGTTTGCGTGCTTTATCATTTGTAGCTTGGATCCTTTTGAGGCCGTGCCTGTGGGGGGTCCGACTTGTTTCTCGGTTTCCTCGCTCTTGTTTGTATTTTTTAGCGCCTTATGACCGATTTCTTTATGTTGGTCCCCCTCAAAAGCTATTTTCATGATCCCCTTTTCTGGGCCTTTACTCGGTTTCTTTCAGGGATTATGTTGATAACTTTTTAGTGGTAGGAGTCCGACTTGGTTATGTCGGTCTCCTTTAAGTTATTTTTCGTAGTCCTCTTTTTTGGATCTTTGTCAGATCTCTTTCAGGGATTACTTTGATAACTTTTTAATGGTAGGAGTCCGATTTGGTTATGTCGGTCTCCTTTAAGTTATTTCTGTAATCCTCTTTCTTGGATCTTTGTCAGATCTCTTTCAGGGATTACTTTGATAACTTTTTAATGGTAGGAGTCTGATTTGGTTATGTCGGTCTCCTTTAAGTTATTTCTCGTAGTCCTCTTTCTTTGATCTTTGTCAGATCTCTTTCAGGGACTACTTGTATAACTTTTTAATGGTAGGAGTCCGACTTGGTAATGTCGGTCTCCTTTAAGTTATTTCTCGTAGTCCTCTTTCTTGGATCTTTGTCAGATCTCCTTCAGGGACTACTTGTATAACTTTTTAGTTTTGGGCTGACTTTGTTATGTCAGGCCCTTCTAAGTTAAAGTAATCCTCTTTAATAGGGTTGGCCAGACCTCTTTCCAGGGTTTACTTATAACTTGGGTTGACTTGGTCCAATTTCTGAATGTCGGCTAGTCTTTTAAGTTATTATATTAGCTATCCGTAAGACCTCGTCAGGTTCTTTTTTTTGGATTGCTTTCGATAACTTCTTACATTATTCTGTGTTCATCTTTGCCGATTTGTAGAAAATGGTTGGCGTCTTTAGATCGTCTTTTGGGTGAATCGCGTTTTCAACTTTATCGGATGATTGTCTTTATCGTGGTCGCGCAGTGAATTTGTTTTTCACTTTCTGCCGACCTGTTGCTTTGTAATCGGACGATGAATACTTCAGATTAATGCGTCTTGAAATCTTGTAGAATATCTAAATAAACTTTATTCAAAGAAAAAATGCAAATATATACATGTGGAAATTTCCTTGTTCCTTTAAGTTAGGTATGATCTAAGTCTCGACATGGTGCCTCATTAAAAAACCTTTTCAGGAAAAAGAGCGCATCCATTTAGTGAGATCCTTTTTTCTAACTGTAGTACCTTCTTAGGTTGCAGGCGTGCCATGATCGAGGAAGCTCTCGTCCATCAAGCTCGGACAGTCTGTAGTAGCCCTTCCCTAGTACTTCAATGACTCGGTAAGGTCCTTTCCAGTTTGCTGCCAGCTTTCCTTCTCTGGGTCGAGTTGTTCCAATGTCATTTCTGATTAGGATGAGATCATTCTCTGCAAAATTTCTCAGCACTACCTTTTGATTATATTTGGAAGCCATTCGTCGCTTTAGAGCTTCTTCCCTGATCCGAGCTCTTTCTTGGATTTCGGGTAACAAGTCGAGCTCTTCTCTCTGAAGTTGGGAGTTTTCTTGTTCATTGTAGTGGACTACTCGGGGATATCCTTCTTCGATTTCTATTGGAATCATTGCCTCCACTCCGTATGCTAGTCGGAATGGTGATTCGTTTGTAGTAGAATGGGGTGTTGTTCGATATGCCCATAGGACTTGTGGAAGTTCCTCGGCCCAAGCTCCCTTTGCTTCTTGTAGCCTCCGCTTTAATCCTCGGCTTGTCCATTGGCTTGGGGATGTTCGACGGAGATGAACTTGTGTTTTATGTTCAAGTCGGCCACCAGTTTTCTGAAGCCTGCCTCTGTAAATTGGGTACCGTTGTCCGTGGTAATGGAGTATGGTACCCCGAACCTCATAATAATGTTCCTATATAGGAATTTTCGACTTCTTTGAGCGGTGGCGTTGGCCAGGGGTTCTGCCTCGATCCATTTTGTGAAATAGTCTACTCCTACTATGAGGAATTTTACTTGTCCCGATCCCTGTGGGAAGGGTCCGAGTAGGTCGAGTCCCCATTTTGCAAATGGCCAGGGTGAGGTCACGCTGATGAGCTTTTCTGGTGGGGCAATGTGAAAGTTGGCATGCTTCTGGCATGGTGGACATGTCCTTACAAATTCTTTAGCCTCCTTTTGTAGAGTTGGCCAATAGAATCCCGCCCGGAGTACCTTTTTGGTGAGAGCTTGCGCTCCGAGATGATTTCCACAAATGCCGCTGTGTACTTCCTCCAAGACTTCCTTTGTGTTGGAAGTTGGTACGCATTTTAGTAAAGGTGTTGATATCCCTCTTTTGTACAGCGTGTTGTTTATGATAGTGTAGTGCTGTGCCTCCCTTTTCAACCTCTTTGCCTCCTTTTCATCTGTAGGGAGTTCTTCTGTTTTGAGGTAGTTTATTATGGGGGTCATCCATCCTTGATCCCGACCTATTATGGCTAGGATTCTTTCTTCTTCCGCTATTGACAGGTTATGTAATACCTCCTGGATGAGGCTTCTGTTGTTGCCCCCTGGTTTGGTGCTGGCTAATTTTGAAAGGGCGTCAGCTCGGGCATTTTGCTCCCGAGGTATGTGGTGGATCCTATATTCCCCGAGTTGTCCGAGCTGTTCTTTGGTTTTATCCAAATATTTTTTCATGGTCGGATCTTTGGCTTGGTAGTTTCCTGTTATTTGTGAGGTGATGACTTGTGAGTCACTGTAGATGTTGAGCTTCCGAGCTCCAACCACCCTAGCCAGCTTCAGACAAGCTAATAGTGCTTCGTATTCTGCCTGGTTGTTTGAGGCCGGGAATCCGAATTTAAGGGAGAGCTTCAGTTGAGTTCCTTGGTTGTTCTCAACTATCACACCCGCCCCGCTTCCTGTTTTATTCGAGGATCCGTCTACGTATATGTTCCATTCTATGGGGATTTTCGGGATGTCTGTAAATTCTGCGATGAAGTCGGCCAGGTGTTGCGATTTGATTGCTGTACGCGCCTCGTATTGGAGGTCGAATTCGGATAACTCGATTGCCCATTGTAGGATTCTTTCTGCTAGATCTATTTTTTGTAATATTCCTTTTATGGGTTGGTTGGTTCGAACTTTAATGGTATGCGCTTGGAAATATGGGCGAAGACGCCGGGATGTGAGGATCAGAGCATAGGCAAACTTTTCTATTTTCTGGTAGTTCAGCTCGGATCCCTGTAGTGCTTTGCTAATGAAGTAGACGGGTTTTTGCCCATGTTCGTCTTCTCTGACTAGTGCTGAGGCTATTGCCCGGCTCCATACTACGAGATATAATATGAGTCGTTCTCCTTCTCGTGGCTGAGATAGGATAGGTGGCCGTCCTAAGAACTCCTTGAAGTCTAGGAAGGCTTGCTCACATTCTGTCGTCCATTCGAACTGTTTCCCTTTCTTAAAGTAGCATAGAAGGGAAGAGATCTTATCGCAGCTCCTGCTAAGAATCGAGATAGAGCGGCTAACCTCCCGTTGAGTTGTTGTACCTCTTTGATACAGGTTGGGCTTTTCATGTTGAGTATGGCTCGACACTTGTCTGGATTTGCTTCAATCCCCCTTTGTGTGAGCATGAAGCCCAAGAATTTGCCGGCTTCTACTGCGAAGGTGCATTTTGCGGGATTGAGCCGCATGTTGTGTTTCCTGATAGTAGAAAACACTTGAGTCAGGTCGAATAATAATGTATCCTCGCTTTGTGTCTTTATCAACATATCGTCTACATAAACTTTCATGATTTTTCCGATGTGATCTGAGAAAACTTTATTCATTAGCCTTTGATAAGTAGCTCCTGCATTCTTGAGACCAAAAGGCATCATGATGTAACAGTAGTTTGCTTTCGGTGTTAGGAACGAGGTTTTTTCTTGATCTGGTGGATACATGGGGATTTGGTTGTATCCTGAATATGCGTCCATGAATGAGAGATACTTATATCCTGATGAAGCGTCCACTAGAGCGTCGATGCTTGGGAGTGGGTAGGGGTCTTTTGGGCAGGCTTTGTTGAGGTCGGTGTAGTCGGTGCACATTCGCCACTTCCCATTTGTCTTTTTCACTAAGACGACGTTTGCTAGCCATAGTGGATATTTGACTTCCCTTATGAACCCGGCCTCTAGTAGCGCTTGTATTTGTTCTTCTACAGCCTGAGCTCGTTCTGGTCCAAGTTTTCTTCGTCTTTGTTGTACCGGCCGGGATCCCGGATAAACTGCCAATTTGTGGCTCATTAGTTTGGGATCAATACCTGGCATGTCGGCAGCTTTCCATGCGAAGAGATCAACATTATCTCGTAGGAACCGTATTAGCGATTCCTTTACGTCTCCTTTCAGGATCGTGCCAATATTAGTTGTTTTATCCGAGGTGTCTCCGATCTGGATTCTTTCTACTTCTCCTTCGAGTTGTGGTCGGAATTCTTCTCGCCTCTGAACTCCACCGAGCTCGATTGTGTGGAACTATCCTCCTTCACCTCGGAGGTTTAGGCTTTCGTTGTAACAGCGACGTGCCATTTTTTGATCTGCCTTTATCGTAGCTATCCCTTCCGTAGTTGGGAATTTCGTACATAGATGTGGGGTTGAAACTATTACGCCGAGTTGATTTAACGTTGTCCGACCTATTAAGGCATTGTAGGCTGAGCTTACGTCGACCACGATGTAATCTATCTTGAGTGTTCGGGACTGGTTCCCCTTTCCGAAGGTTGTATGCAGCGATACGTATCCCAACGGTTGAACTGGGGCATCTCCTAGTCCGAACAGGCTGTTCGGGTATGCTCTTAGCTCTTTTTTGTCTAGACTGAGTTTGTCGAAGGCAGTTTTGAATAAGATGTCTGCAGAGCTTCCCTGGTCAATTAATGTACGGTGAAGGTTGGCGTTTGCCAGTATGATCATAATGACCATGGGATCGTCGTGTCCCGAGATGATTCCAGATGCGTCTTTTTTGGTAAACGTGATTGCTGGGATGTCTGGGACTTCCTTTTTTCCTTCGACATGGTATACTTCTTTGAGATGTCGCTTTCGGGATGATTTGGAGATTCCTCCTCCGGCAAATCCGCCGTGTATTACATGAACATGTCTTTTCGGTGTGCGAGGTGATCGTTCAGATCGTCCAACATCCTCATCCCTTCTTCTTTTTCTTGGTTCGTCATCCCAATTGGCCAAAAATCGATCTAGCTTTCCTTCTCTTACTAGTTTTTCTATGACGTTTTTCAAGTCGAAGCATTCGTTGGTGGAATGCCCTCGAAGTCGGTCATACTCACAGTATTCATTCCGATTTCCTCCTCCTCTTTTGCCTTTAAGTGGCCGAGCTGGAGGGATTTTCTCTGTATGGCAGACTTCTTTGTAAACATCTACCAAGGATACCCTAAGAGGATTATAGTTATGATATTTTTTGATTTTCTCTCCGGAGCGATCTTCCTTTTTCTTGGATTCTTTATCTCGGTAGGTGGAGCCGAACCTTGAGGCTTCGACAAGTCAAGAGTTTTCCTCCATGTTGATGTATTTTTGTGCCCGTTCTTGTACTTCATCTAAGGATGTAGGATATCTCTTTGATATAGATTGGCTAAATGGTCCTTCTCGTAGGCCATTTATAAGGCCCATAATGGCAGCCTCTGTTGGTAGACTTTGTATGTCCATGCATGTTTTGTTGAATCTTTCCATGTAGTTGCGAAGGCTCTCCCGATCTCCTTGTTTGATCCCTAGGAGGCTAGGTGCATGTTTGGCTTTGTCCTTTTGTATGGAGAAACGGGCCAGGAACTTCTTGGCCAGATCGTCGAAACTCGAGATGGATTTTGGAGGTAGGTTGTAAAACCATTTAATGGCTGTCTTGGTGAGAGTAGTTGGAAAGGCTTTGCAGCGGACTGCATCTGAGGCATCTGTGAGGTACATTCTACTTCTGAAGTTGCTGAGATGATGGTTGGGGTCCGAGGTGCCGTCATATAGAGTCATATCCGGAAGCTTGAAATCTTTTGGAATTTTGGTCTTCATAATTTCTCTGGTGAATGGGTCTTGATCTTTTTGAGAGCTATCTTCTGCGGATGATCGAGCAGCTTTAGTTTTAAGATCGGCTTCAAGTTTTACAAGCTTATCTTCTAGTTCTCTGCGCCGCCTTATCTCCCAGCGTAGATCTTCTTCCTTTTCACGTTGATGTTGGGCTTCTTTCTCGAGTTGCTCCAATCGATTTTGAAGTGCTTCTATTATTCCTGGATTTGATGAATTTTTGTCTCCATTGGTTTCTGGAGTATCTTTGAGTATTGTGTCCGCATTTTTATGCGGCGTTCTATCTTCCAGGCCCGAATCATGGTCGTTGTCATGGTCATCTGCCATGTCAATGGGATGACTTCCAGGTTCCCCGGCAACGGCGCCAATGTTCCGAGGGTTACCTGAAACTGTAGGTCGATCTCGGACGAGATCTTCTGTGTTGGTCGGAGCCGACGTGTCCGGCAGGTGTACAGCGGCCGGAGCTGGTGTGTCTGACTTGTTGGACTTGGTGGTGGTGCTGATCCTTCGTCCCCGGAGGGTGGGGGGTACCTGCAAGGGACTCCGATGCTTAAGTTAGCAAGGGTATTAAGCAGGTATTGAGTAGAATCAGAGTATGAGTTATACCTGGGTGCTCCAGTGTATTTATAATGGTGAGATGTGGCCTCCTACGGATAAGATAAGTTAGTTATCTTATCTTATCTTTAAGTGAGGTCATCTTATCTTTTAAGGGAACCGCCCTTCTCTCTGTAGGCTTGGGCCGTCTTAGGATTTTGGGGCGTGTTCCTCTATTTGGGCCCTTTGTTTGGGCTTTCCTGTGACTTGGCCGAGCTCTTTGAGAAGAGGTCGGGTTGTCTAACCTGAAGAGGTCGGTCGCTTTGTCTGTAGAACATCCCGGGTCGGACAGCTTGACCCAGGGTATGAACAGTTTCTATATAGGAACATTGTCACAAGGTTCGGGGTTCCATACTCCATTACCAATGACAATGGTACCCAATTCACAAATGCAGGCTTCAGAAAGTTAGTGGCTGACTTGAACATAAAACAACAATTCACTTCTGTAGAGCATCCCCAAGCCAATGGACAAGCCGAAGCTGCCAACAAAGTCATATTGGCTGGGCTAAAATGGAGATTACAGGACGCAAAGAGAGCCTGGGCTGAGGAGCTCCCACAAGTCCTATGGGCATATCGAACAATGCCACATTCCACCACAAAGGAATCACCCTTCCGATTAGCGTACAAAATGGAGGCAATGATCCCAGTAAAGATTGAAGAAGGGTTACCTAGAGTGATCCACTATAGTGAAGAAGCCAACTCCCAACTTCAAAGGGAAGAACTCGACCTACTTCCGGAAGTTCAAGAAAGAGCTCGGATCAGGGAAAAAGCATTAAAACGTCGAATGGCTTCAAGATACAATCAAAAGGTAGTACAGCGAGTTTTTGCTAAGAACGACCTTATCCTAATCCGAAATGATATCGGAACAACTTGACCTGGAGAAGGAAAGCTGGCAGCAAACTGAAAAGAACCCTACCGAGTCACAGAAGTACTTGGAATGGGCTACTACAGACTGTCCGAACTCGATAGGCGAAAGCTTCCTAGGTCATGGCACGCCTGCAACTTAAGAAGGTACTATAGTTAGGGATGATAAAGGATCTTAGAATAAGGCGCACTCTTTTTCCTGAAAAGGTTTTTTAATGAGACGCCAATCCAAGACCTACAAATCACCCAACTCAGAGGGATAAAACTCCCGCATGTATATATTTGCATTTTCTTTTGAATAAAATCTATTTAGATCTTCTACAAATTCTCAAGCCGCATTAATCTGAAACTTTCATCGTCCGATTATAAAGCTACAGATTGGCAGAAGATGAAAATAGAATAATGCAAGAAATTATCGAAAGTGATCCATAGAAAGGACCTGACGAGGTCTTAAAAAAATGGATTGCTAAAAAATAACTTAAAGACTGGTCGACGTAAAGAAGTCAGACCAGTTGCAAAAACCAAAGTTAAAAGTAAATCCCTGGAAAGAGGTCTGGCCAGCCCTATAAAAGAGGATTACTATAACTTAAAAGGGCCCAACATGATGAAGTCGGCCCAAAACATAAAAGTTATAAAAGTAATCCTTGAAAGAGACCTGAACAAGGTCCAAGAAAGAGGATTACAAAAATAACTTAGAAGGGCCCGACATGATGAAGTCGGCCCAAAACATAAAAGTTATAAAAGTAATCCCTGAAAGAGACCTGAACAAGGTCCAAGAAAGAAAATTACAAAAATAACTTGGAAGGGACCGACATGATGAAGTCGGTCCAAAACATAAAGGTTATAGAAGTAATCCCTGAAAGAGACCTGAACAAGGTCCAAGAAAGAGGATTACAAAAATAACTTATAAAAGTAATCCTCAAGACCCCACAAAGGTCCAAACAAAACAGATTACTCGAAATAACTTCAGGCCAAAGTGAGAAGGCCGACACACAAGTTGGATCCAAGCATACACAACCTCAACGAATCAAGCCACAAGTATGAAATACAAAGGCAATCCAAAGAGGTCGACAAGGCTCCAACATTTCCAAAAATCATGAAAAGGTGCCAGGCGGATGCAGACAAACATGTTATGAAAAAACACAAGATATAAACAAACTCAAGAGGCTATCAAGATCAGCCCCAAGAGCTCGAAAACTGCTTTATTTTTCAAAATGAAGTTGCTAAAGAAGCAACTAAAGAGGTAGCAAAGTCAGAAGCACCATTTACAAAATTAAAAAGTTCAACAAACCCATAGGCCGGGCCATACACAAATACATCAAGAATAATTAAAGAGGGTCTAGAGATTTCCCAGTAGCTGCATCAACACGGGGCGAAGGAAGACGAGTCTGGAGGGGCACAGCACCCACTGTCCCATCCTCCCGATTCAAAATTTGACAATCAGGTTCTGACTCAACTCCGACTGAAGGAGCTGAAGAAGTCGGCACGACAGAAGCTTTGGCGGCGGGCGCAGGAGGAGGTTCAACATCATTGTCATCAGGGTCGTCAGGGACAATCTTGCCATCCCTCACAACATTGTCGAGACTAAAGAGAGTAAGGTCGAGCTCGGGTGCAAGAACCCGAACATGCTCCTTCAAGTTCTCATAAGCAGCATTCACGCTGCCCACAAGGTGACCTTGGAGCTCGGTATAATCATCTCGGGCAGTCTCCAAATCACCCCTGAGATGCACCACTTCTCTGTAGGCCGAAACGTAGCTCTCCTTGTGCTTCAACGCTGTGTCTTCAGCTAACTTTACAGAAGCCGCCAAGGCCACAGAACTAGCCTTCTCACCCTCTAGTTCTTTCTCCACCTTCGCCAACTTCACCTCCAGCTCCTCCTTCAAACCCTTGATCCGATCAAACTCCGACTTAGCTTCCTCCATGAAAGATTTTGTAGCATGAACCGGGATACCCTGAGCAGTTCGAAAAAGAGCTGCACCCATGTGAGCCATCTTCACACTATTCCTAGTGATGAACTCTAGGTGACGAAGAATGGACACATCATCCATCGAAAGGCCACCATAAGGGGCAATCTGCTGGTCGACAAACTCTACAGCATCAAAATCAGGGGCATCCAGGTTAAAAGGCTCAACGGTCTTTTGTTTTTTCGGAGGAGGAGCACCAGAAGCAGCAACCGAAGTTTGTGGAGGGTCAGCAAGACAAACCCAGGGAGTCGGGATCATCCTCCTCGGCCCAGGGGAACTCGGCACGGACGGCTTCGTCTGAACCTGAGAGAACCCCTCTCCAGCCGCCTTGACCGATATGTTTTGAGCAGCGGCAGCCTTCCTCGCCCTTTTAAAGGCCCTCATGGATTCATTATTCTTAGACATCTCTGAAAAACAGAATCAACCACAGAAATGGATTACAAATACAAAATAAGAGGAAGCAAAGGTAAAAACAAAGTCAAAAACAAATAAGCCAGTACCTAGCACAGTTTCGACCAGGGACGGGTCCCCCATAAATTTTTTAGTGTCAAGATGGGGAGGTTCCCCCTATATATCTTCAAGAACAGTTACAAAATCCCGCTCAACCTTGTCAAGCATCTCCCATGTATAACGAGACACTATCACATCCTTCTGCCACTCCAAAGGAAAAGCAGGCTCATCGTTCTCATCAAGAAAAAAGGGGTAAGCTCCCTCGACAGCTCGAACTTTAAAGAAATAGTTCTTAAAATCCTTAAAGGACTCATCATACATAGCAAAAATTTTATGTCCCTAGGCGGATCTAAAAGAAACCCAAGAGGCTTTCTTTTCGGAAGAAGCCCCAGGCTTGGCCGAAATGAAGAGATAAAGAAAGAGAGTCTGAGAAGGCTTGACGCCTAACTCTTGACAAAGCAACTGAAAGATCTTGATAAAGCCCCAAGAATTCGGATGGAGCTGAGATGGGGCAATGTTACATGACCACAACAAGTCGGTCTCAAAGGCAGTAAAGGGAAAAGTAATGTTCAACTGGATGAAGAAATAATCATAGACATAGAAAAAGGGACGCTCCCCCTTGATCGAGGTTGGAAAACAAACCCTTTCATCAGAATTAGACGCTACAAGCTCATAATCCCTCTCATGGGCATCACTACCACAAATCCTATGATGCTTTCTCAGCTCGGCACAAAACTCAGTGTTCACCACAGAAACACACATTAAAATAATGGAGTCCAACCAATCGGACATCCCCTCAGGAACCTTAGAAGACGTCTCTACAATATTTTTGCGAGAAGACATGGCCAACTAGTCCTACAAACAAAAAAAGAAGATGGATTACTAAAACTACTCAAGATCAGACAAATAACTCGGACAGCAAAAATAAACAGCAGATAGCAGACTCAGCAGTAAAAAGGAAAACCCAAGGACACAACCCAAGGACCAGAGGCATCCTTTGGAGGCAATAACAGAGTGAAGACTCACACCATCTCCCAACAAAGAAAACAACCCTCTTCAAAAGTCATCAAAGGAGCAACGAAAGTAGCAGTTCAAACAAAACAACAAAAATCCCAAACTGAGGATATCAAAGACACAACCGTTTTCTCCAGAAGAACTAAACAAAGCCAAAATCATTATACCAGAAAGATACAAAAGCAACAGCAAGGGCAATAAAACATGCAAAGCCCTAAGAGACCCTAATCATCGAGAGAAATACCGGAAAAATGCATCATAGCAACCAAAGCGTAAAGGATTAAACTTTCAAGCATGCAAGCAAAATCAAAGCCTCACCAAGAAACAAAAGGAAAAAGCAGCAAAAGAAGTAGAGAAGCAGAAAGAGAAACCAACCTGGAAAAAAGAGGAAGCCTCAAAGAAACTAAAAATGGAAAGAAGGAAACCAGAATTGCCTTTCAGAAGCAAAGAAAACACCAACGATCACCAAATAAACGTCACAGAGATAAAAAATACGAAAATGCAAATATTCAGGAGAAAACGGAAAGTGAGAAAGAAAAGGAGAAGTTACGAAACAGAGAAGAGAAACCGTTTTGTGAAGAGTTCAAAAAAGAACAAAGAAACGGAACATTAAAAAGAATTAATGAGGTTACTGGTGCACGAAATTGCAATCACACTTTTTCAATTCTGCACAACTAACCAGCAAGTGCACTGCGTCGTCCAAGTAATACCTTACGTGAGTAAGGGTCGATCCCACGGAGATTGTCAGCTTGAAGCAAGCTATGGTTATCTTGTAACTCTTAGTCCGGATATCAATAATTCTCAGGTTTAATTGTGAAAAGTAGAAGAACATGAAATAAATACTTGTTTTGCAGTAATGGAGAACAGGTTGAGGTTTTGGAGATGCTCTATCTTCTGAATATCTGCTTTCTTACTGTCTTCTTCTTCATACACGCAAGGCTCCTTCCATGGCAAGCTGTATGTAGGGTTTCACCGTTGTCAATAGCTACCTCCAATCCTCTCAGTGAAAATATTCAACGCGCTCTGTCACAACACGGCTATTCATCTGTCGGTTCTCGATCATGTCGGAATAGAATCCAGTGATTCTTTTGCGTCTGTCACTAACGCCCCACAATCGCGAGTTTGAAGCTCGTCACAGTCATTCAATCCCTGAATCCTACTCAGAATACCACAGACAAGGTTTAGACCTTTCGGATTCTCAAGAATGGCCACCAATATATTCTAGCTTATACCCCGAAGATTCTGGCTAAAGAATCCAAGAGATATCCACTCAATCTAAAGTAGAACGGAGGTGGTTGTCAGGCACACGTTCATAGGTGAGAATGATGATGAGTGTCACGGATCATCACATTCATCAAGTTGAGGAGCAAGTGATATCTTAGAATGGAAACAAGCGTTTTTGAATGAAAAACAGTAGTAATTGCATTAATCCATCAAGACACAGCAGAGCTCCTCACCCCCAACCATGGGGTTTAGAGACTCATGCCGTAGAAGGTACAATATGAAACGTGTAAAGTGTCATGAGGTAAGGATACAATGTCAAAAGATCCTATTTATAGTGAACTAGTAACCTAGGATATACAGAAATGAGTAAATGACGTAAAAATCCACTTTCGGGGTCCACTTGGTGTGTGCTTGGGCTGAGCATTGAAGCTTTCATGTGTAGAGACTTTTCCTGGAGTTAAACGCCAGCTTTTGTGCCAGTTTGGGCGTTTAACTCCAACTTTTGTGCCAGTTCCGGCGTTAAACGCCGGGAATTCTGAAGCTGATTTGCAACGCCGGTTTGGGCCATCAAATCTCGGGCAAAGTATGGACTATTATACATTGCTGGAAAGCCCAGAATGTCTAATTTCTAACGCAATTGAGAGCGCGCCAATTGGGCTTCTGTAGCTCCAGAAAATTTACTTCGAGTGCAGAGAGGTCAAAATCCAACAGCATATGCAGTCCTTTTTCAGCCTCTGAATCAGATTTTTGCTCAGGTCCCTCAATTTCTGCCAGAAAATACCTGAAATTATAAAAAAACACACAAAATCATAGTAAATCCCAGAAAAGTGAATTTTAAATAAAAACACATAAAAACATACTAAAAACTAACTAAAATGTACTAAAAACATACTAAAAAAGTGCCAAAAAGCGTATAAATTATCCGCTCATCACAACACCAAACTTAAATTGTTGCTTGTCCCCAAGCAACTGAAAATCAAATAGGATAAAAAGAAGAGAACATACTATAGACTCCAAAATATCAATGAAACTTAGCTCCAATTAGATGAGCGGGACTAGTAACTTTTTGCCTCTGAACAGTTTTGGCATCTCACTTTATCCTTTGCAGTTTAGAATGATTGGCATCTATAGAAACTCAGAATTCAGATAGTGTTATTGATTCTCCTAGTTAAGTATGATAATTCTTGAACACAGCTACTTTATGAGTCTTGGATGTGGCCCAAAGCACTCTGTCTTCCAGTATTACCACCGGATACATACATGCCACAGACACATAACTGGGTAAACCTTTTCAGATTGTGACTCAGCTTTGCTAGAGTCCCCAATTAGAGGTGTCCAGGGTTCTTAAGCACGCTCTTTTGCCTTGGATCATTTTTTATTTTTACCCTTGCCTTTTTGTTTAAAAGGGCTATTGGCTTTTTCTGCTTGCTTTTTCTTTTTTTCGTTTTTTTTTTAATTCACTGCTTTTTCTTGCTTCAAGAATCAATTATATTATTTTTCAGATCATCAAATAGCATTTCTCCTTTTCCATCATTCTTTCAAGAGCCAACAATTTTAACATTCTTAAAACAACAAATTCAAAAGACATATGCACTGTTCAAGCATTCATTCAGAAAACAAAAAGTATTGTCACCACATCAAAATAATTAAACTAGTTTCAAGGATGAATTCGAAATCATGTACTTCTTGTTCTTTTGTAATAAAAATATTTTTTATTTAAGAAAGGTGATGGATTCATAGGACATTCATAGCTTTAAGGCATAGACTCTAAGATACTAATGATCATGTAGTGAAGACACAAACATAGATAGAACATCAAGCATAAAAAATCGAAAAACAGAATAATAAGAACAAGAAAATTAAAGAATGGGTCTACCTTAGTGATGACGGCTAGTTCTCCTTCTTGAAGATCCTATGGAGTGCTTGAGCTCCTCAATGTCTCTTCCTTGCCTTTGTTGCTCCTCTCTGATTTCATGGAGGATAATGGTTGCTTTTGTTGAGGTCCATGAGTGGGCTCTCTTGTTTGCTCCATCCTCTTTCCAGTGATGGGCTTTTGAGATGAATCTCTCCATCTCTCATGACTCGGAGTTGGAAGCAACTACCTTCCCTTTCCTCTTCCTAGAGGTTTCTCCGGCCTTAGGTGCCATCAGTGGTTATGGAAAAATAAAAAGCAACGCTTTTACCACACCAAACTTAGAAGGCTTGCTCGTCCTCGAGCAAAAGACAAAAAAGGGTGTTATCGGAAGGTGTAAAGAAAAGATAGATAAAGTTGAGGTAGGTGGGGATCCTGTGGGGTCCACAGATCCTGAGGTGTCAAGGATTTCTCATCCCTGCACCATGTGGCGTTCAAAAACGCCCCTTGCTGCCTATCCTGGTGTTAAACGCCAGGCTGCTGCCCATTTCTGGCGTTTAACGCCAGCTTCTTGCCCTTTTCTGGCGTTAAATGCCAGTCTGGTGCCCATTTCTGGCGTTAAATGCCCAGAATGGTGCCAGACTGAGCGTTTAATGCCCATTCTGCTACCCTCACTGGCGTTTAAACGCCAGCAAATTTCTCCTACAGGGTGTGCTATTTTTTATTCTGTTTTTCATTCTGATTTTGCTTTTTCAATTGTTTTTGTGACTTCACATGATCATCAACCTATAGAAAACATAAAATAACAATGGAAAATAAATAGATATAATAAAATTAGGTTGTCTCCCAACAAGCGTTTCTTTAATGTCAATAGTTTGACAGTGAGCTCTCAATGAGCCTCATAGATAATCAGAGCAGTGTTGGGGCCTCTCAACACCAAACTTAGAGTTTGGTTGTGCCCCCCCAACACCAAACTTAGAGTTTGAATGTGGGGATTTTGTTTGACTCTGTATTGAGAGAAGCTTTTCATGCTTCCTCTCCATGGTTACAGAAGGAGAACCTTGAGTCTTATAGTTTGCACTGTCTGCAAGCCACGGAGCTTCCTGAATAGCAAACAATTGCTCATCCAGAAAGGTTTCAGAGATCTCAGTAGGAGGGAGGGATGCTCCTGCTACTGGTTCTATCCGGGACAGGTGATCAGCTACTTGATTCTCTGTCCCTTTTCTGTCTCTTATTTCTATATCAAACTCTTGCAGAAGCAACACCCATCTTATGAGCCTGGGTTTTGAATCCTGCTTTGTGAGTAGATATTTAAGAGCAGCATGGTCAGTGTACACAATCACTTTTGATCCTACTAAATAAGATCTGGACTTGTCAATGGCATAAACCACTGCAAGTAACTCCTTTTCTGTGATTGTGTAGTTCTTCTGTGCATCATTTAGAGTACGGCTGCCATAATAAATGACGTGCAGAAGCTTATCATGCCTTTGTCCCAATACTACACCAATGGCATGGTCACTGGCATCACACATTAGTTCAAATGGTAATGTCCAGTCTGGTGCAGAGATGACTGGTGCTGTGACCAGCTTAGCTTTCAGAGTCTCAAACACCTGCAGACACTCCTTGTCAAAGATAAATGGCGTGTCAGCAGCTAGCAGATTACTCAGAGGTTTGGCAATTTTTGAAAAATCCTTTATAAACCTTCTGTAGAATCCTGCATGCCCCAGAAAGCTTCTGATTGCCTTAACATTGGCAGGTGGTGGTAATTTTTCAATTACCTCCACCTTAGCTTGATCCACCTCTATTCCTTTGTTCGAAATCTTGTGCCCAAAGACAATTCCTTCAGTCACCATAAAGTGACATTTTTCCTAGTTTAAGACCAGATTAGTCTCTTGGAACCTTTTCAGGACAAGTGCTAAATGATCAAGACAGGAGCTGAATGAGTCTCTAAATACCGAGAAGTTATCCATGAAGACTTCCAGGAACTTCTCTACCATATCAGAGAAGATAGAGAGCATGCACCTCTGAAAGGTTGTAGGTGTATTGCACAGACCAAAGGGCATCCTTCTGTAGGCAAATACTCCGGAAGGACATGTAAATGCTATTTTCTCTTGGTCCTGAGGATCTACTGCAATTTGGTTGTAACTTGAATAGCCGTCCAAAAAGCAGTAGTATTCATGACCTGCTAGTCTCTCTAGCATTTGGTCTATGAATGGTAGAGCCTTCTGCAGTCAATACACATACGCCACCCTGTAACTGTTCTTGTGGGAACCAGTTCATTCTTTTCATTATGAACCACTGTCATGCCTCCCTTCTTGGGGACAACGTGGACAGGGCTCACCCAGGGGCTATCAGAAATAGGATAAATAATCCCAGCCTCTAGTAACTTAGTGACCTCTTTCTGCACCACCTCCTTCATGGTTGGATTTAGCCGCCTTTGTGGTTGAACCACTGGCTTAGCATCATCCTCCAATAGGATCTTGTGCATGCATCTTACTAAGCTAATGCCCTTAAGATCACTTATGGACCACCCAAGAGCTGTCTTGTGTGTCCTCAGCACCTGAATTAGTGCTTTCTCTTCCTGTGGAGTTAAAGCAGAGCTTATGATCACCGAAAAAGTGTCACCTTCTCCCAGAAATGCATATTTCAGTGATGGTGGTAGTGGTTTGAGCTCGGGTTTAGGAGGTTTATCCTCTTTCTGAGGAATTTTCAGAGGTTTTTTTATTTCTTCTGGTTCCTCCAAATCAGGCTGAACATCTTTAAAGATGTCCTCTAGTTCTGATTTGAGACTCTCAGTCATATTGATCTCTTCCACCAAGGAGTCAATAATATCAACGCTTCATGCAGTTATTTGATGTGTCTGGATGCTGCATAGCTTTGACAACATTTAACTTGAACTCATCCTCATTGACTCTCAGGGTTACTTCCCCTTTTTGGACATCAATGAGAGTTCGTCCAGTTGCTAGGAAGGGTCTTCCTAGAATGAGGGTTGCACTCTTGTGCTCCTCCATTTCTAGCACTACAAAGTCAGTGGGAAAGGCGAATGGCCCAACCTTGACAATCATGTCCTCAATTATGCCTGATGGGTATTTAATGGAGCCATCAGCAAGTTGAAGACATATCCGGGTTGGTTTGACCTCTTCAGTCAAGCCGAGCTTTCTGATAGTGGATGCAGGGATTAGGTTGATACTTGCCCCAAGGTCACATAGAGCTGTCTTGGTACAAGCACCTTCTAATGTGCATGGTATCAGAAAGCTTCCTGGATCTTTAAGCTTCTTTGGTAAGCTTTTCAGAATGACTGCACTGCGTTCTTTAGTGAGAAAAATTTTTTCAGTTTCTCTCCAATCCTTCTTATGACTTAAGATCTCTTTCATGAACTTAGCATAGGAGGGTATTTGCTCAAGTGCCTCTGCAAATAGGATTTTTATCTCAAGAGTCCTGAGATAATCTGCAAAGCGGGCAAATTGTTTATCCTGTTCTGCTTGGCGGGGTTTCTGAGGAGAAGGCATCTTGGCTTTATATTCTTCAACCTTAGTTACTGCAGGTTTATTCCCTACAGAGGTGGTTGGAGAAGCCTTCTTAGAGGGGTTACTATCAGCACTTGCAGGTGTCTGATCCATTTGTAGCATTTGAACGCCAGGATTGGGTGCTTTTTGGGCGTTTAACGCCAGATTGCAACCCTTTTCTGGCATTTGAACGCCAGATTTGGCTATCCATTGGGCGTTTAACGCCACTTTCTTACCCTTTTCTGGCGTTTGAACGCCAGGATCATTCCTCTATGGGCTCTTACTATCCTCAGAGGGATTTTGGGTAGTGGGTTGGTCATCCTCTGTCAGTTGTTCCTTTCTTGGCTTTCTGCTGCTTTGAGTTGAAACATTCAATGTCCTCCCACTCCTTAATTGAATAGCTTGGCATTCTTCTGTTATCTGTTTAGATAGCTGCTATTTTGTCTGATCCAATTGTGCTTCCATATTCTTGTTAGCATTTTTAGTGTCTTGGAGCATTTCTTTAAATTCTGCTAATTATTTTGTCATAAGAAGTAATTGCTGATTAAGTTCAACAATCTGTTCTTGAGGATTAGGATCAGTAGTTACTGCCATAGCCTCTTCTTTTAAAGAGGACTCACTGCTTGAGTATAGATGTTGATTTCTAGCAACCGTATCTATGAGCTCTTGAGCCTCTTCAATCATCTTCCTCATGTGTATGGATCCACCAACTGAGTGGTCTAGAGACATCTAAGCTTTTTCTGTAAGGCCATAGTAGAAGATGTCTAACTGTACCCACTCTGAAAACATTTCAGAGGGGCATTTCCTTAGCATACCTCTGTACCTCTCCCAGGCATTATAAAGGGATTCATGATCCTCTTGTTTAAAGCCTTGGATGTCCAGCCTTAGCTGTGTCATCCTTTTGGAGGGTAAAATTGATTCAGGAATTTGTCTGATAACTGTCTCCATGTTTTTATGCTTGCTGTGGGTTGGTTATTTAACCACCTCTTAGCTTGATCTTTTACAGCAAATGGAAACAGTAATAATATGTAGACATCCTGATCCACTTCTTTATCACGTACTGTGTCAGTAATTTGTAAGAACTGTGCCAGAAATTCAGTAGGTTCTTCCTGTGGAAGACCGAAATACTGGCAATTTTGCTGCACCATGATAATGAGTTGAGGATTTAGCTCAAAACTGCTTGCTTTGATGGGAGGTATACAGATGCTACTCCCATATACAGCTGTAATGGGGTTAGCATATGACCCCAGAGTCCTTCTGGACTGCTCAATTCTACTTAGGTCCATGATGGAGAAAGGAAGATGATGTGGATTGCAAGTAAATTATATTTTTATTTTTTTATTTTTTATTTTATTTAATTAAAAGTGACTGAAAATAATAAAATAAAATAAATAAAAAATAAAATAAAATTTCGAAAACTAAAAAAAAAATAAAATCAAAGCAAATTGAAAACTAAATTAATTAATTAATTAAAAAATTTTGGAATTAGCAATTAAAAAGATATGATTGAAAATTATTTTGAAAAATATATGATTGAGAAGATATGATTGCAATAAAAAAATGATTGAAAAGATATGATTGAAGAAATTAAAAAGATTTGATTTTTGAAAAAGATTTGAAAAGATCAATTTTTGAAATTAGAATTTTGACTTGACTAAAAAAAGATATGATTTTGAAAATTTTTGACTAATTTAATGCAAAATTTCGAAAATAATGAGTAAAATAAGGAAAGGATATTTTTTTATTTTTAAATTTTAATGAGGAAAGAGAAAAACTACAAAACGACACTAAACTAAGAAATTTTAGATCAAAACAAAGAGAACAAACAAGAAAACTTTGAATGTCAAGATGAACACCAAGAACATTTTTTTTTTAATTTTTTAAGTGAATAAAAGCACAAAAGACACCAAACTTAAAATTTTTAGAAAATCAAACACAAATTTTCGAAAATTTAAAGGAAAACACAAAGAAGACACCAAACTTAGAATTTTTAAAGATCAAGAAACAACTAAGACTATGCAAATTCGAAAAAATTAAAAGAAAGTAAAAGCATGCAATTGACACCAAACTTAAAATTTGAAACTAAACTCAAATAAAAGACTCTAAACCAACAAAAATAAAATATTCCTAATCTAAGCAACAAGATAAACCGTCAGTTGTTCAAACTCGAACAATCTCCGGCAACGGCGCCAAAAACTTGGTGCACGGAATTGCAATCACACTTTTGCAATTCCGCACAACTAACCAGCAAGTGCACTGGGTCGTCCAAGTAATACCTTACGTGAGTAAGGGTCGATCCCATGGAGATTGTCGGCTTGAAGCAAGCTATGGTTATCTTGTAACTCTTAGTCAGGATATCAATAATTCTCAGGTTTAATTGTGAAAAGTAGAAGAACATGAAATAAATACTTGTTTTGCAGTAATGGAGAACAGGTTGAGGTTTTGGAGATGCTCTATCTTCTGAATCTCTGCTTTCTTACTGTCTTCTTCTTCATACACGCAAGGCTCCTTCCATGGCAAGCTGTATGTAGGGTTTCACCGTTATCAATGGCTACCTCCCATCCTTTCAGTGAAAATGTTCAACGCGCTCTGTCACAGTACGGCTATTCATCTGTCGGTTCTCGATCATGTCGGAATAGAATCCAGTGATTCTTTTGCGTCTGTCACTAACGCCCCCACAATCGCGAGTTTGAAGCTCATCACAGTCATTCAATCCCTGAATCCTACTCAAAATACCACAGACAAGGTTTAGACCTTCCGGATTCTCAAGAATGGCCGCCAATATATTCTAGCTTATACCACGAAGATTCTGGCTAAAGAATCCAAGAGATATCCACTCAATATAAAGTAGAATGGAGGTGGTTGTCAGGAACACGTTCATAGGTGAGAATGATGATGAGTGTCACTGACAAACCCCAATTTGAGGGTTTGTCTTGTATTGAATTTAGAGTATTTTGATAACCTCTTGTCACATTTAGCCTATAAATTAGCATGGTTTTGCTATCTCTCCCATATTTGTGCCTAAGTGTAAAAACATGCTTTTTAAGCCTTATTTTGATGAATTCTAATTTCTCTTTGATTCCATAAGATGCCTTGATGTGGTTGCTAGTAATTACAGGATTGAAATAGGCTAGGCATGGATCAAAGGAAGCAAGGAAGGAAGCATGCAAGTGGAGAGAAGCACAAAAAGCCAAAGAATTAATCTCGGCCAAGCACGCGTACGCGCACAAGGCGCTCGCGCGCACATTACGAAACAGGCCAAGGACGCGCACGCGTACCATGCGCGCACGCGCCGATGATGGCACATGACCTCACTAATGCAGCACGTGCCTGGCGATTTGAGAGGGTTTCTGAACCCAATTTTTGGCGCCAAAATGCATATAAGAGCCAAGGATTGAAAGGGACTTGACATGTTAGATGTTAGAGGTAGATGCTAGATGTTAAAGATCAGGAGTTAGATAGTTTTAGTTAGAAGTAGTTTTCTAGAGAGAGAAGCTCTCACTTCTCTCTAGAATTAGGATTAGGTTTAGGTTTAGTTCTTAGATTTAGATTTAGATTCATCTTCCTCTATCTCTATCTTCTCAATTCTTTGTTGTTACTTGCATCCTTCTTCCATTCTTTTATTGCAATTTCCTTTATGATGTTCTTATGTTTAAGTGTAGATCTAGTATTGTTTCTTTTTACTTTCTTCCAATTCAATAAAGGTAATTCATAATAAAAGTGTTTCGTTTGATTGTTGTTGTTAATTTCTTTCAATAATTGTTGCTAGATTTCATTCTTGTTGTTGATTTACTATGTTTTCCTTTTATGCCTTCCAAGTGTTTGATGAAATGCTTGAGAGGATGTTAGAGTAGGATTTTATGTTCTTGGCTTGAGAAGGTAACTTAGGATTTCTTGAGTCACTAGTGTCCAATTGATTGCTAGTTGATAGCCATTAACTCTAGCCTTCATTAATCCAATTAGTGGAAAGCTAGGATTTATGGACTAGGATTGATATAACTCACTTGACTTTCCTTTGTTAATTGATTTAAGGATGACTAAGTGGGATTAATCCTTGCAACTACCATACTTGTGGCTAGTGATAATGATGAAGACCCTTGACAACCAAATCTTGCCAAGACCATTTTGTTAATAAAGTTTTCTTACCATTTACTATTCATGTTTCCCATCTAAAACCCCAAATACAACTCACAACCAATAACAAAACACTTTATTGCAAGTCCTAGGGAGAACGACCCGAGGTTTAAATACTTCGGTTTATAGATTTTAGGGGTTTGTACTTGTGACAAACAAATTTTTGTACGAAAGGATTAGCGATTGGTTTAGAGACTATACTTGCAACGAGATTTTATTTGAGAAATTCTAAACCGTCAAAAATCCAATCGTCAGTCACGGATCATCACATTCATCAAGTTGAGGAGCAAGTGATATCTTTGAATGGAAACAAGTGTTTTTGAATGAAAAACAGTAGTAATTGCATTAATCCATCAAGACACAGCAGAGCTCCTCACCACTAACCATGGGGTTTAGAGACTCATACCGTAGAAGGTACAATATAAAACGTGTAAAGTGTCATGAGGTAAGGATACAATGTCAAAAGATCCTATTTATAGTGAACTAGTAACCTAGGATATACATAAATGAGTAAATGACGTAAAAATCCACTTCCGGGGTCCACTTGGTGTGTGCTTGGGCTGAGCATTGAAACTTTCATGTGTAGAGACTTTTTCTGGAGTTAAACGCCAGCTTTTGTGCCAGTTTGGGCGTTTAACTCCAACTTTTTTGCCAGTTCCGGCGTTAAACGCCGGGAATTCTGAAGCTGATTTGCAACGCCGGTTTGGGCCATCAAATCTCGGGCAAAGTATGAACTATTACACATTGCTGGAAAGCCCAGAATGTCAACTTTCCAACTCAATTGAGAGCGTGCCAATTGAGCTTTTGTAGCCTCAGAAAATCCACTTCGAGTGCAGGGAGGTCAGAATCCAACAGCATCTGCAGTCCTTTTTCAGCCTCTGAATCAGATTTTTGCTCAGGTCCCTCAATTTCAGCCAGAAATTACCTGAAATCACAGAAAAACACACAAACTCATAGTAAAGCCCAGAAAAGTGAATTTTAAATAAAAACACATAAAAACATACTAAAAACTAACTAAAATGTACTAAAAACATACTAAAAACAGTGCCAAAAAGCGTATAAATTATCCGCTCATCAGTTACTAAACCTTCACATATTCCCAAAACAAAGGGATGCACATTTTTCAAAAGAATAAAATTCAAAAGGAAACGTTCCGCATTCACGGGAGAACTCTACAAAATGCTCGAGTTCGGCTTCACCGTAAAAAGGATCAAAAACCTAAAACCAAAGACTCGACCTCAAAATAGAAGACCGAGCTCGAGCAGGGGCACTGTTCATACCCTGGGTCGAGTTGTCCGACCCCAGATGTTCTACTGATAAATCGACCGACCTCTTTAGGTCAGGACAATCCGACCTCTTCTCAGAGAGCTCGGCCTAATCACCAGGAAGAGCACAAAAAGGTCCCAACAGAGGAACACGACCCAAATCCTAAGGCAGTCCAGGCCTATAGAGATAAGGGTGGTTCCCTCGAAGATAAGATGACCTCACTCAAAGATAAGATAAGATAAGATAAGATAACTATCTTATCTCCAGAAAGGTCACTCCACACCATTATAAATACAATGGAGCACCCAGGTATAACTCATACAGTCATACTCTGATTCTACAAAAAATCTGTTAAATACGCTTGCTAACTTAAGCAACGGAGTCCCTTGCAGGTACCGCCACCCTCCGGTGACAAAGGATCAGCAACATTGGTAGTCCTACAAGTCGGATGCGGCAGCTCCGGCCACCACCTACACGCCAGACACGTCATCTCCGACCAGCACAGAAGATCTCGACCGAGATCTACCTACTGTTTCAAGTAACCCTCGGAATACCTTTCTTAAAAATTTTTCGAAAATAAGTTCTTGATGTTCATCATGATCTTCAAAGTGTTCTTGGTGTTCATCTTGACATTCATAATGTTCTTGTATGCATCATTTGTTTTAATCCAAAATTTTTATGTGTTGAGTCATTTTGTGGTTTTTCTCTTTCCTCATTAAATTCAAAAAAATAAAAAAAATATATTTTCCTTATTTTACTCATAAATTTCGAAATCTTTGGGTTGACTTAAGCAGAAAATTTTTAAAATAAGTTGTTTCTTGTTGGTCAAGTCAAGATTTCAATTTCAAAAATTTATCTTTTCAAAATCAAATCTTTTTCATTTTTATTTCATGTTTTTCGAAAAAGTTTTAAAAATTGATTTTCAAAATCTTTTTCTTATCTTTACCTCATATTTTCGAAAAACTTTACTAACAATTAATCTGATTGATTCAAAAATTTCAAGTTTGTTACTTTCTTGTTAAGAAAGGTTTAACCTTTAAATTCTAGAATCATATCTTTTAGTTTCTTGTTAGTCAAGTCATTAACTTTAATTTTCAAAATCAAATCTTTCTAAATTTCTTTTTTCAAATCCTTTTCAAAACAAATTTCAATTATATCTTTTTCAAATCATATCTTTTTCTAATCAAATCTTTTTCAAATCATATCTTTTTCAAACTTTAATTTCAAAATCTTTTCTAACTTATTATCTTTTCAAAATTGGTTTTCAAATCTTTTTCAATTAGCTAATTGACTTTTTGTTTGTTTTAAAATTCTTATCTTTTTCAAGACCACCTAACTACTTTTCTCTCTCTAATTTTCGGAAATTCCTCACCCTTTTTCAAAATTCTTTTTAATTAACTAATTGTTTTAAATTTTAATTTTAATTTTATTTCTTCTCCTAATTTTCGAATTCTAACTAAATTTTAAAATAAAAACAAAAATATTTTTCTTTTCTTTTCTTCTAATTTTCGAATTTTCCTCTCTCTCTTTTTATTTATTTTATTTATTTACTAACACTTCTCTCCTCAAAACTCGAACCCCTCCCTTCTCTGTGTTCAAATTTTTCTTCTTCTTCCTTCATTCTTATTCTTCTACTCACATAAAGGAATCTCTATACTGTGACATAGAGGATTCCTCTTTTTTCTGTTATCTTCTTTTTCATATGAGCAGGAGCAAGGACAAGGACATTCTTGTTGAAGCAAATCCTGAACCTGAAAGGACTCTGAAAAAGAAGCTAAGAGAAGCTAAAGCACAACAATCGAGAGTAAACCTTACAGAGAATCTCAAAAAAAGAAGGAGACATGGCCAAACCCAACAACAATGCAAGGAAGATGCTTGGTGACTTTACTGCACCAAATTCCAACTTCCATGGAAGAAGCATCTCAATCCCTGCCATTGGAGCAAACAACTTTGAGCTAAAGCCTCAATTAGTTTCTCTGATGCAACAGAACTGCAAGTTTC
This sequence comes from Arachis stenosperma, assembly GCF_014773155.1. Taxonomy (NCBI): domain Eukaryota; kingdom Viridiplantae; phylum Streptophyta; class Magnoliopsida; order Fabales; family Fabaceae; genus Arachis; species Arachis stenosperma. Next base: position 13,650,689 of record NC_080377.1, read on the forward strand.
ATGGACTTCCATCAGAAGATCATTTTCAGTTCTTAACTAAATTCTTGCAGATTTGTGATACTGTTAAGACCAATAGAGTTGATCCTGAGGTCTATAAGCTTATGCTTTTCCCTTTTGCTGTAAGAGACAGAGCTAGAACATGGTTGGATTCTCAACCTAAAGATAGCCTGAACTCTTGGGATAAGCTGGTCATGGCTTTCTTAGCCAAGTTCTTTCCTCCTCAAAAGCTGAGCAAGCTTAGAGTGGATGTTCAAACCTTTAGAAAGAAAGAAGGTGAATCCCTCTATGAAGCTTGGGAAAGATACAAGTAACTGACCAAAAAGTATCCTTCTGACATGCTCTCAAAATGGACCATCCTGGATATATTCTATGATGGTCTGTCTGAATTGTCTAAGATGTCATTGGACCATTCTGCAGGTGGATCTATTCACCTGAAAAAAATACCTGCAGAAGCTCAAGAACTCATTGAAATGGTTGCAAATAACCATTTCATGTACACCTCTGAAAGGAATCCTATGAGTAATGGGATGCCTCAGAGGAAGGGAGTTCTTGAAATTGATTCTCTGAATGCCATATTGGCTCAAAACAAAATGTTGACTCAGCAAGTCAATATGATTTCTCAGAGTCTGAATGGTTTGCAAAATGTATCCAACAGTACTAAAGAAGCATCTTCTGAAGAAGAAGCTTATGATCCTGAGAACCCTGCAATGGCAGAGGTGAATTACATGGGTGAAGCCTATGGAAACATCTATAATCCCTCATGGAGAAATTATCCAAATTTCTCATAGAAGGATCAACAAAAGCCTCAACAAGGCTTTAATAATGGTGGAAGAAATAGGTTTAGCAATAGCAAGCCTTTTCCATCATCATCTCAGCAACAGACAGAGAATTCTGAGTAGAATCCATCTTGCTTAGCAAATATAGTCTCTGATCTATCTAAGGCCACTCTCAGTTTCATGAATGAAATAAGGTCCTTCATCAGAAATTTAGAGGCACAAGTGGGCCAGCTGAGTAAAAGAGTCATTGAAACTCCTCCTAGTACTCTCCCAAGCAATACAGAAGAGAATCCAAAAAGAGAGTGCAAGGCTATAACCTTACTTGGTGTGGCCGAACCTGGAGAGGAGGAGAAGGACGTGAATCCCAGTGAGGAAGACCTCATGGGACGTCCTCTGGATACAAAGGAGTTCCCATTTGAGAAACCTAAGGAATCTGAGGCTCATCTAGAGACCATAGAGATTCCATTGAACCTACTTCTGCCATTTATGAGCTCTGATGAATATTCTTCCTCTGAGGAGGATGAAGATATTACTGAAGAGCAAGTTGCTAAGTACTTTGGAGCAATCATGAAGCTGAATGCCAAGTTATTTGGTAATGAGACTTGGGTGGATGAACCCCTCTTGCTCACTAATGAACTGAAGGACTTGGTTAGGCAGACATTACCTCAAAAGAAACAGGATCCTGGCAAATTCTTAATTTCCTGTACCATAGGCACCATGACCTTTGAGAAGGCTCTGTGTGACCTTAGGTTAGGCATAAACTTAATACCACTCTCTGTAATGGAGAAACTGGGAAACTTTGAGGTACAGGCTGCCAAATTCTCATTAGAGATGGCAGACAAATCCATGAAAAAGGCTTATGTACAGGTAGAAGACGTGCTAGTAAAGGTCAAAGGACTTTACATCCCTGCTGATTTCATAATCCTAAACACTGGGAAGGATGAGGATGAATCCATCATCCTTGGAAGACCCTTCCTAGCCATAGCAAAGTTGTGATTGATGTGGACAGAGGAGAGTTGACCCTTCAATTGAATGAGGACTACCTTGTGTTTAAAACTCAAGGATCTCCCTCTGTAACCATAGAGAGGAAGCAAGAAAAGCTTCTCTCAATGCAGAGTCAAACAAAGCCCCCACAATCAAACTCTAAGTTTGGTGTTGGGAGGCCACAACCAAACTCTAAGTTTGGTGTTGAACCCCCACATTCAAACTCTAAGTTTGGTGTTGGGAGGTCCCAACAATGCTCTGAATATCTGTGAGGCTCCATGAGAGCCCACTGTCAAGCTATTGACATTAAAGAAGCGCTTGTTGGGAGGCAATGACGTTGGGATTTTTTTGCTAGTAAAGAATTTATAAAAATATTCGCGTTGTAGATATAGCTTCTAAACTAACAGAAATCCCTTCGTGCAAATGTTTTGGTTGTCACAAGTAACAAACCCCTTTAAAATTGATAACCGAGTATTTAAACCTCGGGTCGTCTTCTCAAGGAATTGCAGGGAGGTATGTTCTTATTATTGGTTATGCAAAAGTATGTTTGGGGTTTTGGATTAAGGTAAAAGGTATGTTGAATGACACTTAAAATAAAAAAATAATAATAACTGTAAATTAAACTCTTGGCAAAGAATAAGAACTGGAAGTTCTATCCTAGTTATCCTTATCAATTGTGATGAGAATTGGATTTTTCTCCCACTTTGTTAACCTCTAACTATGAAGGTAAGTTAAGTGGATGAATTAATTTTGATTCCTCAGGTCCTAGTCTTTCCTTGGGAAAAGTCAGAGTTATTGGAACTTGAATTAATGAAATGAAGAAATCCAATTTTCAATCAACAATGAGTTTGATAACTCAAGAGTCACCAATTATTTAACCAAAGCCAAAAAGGGAAACTATCTAAATTAAATAAAAAGCATTCATAAATAAAACAATCATAAACTGAAATATCTCAAATAACATTAATTAAGAAAATCAATCTAAACATGGAACATTGAAAATAAATAAATACAAAGAACATTGAACCTGGGATCGAGAGTCACTCCTAAAACTAGGAGAAGTCCTAAATCCTAATTTCTAAAAACTCTACCTAAATCCTAAAGAGAGAGAGGAGAGAACCTCTCTCAAAACTATATCTAAATCATGGAAAGTGAATTATGAAAGCATCTTCATGAATGGATGCATTCTCCCACTTTATAGCCTCTAATCTGTGTTCTCTGGGCCGAAAACTGGATCGGAAATAGCTCAGAAGTTACTTCCAGCGCTTTCTGGTCCGTACAGGTCCCAGAAAAGTGACGCGGCCGCATGGCTCACGCGGCCGCGCGGGTTGCATTCCTGCCAGGTCACGCGTCCGCGTGACTCACGCGTTCGCGTCGCCTGGCGTCGGGGCAGCTATGGCAAATTATATATCAAATCGAAGCCCCGGACGTTAGCTTTTCAACACAATTGAAACCGCATTGTTTGGACCTCTGTAGCCAAAGTTATAGTCGTTTGAGTGCAAAGAGGTCAGGCTGGACAGCTTAGCAATTTCTCCAACTTATTGTATTCCTTCCACTTTTGCATGCTTCCTTTCCATCCTCTGAACCATTCCTGCCCTATAATATCTAAAAACACTTAACACACATATCAAGGCATCTAATGGTAATAAGAGAGGATTAATAATAAGCAAATATAAGATCAAAGAAGCATGTTTTCAATCATAGCACAAAATCAGGAAGGAAAATGTAAAACATGCGAATTGTATGAATAAGTGAGTAAAGAGTTGATAAAAACCACTCAATTGAGCATAAAATAAACCATAAAATAGTGGTTTATCAACCTCCCCACACTTAAACAATAGCATGTTCTCATGCTAAGCTCAAGAGAAACTATAAAGAGATGAAGAGGAATGGTAGGATGTATGAAATGCAACCTATCTATATGAATGCAACTACATGCAAAAATATTTCTACCTACTTAGTTAAAAATAAATAAGTTCTTCAAGACAAATATTAATTAAATTTCACTAATTCAAATCACAGAATAAAAAATTTTGCTAGGTAGTGTATATCACTCTAACTCTCAAGTGTCTAGGGTCAATTCTCTCAATTCTCTACTAATCTTGCTTTCTCTAGCTTGCTCTTCATCTAACAATCAACAAAAATTTAATGCACCAATACACAAATCAAGAGGTCTTTTAAGGGTTGTAATGGGGTTAGGGTCAAGGTAGGATTGTATTTGGCCAAGTGGACTAAAATTTGAATCCTTAATTAACATAAACTTCCCACCTAACTTAAGACAATCCATTTAATTAAAATGCAAAATCTAACTTCCCATTAACTGTGCTTTCCACATGTTCATGCATCCTAACATTGAGTTTAGTACATATGCATTAATACCAACACTTACTTTGGGGCATTTTGTCCCCTTTTATTAATTGCTCTTTTCTTTTTCTTTTTTTTCTTTTTTTTTCTCAATGCATATGATTAAATTATTGAATGTAATAATATGTGCTCAACTATTATTTTGCACATTTTCACTAAAATATACAACACCCAATTATTCAAACCAAATAATTTCAAACCCAACTTCCCCACACTTAAATCATGAGCACTTTTACTAGTCTAAGCTAACCAAGGATTCAAATTAAGGACATTATTGTTTTCCGCTTAGAGTTAGTAATGAGATAAAGTAAAGAACAGATGGGTATATTAGGCTCAAATTGGTTTGCAAAGGATAATGAAAGGGTAAGGCCATATGAGTATGTAAGCTTAGTGAAACAAAGGCCTCAATCATATCAGTGCATGCATACATTAAACAATGGAAATATAGAATTAAGCAAGACAAAGATCACAATTTTAGAGAGAAAAACACACACCAAAAATAAAATATTGGTTGATAAAATGCAACCAATCAAATAGGCTCAAAATCTCACTGGTTTTGTGTGTTCGGGCTCTAAACTATGTTTCAAAATAATTTTTCTTCAAACAAGTTTTTCAAAAAGTTTTATTCAAATTAGTGAAATACTATAAAAATTTCTTGAAAAAGAAAATATTACTTTAACCAAGTGGTAAAATATGCACAAAAAATAAACATGCAATCAAACATGCAAATGCAACAATGAAAAACAAAAATTGGTGTTGAGAAGGGACTAACTAACCCGTGGAGATCGGTATCGACCTCCCCACACTTAAAGATTGCACCGTCCTCGGTGCATGCTGAGATATGCAGGTGGATGGGGGTTGTAGTTCCTCAGCTAGGGCTCTCTTGTGTTCCTTTCCTTGCCGGTGGTTTGGGAGTAGCTTTCTCTTTTTACCCTTCTTGGTGACCATCCTGAAAGGGGAAAAAGGAAAGTAACAAGTAAAGCTAGGGGATCTAGCAAGGAAGAGAGCAGAAAAGGTGGTAATCAATGCACAGTAAAGAAGAATGATGTTAACACATGGTCATGACTACATGTGAAAAGTCATCAATGGAAATATAGTAAGTGCATGTGATGACAGTTAAATGCAAGATGAAATTGAAATTGGCATGCTGTCAAAGGCATGAGTAGCATAGATCAAGCATTCAATGTCCAAGTTGGATTACCAAGTCTCCAAACTAATAATATGTTTGTAAAACAATTATATTTAAATAATAAAATAGAGAAGGGATTATGTGAAAAGCAGGCATTTAGAGTAGTAGATTTAAAAGAAATCTAAAAATAGTGCAAAATGCCATATGGGCGTTTTCACAAACACATAGCATGCATGTTAAATAAGGTATGGAAAATATTAATTAGAACATGCAAGCACCCTTATAATAATATATAATTGTTTAAACAAATCCCAAATAATCCATAAGCAAAATATGGGAAATAATGACCCAAATAAATTTCCAACACCAATTAAAAGAAAAAAGAAGAAAAAAGAAAGGAAGGAAGAAAGAAATAAGAAGGGAAAGAAAAGATTTAGATTTGGGGGAGAAAAGAGAAAATATCTTGGCTGATCTGGATAAGCTGTGCGGCGCAGGCGACGCAAACGCGTGAGTGACGCGTTCGCGCGGTTGGCGCTATTATCAAGTGATGCGGCCGCGTGGGGCACGCGGTCGCATGAGTGAATTCGTGCTACAGGCGCGAGGGCAGCCGCGCGCTCGCGCAACTTTCTGTTCAAAATCTTATTTTGCCAAAAATCTGGGTGACGCGGTCGCGTGGGTGACGCTATCGTGTGGCTGGCCATTTTTTAAAGACGACGTGGCCGTGTGGGCCACGCGTTCGCGTGGGAGGGCTTGGGCTTCTAGCACGAGTCCAGCCCAATTCCAGCACAACTTTCGGCCATGCACCTTTTTGACGTCGATTTTCATGGCACGCGGCCGCGTGGGTGACGCGGTCGCGTGGGAGGCCAAAGTTCCACATGACGCGGTCGCGTGAGCGACGCGGTCACGTGGGGTCAAAGTATGCTAAAGGCGCGCCTCCAGCCACGCTCTCGCGTGACTCTCTGTTCAATTCTTTTCTTCCCAACGCACTAGTGACGCGGACGCATCAGCGACGCTGTCGCATCGCGTGCGTGTTTTCCCTTTTTTAAGCAATTATGCAGTATGCAATATTCAGTGTTAATGTAGATGCTATGAAAACTTCCAAGTTCAATGAAAATAAAATAAATAAACAACACGAAGTAAAATTGAAAAAGAACGATCATACCATGGTGGGTTGTCTCCCACCTAGCACTTTTAGTTAAAGTCCTTAAGTTGGACCTTTGGTGAGCTCCCTGTTATGGTGGTTTATGCTTATACTGATCCAGGAATCCCCACCAATGTTTGTACTTCCAGTAGCCTCCGAGGTCCCAAACTAAGCATGTAAAGCCCTTAAGAAGCTTCAAACAGATTCTTAGGCTCCCGGGGTGACAAATGTCAGAACAGATTCCAGGATCCCAAACCTCACTTTTACACCCATTTTTGTCTCGATCTGCATTTTTCCAGCCGGGTGAAAGGTGATCTGAATTCTCACTGCAGCGACCAAACAGCTTCCTAGACCCATTCAGTTGAGCTTTACACCAACCTTTGCATTTAAACTTAAAGCTTCCAACCATAACGAACCTTGCAGGACAATTCTTACCACTGGCCATCTTCCGCTTACTCTTAATGTCACAAAGAGCTCTAAGTTGACCATCCGTCTCCAGTAGCCCATATTCAAGTGGAATTAGAAAGCTAAGGGATATGAATTTTACCCACTTGAATGTTGTGAAGGATGATGGCAACTTAGGGGGAGGTATTTTTAATGAAATTGCAAGCTCCACTCCCTTGTGCTCTTCTCTGATAATTACCACCTCTTTGCAAGTTTCTTCAATTTCAACCTTTTCCTCTTGGTAGCTTTCTTCCAATTCAATCTCCTCTTCATTACTTTCCAGGGGTATGGGAGGTTGTGCTTCTTCTTCTTGAATCTCCATCTCTTGATCAACATCTTCCAAGTCTTCAATTGTGATATGCCTTGGAGGTTGTACACCCTCCTCAGCATCAATTTCAAACGTCTTGGAAGGGGGTTCTATGACTGGACTTTCCCATGGAGGTTCTGCATCTCCTAAATCTTCAACCAATTCTTCTTCTTTGATAATTACGGCTTCCTCCACATGTTCCAGTACAAAGTCATGTTCTGTACTGTCCACTGGAGTTTCTAGTATCTCCTTCGTGCTGCGTTCTTCATTAGATTGTCCACATGAAGCCATGGGGGTTCCTTGAGTGTATGAACGTCGGGAAGCTAATTGACTTATCGCTTGATTTAATTGGTGAATGGTTGCGTGAAATTTTTCCATTGTTTCCTTGAGAGGATCCCTTGATTCTTGTTCCACTTGAGTATCATAAGTAGGACCATAAGACTCTTGGATTGATGGATATGGAGATGGCAAATATTGAGGTAGTGGTTCTTGGGAGTAATTGGGTTGGAATTGGAGTGGTTCTATATATGGTTCATATGGCTCATAAAGTGGTTGGTATGGTGGTTGAGGGTTAGGGTTATATGGAGGTGAATGGCAGAAAGGGCCTTGTGAGTATGGTGGTTCAAAGCTATGTTGAGGAGGAGGTTCATAGGCGTATGGTGGTGGTTGTTGATAGTCAAAAGAGTGCTCACCATAGCCATTGCCTTGATATGCATCACAAAATGGTTGTTGATAGTCCATTGGAGGTGGTTGTTGCCATGAGGGTTGATCAAATCCTTGTGGCTCCTCCCATCTTTGATTGTTCCAACCTTGATGCATGTTTTCATTGTAATTTCCTCTTCCTACAACATAATTATAACCAGACTCATAGCCAAAGGGGTGAGAGTTCATAGTAGTAAGAGAAAAGAAAAACAAAAATTAATAAAAAGAAAATATTTTGAAAAAGATATAATTTTTGAAAAAGATTTGAATTTTGAAAAATAAGATAAGATAAGATAAAAAATTTAAAATAAAAATCTAAAATTTTTTTTTTTGAAAAAAATATTTACAATAACCAATAATAAGGCACACGTTTGCAATACCCCGGCAACGGCGCCATTTTGACGTTGGGATTTTTTTGCTAGTAAAGAATTTATAAAAATATTCGCGTTGTAGATATAGCTTCTAAACTAACAGAAATCCCTTCGTGCAAACGTTTTGGTTGTCACAAGTAACAAACCCCTTTAAAATTGATAACCGAGTATTTAAACCTCGGGTCGTCTTCTCAAAGAATTGCTGGGAGGTATGTTCTTATTATTGGTTATGCAAAAGTATGTTTGGGGTTTTGGATTAAGGTAAAAGGTATGTTGAATGACACTTAAAATAAAAAAATAATAATAACTGTAAATTAAACTCTTGGCAAAGAATAAGAACTGGAAGTTCTATCCTAGTTATCCTTATCAATTGTGATGAGAATTGGATTTTTCTCCCACTTTGTTAACCTCTAACTATGAAGGTAAGTTAATTGGATGAATTAATTTTGATTCCTCAGGTCCTAGTCTTTCCTTGGGAAAAGTCAGAGTTATTGGAACTTGAATTAATGAAATGAAGAAATCCAATTTTCAATCAACAATGAGTTTGATAACTCAAGAGTCACCAATTATTTAACCAAAGCCAAAAAGGGAAACTATCTAAATTAAATAAAAAGCATTCATAAATAAAACAATCATAAACTGAAATATCTCAAATAACATTAATTAAGAAAATCAATCTAAACATGGAACATTGAAAATAAATAAATACAAAGAACATTGAACCTGGGATCGAGAGTCACTCCTAAAACTAGGAGAAGTCCTAAATCCTAATTTCTAAAAACTCTACCTAAATCCTAAAGAGAGAGAGGAGAGAACCTCTCTCAAAACTATATCTAAATCATGGAAAGTGAATTATGAAAGCATCTTCATGAATGGATGCATTCTCCCACTTTATAGCCTCTAATCTGTGTTCTCTGGGCCAAAAACTGGATCGGAAACAGCTCAGAAGTTACTTCCAGCGCTTTCTGGTCCGTACAGGTCCCGGAAAAGTGACGCGGCCGCATGGCTCACGTGGCCGCGCGGGTTGCGTTCCTGCCAGGTCACGCGTCCGCGTGACTCACGCATTCGCGTCGCCTGGCGTCGGGGCAGCTATGGCAAATTATATATCAAATCGAAGCCCGGACGTTAGCTTTCCAACGCAACTGGAACTGTGTCGTTTGGACCTCTGTAGCTAAAGTTATAGTCATTTGAGTGCGAAGAGGTCAGGCTGGATAGCTTAGCAATTTCTCCAACTTATTGTATTCCTTCCACTTTTACATGCTTCCTTTCCATCCTCTGAACCATTCCTGCCCTATAATATCTAAAAACACTTAACACACATATCAAGGCATCTAATGGTAATAAGAGAGGATTAATAATAAGCAAATATAAGATCAAAGAAGCATGTTTTCAATCATAGCACAAAATCAGGAAGGAAAATGTAAAACATGTGAATTGTATGAATAAGTGAGTAAAGAGTTGATAAAAATCACTTAATTGAGCATAAGATAAACCATAAAATAGTGGTTTATCAGGCAACCCAATTTTTATTTATCTATGTTATTTTCTTTTTTTTAGGTTGATGATCATATGGAGTCACAAAAACAACTGCAAAAAAAATATAGAAAAATCAAAAACAGCATTAAAAACAGCACACCCTAGAAGAGAAACTTACTGGCATTTAAACACCAGTAAGGGTAGCAGAATGGGCGTTTAACACCCAGACTGGCACCATTCTGGGCGTTAAACGCCAGAAAGAAGCACCAGACTGGCGTTAAACGCCAGAAAGAAGCACCAGACTGGCGTTAAATGCCAGAAAGAAGCAACAAACTGGCGTTAGACATGGCTAGCCAAGCTTCAGCAGGACATTACATTCAAGAGCTAAATTGATGAGAATCAATCAGCTTTGGTGATGATAAGAACATCACCTTAAAACACTAGAATTCATTCTTAAGAACTCTGAAGAAAAATACCTAATCTAAGCAACAAGATGAACCGTTAGTTGTCCAAACTCAACAATCCCCGGCAACGGCGCCAAAAACTTGGTGCACGAAATTGTGATCTCTACTTTGCACAACTCAAACAATCCCCGGTAATGGCTCCAAAAACTTGGTGCTCAATACCATGGTCTAAACATAGTTTCACAACTTCGCACAACTAACCAGCAAGTGCACTGGGTCGTCCAAGTAATAAACCTTACGCGAGTAAGGGTCGATCCCACGGAGATTTTTGGTATGAAGCAAGCTATGGTTACCTTGTAAATCTCAGTCAGACAGATTCAAATGGTTATGGATGATTTATGAATAAAACATAAAACAAGGATAGAGATACTTATGTAATTCATTGGTGAGAATTTCAGATAAGCGTATAGAGATGCTTTGTCCCTTCCGTCTCTCTGCTTTCCTACTGTCTTCATCCAATCCTTCTTACTCCTTTCCATGGCAAGCTGTATGTTGGGCATCACCGTTGTCAGTGGCTACAATCCCGTCCTCTCAGTAAAAATGTTCAACGCACCCTGTCACGGCACGGCTAATCATCTGTCGGTTCTCAATCAGGTTGGAATAGAATCCATTGATTCTTTTGTCGTCACAGTCATTCAATCATTGAATCCTACTCAGAATACCACAGACAAGGTTTAGACCTTCCGGATTCTCTTGAATGCCGCCATCAATTCTAGCTTATACCACGAAGATTCCGATTAAGGGATCCAAGAGATATCCACTCAATCTAAGGTAGAACGGAGGTGGTTGTCAGGCACACGTTCATAGATGAGAATGATGATGAGTGTCACGGATCATCACATTCATCAAGTTAAGGAACAAGTGATATCTTAGAACAAGAATAAGCTGAATTGAATAGAAGAACAATAGTAATTGCATTAATACTCGAGGTACAGCAGAGCTCCACACCTTAATCTATGGTGTGTAGAAACTCCACCGTTGAAAATACATAAGAACAAGGTCTAGGCATGGCCGAATGGCCAGCCCCCAAAACGTGATCAAAAGATGATCTAAAGATCTAAAAATCTCCCGATGAAAATACAATAGCAAAAGGTCCTATTTGTAGAGAACTAGTAGTCTAGGGTTTATAGAAATGAGTAAATGACATAAAAATCCACTTCCGGGCCCACTTGGTGTGTGCTTGGGCTGAGCATTGAAGCTTTCATGTGTAGAAACTTTTCTTGGAGTTAAACGCCAGCTTCTATACCAGTTTGGGCGTTTGACTCCCATTCTTGTGCCAGTTCCGGCGTTTAACGCCGAGCATTCTTGAGCTGATTTGGAACGCCGGTTTGGGCCATCAAATCTCAGGCAAAGTATGGACTATTATACATTACTGAAAAGCCCAGGATGTCTACTTTCCAACGCAATTGAGAGCGTGCCAATTAAGCTTCTGTAGCTCCAGAAAATCCACTTCGAGTGCAGGGAGATCAGAATCCAACAGCATCTGCAGTCCTTTTCAGCCTCTGAATCAGATTTTTGCTCAGGTCCCTCAATTTCAGCCAGAAAATACCTGAAATCACAGAAAAATACACAAACTCATAGTAAAGTCCAGAAAAGTGAATTTTAACTAAAAACGAATAAAAATATACTAAAAACTAACTAAAACATACTAAAAACATACTAAAAATAATGCCAAAAAGCGTATAAATTATCTGCTCATCACAACACCAAACTTAAATTGTTGCTTGTCCCCAAGCAACTGAAAATCAAATAAGATAAAAAGAAGAGAGTATGCAATGAATCCCAAAAACATCTATGAAGATCAGTATTAATTAGATGAGCGGGGCTTTTAGCTTTTTGCCTCTGAACAGTTTTGGCATCTCACTTTATCCTTTGAAATTCAGAATGATTGGCTTCTATAGGAACTCAGAATCCAGATAATGTTATTGATTCTCCTAGTTAAGTATGATGATTCTTGAACACAGCTACTTTATGAGTCTTGGCCGTGGCCCAAAGCACTCTGTCTTCCAGTATTACCACCGGATACATACATGCCACAGACACATAATTGGGTGAACCTTTTCAGATTGTGACTCAGCTTTGCTAGAGTCCCCAATTAGAGGTGTCCAGGGTTCTTAAGCACACTCTTTTTGCCTTGGATCACAACTTTATTAATTTTTTTCTTTTTCGTTTTTTTTTCTCTCCCCCCCCCCCCTCTTTTTTTTTTGTATTCACTGCTTTTTCTTGCTTCAAGAATCATTTTTATGATTTTTCAGATCCTTAGTAACATGTCTCCTTTTTCATCATTCTTTCAAGAGCCAACCATTCATGAACAACAAATTCAAAAGACATATGCACTATTTAAGCATACATTCAGAAAACAAAAGTATTGCCACCACATCAAAATAATTAATCTGTTATAAAATTTAAAATTCATGCAATTCTTCTCTTTTTCAATTAAGAAAATTTTTCATTTAAGAAAGGTGATGGATTCATAGGACATTCATAACTTTAAGGCATAGACACTAAAACACTAATGATCACAAGACACAAACATAGATAAACATAAGCATGAAAATTCGAAAAACAGGAAAATAAAGAACAAGGAAATTAAAGAACGGGTCCACCTCAGTGATGGCGGCTTGTTCTTCCTCTTGAAGATCTTATGGAGTGCTTGAGCTCCTCAATGTCTCTTCCTTGTCTTTGTTGCTCCTCTCTCATGATTCTTTGATCTTCTCTAATTTCATGGAGGAGGATGGAATGTTCTTGGTGCTCCACCCTTAGTTGTCCCATGTTGGAACTCAATTCTCCTAGGGATGTGTTGATTTGCTCCCAATAGTTTTGTGGAGGAAAGTGCATCCCTTGAGGCATCTCAGGGATTTCATGATGAGTGGGATCTCTTGTTTGCTCCATCCTTTTCTTAGTGATGGGCTTGTCCTCATCAATGGGGATGTCTCCCTCTATGTCAATTCCAACTGAATAACAGAGGTGACAAATGAGATGAGGAAAGGCTAACCTTGCCAAGGTAGAGGACTTGTCCGCCACCTTATAAAGTTCTTGGGATATGACCTCATGAACTTCTACTTCCTCTCCAATCATGATGCTATGAATCATGATAGCCCGGTCTATAGTAACTTCGGACCGGTTGCTAGTGGGAATGATTGAGCGTTGGATAAACTCCAACCATCCCCTAGCCACGGGCTTGAGGTCATGCCTTCTCAGTTGAATCGTCTTCCCTCTTGAATCTCTCTTCCATTGAGCGCCCGCTTCACAAATGTCTATGAGGACTTGGTCTAACATTTGATCAAAGTTGACCCTTCTAGTGTAAGGGTGTTCATCTCCTTGCATCATGGGCAAGTTGAATGCTTACATTTTCCGAACTAAAATCTAAGCATTTCCCCCGAACCATTGTAAGCCAATTCTTTGGGTTCGGGTTCACACTTTGATCATGGCTCTTGGTGATCCATGCATTGGCATAGAACTCTTGAACCATTAAGATTCTGACTTGTTGAATGGGGTTGGTAAGAAATTCCCAACCTCTTCTTCGGATCTCATGTCGGATCTCCGGATATTCACTCTTTTTGAGTTTGAAAGGGACCTCGGGGATCACCTTCTTCAAGGCCACAACTTCATAGAAGTGGTCTTGATGCACCCTTGAGATGAATCTCTCCATCTCCCATGACTCGGAGGTGGAAGCTTTTGCCTTCCCTTTCCTCTTTCTAGAGGTTTCTCCGGCCTTGGATGCCATAAATGGTTATGGAAAAACAAAAAGCAATGCTTTTACCACACCAAACTTAGAAGGTTTGCTCGTCCTCGAGCAAAAGAAGAAAGAAGAGATTAGAAGAAGAAGAAATAGAGGAGATGGAGATGGCTTTGTGGTTTGGCCAAAGGGGGAGAAGTAGTGTTTAGGTTATGTGAAAATGAAGGAGTGAAGATGGGTTTATATAGGGGTGGAGAGAGGGGTAGGGTTCGGTTATGAATGGGTGGGTTTGGGAGGGAAAGTGGTTTAAATTTGAATGGTGAGATAGGTGAGGTTTTATGAAGGATGGATATGAATGGTGAAGAGAATAGTGGGATTTGATAGGCGAGGGGTTTTTGGGGAAGAGTGGTTGAGGTGATTGGTGAATGGGTGAAGAAGAAGAGAGAGGGTGGTGGGGTAGGTGGGGATCCTGTGGGGTCCACAGATCCTGAGGTGTCAAGGAAAATTCATCCCTGCACCATGTTGTGAGCAAATATGATCTTTATGCCAATTCTGGCGTTAAACGCCGGGCTGGTGCCCATTTCTGGCGTTTAACGCCAACTTCTTGCCCTTTCCTGGTGTTTAACGCCAGTCTGGTGCCCCTTTCTGGCGTTAAACGCCCAGAATAGTGCCAGACTGGGCGTTAAACGCCCATTTGCTGCCCTTACTGGCGTTTAAACGCCAGCAAGATCTTCCTCCAGGGTGTGCTATTTTTCTTTCTATTTTTCATTCTTTTTTTGCTTTTTCAACTGATTTTGTGACTTCTCATGATCATCAACCTACAGAAAACATAAAATAACAAAGGAAAATAGATGATTATAACATTGGGTTGCCTCCCAACAAGCGCTTCTTTTAATGTCAGTAGCTTGACATTGGGCTCTCATGGAGCCTCACAGATACTCAGAGCAATGTTGGAACCTCCCAACACCATACTTAGAGTTTGAATGTGGGGGTTCAACACCAAACTTAGAAGTTGGTTGTGGCCTCCCAACACCAAACTTAGAGTTTGGCTGTGGGGGCTCTGTTTGGCTCTGTTTTGAGAGAAGCTCTTCATGCTTCCTCTCTATGGTAACAGAGGGATATCCTTGAGCCTTAAACACAAAGGATTCTTCATTCACTTGAATGATCAATTCTCCTCTGTCAACATCAATCACAGCCTTTGCTGTGGCTAGGAAGGGTCTGCCAAGGATGATGGATTCATCCATGTACTTCCCAGTCTCTAGGACTATAAAATCAGCAGGGATGTAATGGTCTTCAACCTTTACCAAAACATCCTCTACAAGTCCATAAACTTATTTTCTTGAATTGTCTGCCATCTCTAGTGAGACTCTTGCAGCTTGCACCTCAAAGATCCCTAGCTTCTCCATTACAGAGAGAGGCATGAGGTTTATACTTGACCCTAGGTCACACAGAGCCTTCTTAAAGGTCATGGTGCCTATGGTACAAGGTATTGAAAACTTCCCAGGATTTTGTCTCTTTTGAGGTAATTTCTGCCTAGACAAGTCATCCAGTTCTTTGGTGAGCAAAGGGGGTTCATCCTCCCAAGTCTCATTACCAAATAACTTGTCATTTAGCTTCATGATTGCTCCAAGGTATTTAGCAACTTGCTCTTCAGTGACATACTCATCCTCTTCAGAGGAAGAATACTCATCAGAGCTCATGAATGGCAGAAGTAAATCCAATGGAATCTCTATGGTCTCAGTGTGAGCTTCAGATTCCCATGGTTCCTCATTAGGGAACTCATTGGAGGCCAGTGGATGTCCATTGAGGTCTTCCTCAGTGGCGTTCACTGCCTCTTCCTCCTCTCCTAGTTCGGCCATGTGGATCATGTTAATGGCCTTGCATTCTCCTTTTGGATTCCCTTCTGTATTGCTTGGAAGAGTACTAGGAGGAAGTTCAGTAACTCTCTTGCTCAGCTGACCCACTTGTGCCTCCAAATTCCTAATGAAGGACCTTGTTTCAGTCATGAAACTTTGAGTGGTTTTGATTAGATCAGAGACCATGGTTGCTAAGTCAGAGTGGCTCTGCTTAGAATTCTCTGTCTGTTGCTGAGAAGATGATGGAAAAGGCTTGCCATTGCTAAACCTGTTTCTTCCACCATTATTGTTGTTGAAACCTTGTTGAGGTCTCTATTGATCCTTCCATGAGAGATTTGGATGATTTCTCCATGAAGGATTATAGGTGTTTCCATAGGGTTCTCCCATGTAGTTCACCTCTTCCATTGATGGGTTCTCAAGATCATAAGCTTCTTCTTCAGATGAAGCGTCCTTAGTAATGCCTGGTGCAGCTTGCATTCCACACAGACTTTGAGAAATCAAATTGACTTGCTGAGTCAATATTTCGTTCTGAGCCAATATGGCATTCAGAGTGTCAATCTCAAGAACTCCTTTCTTCTGATTCGTCCCATTGTTCACAGGATTCCTTTCAGAAGTGTACATGAATTGGTTATTTGCAACCATTTCAATTAGTTCTTGAGCTTCTGTAGGCGTCTTCTTCAGATGAAGAGATCCTCCAGCAGAGCTATCCAATGACATCTTAGACAGTTCAGACAGACCATCATAGAAAATACCTATGATGCTCCATTCAGAAAGCATGTCAGAGGGACACTTTCTGATCAATTGTTTGTATCTTTCCCAAGCTTCATAGAGGGATTCTCCTTCTTTCTGTCTGAAGGTTTGGACTTCCACTCTAAGCTTACTCAATTTTTGAGGTGGAAAGAACTTTGCCAAGAAGGCATTGACTAGCTTTTTCCAAGAGTTCAGGATTTCTTTAGGTTGTGAGTCCAACCATATCCTAGCTCTGTCTCTTACAGCAAAAGGGAATAGCATAAGTCTGTAGACCTCAGGGTCAACCCCATTAGTCTTGACAGTGTCACAGATTTGCAAGAATTCAGCTAAAAACTGATGAGGATCTTCCAATGGAAGTCCATGGAACTTGCAATTCTGTTGCATTAGAGAAATTAATTGAGGCTTAAGCTCAAAGTTGTTTGCTCCAATGGCAGGGATAGAGATGCTTCTCCCATAGAAGTCGGGAGTAGGTGCAGTAAAGTCACCCAGCACCTTCCTTGCATTGTTGGCATTGTTGTTGTTTTTGGCTGCCATGGGTTCTTCTTCTTTGAAGATTTCTGTTAGATCCTCTACAGAGAGTTGTGCCTTAGCTTCTCTTAGCTTTCGCTTCAAGGTCCTTTCAGGTTCAGGATCAGCCTCAACAAGAATGCTTTTTTCTTTGCCCTTGCTCATATGAAAGAGAAGAGAACAAGAAAATATGGAATCCTCTATGTCACAGTATAGAGATTCCTTGAGGTGTCAGAGGAAAAGAAAATTAGAAGGAAGAGGTAGAAGAATTCGAACTTTTCAAGTATGATGGAGTTCGAATTGTGCATTGAGGAGGAGTGTTAGTCCATAAATAGAAGGATGTGAGAAGAAGGGAAGAAATTTTTGAAAATTCAGTAAAAAATTTTAAAATCATTTTGAAAATTACTAATTGATTTTTGAAAACTAAGAGTGGAAAAGAAATCAAGTGATTTTTTGAAAAAGATTTTGAAATTAGAAATTAAAAAGATATGATTGAAAACTATTTTGAAAAAGATGTGATTAAAAAGATATGATTTCAAAAACAATTTAAAAAAAAGATTTGATTTTGAAAATCAATGACTTGACTAACAAGAAAAGATATGATTCAGACATTAAACCTTTCTCAATAGAAAAGGCAACATACTTGAAATGTTGAATCAAATCATTAATTGTTAGTAAGTATTTTTGAAAAAGGACAGAGATTGATTTTGAAAACATATGATTGAAAAGATATGATTTGAAAAAGATTTGATTTAAAAAAGAAAATATTTTGAAAACTTAAAAAAATTTGAATTAAAAACAGAATCTTCCCTCTTGTGCCATCCTGGCGTTAAACGCCCAGAATGGTATCCATTCTGGCGTTTAACGCCCAAATTGCTACCCTTTTGGGCGTTAAACGCCCAACCAGGCACCCTGGCTGGCGTTTAAACGCCAGTTTTCCTTCTTCACTGGGCGTTTTGAACGTCCAGCTCTTTCTGTATAATTTCTCTGCTGTATGTTCTGAATCTTCAATTCTCTGTATTATTGACTTGAAAAGACACAAATTAAAAATATTTTTTGGATTTTTAATAATGAGGAATAATCACAATGCAACTAAAATCAAATAACAATGCATACAAGACACCAAACTTAACAGTTTGTATACTACTGACACTAACAAAATGAGAATGCATATGAGAAATAACAAAACACTCAAGTCAAGAGAATTTAAAGATCAGGGCAATGAAATCATCAAGAACATCTTGAAGATCACTTAAGACACATGAATGAATGCAAGAAGAACAGAAACATGCAATTGACACCAAACTTAACATGAGACACTAGACTCAACAAGAAATATACAATATTTTTGGTTTTTATGATTTTGTAATTTTTTTTTGGATTTTTCAAAAATTGAAAGAAAATAAGGATATCAAAATTCTTAATGAGAATTCCAGGAATCATGCAATGTTAGTCTAAAGCTTCAGTCTAAAGAAATTAGACATGGCTAGCCAAGCTTCAGCAGGACATTACATTCAAGAGCTAAATTGATGAGAATCAATCAGCTTTGGTGATGATAAGAACATCACCTTGAAACACTAGAATTCATTCTTAAGAACTCTGAAGAAAAATACCTAATCTAAACAACAAGATGAACCGTCAGTTGTCCAAACTCAACAATCCCCGGCAACGGCGACAAAAATTTGGTGCACGAAATTGTGATCTCTACTTTGCACAACTCAAACAATCCCCGGTAATGGCTCCAAAAACTTGGTGCTTAATACCATGGTCTAAACATAGTTTCACAACTTCGCACAACTAGCCAGCAAGTGCACTAGGTCGTCCAAGTAATAAACCTTACGCGAGTAAGGGTCGATCCCACGGAGATTGTTGGTATGAAGCAAGCTATGGTCACCTTGTAAATCTCAGTCAAGCAGATTCAAATGGTTATGGATGATTTATGAATAAAATATAAAACAAGGATAGAGATACTTATGTAATTCATTGGTGAGAATTTCAGATAAGCGTATGGAGATGCTTTGTCCCTTCCGTCTCTCTGCTTTCATACTGTCTTCATCCAATCCTTCTTACTCCTTTCCATGGCAAGCTGTATGTTGGGCATCACCGTTGTCAGTGGCTACAATCCCGTCCTCTCAGTGAAAATGTTCAACGCACCCTGTCACGGCACGGCTAATCATCTGTCGGTTCTCAATCAGGTTGGAATAGAATCCATTGATTCTTTTGCGTCTGTCACTAACGCCCAGCCTTCAGGAGTTTGAAGCTCGTCACAGTCATTCAATCATTGAATCCTACTCAGAATACCACAGACAAGGTTTAGACCTTCCGGATTCTCTTGAATGCCGCCATCAATTCTAGCTTATACCACGAAGATTCCGATTAAGGGATCCAAGAGATATCCACTCAATCTAAGGTAGAACGGAGGTGGTTGTCAGGCACACGTTCATAGGTGAGAATGATGATGAGTGTCACGGATCATCACATTCATCAAGTTGAGGAACAAGTGATATCTTAGAACAAGAATAAGCTGAATTGAATAGAAGAACAATAGTAATTGCATTAATACTCGAGGTACAGCAGAGCTCCACACCTTAATCTATGGTGTGTAGAAACTCCACCGTTGAAAATATATAAGAACAAGGTCTAGGCATGGCCGAATGGCCAGCCCCCAAAATGTGATCAAAAGATGATCTAAAGATCTAAAAATCTCCTGATGAAAATACAATAGCAAAAGGTCCTATTTGTAGAGAACTAGTAGCCTAGGGTTTACAGAAATGAGTAAATGACATAAAAATCTACTTCCGGGCCCACTTGGTGTGTGCTTGGGCTGAGCATTGAAGCTTTCATGTGTAGAGACTTTTCTTGGAGTTAAACGCCAGCTTCTATGCCAGTTTGGGCGTTTAACTCCCATTCTTGTGCCAGTTCCGGCGTTTAACGCCGGGCATTCTTGAGCTGATTTGGAACGCCGGTTTGGGCCATCAAATCTCGGGCAAAGTATGGAGTATTATACATTGCTGGAAAGCCCAGGATGTCTACTTTCACAACTAGAAAATGATTTAATACAGACAGATTTACAGACAGATTTGGTATATATTACAGACGGATTTTTGGTTACCGACGAAATTACCGACGGATTTTGTCCCTCTGTAAAAGCCTCGTCGGAAATTATTTACCGACGGATTTTTTTTCGTCGGAAAATTACCGACGGATTTTTACCAGTTACCGACGGATTTTCCCTCTGTAAATTCTCCCTCCATTTCCTGAAGGCGACAAACTTACAGACGGATTTTTCGTCTGTAATTACAGACGGATTTTCAGACGGATTTTCCGCCTATAATTACAGACGGATTTTCAGACGGATTTTCCGTCTGTAATTATAGGCAGATTTTCAGACGGATTTTCCGTCTGTAATTACAGACGAATTTTCAGACGGATTTTCCGTCTGTAATTACAGACAGATTTTTCGACAGATTTTCCCTCTGTAATTTAAACTTTGGAAAATCATGATTACAGACAGAAAATCCGTCTGTAAATCCATCTGTAAGGTAAAATAGAATTTTTTTTACTTTTTCTAATTACAAAATAAACTTGTTTTCATACAAAATAAATATAAATTTAATACAAATTTTATCTAATTTATATTCGAATATTTATAATATTTCAAAAATAAACAAATTCATCGTATTATCAAATTAAAAGAAAAGTACTATATTAAACAAGCAAGTCAATATAATTCAAAGCATAAAGAAAATGTATTGATACATCAACTATAATCCTCAATATATTTTTCAACCATACTAAAACTATCAACCATACTAAAAGCTGTGTTATTCTCCATATTAAAACAGAAATTGAAAAATGCCAAAAATCTCTATATCAGTTTAGACCTCAGTTACAACAATCTCTCAGGTGAAATCTCATCTTCTCTTGGGAATCTATTGAAATTAGAAGCACTTGATCTTTTCCACAATCAACTCACTGGAGAAGTCCCTCCACAAGTTGGTGACATGAGCAGCTTGGGAGTGCTTTAATATTTAACTGTGTTAATTATGACAAAAAGCAACACACATCTGCAAGCTGTCAAAAAATTAATCCAAATGAAATAGCAACAAGAAATTAATATGTGATCAAGAATGTTCCTGACACGCAAAGCCAAGCATGGACAAGAATGGTTAGATAATTGCAAGTAATTAACCTCCAAGTTCTTAAAATCTCCTATATAGTTAAGTTTTAAATGACAGGATTGAACTTCATATATGTAATTGAAAATGTGATCATAGTAGTTTAAAGCAATGCAAGACAACAATACAAGAAAAAACAATACCTGAATACTCTGAGTTGTGATGTTCTAATGGATCAGGAAGAATTATGAAAGTGATAGGTGGTGGTTATTGTGCTGATCAATTATGAAAGTTGGTATTATACTATTATAGAAGTGGGGTTTAATTTTAACAACAAGAGAAGAAATAAAGAGGAAGATATTCTCAATTCTCAATAAAAATAACTCAAAAAAAATACACTATTATAGAAGTGGGGTTTAATTTTAACTCATTTTGTGCATTAATAAGCATGCACATTGAACAATTAGCTCGCCAATGCTTGCTTTATTTGCGCAAGTAGTTCTACACATTTTGAAGAGTTCACATTCTTTGTTACAAAATTTGAATCCAACCAACAGCTAATAATTGTTTTAATCCTTCATGTCATTGCTTACACAGCTAAAAAGAAGCAAATGGGACACTTGAAAAGTATAAAATGTTAGATAATTCTATGATGAAGAGGTTTTTGTGTGAAAAGAATAAAATAATATATAATTTATGTTAAAAATTAATAAAAATAAAATAATACATTCTCTTAAATAAGTATTTAATTATCTATTAAAGAAAATCTTTATTTTTTTTAGCATTTTTTCTCTTAGTTTTTATTGTAATTATTGCAGCTGATTAAAAACTTATTAGTTACTTACATAACATTTTCAATAAGGGAGTCCATATAGGACGAGTTAATTAATAGGCTAACCAAACATTAAAAATCATTTGTAACATTACCAAAACCAGAAACACCATAGCCAGCTCCAAGTTCAATTACACGTTTTCCTTTAAGTTTAGCTGGAGAAAACCTTCCCTTTCTGCAATTCCGTTCCTGAAAAAACTAAATTATATTTATGACAGGACAGTTCAGAAAATGTTAGGAGGATCAACAACTTACAAGAAATTTGGCAAAAACAAGTGATGAATCCCACACTTTTGTTCCTAAGTGCTTTGAATTGGGATCCTGACAAAACAAAATTGGCATTGTCAAATATTTTATAGATAAAGAGGAAAAAGAAAAAGGAAAACTTCGGGGGGTAAATAATCGAATAATGAATTCAAATCCTAGAAGCTAAAGAAGAAACAAGAGAACATCCCGAAGTAAAAAAATATAAAAATTCTAAGCTCATGAAAAATTATCAATCATGACTTGCAAATTTTCCAAGGGGACTCTTCCCTATAGCATTGTATATATCTAATCATTTCCGAGGATATCGACAGTACCTACTTATCGAGCAGAATCATAGAGTCACTAGGGCAACAATATGAGCCTCTTCTACACCAATGATACTACTCAAGAAGGTTTTTACTTGTACAAAATTTCAGCTTGCCTGACATAAATCATATCAACTAAGGCAAACCTCGCTCGGCTTAAAGGAAAATGTAACTTCAATATACTAAACGAACAAAGGTGTTAGCTATTATTAATCTACCTGCATTAAGACTATTTAATATATATATATATATAATGCAAGTTCTGTTCACCAGTTCCATAAAGAACACCTTCTTCAAAGTACCTTCCTCTCAACAAAATGGGATAGTTATAGAAGGTATACTTGAAAAAGATAAATATACCTGAGTAAACTGCAATTCATGGCCCAAAACCTCCAGTGGCATTTCAAATGTGGTTGGAGAATTTAACCTGTTCGAACAAACACAAGTGGTATGACACACATCTATTTTAAAGCACATAACCAATAATGACATAAAACAGTAAAACTAATGTGATATTACAACATATGTATTGACAGGCATCACCATATGATTTTCCTTAGGAGGGGGAAAAAATCAGAAAAGAACACTGCTGGCTGGCAGGCACAGAATGATTCAAAAGAATACAAATTTCAACAAATACCACTACTTAATAGCAATTTGTGCTATCATCCATCATAAGAAGAGGAAGTCAAAGCTCAATATGACATGCTAATCAAAGAAAAACAACCAAATAACATAAATAACTTCAAATCTTTATCCAGACAATAAAACAAATCTTTATCCTATTGTGAACTATTGATTGATATCATTACAGTAGAAGCCAAACATTCATGGGCAATGAACAAGACAAGGTCCAATTTTTCATAAACCATTAAATAAATTGCATGAAAGTAGCTAGACTTACAATAGGAATGGCAGGATGAGTATAAACCCCTCCAGGTGAATAAAGTGCTGCATAAGGTGGCATCATAGGTTGAAAGAGGTGTTCTAGTTACTGCAACCCTGGATCAAGGTAACATAATTCATTATTAAATCATGATAATCAATAATCAATATGAATCAGAAGCAGGACTTCAAGAAAGCTATTAAATTATCCATTCCAGCAGTAACATGATAATGCAGTGCAATTTTGGTGTGGTGTTAGATCAGTGGAATCAAATCATGTTTTAACTACAATAAGCAGATTATAGATCCAAAGTTATCAATCTACAGAGAAACAAAGAATGAAAAAACCATGGAGCAAAGTTCGATTTGGAATAGATTAAAAAAAATATCACAGAATTGGGGGAAGAAAGAAATGAATCCAAGAACAGTGTGTGAAATTAGAAACTGATACAGATGTAATTACAGCTACAAATCTTTGATGTAATCACCCTGTAAAATTAAAAAGCAAAACAGAAGGA
Organism: Arachis stenosperma; assembly: GCF_014773155.1. NCBI lineage: Eukaryota > Viridiplantae > Streptophyta > Magnoliopsida > Fabales > Fabaceae > Arachis > Arachis stenosperma. The sequence goes on from NC_080377.1 coordinate 13,674,564, forward strand.
AAAGAGAAGATATTAGTGCTGAATCAGGAACATGGTGATGAAAGTGATTTGTAATCGTCAAACGAACTTAAATATAGCAACGCCATTACATAAAAGAAAACAGTTTATGCACTTTCACTTTCATGAATCGTCAAACGAACATAGTGAAGGAACTTACTGATAAAACATTGTCAATCTCATTTTCTGATGCATGTTCTGAAATATGAAGTAAACTATTTTAGGGAAAAAAAAGGAGGGATTTATTAAAATAAGAGTAAAAAAAAGGAGGGATTTATTTATTTATTTTGAAGGTTGTGAAGAACACACCATTTTCCATCATGGATTGCAACTGCTTGACTGCATCCTGGTTGCAAATACCCATCTTCAACTGAAACAAGGACAAATCTGCAACTGAGTTCTTGAAAAAGTGTGACCTTTAACACTAGCACAGGAAGATTCTACCCATTAAAGAAAGAGAAACTAAAATTGATTGATTCAGGTTCCCCAATGGGTTAGAGAAGAAGGTGAGGGTTGCTAATGCTTCTCCACCATGAAAGGATTCAAACTTTGTTTTGATCAAGTCATGTGAAAGCATGGAAGGGAAAGGGTGGTGGTGTTGTTTTTGGGAAAAGTATAATCAAAAGCAGAAAAATATATATAGGACTACTAAATTTCAACATCATCAACAACCACCTTAGATTATTTTTCTGTTACATAACTCCAATTATTAATAAGATACACACCAATTAATTAAAACACTTTTTCATAAATAAATAAAGAACTAGTTAACCTTGGTAAGAAGGATTTGGGCTCCTGCATATTTAAGATCCCAATTAAATTCTGTTACGCTAGCACTTATCGATTCTTCTTGTATGTACTTCAAATACGCAGGCTTCCTCGTAGCCATGTATAACCATGTTGCTAACCACATAAGTTCATCCTGTATTATCCAATAATTATTATAAACAACCACATCATCGTATATATATAACATTCACTTGATAAGATTGATAGGAAATGATTACATTATAGCCTGAGTAAGAGCAGTAGAAGGGACACTCTCCATCATAGGTTCCTTTGTGTGATTTTGAAAACACAAAAAGCTGCCAATAAAATAAGATACAAATTAAAATAAGAGCATGATTGTGTTTAATTATATATAACAAAACATTGTAACATACCGATTTTGCTTCGTTTTAACTCATAATTTTGGAGCCTCTGTTTCATGAAGAGATCCAACTCCGGTGAAAGTTGCTGATTCACATTTAATCTCATTGTAAAGTTACTAGGGATCATATTTCTGTACAAAACTGTGAAAAAGAAGAAACGCACAGGGTTAAGAAATTTAAAATTTTGAACCTCATCATGCTATTCAAGTAGTACGCAAGAAAAATTGGAACAAGTTTCTTCGGCTGGGGGTTAGATCCATCTGCTGCATTTTCTGCAAGAGTTGAGATAATGATTTAAGCTTAAAGGCTCTTATCACGATAGAAGTCAAGGTAAAATGATTAGTGACATCTCACCATTTGTTCCAGCAACTTGCTGGGTTCCCTCTTGACTACCAGCTTCTCTTTTAATATCAGCCCCGTCATCTCTATCATTATCATTTCTATCACCATCATCTGAGGAAAAAGCAATTTGCTGCTCGTTCTTTTGAGGAAAAAGCAACTCAAGGGGCGCCTACATCTGCCAAATTATATTCAAATTAAATCTGAATACAAGTTTCCAATAAAGAAAACATGAAAAAAAAACAATTCTTTAAAAGTTTGGAATTCGATTAAGATAGAAGCAAATCACTTCCCCAAGAAAGGGTCTTAAATTTTACCATGATATAAAAATAAAATAAAAAAGGGTCCAAGAAAGACCTGATGATGCCCGTTTTGGGTGATTTTCAGCTGTGGAGAGTCCCCATCAGCTGCAAATTTAAATGCAACGCCAACAATTATCATCAAACACTTGGATTTCTAATTCCTTAACTAAGAAAAATGTCCCAAAACATTTGAGTTGAGGTTTGGTTTTACCCATGAGAGAAGCTGTTCCACCCGATTGATTCAACCTCACCCACTCATCCACAATTTCCTTCCACTTCCTGCAAATAAAACAGCTCAATCAAGTACACTGAAATTATGATAAGATTAATTCAATTTTGAAAATAAAAAGAAAAGTAGTGTTTAATCAACAACCTCACAAGTAGCTTCACCAATCTGCGAACGCCATTGGAGGAATGCTTCTGCAACCGATTCACGTGCCTCCCAATGTTAGTCTCCTGCAAAGAAAAACCAAACATCATTATACAGGAAAATAAAATTAATTCAAAAAAAAGAAGCTAAGTTACCTTCAACGCTTGGAACTACATCTCTGCCACCAGTTCAACAAGAAAACTTATGTGTTAATTAATAACTACTAACATTTAGATGATTAATATGAGGAAGAATTAGAATTTTATACCTTCAAAATAGAAGATCCATCAAATTTAGTACTATATTCTTCAGGGACCTTCCAAGTTATAATTAAGAAAACCTCAGGTCACCAAGTTCAAATAGAACAACAAGGCAATACACAATAAACAAGTTTCAAGAGCACAATGACAAAAGAAATATTAAAAACTATAGAAAGCAATGGCCTACCATGAATTTTAGGTCAAAAAAGCTTCGATTGCAGAAAATAATTCATCAAAATCAGAGTAAACCTGCAGATTCAAACAAAGCACAAAAGTAGAATATGATAAATCTAAAAATGGCACAGAAAAATTAAGCCCTAAGATTTATCATGAAGAACAGAATCACAAATCAGGATATATATACCTGAAATTTGAGATGGTTACGAGAAGAACTAAGAGAGCGAGTTGAGATTAGATGGAAGAGGAGCCAGAGGGAGCAGATGCGATGAGAGCGGCGGCAAAGAGAGATCTGCGACGATGGGAGTAGATGCGACGAGAGCGGCGGCGGCGGAGGGATCTCGTTCGACGCAAAGGATGATAGAGAGAGATTGTGCGACGCAACGGCGGCAGCTGCAGCGGCGGAAGAAGCAGCCACGGAGAGGAGAATGAAGTAGCTCGTGCTACAGAGAGAAGAAGAAGAAGCTCATGTTTGATCTGAAAGAGCTCGTGTTTCATTTAGATTTAATTGAATATTTTTCGACGGAAAATTTAAATTACAGACGGATTTTCCGTCTGTAATAATTTAATAAAACGCGCATCTTATCTACTTAATTACAGACGGAAAATCCGTCTGTAACCATTCCATGGAAAAAAAATTAATTTTTTCGACGGAATTATAGACGGATTTTTTTTTCCGTCTGTAATTTATGCTAATCTATTTTTTTTGTTTTTTGACAAAAAAATCCCTCTGAAATTCCGTCTGTATTTCAGTGGGATAAAATTCGTCGGAAATATCCGTCTGTAATAACTAATTTTCTAGTAGTGTTTCCAACGCCATTGAGATCGCGCCAATTGGGCTTCTGTAGCTCCAAAAAATCTACTTCGAGTGCAGAGAGATCAGAATCCAACAGCATCTGCAGTCCTTTTCAGCCTCTGAATCAGATTTTTGCTCAGGTCCCTCAATTTCAGCCAGAAAATACCTAAAATCACAGAAAAATACACAAACTCATAGTAAAGTCCAGAAAAGTGAATTTTAACTAAAAACTAATAAAAATATACTAAAAACTAACTAAAACATACTAAAAACATACTAAAAATAATGCCAAAAAGCGTATAAATTATCCGCTCATCACACACTAAGGGCGTTTACACGCCTAATTGGAGCAGGGATGAGAAATCCTTGACCCCTCAGAATCTGTGGACCCCACAGGATCCCCACCTACCCCACCTCTCTATCTCCCCCTCACACATCTCTAAGATAACACTCTACCCAAAATACCACTCACCTATCAAATCCTATTCTCTTCCCTATATTCTCATCACCAATCATCTCCACCCCTCTTCCCCAAAAACCCCCCACCTACCTCACTTTCAAATTCAAACACTTTTCCCTCCCAAACCCACCCAAGTCCATTCGGCCACTCTCCCTATCTTCTCCTATAAATTCACCTCTTCACTCCTTCATTTTCACACATCTTATACACTTTTCCCCTACTTGGCCGAACCACTTAACCCCCTCCATCTCTTCTTCTTCTCTGCCCTTCTTTCTTCCTTTGCTCGAAGACGAACAAACATTTTAAGTTTGGTGTGGTAAAAGTATTACTTTTTGTTTTTCCATAACCATTTATGGCACCTAAGGCCGGAGAAACCTCCAGAAAGAGAAAAGGAAAGACAAAAGCTTCCACCTCCGAGTCATGGGAGATGGAGAAATTCATCTCGAAGGTCTATCAAGACCACTTCTATGAAGTTGTGGCCAAGAAGAAGGTGATCCCTGAGGTCCTTTCATGCTCAAGAAAAATGAGTATCCGGAGATCCGACATGAAATCCGAAGAAGAGGTTGGGAAGTTCTTACCAATCCCATTCAACAAGTCGGAATCTTAATAGTTCAAGAGTTCTATGCCAATGCATGGATCACTAAGAACCATGATCAAAGTATGAACCCGAATCCAAAGAATTAGCTTACAATTGTTCGGGGGAAATACTTAGATTTCAATCCGGAAAATGTAAGGTTGGCGTTCCACTTGCCAATGTGCAAGAAAATGCACGCCCCTACACTAGAAGGGTCAACTTTGATCAAAGGTTGGACCAAGTCCTCATGGACATATGTGTGGAAGGAGCTCAATGGAAAAGAGACTCAAGAGGCAATTCAGTTCAATTGAGAAGACCAGACCTTAAGCTCGTGGCTAGAGGATGGTTGGAGTTCATCCAACGCTCCATCATTCCTACTAGCAACCGATCTGAAGTGACTATAGATCGGGCCATCATGATCCATAGTATCATGATTGGGGAGGAAGTGGAAGTTCATGAGATCATACCTCTAGCACTCTACAAGGTGGCTGACAAGTCATCCACCTTGGCAAGGTTAGCCTTTCCTCATCTCATTTGTCACCTATGCAATTTGGCTAGGATAGATATAGAAGGAGACATCCTCATTGAAGAGGACAAGCCCATCACTAAGAAAAAAGATGGAGCAAATAAGGGAGCCCACTCATGGACCTCAACAAGAGCATGAAGAATTCCCTCATCAAGAAATCCCTGAGATGCCTCAAGGGGTGCATTTTCCTCCACACAACTATTGGGAGCAACTCAACACCTCTTTGGAAGGCTTGAGTTACAACATAGACCAACTAAGGGTGAAGCACCAAGAGCACTCCATCATTCTCCATGAAATTAGAGAAGATCAAAGAGCTATAAGGGAGGAGCAACAAAGGTAAGGAAGAGACATAGAGGAGATCAAGAGCACCATTGGTTCTTCAAGAGGAAGACACCACCCTCACTAAGGTGGACTCATTCCTTAATCTCCTTGTCTATTTATTTTTCTATTTTTGGTTTTGAGCTTTATGTTTGGCTGTTTTGTGTCTTTATTACATGATCATTAGTGTCTAGTGTCTATGCTTAAAGCTATGAATAATTTCATGAATCCTTCACCTCTCTTAAATGAAAAATGTGCCTAATTACAAAAGAACAAGAAGTACTTGAATTTCAAATGTTATCTTGAAATTAGTTTAATTATTTTGATGTGGTGGCAATACTTTTTGTTTTTTGAATGAATGCTTGAACAGTGCATATTTTTTATAGTAAAGTTTATGAATGTTAAAATTGTTGGCTCTTGAAAGAATGATGAACAAAGAAAAATGTTATTGATGATCTGAAAAATCATGAATTTAATTCTTGAAGCAAGAAAAAGCAGTGAAAAAAACATATATTGAAAAAAAGTGGCAAAAAAAAGAGAGAAAAAGAAAGAAAAAGAAAAAGCAAGCAGAAAAAGCCAATAGCCCTTTAAACCAAAAGGCAAGGGTAAAAAGGATCCAAGGCTTTGAGCATCAGTGGATAGGAGGGCCCAAGGAAATAAAATCCAGGCCTAAGCGGCTAAATCAAGTTGTCCCTAACCATGTGCTTGTGGTATGAAGGTCCAAGTGAAAAGCTTGAGACTGAGTGGTTAAAGTCGTGATCCAAAGCAAAAAGAGTGTGCTTAAGAACTCTGGACACCTCTAATTGGGGACTTTAGCAAAGCTGAGTCACAATCTGAAAAGGTTCACCCAGTTATGTGTCTGTGGCATTTATGTATCCGGTGGTAATACTGGAAAACAAAGTGCTTAGGGCCACGGCCAAGACTCATAAAGTAACTGTGTTCAAGAATCAACATACTAAACTAGGAGAATCAATAACACTATCTAACATTTTGAGTTCCTATAGATGCCAATCATTCTGAATTTCAAAGGATAAAGTGAAATGCCAAAACTGTTCAGAAGTAAAAAGCTACTAGCCCCGCTCATCTAATTGGGACTAAGTTTCATTGATATTGTGAGATTCATTGTATATTCGCTTCTTTTTATCCTATTTTGTTTTCAATTGCTTGGGAACAAGCAACAATTTAAGTTTGGTGTTGTGATGAGCGGATAATTTATACGCTTTTTGGCATTGTTTTTACATAGTTTTTAGTATGTTTTATTCACTTTTTAGTATATTTTTATTAGTTTTTAAGAAAAATTCACATTTCTAGACTTTACTATGATTTTGTGTGTTTTTTTGTGATTTCAAGAATTTTCTGGCTGAAATTGAGAAACCTGAGTAAAAATCTTATTCATAGGCTGAAAAAGGACTGCTGATGTTGTTGGATTCTGACCTCCCTGCACTTGAAATGGAATTTTTGAAGCTACAGAAGTCCAAATGGTGCACTCTCAATTGCGTTGGAAAGTATACATCCAGGGCTTTCCAGCAATATATAATAGTCCATACTTTGCCTGAGTTTAGACGATGCTAACTGGCGTTCAACGCCAGCTTTCTGCCCTATTCTGGCGTTAAACGCCAAAAACAAGTTGCAAGCTAGAGTCAAATGCCAGAAACAAATTACAAACTGGCGTTTAACTTCAAGAGAAGTCTCTACACGTAAAAGCTTCAATGCTCAGCCCAAGCACAGACCAAGTGGGCCCGGAAGTGAATTTTTGCATCATTTACTTATTTCTGTAAACCCTAGTAACTAGTCTAGTATAAATAGGACCTTTTACTATTGTATTAGACATATTTTGATCATCTTTTGATCTCTTGATCACGTTTTGGGGGCTGGCCTCACGGCCATGCCTAGACCTTGTTCTTATGTATTTTCAATGGTGAAGTCTCTACACACCATAGATTAAGGTGTGGAGCTCTGCTGTTCCTCGAGTATTAATGCAAAGTACTATTGTTCTTCTATTCAATTCATGCTTATTCTTATTCTAAGATATTCATTCGCACACAAGAACACGATGAATATGATGATTATGTGACACTCATCACCATTCTCACTCATGAACGCGTGATTGACAACCACTTCCGTTCTACATGAAAACAAGCTTGAATGTATATCTCTTGGGTTTCTAATCAACGATTCACATCAACTCTCCTCTAACAATGGGGCATCTGAATCTGATATTAGAATCTTCGTGGTATAAGCTAGAATCCATTGGCAGCATTCCTGAGATCTTGAAAGTCTAAACCCTGTCTGTGGTATTCCGAGTAGGATCTGGGATGGGATGATTGTGACGAGTTTCAAACTTGCGACTGTAGGGTGTGGTGACAGACGCAAAAGGATAGTAAATCCTATTCCTACACGATCGAGAACCAACAGCTGATTAGCCATACGATATCTGTGCATGGTATTTTTCATCCGAGACGAGAAATCCGATAGTTGATTAGCCGTATAGAAACCGTAGAGGACCATTTTCACTGAGAGGACGGGAAGTAGCCATTGACAACGGTGACACCCAACATACAGCTTGCCATAGAAAGGAGTATGAAGGATTGGATGAAGGCAGTAGGAAAGCAGAGATTCAGAAGGAATAACGCATCTCCATACGCTTATCTGAAATTTCCACCAATGAATTACATAAGTATCTCTATCTTTATTTTATGTTTATTTATATTTTAATTATCAAAACCCCATAACCATTTGAATCTGCCTGACTGAGATTTACAAGATGACCATAGCTTGCTTCAAGCCAACAATCTCCGTGGGATCGACTCTTACTCATGTAAGGTTTATTACTTGGACGACCCAGTGCATTTGCTGGTTAGTTGTGTGAAGTTGTAAAAAAGATTTGAGATTACAATTGTGCCTACCAAGTTGTTGGCGCCATTGAGATCACAATTTCGTGCACCACTCCTCTTGATGACTCCGCTGAAACTGAGACCGATGAAGGTAAGAGAAAACCTTGTAGACCTAGGTCTTGGACATGGGATCACTTTACTAAAGATGAAATTAGTAATCCACAGTACCCTGGAGCTAAATGTAATTTGTGTGGGGCTAGTTATGCTTGTGATACACATAAAAATGGCACCAGTAACATGAAAAATCACTTGTTGTTGCAATACAAAAAAAATTTCCAAAGGAGGCATCAGATCCTACCCAAAAGATTCTTTTTTTCAAGATGCGATAAAAGATGATAGGAAAGGAATAGGTAGTTCACTTTCTGCCGTGTCTTTTGATGTTGATCGTTGTAGACAAGCGCTTACTAGAATGATTATTCTGGATGAATTGCCTTTTTTGCATGTTGAGGGGGAGGGTTTTCATTATTATACGAGTTGTTTGCAACCAAAGTTTCCAGTTCCTGGAAGGCTCACAGTTGCTAGGGATTGTTGGAAGCTTTATTTGAATGAAAAAATTAAGTTGAAGTCTGTTTTTAATCAACCAAATCAAAATGTTTGTTTGACAACTGATTATTGGTCATCTGTGCAAAACTTGAACTACCTTTGCATTATTGCTCATTACATTGATGCTAATTGGAAACTGCAAAAAAGAATCTTGAATTTTTGTGTTATCAAGAATCACAAGGGGAAAACAATTGGTAGGAAAATTGAGAGATGTTTGTTGAGTTGGGGGATATCACGGGTTTTTTTTATCACTGTTGATAATGCTAGTTCAAATGATGTTGCACTTTCTTACTTGAATTCTTTTTGTCATTAAATTTCATTAGACTAAGACTTTGTTAGCTATTGTGTATTTGTGTTGGTCGATTTCAATTTTATAACTTTGTGAAATAGTATGGTAGTATTTTTTGAATTAATTGAAGAAACCGAACAAACCGAACCAAACCAAACCGATTTTAATCGGTTTGGTTTGGTTCAGATGGCTTCGATAAAAAAGTCGAACCAAACTGAATCGTATTTTAATTAGATGATTGGATCAAATAACTTTTTCTTCAAAAATCGAACCAAATCGCACCACGAACACGCCTACCTGCTGCAAGTTCCTTTTATTTATCGATGGTTGGTTGGTCGGCTCATCTATTTAACCACCACTCGGCTAGATATTACTTATGCTACCCAACAGTTGAGTCAATTTATGGCCACCCCAACTCAGAACCACTATAAGGTAGCTCTGCGTGTTCTTCGAAAAAGAACAGCCCAGGAAGAGGGCTTTTCTTTCCCAGGAGTTCATCCCTTCATATTTCTGGTTTTAGTGATTCTGATTGGGCCAGGTGTCCAAATACACGTCGATCTTTGACTGGCTACTGCTTTTTTCTAGGAGAGTCCCTTATTTCCTGAAAAACAAAGAAACAAGCCACTGTTGCATGATCATCAACTGAATCAGAGTATTGTGCTCTTGTCAATACCACCTATGAACTCTTACGGATATTGAATTTATTGGGTTTCCTTCATGTTTCTTGTGATAGACTGCCTATTTTGTTCTGCGATAATCAGAGTGCTCTTCATATAGCTGCCAATCCAGTTTTTCATGAGCGTACCAAGCATTTGGAAGTTGATTGTCATCTGGTGCGTCAAAAGGCACAGGCTAGGATAATGAAGTTACTGCCAGTCCCTTCCTCTGGCCAACTTGTAGATATTTTTACTAAGCCACTTCCAACTAAGCCTTTCTACACCAACTTATCCAAGCTGGGAATTCTTGACGTATACCATCCTCCAGTTTGTGGGAGTATATTAAACCAATTTCCATTAGCCCTCACATATAACAACACAAAATATATTTAATAAGTAGTTGAGGATTTGTAGTTAGTAGATGAATATTTATGAAGTTAGTTGGTAATATCTCTATAAATAGCATGACTCTTATATCATGTAAAACATAACTTCAATACATATTTATCATTTTTTAAATACTATTCTCTGCCTTTTTCTTATTCTTGTTGAGGGGCATGGTTTCAGTCTTTTAGACGCAATGATGGTGCTATTGTAGTGGCATGCGACAATGAGTACTTAGTTGTGCGTCTCCATAAGACTGTGTTAGTGGCTGTCGCGGGGACATGTGACAGAGGTACTTCGCCATCGAGGGGGAGGAGGGTCAAAGGGTCAGGTCTTTGTGTAGGAGATGTGGAGTTCGCGACTTAATGTAGGGCCAATGGGACTGGTTGGGGAGAGGCAGTGAAAGGGGTGAAAAGACCGACAGGCAGTGACGGTGACTGTGTCGAGTTCCGGATAGAGTACGCTGGTGTGGTGTATAGTGGAGAGCGAGAACCTCATGGAGTCACTACTGAACCAGTCTGCGCTGGGTTAGGGTCTGTGATGAGCGGATAATTTATACGCTTTTTGGCATTGTTTTTAGGTAGTTTTCAGTAAGTTTAAGCTACTTTTAGGGATGTTTTCATTAGTTTTTATGTTAAATTCACATTTCTGGACTTTACTATGAGTTTGTGTGTTTTTCTATGATTTCAGGTAAATTCTGACTGAAATTGAGGGATTTGAGCAAAACTCTGAAAAAGGCTGACAAAAGGACTGCTGATGCTGTTGGATTCTGACCTCCCTGCACTCGAAATGGATTTTCTGGAGCTACAGAACTCCAATTGGTGCGCTCTCAACGGCGTTGGAAAGTAGACATCCAGGGCTTTCCAGAAATATATAATAGTCCATACTTTATTCGAAGATTGACGACGTAACTTGGCGTTGAACGCCAAGTACAAGCTGCTGTCTGGAGTTAAACGCCAGAAAAACGTCATGATCCGGAGTTGAACGCCCAAAACACGTCATAACTCAGAGTTCAACTCCAAGAGAAGCCTCAGCTCGTGGATTGATCAAGCTCAGCCCAAACATACACCAAGTGGGCCCCGGAAGTGGATTTATGCATCAATTACTTACTCATGTAAACCCTAGGAGCTAGTCTAGTATAAATAGGACATTTATCTATTGTATTAGACATCTTTTGACCACTTTAACTCATTATTTCATTCGGTCACTTGATCATGGAGAGGGCTGGCCATTCGGCCATGCCTGAACCTCTTTTACTTATGTATTTTCAACGGTGGAGTTTCTGCACACCATAGATTAAGGGTGTGGAGCTCTGCTGTACCTCAAGTATTAATGAAATTCTACTTTCTTTTATTCAATTCTCTCTTATTCTTATTCCAAGATATTCATTCGTACCCAAGAACATGATGAATGTGATGAGTTAGATAACCCTCATTATTATTCTCACTTATGAACGCGCGTGATTGACAACCACTTCCGTTCTACATGCAACCGAGCTTGAACGTGTATCTCTTAGATTTCCCAACAGAATCTTCATGGTATAAGCTAGATAGATGGCGGCATTTATGAGGATCCGGAAAGTCTAACCTTGTCTGTGGTATTCCGAGTAGGATTCCGGTAATGAATGACTGTGACGTGCTTCAAACTTGCAAGTGCTGGGCGTTAGTGACAGACGCAAAAGAATCAAGGGATTCTATTCCAGTAGGCGCAGGAACCAACCAGTGATTAGCCGTACTGTGACAGAGTGCGTGAGCATTAGTTTTCACTGCGAGGATGGGATGTAGCCATCAACCATGGGTGATGCCTCCAGATGATTAGCTGTGCGAGTGACAGCCGCATAGGATATTTTCCCGAGAGGATTGAAAGTAGCCACCGCTGATGGTGAACCCCTATACACAGCTTGCCATGGAAAGGAGTAAGAAGGATTGAGTAGAAGCAGTAGGAGAGCAGGCGTCCTTGAGCTCTACAGCATCTCCATCCGCTTATCTGAAATTCCCACCAATGAATCTGCATAAGTATTTTATCCCTTTTATTATTCCTTTTTATTTATTATTTATTTCAATAATCACAATTACCCTTTAATCTGTCTAACTGAGATTTACAAGGTGACCATAGCTTGCTTCATACCAACAATCTCTGTGGGATTGACCCTTACTCACGTAAGGTTTATTACTTGGACGACCCAGTACACTTGCTGGTTAGTTGAACGGAGTTGTGTCCACTCGTGCCAAAAATCCTAAGTTCCACAATTCTACAATAAATGCAAATCAAAGAACAGCGATCACAATTTCGTCCACCAGTCTGTCGAAGGTGCGGGGAACAATATAGCAAAAAAAATATGCGTTAGGAATGCAGCAACATTCTAATGAGAAGATGGCCATGATGCTCGTTGAGGCTGGTACAGATGCTCACATAAATAGTGACAATACAGCAAGGGAAATATTAGGAAGGAGATAAGGAGTTTGAATGGTACCTGTGGCCCTGTGCCACTGCAAATAGGTTGAACGAGAGTGTCAAGATGAACATTGCTCCAAGCAGGATGAGGAATGTTGAAGCTGAAGAATCATATGTAGGGGCTGAAAATTCAATGATGAAAGAAAATTGCTTTGGAGAGGTAGGGGATTTAAGGAACTTGGAGGACTTTAGAGGTCTGGAAAAGATGCAGATAGTTAGCTAGATCTAGAAAAGCAATGAGAAAGTTGGAAAGATGATTTGGGTGAAAATAGAGTGGCTTGGGATTCGAAAATAGAAGTAGGAGCTATTCTTCATGATGAGGAAGAAGATATTATGGCTATTCTTCAAGCTCAGAATGAAGCGAGTGCACAGAAAAGGAGTCAACAAAATAAAAGGAGAAAGCAAGAAGAAGTCATCCTAAAAATCGAAATAAGGTATGCTATACAGTGTTTAAATGATTTACAGTTGTTAGAATATAAGGGGTTTAGGGGGTGTCAAAAAGTTGGAAATGGTGAAAATTTTAAGAGAAAAAATAAGGTAAACATGTTAGAATTGATAGAAACAGAAAAAAAGGTGGTGACTAAGTTTGATGTAGTGCAAATTTGGAAAAATAATGCGGTGGATTGAGAATTTGTGGGATCGGATGGTGCTTCTGGAGGTTTATTGTTGAGATGGGACGACATAATATTTAAGTCGAGTAATTGTTATAAAGAAGAGAGATGGTTGTGTGTGAAAGAGGTGTTGATGAATAATAGTTTCAATTGTGCATTTTGCTTGGTATATGTATGGTGCACATGCCAGAGAGGACATACTGACTATGTGAGAAGAGTTTAGGTTTATCTCTGTGTTACGTCAAGTCCCAATTTGCTACATGGGTGACTTTAATGAGGTTGTGATAGTGGATGAGAAGAAATGAGCCAATACAGTAAGATTTTAAAAACTGGATACAGGATCAGGATATGAAACTGGTGGATTCAGAGCTAAATGACCATAAATTTACTTGATTTAGGGGCCAATCGTACAGTCACATTGATCGGGTGCTGGTAATTACGGAGATGACTACAGTTTAATTTTCTGTTTTGTTACCTAGTAATTTTGTACTTTTTAGCTGCTCCATCGTATTGTGTTGAGCCTTTTGTTTAAAAAAAACTAATAAATTTGGTTGATAGAGATAGTGTGATGAACAAATACAGGATTCACGCATGACATAAACCCCTCCCTCTTTTATTTTAGCAGAAATGTTTGATAATCAAAGAAAATTAGCCAACCAGTCATAACTTATCTTGTTTAGCATTCATTAATTGTTGCAATAATTAATGAATACTAAAAAAAAAAATTATGACAGTTTTTTTTTTGTCTCCTTGGCATTACCATTTTTTAGCATTTTTATTGAAAGTCGCCTTCTTGTAATAAATTTGGTTGATATGAATTAACAATGTTCTAGGAAACGAACCGAGAATTTTTATCCAATTAACCAAAAATTAGTCATTGAATCAATTTGGTTAAAAAAAATAGTCAATAATAAACTGATCAAACAATCAATTAACTAATTAAACCAGTTGAAAATAATAGAATGTAAAAAATAGAATGATTATAAAAAATCAACAAAGTTCTTGGTAATACTTTACCCTGAAATAGAATATTTAAATTAAGATTTGACTTAAACATTAAAGATTAAAATAATACTTTATCCTAATGATAATCAAAATGTGTGTCGTTAGCATAAGAGCATAGATGTTATTACAAATATCAACAAAGTTCTTGGTAATAATGATTACAAAATTGAACTATAGATCATATTCTAGCTAGTGGCTACAATAAACTCTTTTCACTTAAATGTGTGTAACTTGTGGTGCTTTCTCATAATTTGTTCCTCACTCGTTCTTGCATTGTTCTACTGTTGACCACTATTGACCAACCTATTCATATTATGTAATTAGTATCCAATTATTGCACCATATAAGGATAAAAATGGAAAAAAAAATTTTGGTCAAGTTACATTAGATGAGACTCAAATCCAAAATATGATCTATAGTTTATTAGCAACAATGGAGTTGGTTGATTTCTTCATACGGTTCATCTTTTTTTTTTGGACATGGTGAGAACTGAGCAAACCCGGTCCACACTGAAAAGGATCCGAAACCCAAAACCCACCCAAACCCACTCTCCCTAATTCAAACTATGTCTCCCTCTTACCTTCGTTCATTTTTCAATTTGTGCCTCCCGTACAACCATGCCCACTTCCCATTCAATTTTCAATATGTGCCTCCCACATCAACTACGCTCACTCTCCAAATTCTTCCACTCTCTCTTTATAGCTGATTCTGAGATGGTAACAATGGTGAATCATTACTGTTTCGGCGATGATGAAGGAAGATGGGTGTTGCTGTTTTGGCTACGGCGGTGCAGGATGAAGGAGATGGCTCGCCTGTCAGGGAGAAGGACGCAATTCCGAAGGAGATGCATTGCTTTGGGTAGGTACAAGGGTTCTCGGGTTCCAATGACAATCTAAGCTCATGGATGAGCATTACATGCTCATGACTGCGAGTTCCACCCTTGATTACAGAACAATGAGACTCGAGAACTCTATTTTCAACGCTGGCCTGTGGCTTCTGATCTCATCGCTGGGTTGCAATAAAAAAGATTGGACGAGACTAAAATGGGGGATCCCCGACTTCTCCCTTTTGATGATGTCTGCTACCTGAGCTTGGGGATTAGTAGTCCATGAATTGAGAAGCTGGTTTTGGTGATTTAATTGTGCCAATGTGTCCGTGATGCGTGAGCATCTTTTTTATCTTTTTCTAATGAATTTACATTTAAATTGTTGAGTTTAATCAAGAATTAATTATCTTTCAGCCACTATGGATGCTACTTTAAGTCTCGTGCAATTTTATTTATTTTAGGTAACATTTGGCTGGATTTGATGGAGAGGAAGCTTGCACAAATGGAAAGAGCACAAAAACTAAAGGAGATTATCAGCGAAGAGTGACGTGCACGTGTACCTAACGCGTGCGCGTGATTTGGAGCTTTCCATGGCGATGCGTGTGCATACCCGACGCGTACGCGTGAATTGAAGATTTGTGCAGTGACGCGTGCGCGTACCTGACACATACGCGTGACACGCAGAATAGACCATCGACGCGTACGCGTGACATACACCACGTGCAGAGAACGCAGAAAATGCTGGGGGCGATTTCTAGGCCCCATTTTGGCACTCAAGTAAGGCGCAGCTTTTTGCCAAGTTAGGCGCAGATCCGATGAAGCCAAGTGGTCCCTACGTTACAAGGCCTGGATTATTTAATTGATTCTGATTCAAATTTGAATTTAAAAATAGGAAAAGATATTATCTTAATTTTAGATATTAGATTTTAAATTAATTAGGATTAGTTATAAAAAGGAGAAACTTTTCTTCTTTATAGTGATTCCAGGGGGATTCCATTAGGAAATTCTATACCAATTTATATTCCGCATTCCATGAGCAACTAAACCTCCACTGTTAAGGTTAGGAGCTCTGTCTATTGTATGGATTGATACTATTATTTTTCTGTTTTAATTCTTGTTTTGATTTATATTTCAATAATTATTTTTGTTCGTATTTTATGAATTTGGGTGGAACGGAAGTATGACCCATGTTCTAATTGAGTTCTTGTATAACTTGGAAAAGCTCTTTACTTGAACAACAGCTCGAAAACATATTATCCTGAATTTCTAATTGTTTGTATTTAACGGGATATGTGACATATAATCCTTTTTTTTTGGACAATTAGGATTCTTGTGGCATATAAACTAGAATTTGATCATCACCATCTAATTGGAATTAATTTACCAAGGAATTGGCAGTTGATGAATTTTAGAGGAGACTAGAAAGGTCTAAGAAATTAGGGTCTAGTCATAAATAGTTTGCCATGAATTAAATCTTGCATGATTAAAATAGTTAATAAGAAAAGTCAATCAGGAAAATAGATAATTCCGAAGCCTTAACTGTTTTCTCCCATATTTTATTTTCAACTTAATTACTTGCGTGCCTGCCTTCTGATATTTGGAAGTCACTTTTTAAACCTTTTGAACATCTCAAAACCATTTTCTGCTTACCTAACTAAGTAAATCATTTAACCATTGTTGCTTAGTCCATAAATTCTCGTGGGATCGACCCTCACTCACCTGAGGTATTACTTGGTACGACCCGGTGCACTTGCCGGTTAGTTTGTGGGTTATAAATCCCGCACCAGTGCGCCAGCTTGTTTCCCTCACGAGGCATCCAGGTAAAACCACAATTTGACATTTTTCTTTGGATTGTTCTGATGTCCTGGATTATTGGATCTACCTCCCAAATTGTACTTCTTGTTTTGAGAGTTTGAACTAGTAATTGATTGTTCAATGGTAGCTTTTTGAATTCCTAGGTTGTTGGCCAGAATTATAGCTTCTCTAATCGCTTGTGCTTCTGCTGACAGTGTTGATCGAGCTATGATTTTGTTAACTATTCCTCCTAGCATGTTCCCTTGGTAGTCTCTGATCACTGCAGCTGTTGCACCTGTTTTGGTTTCGTCTGAGAAGGCCGCATCTGTATTCAACTTGAGCCAGTCCTGTGGTGGAGGTCTCCATTTAACAGGTACTTTGCTTCTTATGCTTGGTTCCATTACTTTGTTGTTGAATTCCTCTGTATGGCTACTATACTTTTGTTCTAGTTTTCTTTCTTGGTTAATAACTAGTTCTGGGTTAGGTTCTATGTAGTTGTAAACTTGCATATTTTTTGCCTTCCATATTGACCACAAAATGATGCAAATTTTGCTCTAATTTTGAGTCTATTATGCTCTATCTACCGTCTTACCATTCTTGTACATCTGCTGGAGCCAGTCTCCTATTGATTTTACGTTCTCCTTCAAGGGGATGCATTGTGGCTGAGAACTAAACCACACCGCTCTTGTCCAGTCGCATAAAAGCAGGGCATGTTCGCTGGTCTCTTCTTCCTGTAAGCAAATTGTGCAAATATTAGAATTCGTAAGCTTTTTTTTTTTTCAATAAGTTTGCCCTTACTGGTATTATATTATGTGTAGCCTTCCAAATAAACAT
This sequence comes from Arachis stenosperma, assembly GCF_014773155.1. Taxonomy (NCBI): domain Eukaryota; kingdom Viridiplantae; phylum Streptophyta; class Magnoliopsida; order Fabales; family Fabaceae; genus Arachis; species Arachis stenosperma. Next base: position 13,692,124 of record NC_080377.1, read on the forward strand.
TTTAATTTTCTGTGGAACCTTCATATTCCATATCCCTTGCCATAGTTCCTCCATTGAGTTGCTTGTCAAGGGGTTGTCTTTGAATTTTTTTCTTTCTCTTCTTGTTTTGCCGCATAATACCCTATTTTTGTTGAATATGCTCCATCTTTTCTGTACGGCCAAATAAACTTATTTGAATCTGAGGTTTTGCTAATTGGAGTCTGAACTATCATGTTTCCCACAGTTAGGAAAAAACTCATTCGAATTTTTGCTTTGTCACATGATCTAGAGTTGGTGATAAACTCTTCCACTTTTTGGTTGTCATTGCATCCTTTTTTGAGAGGTTTGTTGATACCATGAATTTAATTGTCATCCCACACTCTAACTTTGCTTCCTTTACCTAAGCTCTATTTACCTTTATTTTCCAATAGATCTCTTCCCTGCAATATGCTATTCCACATCCAAGATCCATTTCGGTGCTTATGCGCTTCCCAAAATTTGCAATTTGAAAAATATATGGTTTTAAGTATTTGCATCCAAATGGCTTCCGAATTTTTTATTATTCTCCATGCTTGTTTCACCAACTGAGCAATATTTTGATGATAAAATTACCTGAACCCCAAGTCTCCCTCTTTTTTGCTCTTACATAATTTTGGCAAGCTTTCCAATGCACTCCTCTTTCTTTTCCTTGGTTCCTCCACCAGAACTTCGCCACTTTAGCATTCAATTTATTGCAGAACGATTTTGAAAATATAAGAATGATCATGGCGTTGGTTGGTATCGCTTGTATAACTGCTTTGATTAGGACCTCCTTTCCAACTTGGTTTAGAAGACTTTCCTTCCACCCCTGAATCTTTTCTTCCACTTTCTCCATTATCCATTATAAGGACTTGCTTTTTGCTCTTCCCCATTGTGTTGGGAGCCCTAAATATTTACTTGGGTTGTCCCAGGATGGAATGTTCAAGATTTCTTCTATATTGACTCTAGTTTGTATTGGAATTTGGTTGCCAAAGGTTATTCCTGATTTTTTCAAGTTGATCACTTAGCCAAGGTGTATAGGTCAATGATTTGAATCAATTGGTAAATCTCATCCTCTTTAACTCCTGAAAAGATGATGCAACCATTAGCAAACAATAAATGTATTATGGTTGGTGCATTAGGTGCTAATTTAATTCTTGAAATCTATTTTTTATTTAAAGCATTATTCATCAAGATTGTGAAAACCTCAGATGCAATAATGAAAAGATAAGGGAAAAGAAGGTCTCCCTGTCTTAATCCTCTTTGTGGAACTATTTCTTTTGATAAAGTGCCATTAATCTTGAACTTGTATGTCACACTTTTGATGCATTCTATGGCGAGCTTGATTCACTTTTGGTGAAATCCAAGCCTCTTGAGGACCTCTTCTATGAATCTCCACTCCATCCTATCGTATGCTTTGTTCATGTCAAGCTTGATGGATAAGTCTTGAGAGGCTTCTTTTCCTTTGGATAGGGGACAATCTTGTCCATGATCCCTCTCAACCTGGCCACTATCACCTTGGCTATAATTGTAGATGTAGTTCCAACAGCTTATGGGCCTCAGCTGGTTCAATGTCTTTGCTTGTTTGGTCTTTGGAATAAGTACTATCTGAGTTTCATCAATTTTCTTAGAGAGGTAGCCCTTATCGAAAAATTCTTAACCACTGCACAAACATCTTTCTGAATGATATTCCAATGCTTTTGGTAGAATTGACTACTTAGACCATCCAAACCTGGTGCTCTGGCCATTCATATTGAACGCTGCAATTTTGATTTCCTCCTCTGAGACTTCTTCCAGTAGCTTTTCATTCATTTCCTCCATTATTCTTTTGGGAATAGCCTTGGTGGAATCGGTCATATTAGTGCAACCATTAGAGGTAAAAAACTTGGTGTAGTGGTCCTCTATGAGCCTTATAACCTCCTTTTGATCTTGCGTCCATCTCCCCTCGGCATTTCTCAATCTTTCAATATGATTCTTGTCTCTCCTCTGTAAGGAAGTGGCGTGAAAGAAGGTTGTGTTTCGATCTCCCCATTTGAGCCATTTGACCTTTGTTCTTTGAGCCCAATACTTCTCTCCCTGTTTCCACAGTTTTTTGATTTTTTGTTTGGTCTCCTCGATTAGTCGTTGCTGTCTCTAATTGTGGGAAAGATTTTGAAGGTGTTGAATCTTGAGTTGCCATTTCATAATTTCCTTGTCCGCTCTCTTAAAGCATATCTTATTCCATTCCTTGAGTTCTTTAATACATTTGCTTCTTTTATTTACGAATGTGCTCCAATATCCTCCTTCTTGGTCTTCGGTTTTCCATCCTTTTGATACCACTTCTTTACATTCCTCCTTGTCATCCCAGTACGCCTCATATTTGAATTGCCTTGGAACATTCCTGTTTGGTTTCAGGTTGAAAATAAGAGGACAGTGGTCTGACGTAATTTCCGTTAAGGCCGTGAGGCTAGCATTGCTAAAGGCTTGCCTCCATTTTCAATTCACCATAGCTCTATCAAGTTGCTCTCTAGTCACAAGCCCCTCTCTCGGGTTGCTAAACCAGGTGAATTTGTTACCCTTCAATTCTAAATCCATGAGATTCTTTTTATTCACCAAATTCTTGAATACTTCTATTTGGATGCATGGCTTGGGGTGTTTACCTACCTTCTCTTCTTGACAAAGGATGTCATTAAAGTCACCTATGAGACATCTTGGTTCCTCCTCCAAGTCATTTGATTCCACCAATGCTTGCCATGTCTTCCTTCTCTGTTTTAAAACAGAATTGCCATAGATAAATCCATATTTCCAATCTGGGTTGTTGTAGCTTTTAATATTTGCAATGATGTAGTTTTGGCACCAAGAGTAAATAGAAACATTGATATTTTCATTCCATAGTAGACATAGACCGCCGGACAAGCTCCGGAGTTCTACACAAAAGCTATTTTTAAACTGCAACTTTCTAGCATATTTCTTTACATTTTCTTCTCTACATAATAGTAAACTATGGTTGGCTTGTGCTTTTTGCACAAATTCTTTAATTCAGAAGTCGTCGGGGCTATCACCATGCCTCGATAGTTCCAACTTAGGACAATCATGGCTGGGGTGGGGGCATGTTTAGGCCCGCCTCCTCAGCCTCGAGTGTTGGTTCTTGCTCTTCCATGTCCATATTGTTGTCATGTTCAGCCGCTTCTATCGTGCTTCGCTTGCTATTTCTTGACTCTTGATCTTCATTACACTTGAATTCAGCGAGAATTTTGGTGTCTGTAACTTCCCTTTTCCTCTTGATCTTCAGATTGTGTTGCATTCCTATGCTTAGAATCTCCTCCCAAATTTTTGGATCCTTGTTAACTTGGTTGCTAGCTTTCGATTCTTCATTCTCTTCGTCCGAAGCCAGCTCCACATAGTAAGTTTCTCCCTCCTGATTCTTGTGTACTTGCTTCTTCTTCTGGTTTTTCTTCATTTCCCAATTGTCTGCCTCTTCTCTCATGGCCCATTTGAGGCTAATATTTTTGTATGCTCTTTCCGTCTTTGGCTCTTCTATACGTTTTGTTTCTGCTTCCTTACCCATCTTCCATTGGCTTGTTTGGGTATTGAGTGGATTCCTAGATTGGCAGATAAGGTCTTGGTGGCCTACTTTGAAGCTTGAATAAGGTGATTGGAGATCTGATGGGTTTTTTGGATAATTAGTGCTGTTTATGTTTGGGCCTAGTTCATCGACATTATTGTTTTCTTCATTCTGCTGAACCTGCATCTCATACCTCCTTATTTTTTATGCCCACGTTGGATTGGGTTGCATCCAATTAGAAGGCTCAACTTGGTCTCTTTCTTGATTTGGATGCATGATTACTTTCTCTGCCCCTTTCTTCTTACTGGAAGCTTCTTCTTCTCTCATGATGCCTTTTCCTTTTACTCTTTGCAGATTGTGAATGACTGATTCGAGGAGATTGAGTAGGCTCGCTTCACGGTACTCTGTGTCTCTTTCTTGTGGCAGTCGGCTAACTTCTCTCAGGTCAAACATATTGTCACTACCTTTTTCTTCAGTTTTTTGTTCTTTGCTTTCTCCTGATTGGGTCTCTATTCCTACCGTTTCTTTTATCCGCTGGATATTGTAGTTGTTTTCAGAGCTTTGGCTATTTCCTTCTTCGCCTCCCCGCGACTGACTTCCACGCGCTTCGTCGTTCTCTCTGAGGTGTTGTTCCCAGTCTTCTTCTTCCTCCTTTGTTGTGTACAGTGGTCTAGCTCTATCCACTGCTAATCTTGCTTCATATTTCGGCTTGGTGGTATCCCAGCATGCCATAGCTACCGGTTTGTCACAGTTCTTCTTCTCGTGGCCTATAACACCGCATTTAAAGCAATAGCTATCCATCAATCTCTCGTACCGGAAGCTTATCCAGGTTTTGGGATTGTCTCCTCTATTCATCCAGAAACCGGTTTGGAGGGGTTGAGTGATGTTGATCGCTACTCTGATTCTTAGGAAGTTCCTCTGTAAGGTTCCCTCCTTAATGGGGTTTTCAACCTCTCCAACAATTCCAATCATGTTGCCAATACACTTTGCTGTTTCAGCATTCAACTTCTCTATCGGTAACCCATGCACTTGAATCCAGAACTCCATGAAATCATGGCTAACGTCCAGTATTGCCTCTCCATACAGCCACCTCTGCAAATTCATCAGGTACCCTTTGACGTTCCACGGATCATTTTTTATGATCATATTCCCTGTGCGTCTGTCTTTAAAGCTTACAAGAACTTTATTCCTTCCTACCTCCGATATAGAAATGTGCTTGGGATTGCCCCACATTTCCATTAACGAGTTCTTGATAGTTTTGTACTTCATCTTTCTGTCGGTGATCATTTTCCCGATCAGGGTTAACACAATCATCTTGGAAGCCTGGACTTGTTTAATTATTAAGGGTGATGGTGGTGCCTTCTATTGGTTCGGTACCCATGTTTAGTATGGTCATATTGGTTAAAGACTGATAGGGGAGGAGCTGGAGTGTAGGAGTTGGGAGAGTGTCGGTGTGAACAGGTATCAGACTGAAAAGGATACAATGGTAGGAAGATGGTTAGAATGATTTGGGAAATTTTGGTTGCAATACCACTAAGTTAATTGCACGGTGAGCGTGCCTAAATATCATGGTTGTGGAAAGAAGGTTGAGAATGAAATCTTGGCTTGAGCTAAGATCAAGGAGATAGAACCTTGAGTTCTAATTTGTCTCTCCTGTTGTGAGTTCCATCCCTGCTGATAAGAGAAAAAAGTGTGAGCTAGTTTTGTGAAGTGGGTTTGGGTTATGTTCCTAAGGTCTCTAAAGAATCTGAGAGAGACAAATACTATGTTCAAGGGCTATAGTCACTGCTTCCACTGATGAAATTGGAAAAGCCATGGCACTTGAATTGCCATCAAAGGGCTCACTAAACCTTCTCTTAATTGGTAGAAACCCTTTAAAACTTGATGCCACATAACTACCGGAAAAAGAAAACTTGAGGCCACATCAGAGGATATAAAGGGATATAATAATAATGAGGAGGATGATGATTAGATTCATTTTATATGGCAATTTACGCTTCAATAATAATGTATATTGCTTAAAAACATATTTTAATTTTAATGCACCGTAACGTAAAATATTTTATATAGTCGTACAATTATATTCGCTCTTTTAAATGACTATTTATACAATTAATATGAAAAGAGTAATTCTTTTTGCTGAAATAACATTACGTAATTAAATACACTAATAAAATTACTTTAAATGTATCAAAATTAAATTCAAAAAATATTATCCAAACATTTCTCATCAGCTTAATTTTTTTTTCATGGGCTCAATTTTTCATTTTCCTTTTAGCTTGGTATACTATGTTGTTGTTGGGCAATATTTCTCTCTATCTGATGCCCGTAGCAAGGTTGGCACAACCATCGATAGGTATTAGCCCATAACAAACCCCACCAAACAATAACAAAAGAACCCAAAATAAGTTCAATATAACCTTTATCTATGGTTGATACTTGATAATCATAAAATAAATAATTAGTAATTACAACTGTGTGCCAAAATAAATAATCCACTACACCACAAGCTCCTCGCCAATGAGAGAGAAGAGGAATAATAAATAATACACAAACAATAAAAATAAGAAACCTCCACTTAAGTTTAATAATTACTACACTCAACACCTTCCTTATTTGAAAATATGCGTCAGATTAAGTTTGTTATTTACAATAGATAAGAGAAGCGTTATTCTTAAAACAAGGAAGGGTGCCATGTACAATATCAATATATAAAATAAGGAATGCACATGTAATCCTTCAACCAAGAAGAATGTCAAAGTGTAATAAGCATAAACTCTAAGAAAGATTGGTGTAATTCCCCAGAATATTGGACTAATCATCAGACAATTCTCAACTCAAGGTTTGGATATCCAGCACGAGCTTTGTACCGTTCAAAAAGATCTTGAAGTGATGCAACAAACTGACTATGCACCGTAGCAACCTAATATGGAGAAAGATATCAAATTTACAAACAATATTAGAGATACCTCACATGCTTTACATTGAAATATAAGGTTTCATCAAAGGTTTGACTAAGGTTTTTCATGGAAGCTAGAATCTTTAGTGAGAGCATATCACAAGTCAATGTAATGAACATTTTGAAGATGAATAGGAACAATACTAAAGAGAGAAAAAATGCAGCATGGTATATATCCCAGGATAACTTAATGGATAAACACCGCATGATGGACATATACCTCTTCTGTTGTTGGTTCTGGATTTTTGTCAAGCTCAATCGGTCTACCCACAACAACATACATTGGATGCTTGAATGGTATTGGAGATCTAGAAGTTGAAGAGATGATTTGTGTTAAAAGATTAAACCAACTCAACTTCAAATATAAATTTAGTTACCCTGATTTTTCATGGAAGAAACATTGTCTAGTGAAAACATGGATAACGAAAATGTTGAGGATTAACAAATTGGGATGTAGAAGAAACACACACCCGAAAATTCCCCAAAAGTATATGGGGGTGAACTTGATAGCCCTTGCAAAATTCAGAATTAACTTCCCACCAGGTTTCCACCACTTATAGATATCTGACTATAGCAAACATTGCAGTAATGAAGGAAAATGAGAAATGGTAGTTAATGACAAACATAAATCAGTAAAACTAACATATAAGGATGTGAAACACTAAATAATTTTTAGTGTTGTAAAGCTGTTTTGGACAAGAAATAAGTACCTGTCCAAAACAGAAAACCGGAACAAGGGGTTGGCCCTTCTGCATGGCTATGCGGATAAATCCTTTTCTTGCCTTGAGATAGGCAGTCTACAGGGTAAAAATATCTTAATATCACTGACCCATTTAAAGTTTTTAACATAAATCATGCAATGACAATAATGATGCTCATCTTGAAAGACATTAAGACAATTTATTTCAAATCCTCTTCAGCCTGTCTTTAAAATCAGTAGAAAGGAGAAATACAGCACAAAACCAAATATCAAGAAAAAACCGCAAGATGTAGGCACTAAAAGGTCTAACTAACACAATGTACTCCTTAATTATATTTACAACTTTTTTAGGAATTTTTTGACTATACACTAATATAATCATACAAGGAAAACGTAGAATGCCAAGTTCCTAGTATGTCATGTTATAGGATAGTTGGCCTCAACCATTTACATAGCATTAGAAGCGAAATTTCCCATAACAATATAATACTAAACTTTGCATCAATCATAGCACTATAATTATCAAAAATAGAATAGAAATACTAAAAAGGAGTGAGATGGAACACACCTCAGTACCATGCTCCATGAGAAATGTTTCTTGCACTCCACCAGGTATTAAAATGCAACTGTAGCCATTATCCAAGAGGGAGAGGAAGTTTTTCTTTGTTGCTGGTGTAAGACCCAACCATGTCCATATGTGTCTCAAAAATGGTGTATAGAATACCTATGCATCAATTGAGAAAATTTTAATGTTACATACTTAAGAACCAATTACAAAGCAGAGTTGCAACTCTCAAGCGAAAGTCTTACCGCACTGCTAGCAAGAACCTTTATCTTTGGAAGAGGCATAAACCCTGTGTTGTCGGCAAGCGCAACAACACCAATTGGCAAAACCGAATGTGGTTCAAAACCAAAAACTGCACGAAGTGCATACTCATGTTACTATCAATAGCCAGCAATTGATAAAATACAATAAAAACAGGTACCATCACAATGGTTAACTAAACAACTGGACCCCATTTTTTTCACTTCAATACATTGTAAAATCCTTAAATTTGGGTCAGGCTATTGGCAGACTATGCACTGCCTGTTTTGACTCCATACTAACCATTATTTGTAGCTACAATTTCTTAAATTATTAATAATAAGTAGAAATTTTTTTTGTTAAAGTCAAACATCAATAAATAATAGTACTCCTATTCCAATTCCACTATTCACATTTATTCATGAAAATTTAAGAATACAAGTTCAAAAATCTCAGGTTAAGTTACACTTTTCAAACTTGTTGACATCATTCTCTGAGTCATTATATGGTAAATAATGGTAATTTCCAAACACCATTCATTTATAATACCAGTTTTCTTTATAACCCTTTTCTTCCTAAAACAAACCCACACAACAAACTTACAAGAAAACAAGTTTCTTTTTTTTACATTCCCATCAAACTTTCCAACATAAAAAGGAAAAAGATTGGAAATGAAAACAATAAGAATTCAACATAAAAGCATTAAATAAAAACATTCTTTAAAATGGAATCAATAGTAGTTTTGATTCAAACCATAAGCACGATTAGAATTGAAGGCCTTTATGTCTTCAACATGAAGCGTGATAGGAAAATAACTGCAAGCATTTTTGCATATGTACCTGAAAACCCATCCAATCATTATTTTATTTTATTTTGATTAAAAGAAAAGAAAGGAGAATATCACTGAAAAGAAGGGGAAAAAAAGGAGAAAGTCCAGCATCAAAAAACAAAAAGCTAAAAAGCCTCTACCTGGACAATTTTCGTCCGAATTTGCTCTTTTCATCAATTGGAATCACCATGAACACAAACAGCAAAGCAAAAACCCTGTCATGCATCGCAAAAATAAAAAATAAAAACATTTAACAAAAAATGAGAATTATAAAAAATAGCTTTGAAGAGGCAACAAAAAAAATGGTTAAAAAGAAATACTTATATTCATCTTTCAACAACATATCCAGACATGAAACTAATCTTTAGGGGAAAAAAATAAAAATAAAAATTAGACATCAATTGAGCTACTTAACTTGTTGCTTCAAGTGAAGGTCAATTTTAGTCCTCTAATGCAATGTAACATAGTCAAACACTAATAATAATTAAAAAAAAATACTAATTTGATCCTTAGAGCAATAAAGTTTATCCTTTCGGTATACAGATTAAATTTTTACTAACAACGACTATATATCATGTTTAGAAAATAAAATTAAAAAAAAAAACTCACAAGAGAGCTTTGGAGAGAGGTAGAAAGAGAAGAGCAAAGAGCATCAAAGCGCCGTTGAAGTGAATAGCTCCAAGCCACAACGCAAGCGCCAGCGTCATTTTGAAGCCCTTCGATTTCGAAGACGACTCCGGCGCGAACACTTCCGTGGACCTGAAGACCTTCTCCTCCGCCGGCGGCGCCGCCGTGACGTTCCCTCGGCCTTCCATGTTTGGATTCGGTGGCTGTTGAAGTTCCAATCGTCAATGCGAGTATGGTGTGCTTATGAAGGAAGCGGTGACAAAATTTCGCAGATTTTGGAGGGTAAATTTGTCATTTTGAGTTCGTCTCTCGGAGTTTCCGTCTACTTCTTTGGCAGTTGGCACTTCGCACATGCTTCCATTTTCTTTTCTTTTCTTTTTTTAAATTAAATCAAATTAAAATATGTAAACTATTTTTCCAGGTCAAGGTGGGGTGGTGGGCGTTAAGAAAAACGGATTGTATTTGCATTAATATATAAGTATATATTAGTTTAATTTTCATGCAAAGATACATGGAATGCAATTATAGTTATCTTTTGCATGATTATTTATGTGATTAATATAAAAAATAGTTATTTTTATTAATATAATATTAAATAATTAGATTTATAAAATAATTTTATATTAATAATATATTAAAATTAAATTATATATATATAAATATAAATATTTGCTTAAATATATTTTCATGAGTTACATACTATTATGTTTGGAATTATATATTAAGAATTTAATAGTATAAATAATTTGTTAGCTGACTTTAACAGGTGGTGTTTTGTTTTGGTTATTTTTTTTTTGCTTTTTACTTTACGTTTGTATTGAACTCTGTTGTTTTAAAAAAAAAAGAAAAAAAATTTAGTAGTATAAAATAATTTTATATATATTTTTAATTAGTTTTAATAAAAATAATTATTTTTTATATTAATAACATAAATGGTTAATTAAAAGAATAGATGTAGTTACACAATTATATAAAATATTTTACTTTGAGTGCATTAAAATTAAATTCTTATATTTAATATGTAAATAGCTAAAATAATTATATTTTTACTATAGCATGTAGATATAATATACTTGCTCTAATTCATTTGTATTAAGAATTTAAATTTGTTCTACTGTCAGCGTAAAGTAGTTTTATACGTACATCTAATTACGTACAACTATATTAACAAAAATAATTATTTTTTACATTAATTTACGTAAATAATTGTCCAAAAAAATAAATGTCATTGTTGAACGAGCCTAGCAGCGGAAACGACACAAATGTCCAACACAAGAATAATATGGAAGTACTCACAACACAATATGGCAGCAACTATAACAAGCAAATATAGCAAGTAAAGCAATAACAAGAACACACCGAGATTTTAACGTGGAAAACCCCCTCAACGTGAGAGGTAAAAACCACGGGTCGTCCAGACCAATGAAATAGCTCCACTATAATCAAATAAGGTACAAGAGAGTCTCAAACAAAGCACAAAAGCGTATATATAACCAGCCAAAACATCAAAGCACCAAAGCTCACAAATAAGAGGCAAGAAGATAAAATATACCCAAAAAAAATAGAGTTGCTGTCGAAGCCAATTTCTCCTTCTGCAGACATCCAATTAAAATCTCCACCGTCCAGAATGAAGAACAAGATGTGAAAAATCTACAGTTCAAATTTCACGTTGATCCAACGGTGAAAGAATGAGAAACTGCCGTTCCAATATTGCTGCTCTGTGTAAAAATGGGAAACCTAATTTCTCTCTTGCAAAGCCAATTTCTCTCAATGAAAATCTCCAATAAACATCTCCACCGACCAGAATGAATAACAAGATGATAGAAACACGCAGTTTAAATTTTAAGCTGATCCAACGGTGAACAACTGAGAAACTGCCATTTGAAATTTACTGCTTTGGGCAAAAACGGGAATTCTGTTTTTCCCTCTTCTCTCTCACTTGGTGGCTATTCTCTCTCTCTCAAAAAAACCTCAAAAAAACTGAATTAGGGTTGTGACACTAGGGTGCAAGAATACACCTACAAAATATTGGGCTTGGGCCTCACAAAGGAGAAAAAAAATCCAACAAATCTCCCCATTCTCGACTAGGTTGAGGCCCTCGCCATTCCGGCGATCAACATGTTTCAAACTTTTCTCTTGACAATGCTTTTGTCAACATATCAGCACCATTGTCATCAGTGTGAACTTTCTCAAGTTTCAACAACTTAGAATCTAACACATCCCGTATCCAGTGATACATAACATCAATATGTTTAGATCTTAGATGAAAAGTAGAATTCTTGGCAAGATGAATAGCACTTTGGCTATCACACAACAACACATAACAGTCTTGCTCGAAACCAAGTGCTACAAGAAACTTCTTCATCCACAACAACTCTTTACATGCTTCAGTTGCTGCAATAAACTCTGCCTCTGTAGTAGAAAGTGCAACGCACTTTTGTAGCCTTGACTGCCATGAAATAGCTCCCCCTGCAAACTTGACCAAATAACCTGAAGTAGACTTTCGAGAATTAATATCTCCTGCCATGTCTGCATCAGTAAAGCCAACTAGTAAAGGTTTCTCACCACCAAAACTCAAACTCAAGTTAGTTGTACCTTTGAGATATCTCATAATCCATTTAACAGCATTCCAATGTTCTTTACTTGGATTAGAGAGAAAACGACTCACTGTACCAACCGCATGAGCAATGTCTGGTCTAGTACACACCATAGCATACATCAAGCTTCCAATAGCTGAGGCATAAGGAATTTCATCCATTGCTTGTTTCTCCTCATCAGTGGTTAGACACTGCTTGGTATTCAACTTAAAATGAGGAGCAAAAGAACTAGCAACACATTTGGCATCATTCGTGCCAAACCTTTGAAGCACCTTCTTTATGTACTTTTCCTGTGACAAATAAAGCTTCTTGGAATCTCTATAATGAGTAATAATCATGCCCAAAATCTGTTTGGCAGGATCCAAGTCCTTTATAGCAAAGAACTTGCTTAACTGTTTCTTCAACTCATTAATCCTCAAAGCATTCTTGCCCACAATCAAAATATCATCCACATAAAGCAAAAGAATGATAAAAAAATCATCAGAAAATTTTTGCACAAATACACAATGATCTGAAGTTGTCTTACGGTAACCATGCTTCCCCATAACAGATTCAAACTTCTTGTACCACTGTCTTGGAGCTTGCTTCAACCCATAAAGACTCTTCTTAAGCTTGCACACAAAATCTTCCTTTCCTTTAACAACAAATTCCTCCGGTTGCTCCATGTAGATCTCCTTATCTAAATCACCATGAAGAAAAACTGTCTTCACATCCATTTGCTCAATCTCCAAATCAAGAGATGCTGCTAATCCAAGCACAGCGCGAATGGATGACATCCTCACAACAGGAGAAAATATCTCCTTATAATCAACACCTTTTCTCTGGCTAAAGCCTCTAACAACCAATCTAGCCTTATATCGAGGCTTAGAATTGTATTCTTCATTCTTGATTCTGAATACCCATTTGTTCTTCAAAACTCGCATACCCTTCGGTAGCTTCACCAACTCATAGGTATCATTCTCAAGCAAGGACTTCATTTCTTCTTGCATAGCTTCAAGCCATTGAGCTTTGCTTTCATCTTCAACGGCCTCTCCAAAGCATTCAGGTTCTCCCCCATCAGTCAACAAAACAAACTCATGTGGAGAATACCTTGACGAAGGCTTTCTCTCTCTTGTATACCTTCTAAGTGCATTTGCAGGAATTTCTAAAGCTAGTTCTTCATCTTGATCATCATCACCAACTTCATCAAATATCGGATCAACTGTTCTATCTTCACCTGCACCTGTATCATGCTCATTATTTTGAGCTTCAACTCTACCATCTTCTACCATAGGCATAGAGGGGGTAATATCCAAGTCAGAAAAATCATCACTAGGCTGAACCATTGGCTTCTCCGCATGATCAACATCCTTCAATGTTTGGTCTTCAACAAAGACAACATCTCTACTTCGAATCACCTTCGTGTTAACAGGATCATAAAACCTGTAACCAAACTCATCCATGCCATAGCCAATAAAAATACACTGCCTAGTCTTTACATCAAGCTTAGATCTCTCATCTTTGGGAATATGAACAAATTAAAAGCTTTACATCCAAAGACTCTTAAATAATCATAAGAAACATCTTTATCTGACCATACCTTCTCTGGCACTTCAAATTGCAAGGGAACACATGGTGTCCGATTCAAGACATGAACAACAGTGCTCAAAGCTTCACCCCAAAAGGATTTTGCCAATCCAGATTGTGACAACAAGCACCTAACTCTTTCAACCAATGTTCTGTTCATCCTTTCAGCCAAGCCATTTAACTGAGGAGTCTTCGGAGGAGTCTTCTGATGTCTTATACCATGCTCTTTATAACAAGCATCAAATGGACCTGAGTACTCACCACCATTGTCAGTACGAATGCATTTCAACTTCTTCCCAAGTTCTCTTTTAACAGAAGCTTGAAATTGCTTGAACACATTCAAAACTTGATCTTTGGTCTTTAAAGTGTAAACCCATAATTTCCTAGAATGATCATCAATAAAGGTTACAAAATAGATAGACCCTCCAAGTGTTCTTGTCTTCATCGGCCCACATACATCAGAATGCACTAAGTCAAGTATCTCCGGCTTCCTTGAAGGTGGATGGCTCTTAAAAGAAACCATGTTTTGTTTTCCAGCAAAACAATGGTTGCACTTTTGCAAAGCAACCTTACAACCAGATAAAAGATTCCTCTTGGATAACATATTCATACCCTTCTCACTCATATGACATAATCTCTTATGCCATAAATCAGTTTCATCAACAAACTCAGCAGCATTAACAACATCTTTCATAATCTTTGCTTGAGTTAAATAAAGAGTAGAGTGTCTTGTACCTCTAGCAACAATCATGGAACCCTTGGTGAGCTTCCAGCTATCACGAGAAAATGAGCTATCCAAGTCTTCATCACACAACTTACCAACAGAAAGTAAGTTCAACCGAATATCTGGAACATGTTTCACACGCTTCAAAGTCAACTTGGTACCGTTGGAGGTTTCTAAGCAAACCTGTCCAACACCAGCACATTTTGTAACACCTTGATGAGCCATTTTCACATCACCAAAATCACCAGGAGTATAAGATATAAACAAATCCCTCCTAGATGTAACATGAATAGAAGCACCACTATCAATCACCCAACTAGTGCTATTATCAACAAGGTTAACAGATTCAAACTCCTCAACAACAAAAAATCATCATGAGTTACATTAACCTTGTCTTCCTTGCTACCATCATCTTTATTTGTGCTCTTGTCTTTACTTGCCTTGGCTTTCTCCTTCTTTAGCTGCCAACAAAATCTCTTCACATGTCTCTTTTGACCACAATGATGACACTCAATATTCTTATACTTTCCTCAAGACTTGCTTCTGCTTTGATCTCTACCTTTAGGACCTCGACTTTTGCTTCTCCCCCGAGACTCAGAAACAAGAACATCTGAATGTGTAGTCGATGTACCTTGTGACTTTCTTCTCATCTCTTCATTCAAAACACTGCTCTTGGCAAGATCCATAGAGATTACACCATCAGGAGCAGAATTGGACAATGACATTCTGAGAATTTCCCACGAGTCTGGTAAGGAGCCAAGAAGTAACAATCCTTGAACCCCTTCATCAAACTTGATGCCCATGGAAGATAACTGATTCATAATTCTTTGGAAATTATTCAAGTGATATATCATTGATGTCCCATCTGTATACTTCAAAGCCAACAACTGCTTGATCAAAAACATCTTGTTATTCCCAGTTTTTCGAGCATACAACTGTTCAAGTTTAATCCAAAGGGTTCGAGCATGTGTCTCTCCAATAATATGGTTCAATACATTATCGTCAACCCACTGCCTAATATATCCACAGACTTGTCTATGCAACAAAGTCCAATCATCATCAGACTTATCATTAGGCTTCTCTGTACCAAAAACTGGTTGATGAAAATTTTTGACATAAAGCAAATCTTCCATCTTTGACTTCCACAAATCATAATTAGGACCATTAAGAGTGATCATCCTACTAGTATTAGTATTAGCTTCCATTGTTCACAGAATCACAAGCCCAGAAAAATACCAACAAGCTCTGATGCCAGTATGAAAGAGCCTAGCAGCAGAAACGACACAAATGTCCAACACAAGAACAATATGGAAGTACTCACAACACAATATGGTAGCAACTATAACAAGCAAATATAGCAAGTAAAGCAATAACAAGAACACACCGAGATTTTAACGTGGAAAATCCCCTCAACGTGAGAGGTAAAAACCATGGGTCGTCCAGACCAATGAAATAGCTCCACTATAATCAAATGAGATACAAGAGAGTCTCAAATAAAGCACAAAAGCGTGCATATAACCATCCAAAACATCAAAGCACCAAAGCTCACAAATAAGAGGCAAGAAGATAAAATATACCCAAAAAAAATAGAGCTGCTGTCAAAGCCAATTTCTCCCTCTGCAGACCTCCAATTAAAATCTTTACCGTCCAGAATGAAGAACAAGATGTGAAGAATTTACAGTTTAAATTTCACGTTGATCCAACGGTGAAAGAATGAGAAACTGCCGTTCCAAAATTGTTGCTCTGTGTAAAAACGGAAAACCTAATTTCTCTCTTGCAAAGCCGATTTCTCTCACTGCAAATCTTTAATAAACATCTTCACCGACCAGAATGAAGAATAAGATGATAGAAACATGCAGTTTAAATTTCAAGCCGATCCAACGGTGAACAATTGAGAAACTGCCATTTGAAATTTACTGCTTTGGGTAAAAACGGAAATTCTGTTTTTCCCTCTTCTCTCTCACTTGGTGGCTATTCTCTCTCTCAAAAAAATCTCAAAAAAACTGAATTAAGGTTGTGACACTAGGGTGCAAGAATACACCTCCAAAATGTTGGGCTTGAGCCTCACAAAAGAGAGAAAAAACCCAACAAATGTATAATTGTGTAAAACACTTTACTGCATCAAAATTAAACTTTTGTATTAAACCAATATATCTTTTTGCTACTTCAACCATTTTTAATTTCGATTTAACTTTAATTATTAGTTTAAGTGTTTAATAGGTTTAATTGGATTAGATTAAATTTGAACAAAAAATATTTATACTTCCCTTTATGCTTATGTGAAACAAAAAATTATGTGGTAAATAAAATTATTAAATTAAATTAGTAAAAAGATATATAATGACTTTTTTTATTATACAACATTTAGTTTGACGATTATTATTATCAATTTGATAAAATCAATTCTAACTAAATCCATTCTTCCAAAATTATTTTCTTTTTATATAGAATCAATTTTAAGTTTCTAACTAACAAAAAATGTTCGTATATTTGTACATTATTTCATATATTTTCAACAACTAAAATAGTCATATCTATTATAGTAGAATAATAAAATCTATTATAATCGAATAATCAAAACTTTTATAAACACTATATATATTCTTATAAAATAATTGTTTTTTTTTCTATAAGTATAATCAAAGACATGAAATCTTCCAACAAAGCTTCAAGCTGGCAATAAAGAAATGTGTGATCAAAAAACTTTAGTGGATGCACTTTTGTACCAGCAATTTCGATTGTACCTAAATTTTTTGTTCAACAGCCATAGAAATATTCACTCGTTATTATGTTATGTTCTAACTAATAATATAAGGTCTAGTTAATATCCATCTTTGGTAATAAGTTTCAGATGACTTTGTATTTAGGCTAAATCCATAACATTATAACGGTTAATGGAGAACATCTTACAAATACAAATCATTTCTTAACACTAACAATTGTACATTGTACTGTATGTATATTATATATCGAAAATAAAAACAAAATTAACTAACTAACTATATGTAAATTAAAGCTGCTAAATATTTATATTAGTATCAAATCCATTAATATAACAGCTAACAAACTTGTAGCATCCATTCACTGCTTAAATAAAAAGTAAAAAACTAAACTACTAATTGTGGTCTGTGTGAAATTAAAGCTCAGACATAAGGTGAGTTATGAATTATAGGACCGAAAATTTGTATCGTGGAGAACGTGATAATTTAATAATAATGGATGGTTTGGAGTTTATATAAATGTGGGGCAACACATTTCTTTTTGTAAAATTTTGTCATTTAATAGTTGATAGAGACTTATCGGTGACGTGCTCACTTAACCAAACTCACACATGCACACACCGTTTACATGCACTAAGCCACTAATACATAGCCTCTTTTTTTTGGGGTACGAAGTAAAAGTAGTAATATATTTTAATAATATAATTTTTTATATTTTTTAAAATTATAGAAAGTATATAAATTAGAAAATATGTTTTTTGTATTTTAATTTTTTTAATATAAATTGGACAATTTAATTTTTATACCTCTAATAAATTAAAAGATCTAATTTTTACTTCTCTAATTAAAGATATCACATTTAAAAATAACACTTTAACTATTCACATTTAAAAAAAATACTATTATTACTCTCATAATAAAAAAAATTCAATACATCCATACAATTGCATATACTGAATTTTGATATGGTTATATATATATAATGGTTGATAACAAAAAAAATCTAATAAAAATTATTCAGAATTTATTTTATTTAATATTAATTAATTATTATAATAATTAATAAATATTAAATAAAATAAATTTTGGCTGATTTTTTCTACAATTATGGAATAATAAATATGTGAGTACTAGCAACTAGCAAGTACATTGTCATTATATTTTGGCTGATTTTCTCTACAACTACGGAATAATAGTAGTGATTGGCTTTATATTTTGGATTTGTCTGAAATAAAATAATATTAAAAGCATAATAAGTAAATCATTTAAGGATGAAATGCATTTAGTCATGTTGAGCAAATGAGGAAAACAATATTAAAAATATATATTTAAACTTCAATTATATATATATATATATATATATATATATATATATATATATATATATATATATAAAACTAAAAGTATGTTTGTAAATTGAGATAAAATGAAGAAAAAGATGGAAATAAAAATAATAAATATAAAGTAAAACCCGAAGCTAAATCAGTTTTTTTTTTTTAATAGTGCATGTGGTTTTTTCTTCTTTTGTGGTGTCTTTGTCATTTTTGTTGATAGGCACGCTTGCCTAGGTGCATAGGTTTGGGCCAATTTTGAAGACAAAATTTCATGACCCATAAGTAGACAATACTCAACTTGAGTTGGTTGACTAATTAGTAATTACTTTAGATAGAAAACAAAATGACTATATATATAAACTGCACTTGGTTTAATTTGCAGTCCAATTAAGCACAAAGCAAAATTACTCAATATAGTGAAACATAAAGACCAAATTTATGATGAACTATATATATATTTACAAGATTTTTTTGAGAGTATAACATCAACATCCGAATTTGAACCACTTGAGCCATTTCCTATTAGAGTATAATGAACAAGCTTCCACAATAATGCTATCCTGCAATACCATAATAATATGTGCTTTCTTAATTATGAGTTTAAGTGTATTAATCAAATTAATGAACTTACATACTTAATTATAGAAGTAGCAACATGATTGTCTTGGAGGATGGTGATCATGCTCATATCTTGCAAATCTGATCCATTTGCTAGCTTTTCAGAATTACTCCACCTAGATGTGTTCTCCAACTCCATCTTCATGCTCAGCTAAATTATATTATAAAAATACCAAAACCATATGTATCATTATAAGATATATTATTGATTGTTCATCAATCACATATGCCATTGCTGCTTTTAGAAAAGTCTTTAGACCATCATAAATTGAATTAAGCTTCGTATTGGTCTCTGAGATTGGGGAGTTGCACTGATCTAGTCCTCTAGATTCTGATTGCACTAGATTAGTCCCCTAGATTCAAAAAAATACACCACGTTAGTCCTTAGCCTATTTTCCGTCACCGGAGCATTGACATTGTTAGTGACATGACCAAATATTGCCACGCTGGACACTAGGAAAATGCGTTCTTTCTAATTTGACGCTAAAAAATCCCTTTGAGCGACGTCGTTTGTATGTGATGGAAAACAAAACGTTTGCATATCCCTCTTTTGTCTCCACTCTTCGTCTTCAACTCCTCCATGAGTGACGCAATGGAAAAACGTCTCTCTTCTATGAGTGACTCAAAATAGGAACGGGTAACTGTAATAGGATTTCTGGAGACTGCTGGATCACGAATGAACACTGTATAGTTGTCTGAAGAGCTACTTTGCCGCTAGAAGGAGCTTCTGTTCCATCACCGAGGTTAGTGAAGAGATTAAAATTTTATTTTTTCAAATTTTAGAGAATGCGTGATAGTTATTGATCATAGTTTATTGCTTTGTATATTGTTATTCCCTAAGGTTTGTAGTGAATTTTGTCCTAGGGTTTTATTTCGATGTTGTGTGCCACTATTTTTTTGGAGTTTGTCTTTATGCTCTGTTCTGATGGTGGATAACTGTGTTTTATTTTGATATATCTCTCTGTCATGTATGAATGTAGTTGATAAAAACTATCTTAAAGGAATCATTGTGTGAAACTGGTGCTGAAAAGAAATTTTTTTGAATCATGCAGATGGATGTGCACTTAGATATTATGTTCTACCATGGAAAAAAGTTTCAGAAAGATGAAAACGGGATGACTATATATTCTCCTGATAAGAAGGCATGCGTTGGTGATATTGATGTAGATACTTTAGATGTTTTTTGGGTGAGAAATTATTATAAAGAACTAGGATATGATAGGCTAGGAGAATGTTGGTGGCATGTTCCCGGGAGGAGTTTAGACAATGGGTTAAGAGCTCTGAATTGTGATGATGAGTTGAGAGAGATGTGTTTCATGGGTGAAAAGAATGATGAGCTGGTTGATGTTTACTTTGAGCATATAGTTTTATCACCAGAAATTCTTGAGAGAAATGAGATTGTGGTATATGTTGAGGGTGACCATGATGAGTTGAGAGAGGTTAGTGATGAACCTGACAATGAACCCCTACAAGACAAGATCCTAAACCAAACTAATATACCCACTGCCCCTGCTGATGAGACTCTATTCACCAACAACAATGAACCAACGCATAATACCTCACCACCCAAGAGCACAGAACCAACTGATCCTGGTGCTAATAACCCAACACCCCAAAAAAATAATCCCACTACCACATCCAACTCTAATCCTAGCCAAGCTACTACTGCAAAGCCTGTTAGCAAGACTCCTCCAGTTAACCCAAAAACTAAACCCAATTCAAATGCCAACCCAAATCCAAAATTCAATACTACATCATCCTCCAGGGCCAATGCCAACCCGAAGAATGCCTCCAAGCCCAAGTCCAAGCCCAACCAGAATTCTGTGTTCAAGTCCAAACTAAATCCAAAACCCAAAATCACTACTAAAGCCTATTGCACAAGGTCTGCTTCAAAAGTGAGGAAGGTACAGCAACATGACAAGAAAAAACAAGTTATGAGGTTGTCTTCTTTTGAAGATGAACACATCACGGATGACAGTTCATATGATCCTGGGAGAGATGATAGCTCAAGTGATGATGATGTCGTTGGAAAAAAATGTGAGACCAAGAAAAGAGACTCTGGGTTGAAACATGCACCTGCTGAGGGACTAGCAAAGTCTAAGAGAAAGTTTCTTAACGATGATGATGCATTGTTGGTGGATGATGAGGAGTGTGAGGTGGACTTAAGTTTCTTAGAAGTCCCTGTCACAGGAGATGAAAACCTGGACAATGCTTTGGATCCTAGATCAGAGTCTGATGGGGCTAACTCTTGGCACTCGGAGAAAATGAAGACTCCTCCTCCTTCGAAAGATGAATTTTCTGAAGAAGAGCCAGATGATGTATTCCCGGTATTTAGAGATGGTATTCGGTTCGGTGATTTAAAACTTGAGGTGGGGATGAAGTTTAATACAAAATCTGAGTTCAGAGAGGTAGTGAGAGAGTTTACAATTCAAGAAGGTAGACGGATTCAGTTTATTAAGAACGATGCTATGAGATGCAGGGCTGTCTGTAAGGCTGAGGAGTGCAAGTGTGTGGTATATGCCTCACGGGATCATGAAGAAACATGTTGGCAGATAAAAACTTTCAATGACGACCACACATGTGCTAGAGAAGCCACCAACCGAGCTGCAAATAGGAACTGGTTGACTAGCAAGTTAGTGAAGAAGGTTAGGAAATATCCTAACTTCAGACAATGTGAGGCAGTTGTCTACTTCAAGTCTAAGTGTGATTTAGTGTTAAATAGGAATTCAATTTCTAGAGCCTTGGCAGATGCTAGAGCTATGGTATATGGAGATTAGAAGGCCCAATATGCAATGGTCAGGGACTACTGAGAAACACTCTTGAAGTGTAATCCGGGATCAACAGTTAGAATTAGAACCATCCCACAACCAGATGGAGAGGTGATCTTTCAGAGGATGTATGTATGTCTTAATGGGTGCAAGAATGGTTTTAAGGCAAAGTGTAGGCGATTGATTGATTTAGATGGGGCATTTCTTAAAACACAAACTAGAGGTCAGATTTTACTCGCAGTGGGTCAAGACGCAAATCATCACATATATGTTATAGCATGGGTAATTGTGGATGTTGAGAACATGGAGAATTGGAGGTGGTTTCTGGAGCTACTCCATGAGGACCTCAAAGACTATAAAGAAAACAAATGGTGCTTCATTAGCGACATGCAAAAGGTAAAAAATTTATAATTTATAAAGAAAACAAATAGTGCTTCATAAACTACACGTTACTTCTTATATATTAAGACATTTTACAATTTATAAAAAATTTTGAATTCAAGTTATAATAAGAAAAAGTCAAGAAAACTAACATTAATTTAGCCAACTAGTTTTAAAATTAGCAATAACTAAAAAAAACCTACAAAACTAAAAATAATAAAAATTTTAAAAACTCAAGTAAAAAAAATTAAAAGTGAAACAAAATAAAATTAATTTAGAATATAGAATTTAAGATTTAGAATTTAAAATGGGCAGAGACAGCAGCAAAATAATAGCTAATAGTAACGGTTGGTGGCTGATAATGGTCGGTAAAATTACAATATTTAAAAGAAAGAAAAAAAAGAGTAAAAGAATTATTTAAAAAAAATTGTGAATAATTGGATTTGCTTGTTTATTGATGTTGAAATTGACCATTTTTTTCTTTCTAGTAGACTTTTTATAATAACATACATTGATCTAAAGATATAATTAAAAAGCATGCAATTAGCTTTAAGATAAATAAAGAAATAATAATAACAAGTAAAAATAAAAAATTCGAAAGAAAAAAATTATAAATTTGTGTGTATATTGAAGAACCTGATATAGTCAATTTTCTAACACTGCTAGTCTCTTCATTAAGGTAAACCTCTTCAAGAGCAGAGGAAAGAGCTCAATTGGTTTCAAACATTTCTAAATTGCGACACCACAATCCATTGCTATATAACACTGCTTCTCTTTCAAAAGGAGCATCTACATATACATCATTATAAAAATAAATAATAAAAAAAAATAGCATTGTAATAAAACAATTAACTTTTATATTCAATATATATGTGCGCTTGATGAAGAAGAAAAAACCATGGCAAGAAGTTTAATTAATTTGAGTAGAGAAAAATTGAAGATACTTACAAGACTTATTGAAGAGCTATGGCAGAGGCAAAGCACTCTCATCAACTCTATTGCGTGAGTCTAGGCGTGAAGAGAAAGGAAGAAATAGAACGAAGTTAAAGAAGGTAATGAAACTAGTGAAACGGAGAAGAAGAAGTTAGAGGTTTAGAGAGAATAGTGAGAAGCACCATTATTCAGGTTTTCATCTCAGAGAAAAATAAAATTCACAATATCAATTACCACTAACTAGCTAAAATATATACTTCTTCCTATACAATGTGATTAAGTTACCTGCTAACTAAGTAACCAGTCATAACAACTTTTCATAATTGATTTCAGTACCTTCTTACATGTGACATCTAACTAATTTCTAACTGACTAGTTTATCATACATCATCGCCAGCAACTTGCTGGCTGAATAACTAACTACTCAAGTAACATCCCCTCGCAAACTTGGACCATATGAATCTGACAGTCTAAGTTTGGCTTCGCATGCTCGAAATGGTCTTAGGGCTAAGGCTTTGGTTAGAATGTCTGTTGTCTACTCACCACTTGAAATCCGCAGCAGCTTTGTCACCTCCTCTTGCCACTTATTCCTCACAATATGGCAATCTACCTCAAGGTGTTTTGTTCTCTCATGATAAATTGGATTTGCTGCTATGTGTAGAGCGGACTGGCTATCACAGTATATAGTCACCGGCTTCTCTTGTTTTACGCGAAGTTCATTCAGCATATAAGTAAGCCACTGTGCCTCTCTTGTTGCTGAGGCCAAAGCCCTGTATTCTGCTTCACAAGATGATGCTGCAACCGTGTCCTGCTTCTTGCTCTTTCAAGAGATGATTGATGTTCCTAGAAAAAAACAGTAACCCGTGACTGACTTTCTTGAATCTGGACATGTCCCCCCAATTACTATCTGAGAATCTAGATGGAGTGAGGTCTGTGTTGGCTGAGAAGAACAATCCCTTCGCTGGAGCTCTTCTCAAGTATCTTAGAACTCTTAGTGCAACCTCAAAATGTTTGTCTGTAGCACAATCCAGAAATTGACTTAACTTTCCAACCACATAGCAGATTTCAGGTTTTGTGTTTGTGAGATACAATAGACGCCCAATGATTCTTCTATATTTTGAATTTGATGGGAGTGGAGTCCCTGTGTGTTTCGATAAGGGTGATGTGTAGTCAATGGGGGTTGAGGCTGGCTTTGCTGTCATCATCCCATAATCTTGGAGGAGATCGAGGCAATACTTGTGCTGGCACACAGCAATCCCCCTCTTGCTTCGAGCGACTTCCAAACCAAGAAAATACTTGAGTTCACCCAGATATTTAATTTTGTACAAATCATGTAAATACCTCTTTATCCGAGAGATTTCATTCAAGTCATCCCCAGCGAGTACAAAATCATCAACATAGACAAGAATGATTGTAAATCCACATGGAGATCACTTAGTAAACATACTGTAGTCATGTTTAGATTGAGTGTAGCCAGCAGCAACAAGCGAGACAGCAAGCTTAGTGTTCCATTGCCTGCTTGCTTGCTTCAATCCATAGAGAGAGTGATCAAGGCAGCAAACCAAACCTGGTTCTGAAAGTTGTAACCCAGGGGGTGCCTCATGTAAATTATCTCATCTAAATCACCATGCAAAAAAGTTGTATTTACATCTAATTGATGTAAATGCCAACCCTTGACAACAGCTATGGACATAACAATCCGAAAAGTATTCATCTTCACAACTGGGCTGAAGGTGTCCTTATAGTCTACACCTTGAGTTTGAGAGAACCCCTATTTCACAAGCATTGCCTTATACCTTTCAACGCTGCCATCAAGGTGAAGCTTAAGCTTAAACACCCATTTACAACCCACAGCACTTTTATCAGCAGGAAGTTTAGTGAGTGTCCAAGTTTTATTGTTATCTAAAGTAAAAAGTTCATTGAGAACAGTCTCCTTTCAATTAAGATCTACAACACTTCATCATAGGTTTTTGGTTCTATATGCATGGATGCAACTAATGCAGATGCAGGTTTGACATGGGATGCAAAATCATTTTTAAAAGGTTCTGAGTGGGAAATAGGGGATTCATGTGAAGCAGCAAGCATGCAATGAAAATCTTTCAATAGGAGGGAGGCCTCCTCATTCTATCTGATCTCCTAAGTTCTCGTACATTCTCATAATATGATGAATGTGTGTAATCAAATTTCGATGTATTAATATCTATGCCCTAGGGCATGATCTCAAAATATGGTCCATGTAATTTAGCATTGTCATGATGATTATGCAATTGATTATTGAGACCAAACTTAAGTGTCATGTTCTGTGAAGTAATGCTATGATCAAATGAAATGCCTATATCAAATGGGTCAATGAATGTGTATGTAGATCATTGTAGTGGTGTGAAATTTGTTTGAGTGTTGGAATCAAGAGCAGCCAAGTAAAACGTTTGGTACGGCAAAACATTCTCATAAAAACCCACATTTCTTGACACAAAAATTTCTTTATTTGAAAAATCGTAAAGTATGTAACCTTTTACACCCGGTTTATGACCAATATGCACACACTTACGTGCTCTCTTATCAAGCTTTGTCCTATGAGCAGTGAGGGTGGAGGCGTATGCCAAGCACCCAAATACTCTTAAATAATCAATTTTTGGCAATTTGTTGTTTAAATAGGGAGAGTGATTTTGTAACAAGGTGCTTGGAATCCTATTAATTGTGTGGACTGCTTGTGCAGCCGTATAATTTCAAAAATATCTTGGCATGGCTGAATGAAACATTAGAGCTCTAGTTACTTTAAGTATATGTTGATGTTTACGTTCTACAATAGCATTTTGTTGAGGTATCTCAACACAAGTTGTTTGATGCAAGATTCTATTTGAGTTATAGAAAGAAGTTAGTTTAAACTCTGCACCATTGTCTGTCCTAATTTTCTTTACTTTGATATTAAACTGAGTGCTAACTAATTTCACAAAATTTTACACAAAAGAAGAGGCTTCAGCCTTTGATTTCATGAAAAACAACCATGAAATCTACTTTTGTCTTCTATTACAGTAAAAAAAGTATTTATGTCCTCCTATAGAGGGAGTACCAAGTGGTCCCCATATATCTATATGAACAAGCTCAAATAAGTTTTCAGATTGTGACAAACTAGATGGAAAAGAAAGTTTCTTTTGTTTGGCAAAGTGACATGAGTCACATGGATCCGCAGATCCTTTATTCTCTAAACATGAGTAAAATTCCTGCATTATTCTCATTCTTCTATCTGGAATGTGCCCTAATCTAAAATGCCATAATGCCTCTCCATTTCTCTTGCTGGAATCACAAGGAGAATCAAAGCGGCCAGTGCTGATGCATTATTTGTGAATGTAGTGAATGCAGTTGTTGAAAGATTTTCGAATGCACACAGACCTCTTTTTTGTTCAGCTATTCCAATCATCCTCTTGGAGAACTGATCCTGTATCTCACAATTAGAGTCATTAAAAATGAATCGGCAATTAAGGTCTGATGTCAATTTGGAGACTGAAATGAGGTTGAACTTAAAGTTTAGTATGTACAATGCATGAACTAAATGAAATTGGCTTGTGAATTTAATGGTTCCTGCTATGTTAGTAACAGTTTTTGTTCCATCAGGAAGGTTGACGTGTATAGGCTTAATATGATATAAGGTACTAAATGCACTAATAGAAAATGACACATGCTCGGTGGCTCCTAAGTCTATCACCCAAGAGTTTGGACTAAAAGTGCATAAAAACATGATAAACGTTATACCTTGGCTTGATGACAATGTGATGGCTTGGTTTCTGTCATTATGAGTTGGTTGCTATGAATCTTCCATTTTCAGAAGTGCTAACAATGCTAGTTTCTTATTTGCAGAGAAATAAATCTCAGATCCATCACCATTTAGTCCCTGTGGAAGAGTATTGCTAATCTTTTCAACTTCCTCATCAGCAATTACGCTGTTTATCATGATGCCCTTATTGTCATTCCTCATATGTGGTGGCAGTTCGTGCTTTCTATAGCATACATCTTCAACATGTCCAGATTTTTTCAAAATGTGCATTTTTTATAACTTCTACCACCTCTGTCGCCGCCTGCTCTTCCTTCTGCTCCTAGAAAACTCCTTCCACCTCTCATTTACTGGTGGTTTTGTGCATCAGTTCTGAAATTGGCATTTGCTATTAGTGCCTTGCAATCATTTGAATCATAATTCTATGTTTCTTGTTGGAGAAGCAATGAAAAGGCAGCATCGACCTTAGAAAGTGGTGTCATCAACATTATTTGAGATCTTGTAATTGCAAACTGATCATTAAGACCTCTTAGAAAACGCACCAGATAAGTCTCTTCCAATCGGTTTCTCATAATGTCAGGTCCACAATTACATGTGAATTGGACTGAAATTGTCCAATTCTTCCTAGATACCTTTCAACTTTGCAAAATAGGTTGTGATGCTGAGGTTTTCTTGCCTTGTTGTAAAGAATTCCTCTTGTAATTCAGCAACTAGAAAAACATCTCCATGATAATACCTATGTTTTAGAGCATTCCATAGATCTGTAGTTACATTGATCCAAATCACACCTTGTGCAATATCAGAACTTAAAGAAAGATTCAGCCATGACACTACATATGTATTGCATCTATCCCACGTATAGTATAGAGGATCACTTTTTGCTGGTTTTGTGATAGATCCATCAACAAATTGTATTTTATTCTTAGATCTGAGGGCTTTGGACATTCTTCTCTCCCACACATGATAGTTATTAGGTCTAAGAACAGTTGAAATCAAAGGAACTCCTAGATTCTCTCCAGGATGAAGAAAGTATGAACTCACCAGATTTGTAATAGGACTCAAATTGGCTCGATTTGTGGCGGATTGCAACTGGTTCACTTGATTCACCAAGTTCGCAACTGCTTGGATGTCAAAGTTAGTCACTGAATTTTCCATTGTTGGTTTTGACTGTGAGTTCGGCATTAAGAAACATGCAACAGTTTGTGAGATGTGAATCGCTCACCTTTCACACCTAGTTTCGTGATCGGAGTCTTTACCTCAGTCCACGGTCACCGTACCATATTGAAGAGAAGAGCTATGGCAGAGGCAAAGCACTCTCATCAACTCTGTTGTGTGAGTCTAGGCATAAAGAGAAAGGAAGAAATAGAACGAAGCTAAAAAAAGTAATGAAACTAGTGAAATAGAGAAGAAGTTAGAAGTTCAGAGAAAATAATGAGAAGCACCACTAATCAGGTTTTCATCTCAGAAAAAAATAAAATTTACAGTACTAATTACCACTAACTAGTTAAAATATATACTTTTTTTCTATTCAATGTGATTAAATTACCTGCTAACTAAGTAATCAGTCATAACAACCTTTCATAACTGACTTTAATACCTTCTTACATATGACATCTAACTAATTTTTAATTAACTAATTTATCATACATCACCAGCAACTTACTAGCTGAATAACTAACTACTCAAGTAACAAGACTTTCTAGTCTCTAGGCGATCCAATCTTTGTGGAATGGACAAGGATGCATTAAAATCTTCTCTTTCATATTTGTTCATCAGTTATAGCATTGCTATATGCAATAGAAATCTATATACTATGCATGCATAGAATGTGGCAAATTTCACATGCATGATAGAAGAAGAGAGATCCAGTTTATTATAAGTATGTCTGTATGTGTATGTAGTTCAACTTTTAGGTGGATATGTTTTAAAAGTTTAATTTTAAAGCACTAATAATATAAATTTATACCATTGTGTAATTATATATTTTTATAATTATTTATACAATTAATATAAAAATAATTATTTTTTTAATATAATATTATAAAATTAAATATATATGTATAAATAATTATTTTATATTTATATTGATAATGTATTAAAATTAAATTTATCTTTTAATGGATTTTGGTGTAGTAATAATATATAGTTGGATTGATTATTTCATATTAAAATTGGCTTCAAAGTCCCATACTATTATATGTGTGTGTAGTCATTTATTTCATTGAAAAATCCAAGTCATGTATGAGAAAAGTAGAATACGCTAGAGGAAGGGCTTGAACCTTCGACCTTGTGGTTAACAGCCACACGCTCTAACCAACTGAGCTACTCCAGCTTCTATAACAATAGTTTTAATTTACATTAATACCTTCTTTAATAATGGGAAAAACTTACCAACGTCTATTTAATTCTTAATTTCTTTGATTCTTGGTCTTAGGAAATATTATTAACGAAAAAATCAAACAATTCTTTTAATAATATGATAAATGGCACCGTACTATTAATCCAACTAAACTTCATTCACAAAATAATCTCATTTAAGGATTGGAATCATTTATTTATCACCTATATTCTTGTTTATATCCCACCAATTGGACTATTAGAGACTTGTTAAAAAAGTTATAAAATTAATCAATAATAAATGAAAATTTCAACAGATGCGCATGTTCAATTCTTATTGTTGAGACGTGTGATTTCAATCACATTTAGTAGTATGATTTTCCAAGTGACCAATAGATCAGTCGTCGTTTCGATATGGCAGTTTGCGATATGAAAGCTTCCGATGAACATCTGGATTCCAACTCATGTGAAGAGAGAAATGATATTAATAAAGAATGATTTGGCATTCATAGAAATAGTGCTGCCCCTATGTTACTACAGAACTGTTTAATTGTACACTGATCCAAAAACTGGCATTTATGGCCAGCTAGAAAGTCCATTTGCATGCAATGTGGCTTTTTAGTTCTGATTCTCAATTTCCAACATGCAGATACTGGTTTTAGCCTTGCAAATCTCTTGAGTCTGGCATAGTACTAACTTTCCTTGGAAGCAGCTACGGCAGCTTTTGATCCATACTTGGCGAAAACATCACTTAGTACAGCCTTTTCCTTGATCTTTAACCTGTACCAGTGTGAATGGAATAAACATTTTAGAATGAAAAAGCAAGCATGAGAATCATCATCTGATTAACGTGTGTAAAATGCACACAGATAATGAGATAATTACCTCTTTGCGGATCCAGGAACATCTAACTTTGGAACCTTCTTGCCTTTCTGTTTCGAAGCCCGCTTTTTCTTCTGCACGCTCTCTTGTCCAACTTCAGCAGATGAACTTGGTTCAGCTGTGGGGTTTCTATCTATCTGCTCTAAGGAAAGTGAACCAATTTCGGAATTGATCTGCATTTCCACACTATCATCATCATCATCCATGAAAGCAGTGGCAGCATCCTGATCCTCTACAGAACCCTCTTCATCTTCTTCTTCTACACTATCATCATAATCTGCCATGAAAGCGGCGGCAGCATGCAGATCCTCTTCTTCTTCTACACTATCATCATAATCTGTCATGAAAGCTGTGGCAGCAACCTGATCCCCTACAGAACTCTCTTCTTCATCCTCTTCACTCTCATCATAATCTCCCTTTAACACGGTGGCAGAATCAGGTTCCTCTCCAGAACTCTCTGCTTCTCCTTCTCTGTATATTTGATTGTCTGCTTCATCTGAAACATCCAAAGTGGTCCCATCCCAAGAACTAAGGGCAGAATCCTTCACGTTAGAAACCTCATTTGAGTCCTCTTCAACACCAGAGACCATGAGAAGTGGAGTAGTGTTAAGATTTGCACTTGATTTCGGAGAAACAGGAGAGGAAGAATGTGCATTTACAAATTCACATTTTATTGGCTTCTGAATCTTGCCAAAACCAATACTTTGTCCAGAATATAGCTCTATAAACCTGAAGGAATGATCATTTGAGTAAAATATACTACCACAGGGAAAACAATTAAAATCACTGTGAGCCAGCAACACTTTCTGGCATTGATAATGGTACAAGTAATCAACAACCATTATGACTAGATCCTTAATTCCAAGAAATACACATCTGAAATCATTCCACTTTACCCGAGTAAAAGAAATGAAGCTTGAATTTGTTAACCAAGAGAAGAAAACAATCTTTTAAAGTTTTACATATTTTCACTGTGATAAATAAAATAAGAGTTTCTAAAAGGGAAAAAACTCCATGCACTGTGTATAGACTAGAGTTCTAGAACACACCTACCTAACTGCATCTGCTTCACACTTGAAATCAACAAAAGCAAAACCCTTGCAGATAGGGTCCCGTGTCTTCTTATTTCCAATAACTGCCGGGACGATATTCACTATGCCTGGAATCCCTTCAAATGCAGATTTCAGATCCTTATGAATGTTCTTCTTTTTCGGCAGGTTCACCAAGCGCACTCGACCACCAATCGGAACAACTTGAGCGTCTTCAAAATTTCATGACAACAGGAATAGTCAAATGCCAAATTGTAAACACTGCAGAAACAAGAAGTAAACAATGGCCAAAAACAATGGCCTGTTTCATCCAAAGGCCAAACACAAACAAACAAACAAACAACAACAACAACAACAACATCAACAACATATAAACCACACTAGACCACTAGCAATTTCCTTTGACCATTACCAAGTTCTTATATTCTTTTCAGGCTCCATAAAATATGCACTTCTGAATCAACAAAGATAAAAGAATTCAGGATAAGAAGAAAAAATTAAGAAAACATCAAAATTTGTTTAAAAGTTAAAACGAATGTATTATTTCACCAAACATAGTAACATGAAACACAAACAAGTGAACAATAGCACAAAAGCAATCACTCTGTGGAATAAAATTCGAACAGTTTTCAAATGTAACTAAACCTT
This sequence comes from Arachis stenosperma, assembly GCF_014773155.1. NCBI lineage: Eukaryota > Viridiplantae > Streptophyta > Magnoliopsida > Fabales > Fabaceae > Arachis > Arachis stenosperma. Next base: position 13,723,911 of record NC_080377.1, read on the forward strand.
TCTTCTTTTCTTCACTGTTTTTGGAGTTAACGACACCGCTCTTGAGCTTCTTCAAGTTAGCAGCTTGTGCTTCTCTGCTCTGACGCATTTCATCAAGCAGCTTGTCCTCGACGGAAGTATCATACACTTTCCCTTCACCGAACCCTCTGGGTTTGTGCTTGAACCACTTCCTCATCTTCTCAAACGGCATCATTCCCTCTTCATCACCACCTTCTTCGTCTTCGTCTTCATCACCATCGTCATCGTAGTAGTACTCATTATTGCCACCCAAAACGACGTCGTCGTCCTCAAAGTCTTCGCCACCGTCGTCGTAGTAATCAAATTTATCGTCGTTTGTTTTCGTGCCACGACGCCGTCGCCTCCTCGAAGATGTGGCAGGGGAGCGACGCACGGCGCGTAAACTCACGCGGGGTTGTCGGAACCGATGGAAGTGGAGATCGAAGCGCGAAAAGAGTGGGGAGACGATAGCCTGAGAGGCACGTGCGAGAGTGAAGGAATGGCACGTGCCGGTTCTCACTCGAACCGGCAAAAAATTGTAGGGGGCCGGAAGCAAAGCTGAACGGAGCATAGCTTCTTCCTTCTCCGATTTTCAGCTCCTCCGCCTTGCTGCTTCAGTTTATCGTTACCCAAACAAAAAATTGTAATTAATTTAACATTTTTAAATTACATATATTATTATGTTATTAAACTAAATTTGTAACGATTTAAAGGATGCTAACTAATTTTAGTCATTAATAGTTACAATTGAACAACAGAACAGAACAAGTGAGAACAGGTTCGGAGGCTGAAGCACAGGTTTATATTGAAATGAAATGGGAATTTTATTTGTTTTGACATCCATATCCATGATCCATAAGAAGCTAATTATGTGGATTAGCAACAATCGGTAAACAAATTGATATAAGTATGTATTGATAAAAGAAGGCAGAGGCAAATCTGAAATAAAATGCTTATCAGCTTCAAAGAAACTTGGATTAGTCACTGACAAAATTGTATTGATGCAAATAACAGTCAAAGGAATCAACAATATGGATCTGTCTAGGCCTGAAAATTGCATATATTGTACCAAGTCACTAATAAACGAAAAGAAACCGAAGCAAGAAAAAAACAATTAGTCTTTAATTATATATGCTTCACCCTGCATAACCAGCATTCATGTCCATTACCATTTTGATGCAACAAACATTTCTTCCAAAATTATAACGCGCGCAAGTTCAATTATTCACATTGAATAACAACTTAGACTTTTTTTAATTGACTATAGTTGGTAAATTAGGTGGCTGTTTTCATAAACCACATTTACCAACATGGACTGGAGTAGTGAGTCATTTATATGATGATGCAATAACAATGAGTTGGAACCAACTAAATTAAAATGCAAACTCTGACTCAAATTAAGGAAGAGTACTTATTAAAAAGAAGAAGCGGAGGCGAAGAATTGAAAGCAGGGCCACTAACCTGGGTTCCGTGCCGAGAAGCCAGCGAAGATCAAAACGACGTGCCGAGCTACCTGGGGAAGAGGAAGATGAAAACGACGTGCCAGCGAAGATGAAAACGACACGGGGAAGAGGAAGCAGCGGCTGCGCTGAGGACCTGGGGACGGCGGCGGCGATGAAGGGCTAGGGTTTTCCTTGGCTTCAGAGGTCTCCACTCTCCAGGGAATGCACGAATGGTTCTGCTTTTGTTTTTTTTTTTTTTTTCAAATAAACAAAACGGCGTCGTTTTATTCGAATCGGCCGGTTCGACGATTTTCAGACGATTTTCAAACGATTTTCTCTCCAACGGTTATAAGTATTGAACCGGACCGTTTTTAATGCATTCAGACATGTTTAATTTGTTCAAACTTGAAAGTATGAATGAAAGATTGATGGAGTAGCTATTAACAATAATGAATTCAGCGAGTTCATCTTCATGACATTTCATCATAATTATACATCACACAAAGAAAAAGAAGACTACATAACACCCAATTCTTGGATTTTTGAACTATTTACTATATATTATAAATTGCATGATAAATGATCATACCATAAATATATATTTTTTATGGAAATTTTTGCAAAAATAATAAAATATTTGTAACCAACTACATCACTTTTCTTTTTGGGTCAGGAACTATATCGCTTTAAAAGGTGTTAAGATTGGTGGTTTGAGAGAGAGAAAGGGGGGGGGGGGGGGGGAGGGGTGTTAGATTAATTTGGGCCATATGTTATGCCCAATAGTGTGGTTTTCGGTACAAGCCCATATATATTTCGCAGTTTTTATTATTCACCCTGATTATTCTAGGTGCGTATGCACGACCAAAAATGAAAATACTAGGTGCATATGTCCAAAAAAAAAAAAAACAAGTGCATTGCTGACTTGAAATGACTATTATTAAATTAAATAGTTCCAATTTTTTCTGAATAACATTTCCTAATCTTTAATACCAAAAAAAAAAAAAATCCCTTATCTTTCAATTTCATATGAAGAGTTTAAATAAAAAGAACTTGAGTTTAAATAGTCCCTGTTGAGTTAATAACTTTGATGGTAACCATTAGATTAAATTTGAATGGATAATAAGTAAACTAAAGCCATTATTTATTCTAGTGTATACTAACTCATCACCATTTTATTTCTTAAATGCATGAATAATAATAATAATAAATATGTGAATAACTAAGCTGATAACTGATAAGTATCTTATGTTCTATTTAAGATAGGTCTTGGTGGAAGTAGATAACCAAGTGTAATATATTTTTTTGAAATAGGAATAAAATTTTAAATTTGTCAATAAATTATTTTATGAATAATTTATTTCTAAAAATTACATTTTAAAACATCACACAAGTATGGGAATAATATATTTTTATGAAAAATTTTAATAAATAAATTAAAACTTTTTAAACAATTTCCACTAAGAATCTAGACAAGTGCACTTAAAAAAACTGCAATAATGAACTGATAATAGTGATTGTGGAAAAGAGAATATTTAAAAAATTTTACGTCGAATTCTTGCCCTGAAAATCATAAGAGACTTCTTTTCTGGTCCTCGGACTTTGAAGAAAATAAACAAAAATCCAAACAATATAAGTTTTTAATTTTGTCAAAACATTTATTATTTCAAAAATTAAATTGATATGTAAAAATGACTAAATATTTTTACTATATTCTTCACGTAAAATTATAATATTATATCATAAAATTATTTATTCTAAAAGCTAAATAGATAATGATTCATAAATAATTATATATTTAAAATAAAGTATAATATGATAAATAATATTAAACATTACATGCTGATGAGTTTGGATTTTTAAATTCCTTGAACAACGAGCCATCCCAACCATGCTTACAACATTTATTTTTTCTCTTAATTAATGCTTTCCATGAATTGAGGTTCTAATTCGAGTTGCAATCTGAAACAAAGGCTTAACACGCGGAGATATAACAGGGCAAGCTACAAAAATTTATTATCAGTTGCACTTTATTCAACTACGATTAATTGATTATCACTAATTATTGGACCACCATCAAAATAAGATCACAATAAATCGTATCTACGTCAAAAATGTTAAGAAACTAAATTTAAGATTTAATTAATATGTATTTTTAGAACACATATTAAAATTATTAATAAAAAAATTTAATAAAAAAGGATATACAAAATTTAATTTTTAATATAATTATTATATATTTATTAAAATAAAATATTTAAAATTTTTATTAATTATAATTTTAATTTTTTAAGTTATATTATAAGAATACATATTAACTAAATCTTTAAATTTATGAGTCTTTTATTTTAGAGCAATTTTCTTAAATAAATAAAATGGACATCAATTTTATCTGATTACACATTTTTTAAAACGAAGACGTAAATGTATTTTTTTATGAATCTATAGAAACCACTACTGGCAATAGCAGATTAGGAAAGAACGTAAATCGCTACTAGCAGTTTGCGATTTACGTGCATTGGGAGGTGAACAGAAACTGCTGCACGGCAACGATTTCTGTAAAACGTTGTTTGGCATAAATCGCAGGATGTTGAACGTAAATCAGTAGCGGTTTATGTTGAATGTGTTACTAATGCCCAATTGCCAGCTTCAAGAATGTCTAGTATGTCAAGAGCTTTTCAATTTGAAATGTGCGCTTTATTGCTGTAACACTCAAGTTTCTCTTATGAATCAAATATTCACGCTTCTATTTGGAATATCACTCTTCATTTTAGACGTTAATAACGTCCATTTTGTGAAAAAGGTAGGCTCACAGACATTACTCTTGGATGACGCCCTTTGAGTTGGGCGTTACCAACATCAAACTTTCTTTACATACTTTGCTTGTTTCTTGAATAATATTTATTGCTTGCATGCTTCATTAAGTGGCGTTTATAACGCCTTCAACATGCATGCTTCATTCTTTAATTCACGCTATTAACATACATATAAGCTTCATGAATTAACCTTAGTGCATGCATGTTTTTTGCATTATTTTATTATTAATTAATAGCACATGCATGCATATTTTAATCATTAATTCACTAATAATGCATACAAAGGCATTAAGCATACATGAAAGAAACTTGAGCGTTACCACAATGAAGCGTCCATTTTAAATTGGAAGTTCTTGACATACTAGACACTCTTGGAGCTGAACACTTAGACATTGGTAACACACTTAACATTACGTTCAACATCCAATACACATAAGCTACAGCCGCTCAAACAACATTCTATAGAAACCACTGCTGCTTATAGCGGTTTCTATTCACCTCCCAATACACATAAACTGCAGCTACCAATAATAGTTTACATTCTTCCCTAATCCGCGATTTCTATAGATTCATAAAAAAATGTATTTGCGTCTTCATTTTTAAAAATGTATAATCAAGTAAAATTGATCTCTATTTTATTTATTTAAAAAAATTGCCCTTTATTTTAAAAACTCTTTTCTTATTTTTTTTGAATTCGAAACTAATTCATTACACTTGTTTCTCAACAAAAGATATATCATATTATTAATTAAGCAATAATAATTAAATTTAATTTGCAACAAGCATTCTAAAAAATAAGTTGTGATTAGAGAAGTTAATCACAATAATAATTAACACAAAAAATACTCAAGATAATACATACATAATTGTTAATAACTAATGAATCACTTTCACATGAAAATCATTATTCCAAACATTTAAATTAGAGAAATACACTAATAATTATATATCTAACACGTATTTTTAGCTCACACAAAAATTTGATTTGGGCTTGAATTTTTTTCTTGTCTTATGGTAAATTTTTATCTTTTGAATAATAATGATCAAATTCTGATATCATATTATAAAATTACGAGACACATTAATAATTACTAGCGGCTCAACAGGCATTACGTGTCTATTCAGCTGTTTTTCTATTATTTTTAAGAAATTAATTTTATTTTTTGTTAATATATCTGTCACATGAGTAAACACGTGGAGTAACTTGTTAGAGTAGTTAGTAGATGAGTTAGTTGTAAATAATAATTAGTTAAGAAGCTAATTATTGTTATTTTTAATAGTTGCAACCAGCTATAAAAATAAGTCAAGAAAAACCCAATTCAATCAAATGAGTCTTTCAGACTGTGAAAGAACTTTCATTGCTCTCTGGTCACAATTCCCATCCTGTGAAGTTTTTCCATTCTCTTCCTGAATGCTTCACCACGTCAACATGGTGCGGTAAGTGTAGAAGGAAGAAATCAGTGAGGAATTGAACTTCAAAAAGGATAAATCGATAGAAACTTCGTTGAATTTCACTACTGTAGTTTTTCCCTCTTTCTTTTTTGCTAGATTTTTCCTTCTCTTTTCTGAATCTTCTCTCATTCTTCGTCTATTTTCTTTCTCTTCTACTATTTTCTTCTCTTCCTTTAAGACTCAAACAATAGAGACTAATGAGATATGTGTTGTCTGAACAAGATTCAAGATTTAGGTAACCATTTTCGATTAGCGAGTCTTGGGAAGAAGATTACACAATTGATTGCGAATTCCAGCGTTAGTCACAAATGGCATCAGAAGCAAATCCAACAATCGATCTGCAAATGCTGACAAGTCTTCTAAGTCATCTAAATCAGATACAGTTGAATTCAAATAGGAACCAGCAGAATCCAGCATTAGATCTGGCAAGTCCGTATTTCTTGCATCCTGGAGAAAGTTTAGGAACAGCCCTAATTCCTATTGCATTAGAGCACAACAATTATCAAGTTTGGGAGAGAGCAATGTGGAGAGCCTTGAGAGGAAAGAACAAGATCAGGTTCATAGATGGTTCACCTCAGCGACCAACACAAGAAGATCCACTGTTTGATGCGTGGGAAAGATGCAACACATTCGTGGTTTCTTGGATCAATCACTCATTAAGTCTTAACATAGCTAAAAGTGTCATTTGGATCAACTCGACGGAAGAACTATGGAGAGAACTGAAACAGTTGTCAAGGAGACATGTACAAGATTGCTGAGCTGGAAGAAGAGATGTATCCAAGCAAGCAAGGAGAACTATCTGTGACAGATTATTACACGCAATTGAAAACAATTTGGGAAGAATTAGAGAACTTTCGCCCTGTACCAAATTGTTTAAGATGCATTGATAGGTGCACTTGCGAGCTAAGTATCATGAGAAATTATAAAGAAAAATCCCAAGTGGTAAGGTTCTTGAGAGGATTAAGTGATCAATTCGCCACTGTGAGATCACAATTCATGATGATGAATCCCATGCCAAAGTTAGAATCTGTGTTTGCCTCCATTTTGTAGTAAGAAAGACAATTAAACATGCCTGAAACTTTGGACAGCAATGCACTGATGGTGAATGCAAGAAGCAGTAGTGCGAATTCGAGAAGTGAGGTCAATATTGAAAATATGAGAGGCAGAGGTAGAGGGGAAGAGGTCAAAAACAGTATACCTACTGTGAAAAGTTAGGCCACTTAATTGATGTATGTTACAAGAAGCATGGATATCCTCCCAATCTCAAGAACAATCAAAGCTCATTTAACAACATAGTTGCTGAAGATGATGATGAAGACAACAACATGCAAGTGCAGTCCCAGAGAGAGATGGATGATAGGTCTGACCCTCATTTTACTTTAGAGCAGAGGTAAGCATTGCTTGCTCTCCTGCAAAACCAAGAATATCAGCCAAGGCATAGCATCAATCAGATTAGCACCACCACTCTCCCATCCAACAAAGGTATATCCTACATTATGTCCCTCTCTGTTTTTAGCCTTGTAGCTTACTCACACAAATCCTTCCACAAAATTTATAAAATTAACCATGTGATCATTAACATGCCTGATGGAACTATAACAATTACAACACTAACAGAAAATGTCATTTTTCATAACAATTTACAACTGTTTAATGTGTTTTACATTCCAACTTTTAAATTCAATTTGATATCGGTTTCAAAATTAACTATGGATTCTGAATGTTAACTGATTTTTTATGAAAATTGTTGTGCAATCTAAGAAAAGAAAACATTGAAGACAGTTTGTGTAGTTGAACAGTAGAGAAATAGATTATATGCATTTGAAAATCTTCAACCTGTTACAGCTACATCAAATTCAGCATGCATCAATACACACACATCACATTCATCATATCCTGACCATTCTGCATTGTGGCATCTTAGGATAGGGCATTTTCCAAATCATAAAATAAAGGTGATGCAAAAGGCGTACACTGATTTACAATTTTCTAGTTGTAATAAGCCATGTGACTCTTGTTGTAAAACCCGGTTAATTAACGGCTAATTAACCCATAAATGAGAATTTATTCTAGAAAGCCTAAAATGTGATTTTTATGGCTAAATGTGATAGAGGAGACTGAGACGAGAATTTTGGTACCAATTTTATAGAATTCGGACCAAGATTGGACCGAACGGGCCAAACCGGGCCAACCGGACCCAAAGTGGGCCCTTGGCCCAACATAACTTAACCAAAACCCTAGTTTTCAGCACTCTCTCTCCTCACAACACACTCAAACACGCTGAAATTGAAGAGAGGGGAGGAAGAACACTCTCTCAACTTCTTTTTCTCACTTGATCTTCAAACCACCATAACTTTTGATATAGAGCTCCGATTGCCACTCCGTTTGCGGCCACGCGTTCACCGCGGAGAGCTCTAAAAAACCCATACAATTAATCTTGAGGTAAGCCACGTGTTTCTGTTCGAAATTCCAGCCCTTATTTTCGAGTTTCATGGGTAAAATGTTGAGATTTTGGGCTCTTTGATGTTATAGGACCCAACTCTCTTGAAGGAGAAGGTTAATCTTGTCTCCTTGGACCTTGGGTGTGGTAAGATTCTCAACCCTAGTGTGATTTGTTGTTCTATGATGTTTGGGTATTGAGATGTTGTGTATGGGTATGATGGTTGTGGCTTAGGTTGTGTATATGTGTATATTGGAGCTTGATTGGTGACTTTGAAAAGCTTGGAAAGGGTTTGGTGGTGAAAAATCTGTTCTTGGAGGTGTTGAGGCCTTGAGAGCTTGTGGATAAGTGGTTTGGAAGTGCTCCGGTGGAGCTTGGGAAAATCGGCTAAGGTATGGTTTCGGTTTCCCGTATCTAATATGTAATGTGGTAGGAAATACTTAGGCTAGAGGCCCTAAGATAGGCATTGAATTGCTGATGTTGTTGAATGATTGAGATATATGATGTGGTCATATATGTGATGATGATTATTGATGCCTTGGTGGTATGATGTATGAGAAATATGCATGTTGTGATATATGTTTGATGATTGGTTATGGTTGAATTGTGGGTTGAACCATGTTGATGGTGAGTATGATGTTGATTGTGTACAATAATGATTTATTGGAATTGGTGTTGTTGAGAATTGGCATGAGGAATAGTATATGATATGTCAATGTGTTTGAGTTTGAGCCACTTGGGTGAAGTGGGGTAAAATGATGAGATAGTGATTTTGGTAAATTGTGGTAATGTGTCCATGTGTGAGTTGAGGAGGCTTGATGTTGAATTTGATACATTTTGATTGATTTCAAAAAAAAGGGATGAAAATGGCATGTTTTGGTTGATTTTGAAAAGAGTTGAAAATGGCTTGTTTTGAAAATGGCATATTGTGGTTTTGTATGAAAATATGGTTTTTGGGCATACTTTGATGGGACATAACTTGGACTACGGATCTCTGTTTTGTACCAAATCTGTTTAGAAATGAAATTGGATCCGGGATGTCAATGCCGTTCGAGGAACGGGTGAAAAACGATTTAAAATGAGGAAGTTATGTCCGTTGGAAGATTGGGGTTTAAATTTGTGAATTCTGCAGCTTTTAACTTAGAAAATTTTTAGCAGAATGACCCCTTGCGCGTGGGCGCACCTGGCGCGTACGCACCGATCTTCCAGAAAGCGCCATCCACGCGTGTGCGTGATGTGCGCGGGCGCGCCGATTGTGCTGCACCCAATGCCCAGCCATTTTCCAGAGAGTTATGCCAGAACTGTGCTAGTGTTGTGCTTGGGGCACGAGAACACCCACGCGTACGCGTGGTTGACGCGTGCGCGTCGATTGGCAAATTTTGAATCCACGCGTTAGCGTGCATGACGCTTGCGCGTCGATAAGTTTTTGAGGCCATCCACGCGTGCGCGTGGAGTGCGCGTACGCGCGGCACTGTTTTCATCCCAAAGTTGATTTTTGAGTTTTAAAAGCCAAATCTCATACTTCTAAGCCTCCGATCTCACCACTTATGTCTTAAATCATTATGACATGCCTAGCTATTAGAAAGGGGCTAGTGAATGAGGTAACTTGCGAGTGAAGCAAGGGAAAAATGAATGATCAATGAGGATCAAGATGATTATGTGAGATGCGGAGGATGGTGGTGGAAGTACTTGTTATGCCATTGGCCGAAGGGCCGTGATTATTTGTGAATTGGCTGGTTCTGGATTGAACCATGAGCCGGAATAGCTGTGTATGCTATGAATATTGGCTGGTTATGAATTTAACCGTGAGCCGGAATGGCTGTGTATGATTATGAATATTGGCTGGTTCTGGATTGAACCGTGAGCCGGAATGGCTGATATGGATGTTGATCCATGGATGAGAATTCATGCATGTTGATGCTGAATTATTGATGATTGTGAATTGCACTTCCACTATCAGAGATACGAGTTTCCCTGGGTAGTAGCAGTGGCTAGCCACCACGTGCTCCAGGTTGAGACTTGATACTCTGTTGACCCTATATCGTAAGTGTGGCCGGGCACTGTGAAAGACCCGGATGAGCTCGCCCCCGAAATATTCACCAGTGAGGGTGATGGATATGGATCATGTTTATGATCAAGTTTATAACGAGTATAACTCGAGTTGGGGATGCGCGACAGAGGGACAGTCCAATGGTTAGCGACCAGGACTTGTCGGGTTGGCTCTATAACAGACAAGATGATATCATCGGCCACTAGGGACAGGCATTCATCATATGCATACTATGTGAATTGTTTGAGATTGCCTATTTGACTGCATATTACTTGCTAATTGTCTAAATGTCTTAATTGCTCCTATTTGTATATTCTTTGTTGATATAACTGTGTTTGCTACATTATACTCCTGTTGGTGGTTGGGAGGTTTGAAGGAATTGGAAAGGGAAGTATTAGTTAGACTGAAGAATCTTTAGTCAGATGCCCTTATATGGTTTAGCTTGTTTATAAGCTTTGATATTATCTGGAGGAAGTTCTAGGATTGCCTTTGTCTTTCCTCTATTATTATGTATTATATATGTGGAAGTTGTTACCATGCTGGGGACCTCTGGTTCTCACCCATGCGGATTTTGTGGTTTTCAGATGCAGGACGTACGGTTTCCCGCTGAGGCATGCTGGAGACTTCTAGATTTGCGAAGATTCCTTGTTCTTGGGGTCTATGTTTTGGTTTATATGTTTTGCTTAGATACTTTTATCTCCATTAAATAATACAAACTGTGATGACTCCTCTTATGGGAGATTTTGGAGAATAGGTTATATGTATTTGTGTCCCTTTGGGTTTCCTTTGGGGTTTTCCTTATTTTATCATATGTATATATTGCTATGCTCGGACCGGTTATCTTCGCAGCTGGATCTTGAGTCTTGATATTCCTGTTTTTGACACTCCTTTGTATATACATAATCTCGCGTTGGATTATCCTTGTTCGTTACGTTATCGATCGGAGTGTTGCGCTTTTAAGTTGCGATGGTTTTTGTTTACCCCTTTTTCTACAAAGGCTCCTAGTTATAATCAATCATTCATACTACTATACGTACTAAATTTTTATTTTAGAGGTCGTAATACCTTGCCATCTCTGAATTATGACTTAAGCATAAGACTCTGTATGGTAGGGTGTTACATTATGGTATCAGAGCAGTTCGTTCCTGTAGAGCCTGAGGGATGGACTGACTATGCTTCTGTGCATTCTCTGTGTGTGTGTTATGTGCTATTAGTATATCTGCTTGATATAATTGGCATAAACGTTCATGAGCATGCATTTGGGACTTTGAAGCACTAAACTTCCGATATTGAGACTGATCAACTTAATATCGATTGTTTGGTGTGTATAGGAACCAGATGGCGCCTCGTGGACGCGGTAGAGGTAGTGCGAGAAGTCGTACGAATGCTCGTGCACCGGAGAATAACCCTAATGACCCGGTGAACTTTATGGCTGCGTTGGAGAACATGGCTGCTGCTATGCAAGCCACTGCTGAGGCTCTTGGTCAACAGATGAACAACCATGGTAATGATGGAGGTGGAGTTCAGGGCCCGATGACTCTAGCAAACTTTTTGAAGGTTAATCCGCCTAAATTCAAGGGGACTACTAGCCCGACTGAGGCTGATACATGGTTTCAGGCTATAGAGCGAGCATTACAAGCACAGGTGGTACCTGAAGGACAGCGTGTCGAGTTTGCCACCTATATGCTCACAGGTGAAGCGTCGCATTGGTGGCAAGGCATCCGACGTCTTCTGCAGCAGGGTGATGACTATATCACCTGGAATGTCTTTCAAGAAGAGTTCTATAAGAAGTACTTTCCGACTTCTGCTAGGACGGCTAAGGAACTTGAATTGTTACAGCTGAAGCAGGGTACTATGTCCATATCAGAGTATACTGACAAGTTTGAGGAGCTGTTCAGGTTCTCTCGTATGTGCCAAGGAACTCCGGTGGAATATGAGGAATGGAAGTGTGTTAAGTATGAAGGAGGACTCCGGAGTGATATCTTCAGTTCAGTGGGACCAATGGAGATTAGGACTTTCTCCGAATTGGTGAACAAGTGTAGGGTTGCTGAAGAGTGTGTGAAAAGGGCAACCGCTGAGAAAGGAAGTCACAAAGGATCATTCCCACAGAACCGAGGGAAGAGCTTTGCACCTAGAGGTCCGTCTTTCAAGAGGAGAAGCTCATTTAGGAGGCCCAACAACAACAACAACTCCCAAGGAAAGAAGTTTGGGAAGCAGCCTCAGAATGATCAAGCTTGTGCTAGGTGTGGAAGTCACCATCCGGGAGCACCATGCAAAGCCGGATGGGGTTTGTGCTACAATTGTGGAAAGGAGGGGCATAAAGCCGCAAGTTGTCCAGAGAGGCAGAAACAAGGTGCTGGGAAGGCACAACAGACTGGTCGGGTGTTCACCACTTCAGCTACAGGTGCCGAGGGATCTGAGACACTCATTAGAGGTAACTGTGAATTAGCTGGTCAAACTTTAAATGCTTTATTTGATTCGGGAGCATCACATTCATTCATTGCATTTGAGAAAGCCCATGAGTTAGGGTTGAAGATTGTAACTTTAGATTATGATCTAAGAGTGTACAATGCTACCCATGAAGCCACGGTAACTAGGCTAGGATGCCCGGAAGTTTCCTTTAGGTTCAAGCAGCGTGATTTTGTTCATAACTTAATCTGCTTACCGATGGTCGGTCTTGATCTTATCTTGGGATTGGACTGGTTATCTAAGAACCATGTTCTGCTAGATTGTCCTACAAAGTCGGTGTACTTTATGCCAGAGGATACAGAAGGACCGGTCGTGGTAAATAATTATTACTTGAATTCGATGATGGTGAACTGTTCTGGAACCGAATGTCAGGGTATCATGTTGCTAACCACGGGTGTTTCGGGTGATGACCAAAGGTTGGAGCATATTCCGGTTGTGTGTGAGTTTCCAGAAGTGTTTCCCGATGATATTGATGAGTTTCTACCTAACCGAGAGGTTGAGTTTGCTATTGAGTTGGTGCCCGGGGCGGGACCAATCTCAAGTGCTCCTTATAGGATGTCACCATTAGAGATGAACGAGCTAAAGTCTCAGTTAGAGGATTTCTTGGGAAAGAATTTCATACGACCAAGTGTCTCTCCGTGGGGTGCTCCAGTGTTACTGGTGAAGAAGAAGGATGGGAGTATGCGGCTCTGTGTGGATTACAGGCAGTTGAACAAGGTTACAATAAAGAATAAGTACCCATTGCCGAGAATTGATGATCTCATGGATCAGTTACAAGGAGCTGGAGTTTTCTCTAAGATTGATTTGCGATCCGGTTATCACCAGATAAGTGTGAGGGGTGAGGATATCCCTAAGACCGCTTTCAGAACTCGTTATGGTCATTACGAGTACACTGTGATGTCCTTTGGGTTGGCGAACGCTCCTGCGGTATTCATGGATTACATGAATAGAGTCTTCCGTCCGTTCCTGGATAAATTCGTTGTTGTCTTCATTGATGACATACTGATTTATTCTAAGACTGAAGAAGAGCATGCGGAACACTTGAGGACCGTGTTGCAGATTCTAAAGGAGAAGAAACTTTATGCAAAACTGTCTAAGTGTGAGTTTTGGAAGAGTGAGGTGAAGTTTCTAGGCCATGTGGTGAGTAAGAAGGGAATAGCAGTAGATCCAACTAAGGTGGAGGCGGTGATGGATTGGAAACAACCAACCACCATAACAGAGATAAGGAGTTTTCTGGGTTTAGCTGGCTATTACCGAAGGTTTATCAAGGGCTTTTCACAGATAGCTTTGCCAATGACAAAGTTAACCCGCAAAGACACTCCGTTTGTTTGGACTCCTGAGTGCGAGGAGAGCTTTCAGACATTGAAGAAAAAGTTGACTACTGCACCTGTGTTAGTGTTACCCGAGCCGAATGAGCCATTTGAGGTGTATTGTGATGCCTCATTAAAGGGTTTAGGGTGCGTGCTGATGCAGCATCGTAATGTGGTGGCGTATGCCTCACGACAGTTGAGACCTCATGAAGTTAGTTACCCTACGCACGATTTGGAACTCGCTGCGGTTGTGTTTGCCTTGAAGGTGTGGAGGCATTATCTCTATGGGGTTAAGTTCCAAGTTTTCTCTGATCATAAGAGCTTGAAGTACCTCTTTGATCAGAAAGAGCTTAATATGAGGCAGAGAAGGTGGATGGAATTGTTGAAGGACTACGACTTTGAGTTGCATTACCATCCGGGAAAGGCAAACGTAGTGGCAGATGCGTTAAGTCGGAAGTCATTATATGCGGCTTGGATGATGCTTCAAGAGGAGAAGTTGCTCAAGGGATTCGAGAGTTTGAAAATTGGTGCTCGAGAGGTATCCGGAACTTTATGTTTGAGCCGATTAGAAATCTCAAGTGACTTTAAGTCCGAACTCCTAAAGGCTCATCAAGATGATGAAGCGTTATGGAAAGTGTTACCGGCCATTGAGCAAGGAAAACAGTGGAGAGTGTCAGAAGAAAAAGATGGGTTATGGAGATTCAAGGGTAGGATCATTGTGCCGGATGTTGGCGCTTTGAGGCAAGATATTTTAAAGGAGGCACACAAAAGCGGATTCTCCATTCACCCGGGAAGTACTAAAATGTACCATGATTTAAAGGTGATGTTTTGGTGGCCGGGTATGAAGAAAGATGTGGCGGAATATGTTTCAAAGTGCTTAACTTGTCAAAAGGTAAAGATTGAACATCAAAAGCCCGCCGGTGTGTTGCAACCTTTAGAGATTCCACAATGGAAGTGGGAAAGTATTGCAATGGACTTTGTGTCAGGATTGCCAAGGACTAGGGCTGGTTTTGATGCCATTTGGGTGATTGTGGACCGACTGACGAAGTCAGCTCACTTTCTGCCCATTCGTATGACTTACACCCTTGAGGAGCTAGCACGGTTATACATAAAGGAGATTGTAAGACTTCATGGTGTACCTGCTACTATAATCTCTGATAGAGATCCTCGTTTCACTTCAAGGTTTTGGGGTGCATTTCAGAAAGCTTTTGGAACCCGATTAAGCTTGAGCACGGCTTACCATCCTCAAATAGATGGTCAATCTGAGAGGACGATCCAAACACTAGAGGATATGTTGAGAGCTTGTGTTTTGGACCAACCGGCGAGTTGGGATCGGTATATGCCATTAGTGGAGTTTGCATACAATAATAGTTATCATGCGAGCATTGGAATGGCTCCGTATGAGGCCTTGTATGGGAGGAAATGTCAATCTCCGCTATGTTGGTATGAAGCTGGAGAGAAAAGCTTGTTGGGACCGGAAATGATAGCTGAGATCACCGAATAAGTCAAGAAAATCCGAGATAGGATGCTCACGGCGCAGAGTCGTCAAAAGAGTTACGCCGATCAAAGGCGAAAGCCCTTAGAATTTGAGGAAGGGGACCATGTTTTTCTTAAGGTTACTCCGACTACGGGAGTAGGTAGGGCGATTAAGGCAAAGAAGTTGAATTCTCGATATATTGGTCCATTTCAAATCCTGGAGAGGATTGGACCGGTGGCGTATCGGATGGCTCTACCACCTCATCTTTCGAATCTGCACGACGTGTTTCACGTGTCGCAGCTTCGAAAGTACACTCCTGATGCTAGCCATGTGTTAGAACCTGAATCGGTTCAGTTAAGGGAAGATTTGACGCTTCCAGTGGCTCCAGTCAGAATTGATGATACTAGTATTAAACGGTTGCGTGGAAAAGATGTTTCACTAGTCAAAGTGGCATGGAGTCGAGGCGGAGTTGAGGAACACACTTGGGAACTTGAGTCGGAGATGCGAACGGATTATCCGCATTTATTCTCAGGTAATTGCATTTGAATTTTGTGGGCAAAATTCCCAATTAGGTGGGTAGAATGTAAAACCCGGTTAATTAACGGCTAATTAACCCATAAATGAGAATTTATTCTAGAAAGCCTAAAATGTGATTTTTATGGCTAAATGTGATAGAGGAGACTGAGACGAGAATTTTGGTACCAATTTTATAGAATTCGGACCAAGATTGGACCGAACGGGCCAAACCGGGCCAACCGGACCCAAAGTGGGCCCTTAGCCCAACATAACTTAACCAAAACCCTAGTTTTCAGCACTCTCTCTCCTCACAACACACTCAAACACGCTGAAATTGAAGAGAGGGGAGGAAGAACACTCTCTCAACTTCTTTTTCTCACTTGATCTTCAAACCACCATAACTTTTGATCTAGAGCTCCGATTGCCACTCCGTTTGCGGCCACGCGTTCACCGCGGAGAGCTCTACAAAACCCATACAATTAATCTTGAGGTAAGCCACGTGTTTCTGTTCGAAATTCCAGCCCTTATTTTCGAGTTTCATGGGTAAAATGTTGAGATTTTGGGCTCTTTGATGTTATAGGACCCAACTCTCTTGAAGGAGAAGGTTAATCTTGTCTCCTTGGACCTTGGGTGTGGTAAGATTCTCAACCCTAGTGTGATTTGTTGTTCTATGATGTTTGGGTATTGAGATGTTGTGTATGGGTATGATGGTTGTGGCTTAGGTTGTGTATATGTGTATATTGGAGCTTGATTGGTGACTTTGAAAAGTTTGGAAAGGGTTTGGTGGTGAAAAATCTGTTCTTGGAGGTGTTGAGGCCTTGAGAGCTTGTGGATAAGTGGTTTGGAAGTGCTCCGGTGGAGCTTGGGAAAATCGGCTAAGGTATGGTTTCGGTTTCCCGTATCTAATATGTAATGTGGTAGGAAATACTTAGGCTAGAGGCCCTAAGATAGGCATTGAATTGCTGATGTTGTTGAATGATTGAGATATATGATGTGGTCATATATGTGATGATGATTATTGATGCCTTGGTGGTATGATGTATGAGAAATATGCATGTTGTGATATATGTTTGATGATTGGTTATGGTTGAATTGTGGGTTGAACCATGTTGATGGTGAGTATGATGTTGATTGTGTACAATAATGATTTATTGGAATTGGTGTTGTTGAGAATTGGCATGAGGAATAGTATATGATATGTCAATGTGTTTGAGTTTGAGCCACTTGGGTGAAGTGGGGTAAAATGATGAGATAGTGATTTTGGTAAATTGTGGTAATGTGTCCATGTGTGAGTTGAGGAGGCTTGATGTTGAATTTGATACATTTTGATTGATTTCAAAAAAAAGGGATGAAAATGGCATGTTTTGGTTGATTTTGAAAAGAGTTGAAAATGGCTTGTTTTGAAAATGGCATATTGTGGTTTTGTATGAAAATATGGTTTTTGGGCATACTTTGATGGGACATAACTTGGACTACGGATCTCTGTTTTGTACCAAATCTGTTTAGAAATGAAATTGGATCCGGGATGTCAATGCCGTTCGAGGAACGGGTGAAAAACGATTTAAAATGAGGAAGTTATGTCCGTTGGAAGATTGGGGTTTAAATTTGTGAATTCTGCAGCTTTTAACTTAGAAAATTTTTAGCAGAATGACCCCTTGCGCGTGGGCGCACCTGGCGCGTACGCGCCGATCTTCCAGAAAGCGCCATCCACGCGTGTGCGTGATGTGCGCGGGCGCGCCGATTGTGCTGCACCCAATGCCCAGCCATTTTCCAGAGAGTTATGCCAGAACTGTGCTAGTGTTGTGCTTGGGGCACGAGAACACCCACGCGTACGCGTGGTTGACGCGTGCGCGTCGATTGGCAAATTTTGAATCCACGCGTTAGCGTGCATGACGCTTGCGCGTCGATAAGTTTTTGAGGCCATCCACGCGTGCGCGTGGAGTGCGCGTACGCGCGGCACTGTTTTCATCCCAAAGTTGATTTTTGAGTTTTAAAAGCCAAATCTCATACTTCTAAGCCTCCGATCTCACCACTTATGTCTTAAATCATTATGACATGCCTAGCTATTAGAAAGGGGCTAGTGAATGAGGTAACTTGCGAGTGAAGCAAGGGAAAAATGAATGATCAATGAGGATCAAGATGATTATGTGAGATGCGGAGGATGGTGGTGGAAGTACTTGTTATGCCATTGGCCGAAGGGCCGTGATTATTTGTGAATTGGCTGGTTCTGGATTGAACCATGAGCCGGAATAGCTGTGTATGCTATGAATATTGGCTGGTTATGAATTTAACCGTGAGCCGGAATGGCTGTGTATGATTATGAATATTGGCTGGTTCTGGATTGAACCGTGAGCCGGAATGGCTGATATGGATGTTGATCCATGGATGAGAATTCATGCATGTTGATGCTGAATTATTGATGATTGTGAATTGCACTTCCACTATCAGAGATACGAGTTTCCCTGGGTAGTAGCAGTGGCTAGCCACCACGTGCTCCAGGTTGAGACTTGATACTCTGTTGACCCTATGTCGTAAGTGTGGCCGGGCACTGTGAAAGACCCGGATGAGCTCGCCCCCGAAATATTCACCAGTGAGGGTGATGGATATGGATCATGTTTATGATCAAGTTTATAACGAGTATAACTCGAGTTGGGGATGCGCGACAGAGGGACAGTCCAATGGTTAGCGACCAGGACTTGTCGGGTTGGCTCTATAACAGACAAGATGATATCATCGGCCACTAGGGACAGGCATTCATCATATGCATACTATGTGAATTGTTTGAGATTGCCTATTTGACTGCATATTACTTGCTAATTGTCTAAATGTCTTAATTGCTCCTATTTGTATATTCTTTGTTGATATAACTGTGTTTGCTACATTATACTCCTGTTGGTGGTTGGGAGGTTTGAAGGAATTGGAAAGGGAAGTATTAGTTAGACTGAAGAATCTTTAGTCAGATGCCCTTATATGGTTTAGCTTGTTTATAAGCTTTGATATTATCTGGAGGAAGTTCTAGGATTGCCTTTGTCTTTCCTCTATTATTATGTATTATATATGTGGAAGCTGTTACCATGCTGGGGACCTCTGGTTCTCACCCATGCGGATTTTGTGGTTTTCAGATGCAGGACGTACGGTTTCCCGCTGAGGCATGCTGGAGACTTCTAGATTTGCGAAGATTCCTTGTTCTTGGGGTCTATGTTTTGGTTTATATGTTTTGCTTAGATACTTTTATCTCCATTAAATAATACAAACTGTGATGACTCCTCTTATGGGAGATTTTGGAGAATAGGTTATATGTATTTGTGTCCCTTTGGGTTTCCTTTGGGGTTTTCCTTATTTTATCATATGTATATATTGCTATGCTCGGACCGGTTATCTTCGCAGCTGGATCTTGAGTCTTGATATTCCTGTTTTTGACACTCCTTTGTATATACATAATCTCGCGTTGGATTATCCTTGTTCGTTACGTTATCGATCGGAGTGTTGCGCTTTTAAGTTGCGATGGTTTTTGTTTACCCCTTTTTCTACAAAGGCTCCTAGTTATAATCAATCATTCATACTACTATACATACTAAATTTTTATTTTAGAGGTCATAATACCTTGCCATCTCTGAATTATGACTTAAGCATAAGACTCTGTATGGTAGGGTGTTACACTTGTCACTATGCAAAGCAAAAAAGAATTTTCTTTGTACCAAGAATTACATAAAGTAAGAACAAATTTGATGTTATGCATATTGACATTTGGGGTCCAATAAATACTATATCAATTTCTAGTTTTAAGTACTTCTTAACGATAGTAGAAGATAAAAGTAGATTCACTTGGATTTATTTCATGAAAGAAAAAAGTGAAGCTGCTGAATTAGTTAAAAGTTTTGTTAAATTAATTGAAACCCAATTCGGTATCACTATCAAGAAGATTAGAATGGACAATGGACTTGAATTCAAACTTAATGCTTTCTATGCACTAAAGGGAATCATACATCAAACATCATGCGTCGAAACGCCTCAACAAAATGGAATAGTTGAGATGAAACATCAGCATATTCTAGAAATAACAAGAGCATTGATGTTTCACTCCAACTTACCCAAAAAATTTTGGAATTATGCTGTGGCACATTCATTTCAATTGATGAATAGAATTTTTAGTAGTATTTTAAAAAATGTCTCACCATATTAATTATTATATGATAAACAGTCAGATATTTCATATCTAAGAATCTTTGGATGTTTGGTGTATGCATCTACACTAGTGAATCATAGAAGCAAATTGGATAAAAGGGCCAGAAAGTGTGTCTATCTTGGTATAAAGGAAAGAGTTAAAGGATATTTACTGTAGGACCTTGGCAGTAGAGATATCTTCATTTCAAGGAACACCTTTTTCTATGAATTCGTTTTACCTTTTACAATACAGGAAACTGTACAAAATGAGATAGTTGAGATTGAAACACACCCAGATTTTTGCATACATTTGACAATTCTTTGTGCATTGAAATTCAACAATCATACACACAACCAGGATTACAACAGCAAACTGCATCTAGGTCCCCATCCTTAGATCATGCACCATCAGTATCCTCTCATACCAATATTCCTATTCCATCACACACTCCCATTATGCAACCCTTAAGAAGGTCCACTAGGGAGACAAGAAAACCAGCATACCTTGCTGATTTTCAATGCATGATTGCTTCATCAGCTCTATTAGCTACACCAGATTTCAGCACAACTCATTCTTCACAATGTCTTCATGAAAAAAATTTTGAACATCAGTTTGACATTATTCATGATTTAAAACAAAATTTCTTTGAACATTCCACTCTGCTATTGTTTGAATCCTCCATACTAGATTCTGCTTTATCACTCATTCCATTATGTCCATCCTCCATTATATTTGTCAATCAAGCCACCTTTCAGCCAAAACACACTGAACCCAAATGCTATGCTGAAGTTGTCACTGATCCAAAATGGCAAGAAGCAAACAATGTAGAGTTAAATGCTCTAAAAAAAAATAAGACTTGGACTCTAACACCTCTTCCAGTTAGAAAAAGGATTGTAGGCTGCAGATGGGTGTTTAAATTGAAGCTCAATGCTGATGGAATGGTGGAACGCCACAAGGCCATATTAGTGGCACAGGACTTCACCCAGACGACTGGGGTAGACTATCTTGAAATATTTAGCCTAGTTATGAAGATGACAAACCTTCAAATCTTAGTTGCCATAGCAGCGGTCAAAGGCTGGTTCGTGCATCAATTAGATGTCAACACGGCCTTCTTACATGGGAATCTTGTTGAAGAGGTCTATATGAAGCCTCCTCTTGGACTGTTCTTCTCTGGCCTGGGACTGGTATGCAAGTTAGATCGTTCTCTTTATGGCTTAAAACAAGCCAACAGGCAGTGGAATACTAAACTCACTTCCACTCTTCTCTCGATTGGTTACTGTTAGTCTCGAAGTGACCATAGCCTTTTCACCAAATCTACAAAATCTGGTTTCACATTTATACTAGTATATGTTGATGACCTAATTGTTTCAGGGGATGACATGGCAGAGATTAGCTTCATCAAACAGTATTTGCATCTTTTGTTTAAGATCAAAGACATTGGTGAACTTAAGTTCTTTCTTGGCTTGGAGGTGATTCGAAGCAAGAGGGGAATCATGGTGAATCAAAAGAAATATTGCCTCGATTTCTTGAAGGATTATAACCTACTAAATGCCAAGCCAGCAGCAACACTTATGGACTACACCATCAAATTGACCAAGAATTCAAGAAATCCATTGCAGTCTAATACAGAATATAGGAAGCTGATTGGAAAACTGATTTATTTGACTAATACTAGGCCAGAAATTAGATATACTATTGGAAGACTAAAGTCAATACTTGGATTGTCCCACAAACATACACTTTGAAGCAGCATTGAGAGTTTTGAAATACTTAAGAAGAACACCAACCAAAGGGCTGATTTTTGCAGCTAACACAGATTTAACACCCACTGATTTTTCAGACAGCGATTGGGGCACTTGTTCAGATATAAAGAGATCAACCTCAGGCTACTACTTTTTCATTGGCACTTCAATTGTATCCTGAAAAAGTAAGAAACAAAGTACAGTCGCCAATTTTTCATGTGAGGCTGAATATAGAGCTCTAACAATGGCTACACAGGAGGCACAGTGGATCACTTATGTGCTGCAAGATCTGAGAATAAGGTTGAAAAACCAATTGAAATATACTCTGATAGCCAATCTGCATTGTATATTGCCGCTATTTCCGTATTTCATAAGAGAACCAAACATATAGAGATGGATTGTCACATTGTGAGAGACAAATGGTAAGAGTAAGTCACAAAATTACTACTCATCTCCACCCACAATCAAGTGGCAGACACATTGACAAAAGAATTGACTCCTAATCAGTTTTAGCAATGTTTGAGCAAGTTGAGAATGATGAAGAGCATCAATTCTAGCTTGAGAGGGGGTGCCACATGAATAAACACATGGAGTAACTTGTTACAGTAGTTAGTAGTTGATTTAGTTGTAAATAATAGTTAGTTAGGAGGCTAATTGTTGTTATTTTTAATAGTTACAACCAGCTGTAAAAATAAGTCAAGAAAAACCCAATTCAATCAAATGAGTCTTTTAGATTGTGAGAGAACTTTCATTGCTCTCCTCTGGTCATAATTTCCATCCTTTGAAGTTCTTCCATTCTCTTCCTGAATATTTCACCACTTCAATAATATCATTCACTCTTTAAATTTATTAGATAAATATTTTTTATTTTAATATTAACATGACCTTATTTATATCATATTTTATTAAAATTAAAATTACTATAAAATTTTTTAAAATGTTAAATTATAAAAACACACAATAAAGAGGTATATATATTATCAGAAAAAATATAATTCAAAAAATAATGATAATAATATTATCCTGATTCAAAAAGAGTATATATAAATTAAAATATATGTTAGTTATTTAGAAAAGATAATTTTAATTAAATGTCATGAATATTCATATTTGTCTTCATTTTTTAAGTGGTAGGCCAAAATATGAATCTGAATCTAAAGAAGTTTTCATTTTTCAAAAAATAGTGAAAAAACAAAATAAATGAGAATGCTTATTTTTTTGTTTTTAAATATTAAACTATAAAAATAATTAATAAACAAAATAGAAAAATATAAAAATTGTGTACCTAAAGAAAATCCTTCGTAATTCATCATACATCTCCTGAGTAAACACCCAACTCGGTCCTTATCGATTTTTACGAAGGACAAAGCGATCCCTGTCCAAAAAAAAAGGGACACTTCGACCCTCAACCTTTTTATTTTGGGACAATACGATCCCTCTGTTAAAAAAATTATTTAAATAATAATAAAAATTAATTTTGTGTGAGTTTTATTTGTATTTTGTGGGGTTTTAAACCTCCACAAACTATTAATAAGTTTATTTTTGAAAAATTCCTTCACTAATGGTGGTTAAGTGAAGAAAAACTATCAATGAAAATGATACCACAAAAAAATAGTAATTGTAGTACAAATACTTTTTAAAAGAAAAAAATAACATCAAATAAGAAATGAAAAATGAGAACTTTAATATTGATAATATTGGTATTAGTGATGATGACGGTAGAGGAGATAATAATGATGATAAATCAATAAAAATAATAGAAGTAGGAGCCATAATAATGAGGATGAAGAAGGTAGTGATAGTAGTAGTAGTAATTAGCTATATTATTGAAAATAATTTTGTGAATGTTTAAAACCCCCCACAAAATACAAATAAAAATTCCACAAAACCAATTTTTATTATTATTTAAATAATTTTTTTAACAAGGGATCGTATTGTCCCAAAATAAAAAGGTTGAGGGTCGAAGTGTCCCTTTTTTTTGGACAAGAATCGCTTTGTCCTTCGTAAAAATGGACAAGGACCGAATTAGATGTTTACTCTACATCTCCTTATCAATAACTTATTGAGTCTTAAAAAACTATCACATTTATTGACCATAAAAATAACTATATAAATGATTCAAGATTATTCAATTAAATTGATTCCTTAATATAAGGACGTTCAGGTTAAAAACTGGTTATGCAGCTTTCTGGGTATTCTGCATTTATCTAGTATGATGCATGTCTATTCCTAACGCAGGTCATGAGCTCATGTGTCGGTTGCCTATCCGCTCTCGACATTATCCGGGCACAAGTCCTAGATATGGCTTTCCAGATGCATACAGTGTGCTTATAAATCGTACGGTTAGGCCGCATACAGTGTGACTTTCCAAATCAATAAGTGTACATCTGGAAAACAGTTCTCAGTGTGTGGGCGTCCCCACTTTACATTTGGCACTAAGGCCCAAATAATGTCACATCTGCTCTCCTGTGGTAGTCATTCCATTAATTAATATATTTCTTTAATCTTTGTTCTCTGCTTTCCTATGTCAGAGATCCTTTTAGTTAATATATTCTTTAATCTTTGTTCTCTGCTCTCCTGTGATAGAGATTCCTTTAATTATCTTTCTTTCCTTTACTTTTCGTTCTTCTTCTTCTTTTCTTTCTTATCAAACCGAACTCAAATCATTTTTATTTAAAACTAACACCATTTTTTATAACCTTTTCCAAACCTCCGAAACCACTTCACTTACAACAAGTTCTTCTTTCATACAAAAAATCAGTTCTTACTTAACCATGATTTTTTCAAATCGACTTCAAAACCATTTCAGATTTAAACTTCTTTAAAAAACTAAAAGAATAATTTATTAAGTAAATCTCACGGCAGGATCTCAAGACTTTAGGGAGGATGTCAATTAAATTCGTTCTTTAAAATTAACAAACTCTTTAAATCATAATTCCTTAAAATGTAGTTCTTTAATCAAACTCAAAACATAAGTCTTTCTTAGTAAATCAAATCCAAACGTACATCTTTTCTTAATAAATCAAAAACTAACTAATACAATTTCTCAAGTTCAACCTTTTTCTAAAATATAATTCAAAAAATAATAATAATAACATTAACTTGATTCAAAAAGAGTATATATAAACCAAAATACATGTTAGTTATTTACAAAAGATAATTTTTATTTAAATGTCATGGATATTCATATTTGTCATCATCTTTTTTAAGTAGTAGGCCAAAATATGAATCTAAATATGAAGAGGCCTTCATTTTTTTTATAAATAATAGAAAAATATAATAAATGAGAATGCTTATTTTTTCGGTTTTAAATATCAAACTATAAGAATAATTAATAAAAAACAGGAGGGGTATAAAAATTATGTATCTGAAAAAAATCTTTCGTAATTCATCATACATCTCCTTATCAATAACTTATTGAGTCTAGAAAAACTGTCAGATTTATTGACCATAAAAATAACTATATAAATTATTCAATTAAAAATTATGTGTAACAAAATCAAAATAAAAATAAAAAATATTATTTACAAATTAACTATTTATAAACGTTATTAAGTTTGATTATTTATTTTTAATAGTATTTAATTTAAAGTCGAGATAAAAATTTATATTTAAAGCATTCTCTATCTTTATGCATAATTTCAATTGTTAAAAATATTTTATTTTTCTTTTTAATTTTTATTTACTTTTCAAAATTATTAATTTATATTTTTATTATGTCCCCTTACTATATCAAACACTATTCTTTCTTTTACTATTATTCTCTATACACATACCTGTTATTGTCTCATCGCCATTATTATTATTATATTACCTTGTTCTCCTTTTTCATTTTTTCCTTCTCCTTCCCCTTCTCTTTCCCTTACCGTAATTAATTATCACCAAGTCTTAATATTGCAACTTTTAATCTTGTATCACTTTGATTTATAACCATCTATCCTGTTAACTTTTATGAGTTGATGAAATTTTGTTAAAAAAAGTAAGACATAAAGTATTTAAAATTTTTATCCAAATTATCAAATTAACTTTTAGAATGTATAAAATTTATAAATTTAAATTAAATAAGATATTAAACAAATTTATTATGTTGTTATTATGTATAACAAAATTAAAACAAAAATTAAAAATATTATTTACAAATTAATTATTTATAAACGTTATTAATTTTAATTATTTATTTTTAATAGTATTTAATTTAAGGTGGGGATAAAAATTTATATTCAAAGCACTCTTTATCTTCATGCATAATTTTAATTGATAAAAAATATTTTATTTTTATTTTTAATTTTTTAAATTTTATTTAATTTTATTATTTTTCAAAACTATTTGTTTATATTTTTTATTATTTTTTACCCACCATAATTAATTATCACCAAGTATTTATGTTACATATTTTATATGTTAATCAAATAACCAGTTCCATATGTCAAACAAATGATATTATAGAAGTCAAAATAAATTATGTTTTTGTAATATAATTCATTTATTTTAGTTTAATTTAAAAATAAATATTAATGTACTCAAATTTTAAATATAATTCTCTATATAATTAATAACCAGTCCCATATGTCAAACAAATGATATTATAAAAGTCAAAATAAATTATGTTTTTGTAATATAATTCATTTATTTTAGTTTAATTTAAAAATAAATATTAATGTACTCAAATTTTAAATATAATTATCTATATAATTAATAATTTAAAAATTAAAAAAAATTTATCCCATATGAAATAATTTAAAAAGAAAAAAATGAATTTAATAAAATATTAGACTTTTTCAATTCATCATTGACAGGTATAGATTCACAAAAATAAAAAATACATATAAGATAAAAAGAAATTAGTTCTTCATTGATAAGAAAAAAAGACATAGCACTATTTTTGTACGTGAAATACTAGGGAGAAATTAAAAAGGTAAAAAATGATGAAAATATTAATTGGGTAAGTAAATTAAAAAAAAATATAGATGAAAGTTATACATTAAACTTAATAACGGCAGTAAAATTAAATGAAATTTGTAGTGATGGATACAATGCAATTGAGCTGAAGGTAAAAAAATAATGATAGCGAGAGAAATATAACAAAGTGCATCGAGATGTCAAAAGGAAGCAGCAAAATGGATGAAATATATATATATATATATATATATATATATATATATATTATGATTAAAAAAATTTTAATAAAATAATTAGAATGAGGCTAAACTGTTGGCTAGACCATCAGAATACAGACATACTCAAAACAATACAATACAAACAAAGACTAACATAAAACTAAACAAAACATAATTTAAATGAATACCTCAAAATATAATAAGATCTATAAAAAAATTATTTATTATCACTGGTTAAATACTTGTTGGTTTCTAATTATTTTTTTTCTCATTTCATATATGGCCACGAAAATAAACATTTTGACATGATTTTTATCTAGTTTAAGACGTTAGAAAAACTTATTTAAACAATTATTGCGTGCAGAAAAGAGTTCATAAGATAAAGAAGGAGAATTAGAAAAAAAAAGAGATTGTGGGAGTAAAAAATTGAATAGAAGTTATGCGTGAATTTTGTAACTGTTAGTGAAATATGTTAGTGAAATAAGTAACTGCAAAATAATTTTAAATTATGTTAGTCGGGTTAAAATAAGAAATAAAAATTGGACACCAAATGAAAATAAACATTTTGATATAGTCTTTGTCTAGTTTAAAATATCACAAAAACTTATTTAAACAATTATTGCGTACAGAATTCATAGCTATAGGAGGAGAATTGGAAAAAAAAATAAAAAAAGGAGATTATGGGAGTAAAGAATTACAGAATTCATAGCTAAAGGAGGAGAATTGGAAAAAAAATATAAAAAAAAAAGAGATTATGGGAGTAAAGAATTGAACATAATTTATTCGTGAGTTTTATAACTGTTAGTGAAATAAGTAATTACAAAATAATTTTAAATTATGCTAGTAGAGTTAAAATAAGAAATAGAAAATTGAACACCAAATCTTATGTATCGACATTATATATTGTTATAGATATTTCTAAAATAATATCATATACTATTTTATTTTAAAGTGGTATATTAAGCTTATACTTTAATTCATTATTTGTAATTGATATCAACCAATATATATATAATTTACCGGGAATTTTACATGTGAGGATCGAATTGAAGATCATTTTCAGTACTGTGGTGCATCTAGGTAGCAAATTACTATTTTACTATCTATACATATAATTATCTGTCATAATTTTTTAATTAATAAGCCATAATGCACGCAGCATCTTTCTATATTATTATAAATTTAGATCACTGCATTTATATTATCAAAGAAGAGATCTACATCTTGGGATCATATTCATGATTTGGTTTTGGAAAATGATAGTAAACCCAAAAGGGTATGTTCCTATGATTGATGGGATGAAAGAAAGGAACAAATGGAAAGTAAAAAGATGTGGTAATATTAATATAAGGATTAAAGTGGTTGACAGAGAAAATATGCACACTTTATAATTGATTGTTTCAGTTCAATAATAATTTTGCAGATATAATAAGGGCAAGGTTTCGGTGCAAATAATAATGTCAACCCTTTCTATCATGATGACAGCCTATAAGACCCTTTGTAAAAAAAAAATTCCATAAAACAAAAGGGATAATAATAAAATGAAACTAGAAATATCGATGTACACCAAATTTGCATTTTAAAATGGTTTAAAAAATTAAATCTATCACTGTCAAATTATATTTTTCATCCAATTTCTTATTATAAAGCTGAGTTTGAAAAGAAAACTGAAACTAGGAAACTGAGATTGAAAAATAGAATAAATTAAATCTTTATATTATATTTGGTATAAAATATATTAAAGTGAGATATGTTTGAATAAATATAGAAATTGAAGAATAAATTTAAATTTTAAAAAATTAAATGAGTGTATTTTCAAAAAGTTTTTTTATTAAAATTTTAATTTTTTATCTTAAAAGATTTTAGTCAACTACATCTTCATTTTCTAAATATACCGAGAAGATTAAAATTATTCCAAAACTAAAATTTTAATTTTAATTTTTCACCATCAAATATAATATTAAATCTCCGTTCTTTAATTTCAGTCGTCTTAATCTTTGAAAATAAATACTACCTAATTGTTTCATGTTTTTTGTGTTATGAAGTATTTGCCTGTTTGGGTGAAACCAATGAATGGGTGATCCCATAATCCAGTTCATGATAGGCTGGGCTCTTTTTGTAATTATAACACAGAATGATAATATTATATTGCAAGTACTAAATAGTAAATTCAAAATAGTGTGGGCGTGTAATGCCAAGAAGCCATGCACGGTTGTCTATTTGTCTTATACCTAAGAATTAAGATCAAGAGGAAGAGGAAATAAAGCATAGTATATATATGCAATGATGTCATTTAAGATTAAATTACTCCCTGAAATGTTGGCATGTAGCTACCAAGGAGTAATACAATGATTAACGTAATTTTTATTTGAGAAAAGGATAAATAGGTTTTTACCTTTTGTTCTATGGACATTTTTGTTTTTGATCATTAAAAAATATTTTTAAGTCTTTTATCTTTATAAAATTTAGACAGATTAGTCTCTCTGTCCAAATATTTTCGTCAGAGACTGATCCGTCCAAATACTTCCGTCAGAGATTGATCTGTTCAAATTTTGTGAAGGTCAAAAATTTAAAAATATTTTTTAGTAATCAAAAATAAAAATGTCTGTAGGACAAAAAAATCAGGACCTATTTATTTTTTTCTCTTTTTATTTTTATTTTTGAGAAATATGGAAAGTAATAATAGTGATGGTAATGGATGGTTGTACATATCTGTGAGCAAGCTCATCATTATTATTATTAGAGGAAGATAAAAATTGCACACACATCCAAAAGAATGTTGACTTTTGGGCACTGAAATTCTATGAGAATGATTCATGGTAACGGTAAAGTTTCTTTGCACTCTTTTTATTTTTTAACAGAAACGAAAGAGATACAAAGTAAAGTTAAGATACATAGATCATCAATAGTTTTTTTTTAGTTAATATTTTGATTCATTTATTCTTTTGTAATACGAGTATTGATATATTTTTCCATCATTATATATAATCATTATATAGTTTATGGTTTAATGGCTTTAGCCATTTGAATTAATGTTGAAAATTAGAGCACTTCGTATATATAAAATCACATGTTTCAGTAGTTTATATGATTCTGACTTAGATGAAGGTATATCAAAGAAGATTATCAAGAAGAACATTCTTTAAAAAAAAAAAGTGTATGAGCAAAAAAAAAAAAAAGAAGAAAGAATTAATAAGAAAACAAATTCACAACCAAAAAAGACCTTTTACTGTTTTACAGAACCATAAATTGTTATTTAAAGAAAAGCACTACTTTTTATGATTAATATATAATTTCTGAGGAATAATTTATATATGACAAAACCATGTAAAATTTTTGAAAAAGATAAAAATCTATTGATGATTGAGACACATATATGAAAGCTCAATTATTTATTGAGCTCTCAGCAAGTGACAAAATATAGAATAAGAACTACCAATGATTAGATATTATAATAATAATTTTATATGCTAAAAATGAGGAATCAAAAAACAAGTAAAGGGTGTTGGCATGCTTGCCTCCACTAAGCTTGAGTGTTAATTACATTTGCTTTTTAACAGTCTTTGGGAAATGAGAGGGCAATATGGACATTTTACTAGACACCCAGAAATGAAATATAGATGCTTTTCTGGTTTTTTGTCTTGATACAAAAAAGAAGCACCAATCCCTTTCTCTCTGTCCTTACCTTTGTCTTTTCTTTTGAAGTGATTCTTTTATGTAGATACAAAAATGATGCATGATATCCAAGAATATATTCATACTAAAGGATAAATTTTTATCTTTATATGGACATTTACCCTTAAATTTTTTTCAAATATATAAGTATCAAGTATAATATTCAAAATTAATTTATATTTCTCTAATAGATAAGAAAAGGAAATTGTTGTAAATTTAATCACAACTTCACATAACATGCACACGCAGAGACCACTAATCCTTAAACACCATACTCAAGTTTCACAAAGTATATTTTATCGAGACTCTAGATAATTTTAATGAATTTTATTCTAATAGATAATTTTTTTAATAAAAAAGATATGTTTTATTTTTTTAACGTACTTTGAAATTTTTGTATAGTAAAAATAAAAGTATTAAAAAACTTTTTTTAAGAAGTTATAATTTATATTATTTTAAAAAATTAAAAAATATTTTTTATATAATAAATAAATAAAAAGTATTTTTATATTATTATATTCAAATATAATTAATAAATAATTTTTTTATATAAAATATCTAAACCTAAAATTATTTTTATTTTTTTATAAAAGAGTTACTTAAAACTTTTTTTATAAAAAATTAAAAACTCATCCAAACAAGTCTCTTCTCATAAATTCTCTCTCTTCTCATCATTTAACACTTTATTTAGATGCTATTTTTGATAAAGATATTTTTTTATTTTTTTATAAAAATAATAATTTTATTTTTGAATATCTTATATAAAAAAAAATTTTATCTATCGTTTATATTTGAGTAAAATAAGATAAAAATATTTTTTTTGTAAAATATTTTTTTAAAAAAAATCTTTTAAAAAATATAAATTATAACTTTTAAAAAAAATAATTTTTTATTTTTTTAATATTTTTAATTTTATTATTAAAAATTTATCAAATATATTAAAAAATAAAAAAATTATTTTTTATTAATTTAATAATGGCCAAATAAACACTAAATTAGCTTTAAGGTTTACCATTACATGAGCAGAGTACATTTTGGCCTTTTGCCGCCACACTATTTCTACTACACTGCTCTGCTACTCCATCTTCTTTATTCTTTTTCTCCTCTCATACTGTCATCTTATTTTTGTAGTTAAAAGAAAAATTAAATAATACTTTGTTGGATTATTATTACTATTTGTTAAGAACACATGACAGCTACTAATAAGGCACCTTAACCATGTTTCTCTCTCTGCTCTTTTGCCATCTGGGTTGTTACTCATTGTCCACTTTCTTCTTGTTTTTCTCTTCTTTCTCATCATCACACTCAAAATCCTGAATTTGGTTTCTGCAACTTTTTTGTCTTCATCACTCTTATCCACTTTATTATTCATATACTTCTGCTTCTTAGCCCCCACTACATGTTAATACACTTTCTGTTGTTTTTAAGGCCAAAGTTTGTAACTTTCAGTCAACATTTTTAGCACCAATGTCTAGAAGAAGCAGTGCGTTGTTTTATCTCTTTCTTGCAGTGCTTGTTGCAGAAAAAGTTAGCTTTTGCTTTTCTGCTAAGGTAAATTCAGGCACAAGTTATTGTTTTTATGTCCCATGTTCTTTTTTTTTTTTTGTTTCTCTTGGTGTGTGTGAGGAACTTTTGTTATGATTTGTTTCTTGTATTGCAGGTTTATGTAGTGTACATGGGAAGCAACAATGGTGAAAACCCAGATGATATTCTGAAGCAACACCATCAAATTCTTGCTGAAGTTCATAGTGGAAGGTCAGTTTTTTTTTTCTGAAATCTATGATGTAGCCGACCCACCTTAGAAATTTTTTTTTTTGTTATTGTTGTCTGTATCTGTGGCAGTAGCATTTGATTTGAGTCATTGGAATTGTTTTTGATGCAGCATTGAGGAAGCACAAGCTTCTCATGTTTATAGCTACAAGCATGGTTTTAAAGGATTTGCAGCCAAGCTCACTGATGAACAAGCTTATCATATTTCAAGTATGCCATTGAGATTTTCCTTCTATTTGATTTGCAAATCATCTGTATCACAGTTAGTTATGAATGTACCAAATCTTTTGTTTGATAGAATTATAGAATAGATGAAGTAAAATAATACTTTTTTCCTTTGATCCATTTAGACCAAGATTAGTAGTAGTGTCTAATGTAATAGCTTTTCTATTGTGTTTAAATTTGAGCAGAAATGCCAGAAGTGGTTTCTGTGTTCCCCAATTCCAAGAGAAAGCTGCATACAACTCATTCATGGGACTTCATGGGGCTTCTTGATGACCAAACCATGGAGACTCTTGGCTACTCCATAAGGAACCAAGAAAATATCATAATTGGTTTCATTGATACTGGTAAAGTAACCAACAAGTGTTACTATTTTTAGTAAAAGTGTCATAGTAGACAGTAATTCTTGTTGCATTAAATTTCTTGACCCCCTACATGCTCAGAATAATAATAAATTTGAGACCTTTTTCCCTTAGAAGTACCATATAGGCATTAATTCTTTGGTTCAGAAGAACTTCAACTTCCAGTTCCAGTTTTAGTACACAACTTCCATATTAGCCTTTCATTTATTACTTTTGTGTCAGAAACTCTGCCCCCCTTTATGTTTCTCCTTCTAGCAGTAGAATCTTAAGGAAGCTATTATTAATGACAGTGGAACATAATTAAGGTAGTCACATTCTTTCTAATGAAGAGGGTAATCACACATTCACAATTACTCTTAAGGTTTATCAAACACACTACAAAATATCTTAAGGAGCTTGCTTTGTTGAAGACCATAATTACTTGGATTTTGCTAATGGAATCACCTACTATTATTCACATAGGAATTTGGCCTGAATCCCCAAGCTTCATTGACACTGACATGCCTCCAGTGCCACCTGGATGGAAGGGAAAATGTCAACCAGGAGAAGCATTCAATTCTTCAACTTGCAACAGGTTTTTGATTCAATTGAAACTTATCTTCTCACCAATTTTATTCTTCTTTTCCCCTTCATTTCACATCATAGATAAAACCATGAGGATGACATCTTTCATTTGTTAATAATATTAATAAAATTTATGGAACAGGAAAGTAATTGGAGCTAGATACTATAAGAGCGGATATGAAGCTGAAGAGGAAGGTTCGGATGCAAAGATCTCATTCAGATCTGCAAGGGATAGCACCGGCCATGGTAGCCATACAGCGTCCATAGCTGCAGGGCGCTATGTGGCAAACATGAACTATATGGGGCTGGCAGCTGGAGGAGCCAGGGGAGGTGCACCTATGGCTAGAATTGCTGTGTACAAGACATGTTGGGATTCAGGTTCTGATATTATTAGTTACCTCCTTAATTCCTAGTTGATCATGTTTTCTATTCTTGTTTTATATTTTCAGATCCTAAAGAGGGTATTTTAGTCATAGAATTATTATGTAGCAGGTTGCTATGATGTGGACTTGCTAGCTGCATTTGATGATGCAATAAGAGATGGGGTTCACATTTTGTCACTATCTCTTGGAGCTGAGTCTCCACAAGGAGACTATTTCAGTGATGCAATATCTGTGGGGTCATTTCATGCTGCCAGCCGTGGTGTTCTTGTTGTGGCATCAGCTGGCAATGAAGGCCACCCTGCCTCTGCCACTAATCTTGCCCCATGGATCCTCACTGTTGCTGCCAGCTCAACAGACAGGGATTTCACTTCTGACATCATTTTTGGAAATGGTGTTAGAATCATGGTAAATATTCTTAGTCAAAAAGAGATTCTTGCGTGGATACAAATCTAACATCTCGTATTTGGGAGTATGCCTGAATATGAGATGTTAGAGTTGTATCTACGAAAGGAATTCTCAATCTTACTAGTTTCTTTTCAAAGGTGGACTTTGTTCATACAAATTATTAGTCCCTTGATTAGTTTGCTATGATTAATGAAACAGGGTGAAAGTCTTAGTATCTCAGAAATGAATGCTTCCACAAGTATAATATCTGCTTCTGAAGCCTTTGCAGGATACTTTACCCCTTATCAATCCAGGTGAAGCAAGGTACTTAAAAGTAAGAACTATGAAGAAACCAGTTCAAGAAAATGGCCTTTTAAGTTAGATTTTGTTGTGTTTTCTGTAGTTACTGTTTAGAGAGCTCTCTTAATAAGACCAAGACCAAAGGGAAAGTGCTAGTGTGTAGGCATGTAGAGAGTTCAACAGAATCAAAGGTGGCAAAGAGCAAGATAGTGAAAGATGCCGGAGGAGTTGGAATGATACTCATTGATGAGACAGATCAGGATGTTGCAATTCCATTTGTGATCCCCTCAGCTATTGTTGGAAAGAGAATTGGAGCAAGGATTCTATCTTATCTCAGAAGAACACGGTTTGTTTCATAACCTCTCAATTCACATCTGCTAGAAATGTAACCAAAATACTTAGTTATCTATATATGATCTTAGATGTTCAACATGATATATAAAATTATGAATACAATTATCATATATCTTCCTAAATAAGCTATGCTTTTTCTGCATTATCTACATAGTCTTACCAAGCATCATGTTGTTTGTTATATGGTGAAACAGTACTCCTATGTCAAGGATTTTCAAAGCAAAGACAGTTCTAGGAGCCCAGCCTGCGCCACGTGTAGCATCATTTTCTTCTAAAGGCCCCAATGCACTCAACCCTGAAATTTTGAAGGTGATACTCCCTTTCATCTTTGCATTCTTTACAACATTCATTGAATACTCCTTTTGTCCCCTTTTGTTTGTCATTGTTTTTTCTCTTATACATCCTTAGGTCAATGTATATGCATTAACCGAAGGATATACTGAAAAATAACATGGATAGGTAAAAGGAAACAGAATGATTGACTTTCATTTCATTCTTGGACTTGTTCTGACACTGTACTTGTAATGTTACATAGCCTGATGTGACTGCACCAGGACTGAATATACTTGCAGCATGGTCTCCAGCAGCTGGAAACACCTTCAATATTCTCTCTGGAACTTCCATGGCTTGTCCTCATGTCACAGGAATTGCAACCATAGTCAAAGCTGTACATCCTTCATGGTCTCCATCTGCTATCAAATCTGCTATCATGACCACTGGTAACATCACTTTCTAATTGTTTATGTCAGTTTCTAGGGGCCTAAAACTATGTTTCAGATTTCTTGATCAGATAAATTGCAACAGAAAAATTTAGTACTATATCATCTTAACCCTTGAAAGATTAGTTCACTTACAAAATAATTTCTTAGAGATTGATGTTAGTTTTGACTAAATTGCCGTTTTGACCTTTGAAATATTAGTTTGCTTATAATTTGGTTCTTTCTTTGGTGGATTTGTCAAAAGGAACCAGTTTTTCAAATACCAAGAATGATTATCAATCTTTGAGGGACTATTTTCTCGACGAATGAATCTTTCGAAGGTCCTAATAGTGGTTTAAACAAGAAAAATCCTTAATTGATTATCTAAATCCCAGATACTGAACATTGGCATGAATGACTTCAATTTGCAGCTACAATTCTGGACAAGAACCATAGACCGATTAGCGCGGATCCACAGCAAAGAAGGGCTAATGCATTTGACTACGGATCAGGTTTTGTGAACCCTGCAAGAGTTCTTGATCCTGGTCTCATCTATGATTCAGAGGCATCAGATTTTGTCACATTCCTATGTTCAATTGGCTATGATCAGCATTCACTCCATCTTGTCACAAGGAACAACAACAGCACATGTGAGCATAGAACACTCACAACTGCTTCTGATCTTAATTATCCATCAATTACAGTGCCAAATCTCAAAGACAGTGCCTCAGTAACTAGGATTGTTACCAATGTTGGAAAATCAAGAACTATTTACAAAGCTTCAGTGCTTTCTCCACCTGGTGTTAATGTCACTGTTATTCCAAACAGATTAGTATTCTCAAGATTAGGACAGAAAATCAAGTTCAGAGTGAACTTCAAAGTGAATAATGCTCCATCAAAGGGTTATGGATTTGGGTTCTTGTCATGGAGGAATAGAAGATCACAAGTCACAAGTCCCATAGTTGTCAAGGTTGCACCTTCAAATCATGGATTGGTCAGATAGTAATGCATGTAAATATATAGCAAAATATATATGTTAGTTTAAGAGTTTGAGATTACTATAGTCCATAGAACAACCATTCATATTGAATTCCTATTGACCAATGCCAAAGTTCACTAGTTTATATGATTGGCGCATAAGCAATCATTATATAAAACAGAATTCAAAGAAATTATATATGTAGATGCTTTGAGGTTACTTCCATTATTATTTATGGTTAATTCCTATTTTTAGATATGTTGAACCTGCATGAAATAACAAAAGTTGATCGTATTATGTACCCTATTTTGTAGGACAAACTTTTTACCTACCTCAAAACTGTAAGTAAAATACCCACATTTAATTGGCTCTAGGATCACTCACTCATATAAATAACACTATCATATTTTTCATCTCTCAAACTCACTAACACAGGGAGAGAATTTTCACATTTCAAAACATACACATTTCATTATGGAACACACAAAATACATAAGGTATATGTGCCTTTATATAGGCAAAGTTTTATACTAAAAGTTCATGATTCTACTAGCTTCTTGATACATATACTTATCCAACTTTGCTTCCTAGGATCACTTACTCATATAAATGACACTATCATATTTTTCATCTCTCAAACTCACTAACACAGGGAGAGAATTTTCACATTTCAAAACATACACATTTCATTATGGAACACACAAAATACATAAGGTATATGTGCCTTTATATAGGCAAAGTTTTATACTAAAAGTTCATGATTCTACTAGCTTCTTGATACATATACTTATCCAACTTTGCTTCTTACTTTGACTATTCAAATAAGTAATCTTCATGTAATTTCTAGCACATCTTGAAAATTCTTTATTAAGCTTAGTCATCAATCTTGAAGCTTCCAATGCACTTCATGATTCTTCTAGTATGGAGGTGATGAGTGCAACTTCCATTCAATTCCAATTCAATTTGATTTTGAACTTCTTAAATGTTGTAGAATGTTGTAGTTATACTACTCTCTTGAATGTTCTTCAAAAATTTTCAATCTTCCAACATCTTCTAGTAAATAGATGATTATTGTTTTCAACTCAAATTTTGCTTCTTCAATTCTTTAACCATGTTTCATGAAGATTCTAGTCCATGCAAGTTGATTTAAAATTTTTAATCAACATTGCCTCCCTTAAATCAAACTTGCAGAATTAATCATTCCAAGCATCTTCTTCAATTTGTAAAATAACTCAGTCTTCAATGGCTTTGTAAAAATATCTGCAACTTGTTCTTCAGTTGGACAATACTCGATGACAACTTCTTTTTCATTCACCAATTCTCTGATTTTGTGAACCCGAATATCAATATGCTTCGATCTTCCATGGAATACTGGATTTTTGCAAAGTGCAATAGCTGACTTGTTATCACAAAATATTGTTGTTGGAGTGCTTTGTTTCTCGTTCAATTCCTCAAGAATTCTTCTTAGCCAAACTGCTTGTGTTGCACAACTTGTTGCTGCTATATATTCTGCTTCTGCTGTAGATAGTGCTACTACTGGTTGTTTCTTTGACGACCATGAAATTGCACCAGAACCAAGATGAAATACAAACCCTGAAGTACTTTTTCTTGTTTCTATATCTCCGGCCCAATCACTATCAGTGTAGCCAACAAGATTTACTTCATTAGTATTCTCATAATAAATTCCATCATTTAAAGTACCTTTGATATATCGAAGAATTCTCTTTGCCGCTTGCAAATGGTTGATACAAGACTCCTCCATAAATCTGCTAAGCAAACCAACTCCAAACACAATATCTGGTCTAGTCGCAGTCAAGTATCTCAGACTTCCAATCAAGCTTTTGTAGTATGTGGGATTTACTGCTCTTCCTTTATCTTCTCTCAACAATTTGAACTTCTCTTCGACTGGAGTAGAAACTGGTTTTGAGTGCTCCATCTGAAATTTCTTCAAAATATCATTTGCATATTTTTTTTGAGAAATGAAAATTCCACCATCTTTTTGAACTACTTCAATGCCAAGAAAGTAAGACATCAAGCCCATATCTGTCATTTCAAAGTGCTTTATCATAGCCTCCCTGAATTCTGCAATTATCTTCAAATTGTTCCCAGTAAAGATCAAATCATCAACATAAAGACACACGATCAAGATATCTCCATTTTCAACAAACTTGATATAAAGAGTATGCTCAAACGGACATCTTCTGAAACCATTTCAATGAAATAAGAATCAATCTTCTTGTACCATGCTCTTGGTGCTTGCTTTAATCCGTACAAAGCTTTCTTCAATTTATAAACTTTATCTTCTTTTCCAAGAACTTCATATCCTGTAGGTTGCTCAACATACACTTCTTCTTCTAAAGTGCCATTTAGAAATGCAGACTCAACATCCATTTGATGTATCTTCCACTTATTTTGAGCCGAGAGTGAAATAATCATACGAATAGTGTCTAACCTAGCAACAGGAGCAAATACTTCAAAATAATCGATACCTGGTTTTTGTTTGTATCCTTTTGCAACTAATCTTGCTTTGAAACGATCAACTTCACCACTAGGTTTGTACTTAGTCTTGTAAACCCACTTTTCTCCAATCGGCTTCTTATCTGCTGGTAAATCTGTCAGCTCCCATGTGTCATTCTTCTCAATGGCATGAATCTCCTCATCCATTGCTTTCTTCCAATTGTTGTCTTTAAAGGCTTCTTCAAAGTTCAACGGCTCACAATCTGAAAATAGAGCAAAATTTATGATTTCTTCATCGGACGGATCGTTGTCATTGCCAACTTCATAATCTGCTAATCTAGCAGGTAGTCTCCTCTCTCTTTGAGGTCTTCTTAGATGATTCTGGTTGTTCGGTTGCATCCGGTTGTCTTTCTTCTTCATCATCACATGTATTTGGAATTATAGTCCGCTGCTTTTCTATCTTTGTGTTCCAATCCCACATGTCTTTCTCGTCAAACGTCACGTCTCTGCTGATGATCACTTTCTTTGATTCTGGATTGTACAACTTGTATGCTTTTGAGTCTGTGCTATAGCCGATAAAGATACACTTCTCGCCCTTGTCATCTAACTTCTTTCTTAATTGATCTGGTACATGGGCATAAGCGATACACCCAAAGACTCTAAAATGATGAATGGAAGGCCGCTTTCCACTCCAAGCTTCCTCGGGAGTTTTATCACAAACACTTTTTGTTGGACACCTGTTTAAAATATGAACTGCTGTTGCGACTGCTTCTGCCCAAAACTCTTTAGGCATTTGTTTTGACTTGAGCATGCATCTAACCATATCCATGATGATTCTATTCTTTTTTTCAGCAACTCCATTTTGTTGAGGAGTGTATCTAGTTGTTAGTTGGTGTTGAATTCCGTGTTGCTTAAAGTATTCTGAACATGCAAGATATTCTGTTCCTCTATCTGTTCTGAGAATTTTGATTTTACAGCCACTTTGTTTTTCAACAAACGCCTTGAATATCTTAAAGACATCACATGCTTCTGATTTCTGTTTCAGAAAGTATACCCATGTATATCTACTAAAATCATCAATAAAAGTGATAAAGTACCTGCTACCACCATTACTTGGAACTTCTACAGAACAGAGATCTGAATGCACAATTTCAAGTAATCTTCTAGCTCTCCAAGACTTTCCTGTAGGGAATGGATCTCTGTGCTTCTTTCCCAGTTGACAAATCTCACAAATACAATTGGCAATATGAATCCGTGGTAGACCAGAAACAAGTCCTTTTCTTGACAGGTAGTTTAGGCCAGAAAAATGAAAGTGCCCAAACCGCATATGCAACAACCAGTTATCATCAAGTATCATAGAACTCATGCAAGAGGGATTAACATGTTGAATTTTTAACGGAAAGATTCTGTTTGAAGTCATCTTTGCTTTATCAATGAACCTTCTATTGTTGTCAAATACAGTGCAATATCCACGATAAGTTATCATCTTATATCCCTTCTCAGATAATTGCCCCATACTCAGTAAATTGTAATCAAGTTCAGGAGCATAGAAAACATCAGAAATATAACTCAGAGAATCATTTTTCAATCTAATTGGTATGTGCCCTTTTCCTTCAATAGGAATCTTTGTACTATTACCAAACTTCAATAATAGTTTAACTGAATCATCTATTGAAGAAAATAACTCCTTTCTACCAGACATATGATTATTGCAAGCATTATCCAAGTACCATATATTTTCATCTTCAGCACATGAATTACTTGTAAAAAAATAAAGTCTGAGTACCCAGATTGTTATCAGTATTTTGATGCTGATTTTCTGCAACGTGTGCTTGATTATTATTCATCACTTTGAATCTGCAATCTGCTACTTTGTGTCCATACTTTCCACAATGAAAAACAGTTGAAATTGGTTCTTTCTTGATGAAAATTTCCTCGACCTCTTCCTCAGTTGATAGGCCTGAAATTCGTTCCACCTCTTCCTTGATTAGGTGGTGTAAAGTTATTGTAACTTCCTTGGTTGTAATTGCCACGACCTCTACCTCTGAAACTTCCTCTGCCTCTACTTTGAAAATTAAAACCACGACCTCGTCCTTCTTGTGTACGGTTTGATTCTGCAACGTTGTTGAGATTCACTCGACTTTTCAGGGCTTCCTCAGTTGATTTTTCTGACTTCTCCAATATTCTGCTGATGTGGCTTTCCATAGTTCCTTACAACTCTGCAATCGTCATAGTATCCATATCGTGGGACTCTAGTATCGTAGTCACCACATGGTCATACTTCATCGGCATGGTGCGAAGAATTTTCTCCACCACTTTGCTATCGGGTATATCTTCTCCACAAACTCTCATCTTATTGACAAGATCTGTAAGACGAGTAAAATATTGCTCAACGGTTTCTGAGCTAGACATCTCGTACCTTTCATATTCTCTTCTTAAAGACTGTAGCTTTGCTTTCTGAGCTTTATCTACGCCTTTGTATGACAGCTTCAACGTGTTCCATGCTTCCTTTGCACTTTTGGCATTTGCTATT
Organism: Arachis stenosperma; assembly: GCF_014773155.1. Taxonomy (NCBI): domain Eukaryota; kingdom Viridiplantae; phylum Streptophyta; class Magnoliopsida; order Fabales; family Fabaceae; genus Arachis; species Arachis stenosperma. The sequence continues at coordinate 13,765,582 of NC_080377.1, forward strand.
TTGCCAAACACCGTATAATCTACTCCTTGATGAATTTGAGATAGCGCCAATTGATCTCTCCTCTGTTGGGCAGCATCTGCTCCTTCTTGCAAACCCGGTTCAATAAAATTTCACAGGTTTTGGGCCTTCAAATGGGTAGACATCAAAGTCTCCCAATAACTATAATCAAGTTTTCCATCTAACTTAGGACCAGACCACACAATATTGAAAGTGTTTGCCATACCGACTCTATGAATAAACAACTATGTGAGAACTCTCCCACACCTCACAAACTCTCAAATACCAGGCGCTGGATTAACCAGCTCTGATACCAATTGTAAGTAAAATACCCACACTTAATTGGCCCTAGGATCACTCACTCATATAAATGACACTATCATATTTTTCATCTCTCAAACTCACTAACACTCATAAAACAAGGGAGAGAATTTTCACATTTCAAAACATACACATTTCATTATGGAACACACAAAATACATAAGGTATATGTGCCTTTATATAGGCAAAGTTTTATACTAAAAGTTCATGATTCTACTAGTTTCTTGATACATATACTTATCCAACTTTGCTTCTTACTTTGACTATTCAAATAAATAATCTTCTTGTAATTTCTAGCACATCTTGAAAATTCTTTATTAAGCTTAGTCATCAATCTTGAAGCTTCCAATGCACTTCATGATTCTTCTAGTATGGAGGTGATGAGTGCAACTTCCATTCAATTCCAATTCAATTTGATTTTGAACTTCTTCAATGTTGTAGAATGTTGTAGTTATACTATTCTCTTGAATGTTCTTCAAAAATTTTCAATCTTCCAACATCTTCTAGTAAATAGATGATTATTGTTTTCAACTCAAATTTTGCTTCTTCAATTCTTTAACCATATTTCATGAAGATTCTAGTCCATGCAAATTGATTTAAAATTTTTAATCAAGAAAAACTCATTACACTAATCCCATTAAAGAACTCATGAAACCAAACATATGCAGTAAATAACTTTGCACATTTCTGTCCAGAAAGAGAAAACCTTGCACGTTTTTTAAAATAAGTATTTAACATATGTATATGTGCATGAGTCAAAAGGATTAATATATACATACCATCATTAAGCTATACAGTTAGATCACTCTACAAAATTACAAATCTTTCCAACATGTTTAATAATTGTAAGATTATACAACAATCCGAAAAGAAAATAGACCATATGACTATATCCAACATGTTCTTCCAATTTGGTTTAACATTCTTGAGTATATACTGAGAACTTCATTCTCAAGCCTTTTACCAGCTTGTCCTGTCTTTAATTGGTCTTTCTTCTTGAATTTCTTCCAATTCTTCCTCCTCGGTTCTTCTACCAGCCTGCTCTTTCCAGTAAGCAACCAACTTCTTCAGTCGTGCTATCTCTTTCGAAGAAACATTCTTGCTAGGATCATTCACTATTGACCTCACTCGCGATGCATACCTAAACAAACATGAAACACAAGAATATTGTTAAAATAAAACAGAAGAAATAATAAAAGAAAATCAATATAGCAAAGATCAAATAACATACATAAGCGAGTTATGCGTCTCGTCTAAGTTTGATGCCACTGGAGAAACATTTACAAACATGAGAGTTTTAGCATTACCACCAAGGGAATCGCTCATTAACATAGTTAATTTGTGATTCCTATAAGGAATGTGTTGACCACCATTAGACAAAGCACTAATCACATCTCCAAGTGCTGATAACGATTTGTTAATGCTTTGAGCTTCCTTGAGTTGGCTACCTACTGAACCCGATTTCTTCACCCTTTCTGAACCAGCAAGATCCACAAAACTCAACTGTGGTATTTCAACAAAATAGTAAATATTCAGAATTTTTAATCAAAATTAATATTTTACATTGTCACTTAAATTCGTTATATATGGTGTCAAATGTTTAAAAATATTATAACAAAGATTGAAGGAAATAAAACTCCAAAGAATACCTTTCCCCTTGCAACTGCTTGACTTTGAAGGTTGGTACTCTCAATGACAACTGATAGAATGAGATGAGATCTTGAACTTTCTTCATTCATTTGTGTACCCGATGTATGACGCCGGTCGGATCCTCTTTGTATTATATTATTCAAATCTTCTATTTTAGAAATTGGCCGAACTGTTACATTTTCCACAGCCACCATACCCTAACAACAGAGAATTAAAGATGAAGTCATTAATATTACAAGAATGATAACATTGAAAAAATGCTTAGTATTACAAATAGAATCTAAAAGATAAGTTTGAAATAATTACCGTTGAGTCTTTCTTGATCTCCAACTTTGAATGTTTTGCATTCTTAGGTAACAAAAGATCTATAAGGGTATCTTGATATAATTCTACCATGTATGCCTGTATCGGTTATACAAGAAAAGTTAATTTAAGAAAACAATAAGAAACATTTGAATAATTTCTATCACTGGTTATGATGAACCTCAGATATTATGCACAAAAACATAGATATAAAAAATATAATTTACTCTTCATTTGGACATTGACTAGATCAAGTTATATAGTTAACTCAATGATTTTCAATTTAAAAGGATTTACCTTTAACGAAAAGGCATACTTGCTATTATCTCTCCTTAAAATTCTAAAAAGCTCAGCAGTTGCACGAGGGGTAAGTCCGGGGTTGTTTTCACTTCCATAGATGGTAAATGTCTTTCCAGAACCGGTTTGACCATAAGCAAATATACAGACATTATATCCATCCACAGCAGATTGCACCAAATACTGCATTGTAATTAATAAAAAATCAGTAACAAGTGAGCTAAGTTAATATATAAGTTGTTGTACTAAGACTTGCCTTTGTATCATCAAATACACTCTCTTGACTTGCACCACCATCAAACACACGGTCATATACATACTGCTTTGGCTTATCTTCTTTCCACATATGCTCGACCGAAAACTCATCCACCACAGCAAGCGCTTGTCTTTCTTTCTCGGCAATCTCCTTTTCGCTAAGAGGTCTTAGCCGACAATAAACTCTAATTTTGCCTTTCATATCTGAAATAAATTCAAGTTCCAAAGTTGTTAACATGTCAAATGCATATATATCGGCACATTCACAAAATTATATCCTACTTATGTAGTTCTTGTTATTCACCTTCTATTGTATTATAATAACGTTTCCTTAAAACTTGTTCTTCCTTATAAAGCGCTTCCATTTCAACTAGTTGAGCCCCTTGCATCTTCAATATAGCAGCCGTTTGTTCGTTCTTTCTATCAATGTCCTGAATAATGAACAATGATCAGATATAATCAAATGAATGTGAAGCACATATAGATAGTTATATACAATTCGAGCAGTTAAGCAAACCTCTTTCAATTCTCTCAATTCTTCTAATTCCTTCAAATTATTTTGCAAAGCAGCCAACTCAGAGTCCTTTACTGAAATATTAGACTTTGCAAGCACTAATTCTTGTCTAAGCCCTTCTAGCTTCTTTTCAAGCTCAAACACTTGAGACTTTGTAAGCTTGCGTTCTTGCTCAAGTTTCCGTTGAAGAGACGTAATCTGCATTACAACCAACAGGGTCACATTGATTGACCATCATATTCAATCAATTGTTTTTAATTTAGAATGTTGATTATTTTTGTTATTTTTTACATCACCTCTTCAGAACTTCTCTTCTCAAGCACAGATAGTTTCTCTGCCAAAATCACTTTTTCATCCGTTAAGCTTTTGATAGTTTCTTCAGCTGCTTGCAACTCCTCTTTACAAAGTTTTAGTTCACTTTCAAGCTTTTGTGAGACCTATTAGATGTCATCCAAAGTACATAGTTTATAAACTTAAAAATGACAAGTTTAATCAGAGAGATGAATTGACGGTATGATATTGAATAACACTTCATACAGTATCTTACTTGATTATTTGTTCCAATGAGTTCCTTTTTGGCAGCATTCTCTACTACTAGATTATTCAATTTGGCCATCTTTGCTTCCATGTTCTTTTTCTCAAGAATTGCAGCCTAGTGAAGATCATAATTAGTAAGGTAAATAAGAAGATAAAAAGAAGGTTTAGCTCATTCCATGAATTCAAGACTTTCACCTGAAGTGCCTTATCTTTTTCACTGCATAATGATCTAAGTCTATCACGATCATTCGAAACTTCCTCGAGATTTTTCCGATCAGCATTTAAGGATTCTTTCAAGCCCTCCAATTCTTCTTGCATCGTCTCTTCTTGTTTTTGCTTTTCATGCAATTCTTGATACAACTACCCAAGATAATGCAAAACATTATAATTATTTACAGAAAAACGTGAATTATACACCCCATAAGATATGGAAAGTTTCTTCTTTCCTTTTCTTTTTTTTTTCATTGATAACTTTAGGCAAGAAGCAAGTATCCTAAATATACTGGAGGACAAGCAAAAACAACTATTACCAAAAATATTTACTTAGAAAATTGAAGCAACTAAGCCTTATAGGTTTCTTTACAATGTAACAAGCCACAAAAATGAATCATAGATTTTATTTCATATTTGTTGTACAACTAGAATCTTAAACTTACTTGATCAACATTTTTTTGCGATTCTTCAGCAAGCTTTGATAAATCTTTAACACGCTTCTCATACAACTCCAAGTTAGGAGGCTTAAAATTATTAGAAATATCCCCATTCAAAGAACCAGTAGCAGCAGACCGTGCTTTTGAATAGCGGCGCAGCATTACATCATTTATATGTGTTTGAAGTGCTACACAAATTTCTTCCCCCTGCAATGAAGGTAAAAATATCGGTAAGAAAAATTAATGCATAAGTGAGATATATGCTAATGATTATTCAAGTTCGTATAAGGGGATTGTGTAGCACCATGAAGATATTATACCTGCTTGGTTTCAAACTGGAATATGTGAAGAACACCAGCAACTCGCATTTTAAAAAATACTGCGGTATTACTGCTTCCAAATTGCATTATGTCTCTCAACTCAGCGGAGTGCAAATATTCCTTTGGAACTGGACGGAAAAAATGAATCTAGACAATTGATCAAGGAAAACACAAATTAAAAGCATAATTCATCTTTAACCATGTACAATTGTATATTGCATAATGTTATATTTTTAACCAGTAATTTGTGTTAAATAAACTTACCCCTCTTTTGTTAATTCCTAATATTATTCGTCCAGGCAAGAGTCCAATAGGATCATCAATCTTACGAACATTGAAGAAAACAGAATTCCCATAAGGAAGTGCTCTCAATATACGTAGAAATTGTTGTCTTGCATCATCTTTGTTGAGATGTTCCTATGAAAAAGAGAGAATTCCTATGAACAACTGCGAAGCTTATGACAGAAGTAAATATCCGATTATAGAACAATCCCATACCAGTGAATGATAACGAGAAAGAATGTCCATCTCCCATTCCCGTTTTGCTCGTGTCATTGCAATTTGTCGTGGAAGGAATCGCTCCAAAAGTGAATTCCAGTCACTGAGAAATCAAGAATTATCAGTCAGCTTAAGTTGTGAGACTACAGAAAATGGAAAAATGACAAGTTCACTTGCTATGAAAATATTTAAATGACACTAAGACACTATTAAGATAATGAGAATCACATACGTGCATGCTTCAGGTGAGCTAAGAAATCCAATCTCAGCCAAGATTTGTAATGCAGAAAGCTGAGCAGCATCATCCTTTCCAATAGGATAATTGCCCAAAATATAATCATGCTGCAACTGTAATAACACATCCAAGCATGAAATTGAATAACTTGAAGAAGTTAATTGCGGCCTTAAAAATAAACTATATAAACTTTTATTACTTTGTAAGACTTCAAAGAGGAAGGACTTACCTGAACATAAGACAATTGCACAAACATTGGATCTGTCACTGCTTCGTCTGACTCACGGAATAACTTTTTCTTGAATATCAATTTGCAATGCAATATTTCTCCCTTACTCCGATCCTTTGCTGCTTTAAATTCCGCCAAGAGATCCCCAATATATTTGTTATCATCAAGGCCGACATACTCCTCTGGTAACAATAAAAGGAGCAGTTAGACTACTGCTTTTTAGCTATATATTATACAATCATGAAGAGGTCAAAAAAGGACATGCCATTCCCAGGGTCGGATGATTTGGAGCCGGTAACGACCTTGTGACATTCAAACAGACTAAAGGTCGAATAAGTTGACAGTTTAATAAGCCCTGCAAGTTCCTGTAGCAAATATGCTGTTAAGGAATAAACAATGCAAAAAATAGTTCCTTGATAGCAAATAGATATAAAATTTTCAAAGTACCTCAACAGCATCAGCAACTGTTGTTGACATGTCATATGTAATTTCTTCAAAAGTTTCATCCAAGAAGAACACTATGGTCGTAAGCTTTCTCCCAGTCATCAAAGCTTCAATCTCCTCACGACCGGGTGTTATGTTCCTAGGACCAGCCTTGACAGAGCGTTTTAAAGCATTTAATGTATTTAATGCAAGAGCTTGGATCTCAGAATCAGTAGCTGCACCATGTGCTACGTTATGGACATATTCCGACAAATAACCCCCTATATCTTTACTAGGAGGCATGGAAGATGCACATAAATACATGAGCTCCCATGCTTTAATCAAGTATTGCCTGGTTACAAGACAAAATATGTATTAAGCATTAGTATAGAATAAACAAAAAATATAGCTTCAATAACCAAAAACCATATAGTGTAACATTGGATACAAAATGTTTAAGTTGCACACCTCTCAGGGTTATTTCTTGTTTGTTTTGATATCTGAACAAAAAGTTCATCTCGAAGTTCTGAACGCTTCAAACTTTGCTTATATAGCTTAGCAACAAGCTCAACTCGTTCATCTAAGCTTATTGGAGTTACACGATCAGACGAATCAACTCCCATGTATTTCAGAATAATCTGGAAAAGTTTTGTTGCCCGGCTTACTAAATCACTATTTATCTTGAGCAATGATGTTGGTATTGGATCCTACACGAATCAATGAATTAGCTCTTCTTAAGCCGGAAAAGAATTTTAGTCATAAATATTTCAGGGAACTTGGTATTTGATTTAACTACCTTTTGGAAACAAAGCATGTCCTCAAATGTAAACTTCTCTCGAGTTTGAGGACCTACAGATTTTTTAGAGAAAAATCCACGTTTCCCGGCAGAATGGATTTGTTTCTGCATTAATTTCAGAAATCCGTCCACCTATGACAAGTAACATCAAAAGAAACTTGGTGAAGCCTTTATATGCATAATGCAAGAAATTCAAAAACACATTCATTTAGGTAATCAGTTAGACAAATATCATTGATATGGAAGCAGTATTATCTAAATAAATTATAATTATAGCTATTTCCCCCACCTGGAATTTGTCAATTAAGGGTACAGCTCCAGCAAGTTCTGCTGGAATAGCCATTGACATAGTTGATGGTGTGCTGCACACAAATCAAACACCAAATTATCAACTGCGGCGCATTGCATGATAGCAAACAGCAAACTTTCTCTATCTTGTTATGAAAATGGCCACTTAGTTAAAGGGAAGATGCAAAATAAGCATGTTGCAAAGGGTAAGAATGATCATAAACAAGAACAAAAATTCAAGAATATTGTTTGATGGCATAAAGTTAAAGTTGATATAGGATAGATGTGTGTGTAGAGGTGAAATTGCCGCATCATTGAAACAAAGCTCCAAACATGTGTGAGCTATACAAGTGATAAATATATAAAGGTAAAAGCAGAAGTTATATAAGCACCCTTTGCCTCCCCCTGATGTTCAAGGGATCACTATATAAAAATAACAAATCCAATTCTTGACATCAAATATAACATTGCAATATATCAAGAATGAAATGCAAAGGAGAATTTAATAATACCCTATAATTCAGAAGATATATATGCTAAATTCCAGCAAAGTAATTTGTAATCTTTATCAAACACTACAATGCAGATCATCACTTTTATCAATGTAACTCCAAAATAAAGGATGATACTCACTGTGGAGCAAAATTGGAGCTATCACTGTCATAGTCATCACCATTAGAGACATTAGCATAGGGGTGAACAGGTGTATCCTCATTGCCATTGTTAGAGCCAAAGGAAGATCTGCTTCCCATTGATGACGGCATATCCATGGTCATTTTACTTTCTGGATATCTGAAACTGTTCTGCATGACAAAATGGGAACCTAAAAAATAAAAAGCACACTTAAACACCTAAAAAGAGAGAGGCCAAAACACAGACACATAGGCACACACACAATTGAACAATGCTGAAAGTACAGAACACTAGCAACCAACCAACCATGAATCAAGCATGTGACATTCAGCAACTTCATGAAATTAATATGAAACAAGAAAAATAGACAGAACTGCATAGAAAAACGGCTATGATGAAAACACCATTTGTCAAAATCCCCAAACACAACCCAAGGGACCAAAATGCTTTTCAAGCATCAAACTATGCACTCCCCAGCCCAACAAAAAACAGGTTTTTGAGCTGAAACTTGGCACACACCCACTTCAGCATTCACCAGAAATTGCAAAAAAATCACACTGAACAGTTTAAAGGAGAGATTTTGAGCTGAAATAAAATAGGGCACAACTTGGAGGAGGGAAAATCCAACCTTTAGAACACCACCAAGAGAGTAGCAACAACAAATTGTGTCTGAAAAAGGTTGAAGAGAGAGAAAGATCTCTGAGGATGAAGTCAGAAACAGTCCAATGGGTTTGGAAAGAGAGAGAAAATGAGTTTAGAGTGTGATGTGAGAGAAAGTACAATAGCTTTATGAAAGCTTTAGCTTTGTTTTTGTGGGTTTAAAGAAAATCAGAACAAAAATAAAAAATCAAAATCAAAATGAGGTCTTTGTTGTGGATTGAGAATCAACAAGCATTGTGGCAAATGGTTGTTGTTGGCGTTGATGGTTCTTTAAAGAAAGAAGTAATGAAGAAGCGTTGGTGTTGAAACACAAGAGACTCCAAATGCAAATGCAAATGCAAATGCAGAGTTTGTGTTTATTTAAATTTCAAAATCACTGTTTTGAGAGTTCAGAGTTCAGACACAAAACAAATAAAAAGCTGCAACTTCATGTCACTTTCTCCTTCATTGCTTCCTTCCCTCTCATATATGCCAAAAACAAATATAATTAAATAGATAATTCAATATTATGGCCGAATTAAATAGCTGATTATACTAACACTTTAGTTTAAATGCAAAAATTATATTAACAGTTTAATTTGAATGAAGATTTTCATGTTTTTATTTAATTATATATGGTGATTTTATTACTTTTTTCATACTAGTTATTTTAATTGATTTTTTCACTTAATACTTAAATATTTATGTGAATAAAAGAATATAATTAAATGATAGTCAAATTATTCAAAAATTCAAATTAAACCTAATATGGAATTAGATTTTTTTAATATATAAAGAGAAAATCAGAAAATAGAAAATCTTGATTCTCATTGCTTGTTGGGTGAAATGAAGAGTTCTTTACCCCTTCCCTTTAAACTTCAGTTGTGGCTAACCAAATATGTATTTTGTATTGTTATAACCTAATATAAATAATATTTCTGAAATTAATTTTTAACATATATAATAATAATTTTAATAATGATGATATGCAGATATTTAGATTTTTTATGTGCTACTTTTTATAATATTTCATCCGAGAATCAAATCATAATATAATTGATTGAACAATTGAGTATTGACATTAAATTATATCCAATCCAATTCATTTATAGTTTTGGAATAATCTTGACTCTTTTTTTTTTCCAGCTATTATTATGAGAATGTATCATATACTATGTAGACACAGAATCAAATATAATAATAATAATACACTGTTCAATGGTTTTGCATGATTCAAGCATGATTGTTGATGTAATTGCATACTTAAAATAACATGAAAAGTAACATTTCCTTCTGTTGAAAGTCTGAAACTTTGATATAAAATAAAAATCTTTTTGGTATGCAACTATTCTTTTCCTCTAAATTAATTTAGTTACAGGCCAATGGCCATAGCCAAAAGGACAGGTATAAACCAGAAATCATGTGTACATAATTTGAAGTAGCTAATAACATTGGACCCACAACCTTTGTGCTGTTTTGTCCCTCTAAAGATTCGTCTCAAGTGACTCATTCACATGAAGAACTCATCACCCTTCTTCCAAATGGTGTGTGTGTGTGTGTGTGTATATATATATATATATATATATATATATATATATATATATATATAAAACTAAACAAGTTATTTTAAAGATAAGAATTTAAATTGGTAGTGAGTTATATCTTAAAGAGTTAATATTATGTATTGTCTTATTAATTGTGAATTTGTGATTACATTAATCTATCTATGGTGTTTCATTATATTAATAACCAATAATTTCTTTTTTTCTTCTTTCCATTCAAAATCTAGAAATTTCATATCAATATCTCAGTCTAAATATGGCATGCTATGCCCTCTCTTTATCAACATTTATCACCCATTTTGAAATTGCAAGTTGTGAGTTGTTCATCATCCTGTACCATAAATGTGTTATAAGATTGAAGCCTGTAAATTGGAATTCTTATTTAATTATTAGATATACTCTTTTATTTTTTTTATTGAAGTGCTTCTATTTTTAAGAAATTTAACTTATATAAATATTGAATCATATATTATCATAAATAAAATTTACTTGTCAAAGTTATTAATTGAATAATCATCTAAAAGAAATGATTGATCAGATTAATACATTATAAACTATGAAGCTTAATTACTTACAATATTAAATTTGGAGTAATGTTCTGTGGGGTTATGCGTGAGATTCAAAATAAATTATTGATGGATTAAAAAGGCTTGGAAATATGATGATAACCAATGATAATAAAAGGCAAAAACAGGAAAAGAAATTAATAATGAAAAAGAAAAAGGCATTTTATTAACTTAGCACAAAAGATATTAATTCTTATATAGTAAGGAAAATGAATTTTGTTTTTTCAAACACATGACCAATTTTGTTTTTATAAATTATATGTGATAAAGAATATTAAAAGAGAATTTTGTTTTGGGTAAAAAACCATAATAAGCCAACTGGCTCAAAAAATTACGTAAATACGCCAAAGCAAAAATCGTTTCAGCAATAAGCCAGATCGTATTTTTATATAATTCGAACCAGGTTGGTTCGAACTCTATTTGTTAGTAAATCGAACCAGGTGAGTTCGAATTAGGGTTTTTTGTTGGTAATAAGTCGAACCAGCCTGGTTCGAATTAAGAATGAAGGTAATTCGAACCATGGTGGTTCGAATTATAGAGAGAGAAGGTTTCCATGTAATTCGAACCGTGCTGGTTCGAATTACACCAATCGTAGTTCGAACCAGGCCGGTTCGAATTAGTGTGAGACTGAGCTGTATATATATGCTTCCAAACGTGAATTAGTCTCATTAGAGGGAATAGGATGGCTAGTGAGGAGAGTTTTGTGGTTTTGGTGCACCACAAAGGATCTGTTAATAGAAAAACTCGTTCCGGAGTAAAGTTCACAGATAAAAATCCTCTATGTATTGTCATAACATCTACGACGAGTTATGATGACCTTGTTAGCGCTGTACTAATGAAGCTCGGGTTGGAGGGTGCGAAGCGGGTAAAGAAGTTTTTCTATCGCATTCCAGTCACGGTGCTACAGAATACGGTGAAGTATGATTGCTTCACGATTAATAATGATGTGGACTTGCAAGTAATGTTTCTTTGTCGGCGGCAGTTTCCGGAGGTGAGGACACCGGAGTTGTTGGCACGGCTGGTTGATGTTGTATCCAGCTCCGGCGGTTCGAACAGGAATACGAACACGATAGCGAATCCAGCAGGTTCTAGTTCCCGGCCTGCCGTTGCTTCCTCGTCCGTCCCTGTGTACGAACCAGTGGTCCAACATGTCGCCTCCCCATCTTTCGCTGTTGACCTCAATGGCACCGATGGCGACGAGGTAGTGGAAAGGGAAAATTTGCCGAACGCTTTATTGGGAGTTGCACCTGTTGGCGTAGGAGACGGTTTTTTGGACGATGAAGAGGAGGATAACGTCGAGCCGGATATGATTGACGATGATAGCGCTGATGATATTGGAGCGACCGGGCCTACATTGGAGGTAGGTGGTTCTAGCTCTGGCACACAGCAGTATCCACCACATTTTTCCTCGTTGGACTTGGACGCCATGAGACATGAGGGGGTTTTAGGGCATGCTGTTGGATTCGGAGCTAGAGAGGCGGAAGGGACTACTGGTCTGACAGAGTTCCAGGTTGGTCAGCAATTCCAGGATAAAGATGAGGCCCTTTTAAGTGTGAAGACTTACAGCATCCGGCGAGGGGTACAGTACAAGATGGTGGAGTCCGATCACCGCCGGTATGTGGGCAAGTGTTCCGAGTTTGGGAATGGGTGCACATGGTTGATTCGACTGAGTCTCCGGAAGCGCAAGGGCATTTGGGAGGTCAAACGGTACAACGGACCTCACACTTGCCTGGCCACATCCATCTCGAGTGACCACAGGAGTTTGGATTATCATGTGATTTCGGCGTTCATTATGCCAATGGTTAGGGCCGATGCATCCGTGAGCATCAAGGTGCTCTTGAACGCCACGGCAGCGCACTTCGGTTTTAGGCCGACTTACCGGAGGGTTTGGATGGCGAAGCAGAAATCTATTGCCATCATTTACGGTGACTGGGATGAGTCCTACAACGACCTGCCTAGGTGGGTGTTGGGTGTGCAGCTGACGATGCCTGGTAGTGTTGTCGTCCTTAAGACGACCCCGGTTCGAGTTGGAGGACAAGTGGACGAGTCTCAAGCGTACTTTCACAGGCTTTTCTGGACTTTCCCGCCGTGCATCGAGGCATTCCGTCATTGCAAGCCGCTAGTGAGCATTGACGGCACACATCTGTATGGGAAGTATGGGGGGACGTTGCTCATCGCGATTGCACAGGACGGGAACTCGAACATTCTACCTGTCGCATTCGCACTAGTAGAGGGTGAGAATGCGGAATCCTGGACATTCTTTTTGTCGCACCTTCGACAGCACGTGACCCCGCAGCCCGGTCTGCTGGTTATATCGGACAGGCACAACGGCATCAAGGCTGCGCTTGAGGCCCCTGACGGCGGTTGGCTACCGCCATCTGCGTACCGTGCATTCTGCATACGACACGTAGCGGCTAATTTTGCCCTAACCTTCAAGGGCAAAGACGCTAGGAGGCTACTAGTGAACGCGGCATATGCGAAGACCGAGGTTGAATTTGATTACTGGTTTGATATCCTGCGATCTGAAGATCCGGCGATGTGTGAGTGGGCGAACCGGATTAATTACTCGTTGTGGACTCAGCATCGTGATGAGGGGCGGAGATTCGGTCACATGACGACGAACATCTCCGAGTGTGTGAACTCTATCCTGAAGGGGGTCAGAAATCTCCCTGTAGCATCCCTGGTGAAGGCAACATATTGTAGGCTTGCGGAACTGTTTGTTCGCAAGGGGAGAGAGGCTGAGGCCCAGATGGGAACAGGACAACAATTCAGTCAGCATTTGGTGAAGTGTATTGAGGCCAACATGAGGACGGCCAGGTGCTTCACGGTGACGCTGTATGACCGGGATAACTCCGAGTTCACTGTAGCAGAGACCACTCCGACTGGTTCTTTCTCCTTGGGTACTTACAGAGTATCACTTGCCTCTCGGACATGTGACTGCGGGTACTTCCAGGCTCTTCATTTCCCGTGTCAGCACGCACTTGCATGCTGTGCATACTCACGGGTCACCTGGACCTCTTACGTTCACAGCGTCTATCAGATTAGCTCGGTGTTCAATGTGTATCGGATGGGATTCACACCTCCGATCCCGGAGGGCTTCTGGCCACCTTACGACGGGCCCACGGTGATTCCAGACCCTGACAAGAGGCGTGCCAGAGAGGGTCGTCCTAGATCCACTAGGATACGGACGAATATGGACGAGGCGGATCCGAATCGGCCAAAGAGGTGCGGCCTATGTCGCCAACCCGGACACACACGACGTAGTTGCCCACAGGTTGGAGGCTCGTCTCAGACAGGACACCATTAGTTTGCATGTTGTTAGTGTTAGCATTATCTACATTAGTGCGCTTCTTGCTAGTCTTAGAGTTATTTAGATTATTTCCCATGTTGTTAGTGTCAGCATTATTTACATTAGAGCACATGACTTTTAGTTTGATTGTTGCGAGTAGTAATGAATATGGCTTCTTTAATTATGTATTTTTTTTCTTTAAAGTTCAATCATGTATCATAGTGGTTTGTACTTTTTTTGTTATGTTATAGTCTGTTTACCTATGTTTTTTTTTTATTTGTGTTCTGGGACATTCATTTTGTATGATCAATGAATCTTGAAATAGTTTAGTGTTTATTTTTTCTTATTAAATTGTGTCCGGGTTGGCGACATAGCCCGCATCTCTTTGGCCGATTCGGATCTGCCTCGTCCATAGATACACAGCTCAGTCAGTCTCACACTAATTCGAACCGGCCTGGTTCGAACTATGATTGGTGTAATTCGAACCAGCACGGTTCGAATTACATGGAAACCTTCTCTCTCTATAATTCGAACCACCATGGTTCGAATTACCTTCATTCTTAATTCGAACCAGGCTGGTTCGATTTATTACCAACAAAAAACCCTAATTCGAACTCACCTGGTTCGATTTACTAACAAATAGAGTTCGAACCAACCTGGTTCGAATTATATAAAAATACGATCTGGCTTATTGCTAAAACGATTTTTGCTTTGGCGTATTTACGTAATTTTTTGAGCCAGTTGGCTTATTATGGTTTTTTACCCTTTTGTTTTTGAAGAAGTTGTGTTTATATTATGTTTCTCTTCAATTCCTTTAAGCATTTTTTATTATTATTAGCAGCATCAAAGAAAAATGATTTGAAGCCATTGAACCGTCAGCAACTATTTTTAATTTTAGAGAAAAATATTTTAGTACTAACTCAAGCTCTAATAAAGTAATTCTTTTAATTTTTTAACCCACCTCTCATTTTATAATAATATGCAAATATGCAATTAACAGCATAGTTACAGGCAGTAATTTCAGATAAATAATAAATTGGAACATATTGACTTCTCCACATCTCAAGAGATTTTATGAAATAATTAACCATTCAATTTTAACATGCTAAAATAATATCAAATGTTCTTCATATGATCCCTACTGCCTAGTCCGAAATACATGTTCAAGAAACATTTTTTCCATTTTTTATCATGCCTTATTCTACAACTACAAGTCACTGAAGCTAACTAATTAATTCACAATATTGTTCAACTTGTCCTCAAATTCATTACATAGTTCAAGAGAATTAATAAATAACTGAAATGGACTCATTCAGAAAAAGAAAGAGCCAAATAATAATAACAATAATAATAACTTAATTGCAATAAGATCTTCTTTTCTTTATTTTTTTTTTTTTTTGGAGAGATATATTCTCGTCTTAGTAGCCAAAGTTGTACACATGGCCAATAAATTCCCAAGGTTGCCGGCTAGGGCCTGTGGAATGTAGTCAAATAAAAATAAAATAAAACTCCAAGGCATTGCAAAGAAGTGAAGGAAATTAAAACGAAGGGTTTAATTAATGTGAAGTTATATGATTCACGAGAATGGTCACTCTATTTTGACTCAGTATAAATATTTCAAAAACATATGAGCCGCATTGTAAATGAAATATTTGTCCTTAGCTTGTTTCAACATTTATGCAAAACAGAAAGGAAAACGAATAAATAGTCAAATTTATTTTGAAAGATTATTTATTTTTTAAATTAGTTTTTAAAAGATTATTTAATTATTTTTTTATTTTAAATTAATTATATTAATCTTTTAATTATTTTTTATGTCAAAATTTATTGATGTGACATGATATTATACTAACCATAGCATATACCTAACAGTCCTAATTTTTAAATGAAAGAGTCAATTTGGAGTTGATTTAATCTAATTTGATAAATTTATCATATTAATACCCAATTAAGACTGTTAGGTGTGTACTGTAGTGTCACTTAACATCTCACAATAGCAAACTCTGACACCATAAGTAATAAAAGTGACTAAAAGACTAATATGACTAATTTAAAATTGTTAAAAAATAAATTTAATTAAAAAAAATTTTGGAAACCAATTTAAAAATGGATAATTTTTCCGCACAAATTTCACCATTTACTTAAACAACAATAATAATATGAAAGGCAAGGCAACCTTAGAAGTTACTCTAACCAACAACCAAGGAGAGCAATCTAGGAGGGGTCTCTTTTGGCAATAAAGACATGCATGAGAAAGTTGAGGAGCATTCTTTAGTCTTTACTCTTCAATTGGGGTATGGTGGACCAAATTGCAATAACCCCGTAAAAGGGGAAAAAAAAACTTGATTACAAATCATCACTAGTAGTTGGAAAAAGGCAACATTAGGTAACCACTTAGACAAATTTTTATTTGATAGTGTCCTCCTTTAAATGAACTGGTTTTTCATTTTTGGTAGTAAATTATTTATTTTTTATTTTCTAGAATTTTAGGTTATATAACACTTGATCCAACTAATTATTTTTCATAAAACAGGACACAAACTTTATATGTAAATAACGCATTTTCTTCTTGGAGAAATCAATATAAAAAAATACGACAGATCAAATGGTCCCCCTTAATGCTTTTTAGGTTGGAAATTTCCATTTGATGAACTCGTGCTGTTATTCATCAAAGATAGATCGAAATAGATGCTCATGGACACAATAATTCAACACTGCTCACACATGTTGATGTATGTTATGCTATAGTCCACATGAGGTAACAACAAGGTTCTTAACCAAATATTGACCCAACTCTCTTGTAGTTTCCCATTTCAAAATGATCACTACAAAACAAGATAGTACTATGTGTTTCTTATATCATATAAAGTGTGTTAAAGTTGTAGATCCATTCTTCTACCTCTATGTTATATTTGTTGTCACAAGAACTGCAATTTATTAGAAGAGTCACACAAACATTATGTGCTTTTCCCCCTCTATTATATGCTTCTTTTTTTTTTTTGGGCAAGTCTATTATACGCTTTTATATAAGGGATTAATGGATTTATATACTTAGTCTACAAAAGCAAGAGATACACTCCATACCAAAATCTGTAAATTGTAAACCACATTATCATCATTATAAAGAACACAAGAGAACAATAGATTAATTGAAGATTTGTTTGTTACAGATACTATGTCTATTGTGTGCCTTGAACATGGTGTCCAAACATTGGTTAGCAAAACCTATAATTGTATCTGAAATTATTGTAAAAGAACTTTGATGAAAACAATGCATCAATTAATCATTACACCTTTTACATCAACTCCTTTTATTATCAAAAGATCACTAGATTACTTTATACAAAATAATGGCAACATAATTGTTTTATGCACAATATGCATTTCTTCATGTCAAATCACGGGCTATACCACATGGTGTAAATTAGAACACACTCCTAACTTGTACTGTAAGGATTGCGATAATTACACATAAAAACCTTTTTAATGCCATACAACTCAATTATTAAACTGTACAAAGCACTGTATAAATTCTTGGCTGCAAGTTTACCTTTTTGCAAATGGGGCCATTAAATATTGGATTTTGAGAGCCTAATATCTGTAATCCTTCGCTTAAGCTAACAATAATTTGAGTTTTTTCTCACAAGCAGAGGATGATGATTCTCTCTATGCTGCAAAACTTACCAGCCAAAAAAAGTGAGGGATGAGCTGGAACACAAAACAATGGTGCAAACTATATAGGACCTGAACCACACGGACAAATAAACATAGATATTGCACAATACATTAAAGCATGGATTAGGATCTTGTGCATTATACATAAAGGATTAAAGAAATGAAGAATGAGGTCCCCACTTGAATTACCAGAGCCTTCCTAGAATGCTTGTTCCAGGCTTCCAGCTGTTTATTTCAACCTCTCCTACATCACATGACATGACAAGTTGACAACACTACAAAATTGCAAAGGATCGACATTTTATCTTTTCTCAAAGAATTGCTTTTTGAAATATTTGTTAGCCCATCTAATTTTGGGCTGTGCATGGAAGGTAACCCACCTCCCCCTATGAACTTGTATATATGGTACTTCTTTTAGGAATTCTAAGTAAAATAGTCCTACAAAATCATCAACTACAAACACACAATCATACAAATGTTATAAACTCAAGATCTAACTGAGCTTAGATAGGTTTAAACCTATGACTTGAGAATTTTTTTACGAAAACTCCTTAGTCGGTCCATGGCAGCACGGATTTGCTCTGAAATTGCAGAGTAGAGACATTTCTGCGCTGCTTCATCCAGACCATCTGGAGTGCTGGGCCACCCACTAGTAGGAAATTTTGCATTGCGAGACTCGGAAATAGCCATTTGCCTCATTGCTGGAAGGTCAAATTGAACCGGATCACCAATAATTATGTCAATTTTCTTATTACACAATGGTACAGGAGGCCGTCTACCAAACATATAATTCTCTGGCATCACCTAAAAATATGAACAGAACTTAACATCAATAGCCAACATAAATGGTGTTTTTCTAACAAACAGATGATTTATTCTATCACCAAGGAAATGAGCACTCACCACAACTTTTCAATCATTTAAGAACATGACAGAAATTAATAAAGATAAGTTTTATAAGTAATCAGCACAATGCTCAGAGTTACCTCTTGAAAACCATGATGGACAATTGGCAATATAATTGGAGTTTTTGGTGCACGGACAATTAGACTAGCAGTCCCCCATTTTAATCGCCTAATTGGTGCATCGTCTTGGTACACTTTTCCTTCTGGAAATGTATGCACCTGCAAAAGCATAACTGAAAATGAGACATAAAGAACTGTAGTAAAAACAAAAGAGATTAATTCATGAGAAGACATCACTTTAAAACTCTGTAAACCAATTACAATCATAGCTGAGAAACACAAGGGAAAAGAAAAACAAACTCTTAAACAGTGCTAGAGGACCACAATAAATCCACAATAGCCCAACACTTGATATAAATTACCAAAAGTGTCATCATAAAAGAGTTAAGCCTATGTGGACGTAAAATATTAGGTTACATAGATACCCATTCTCCATCATTTAAGCGCTCAAGAGCTTCATTCATGTGCTCTTGATAAATTCCACCACCTCTTGTAATAGGTATGCATTTCCCTGTGTAAGTTATCATTTTAGAAAAACAAGATAACAGTACACTACAAAAACAAATAGAAAACCATTTCAGCACATTTTGATTAATAGTTTAATAAGCTTCAAGAAACCCATAAAATTACTAAATGGAATTGAAATGGATTTCCGCCAGACGTTACAAAGTATGGACAATACATAATAAAAGATCAAAGATTTGACCCCAGGGAATTATTTCCTAATGTTGGACAATCCCAGCAACCTCTACTTCTCAGGTAAGTTTAGCAGAATGTATCTCTCAATGTGCAATCTTTACCTTTGTTGCCGCCTCATCTAAGAAATTCCTCCCCCCACCCCAACACCAAAAAAATGCAACAGCCCAGTAACTTAATCAGAACATCAAGTCCCTTTCATTGTCCTTTTATACAAAACACTATAAAGGCTTAGCCTAGCCTAGTACAATGATTCTAAATTGCAATCTCTTCAAAGAAGTCTAGCCTAATTAAACTGAAACATGGATAATCAAAACTGAGACTTAGTGTTACTTACCAACCCGAAAAATATATGAATGCACTGCATTCTTAAAGCATATATCTTCAGCAGTTAGCACCCATCGAGCTAACTTGGTATTAAAGATGGGAAAGCCCCTGAATCCCCACATAGCCGGATCATCCAACCTAAGAAAAGTTCCAAAAACAAATCCTCAAATCGGACATTCTAGCATGCTCTCAACATAAGAAAAAGAGAATCAATTTATCTCCCTCATATATCCTCCAAAATACAAAATGATGGAAGAATTGATTGCTATTTAAGATCTAAGACACTCTAATTTTCTACTACATTTAGTAGTTAGAGGATAATTAGGAATGTTACACAATGCTACATATCATTTGAATCATTTACAACTAGTCCTGCTATAATATCAAATTGTGCGTAGATTACAGAGCAGAACAAGGAAGTTTCTTGCTCCAGGAGCAACTAGCAATCAACAAACAATATAGAGAGAGGGTTTGAGGGAGTGCTGACGTGGACATGTGGTTGCTGACGGTGATTAAGGGGACGCCGGGGGTTCTAGAACGAACGAGGCGGAAGAGAGTGTCGGCGTTGTGAACGGTGGTTCTGTTCATAAGACACGACACCGTTTTGGCGAATGCGCCAACTGCGCCTATCACCAGCTTCCGAGGCACTCCTCCCAAGTGCTCCGCCCTCGCCGCCCACTCCATCGTCCGCGCCATAACACTCAAACACAATAAGAAATAGCTTCAAAGTTTTCTAATATCGGCGCTGCAAATCAAATCGTTAAATAATTCATTAGGAAAATTACGATAGGCATCGGTAATAAATGAGATGAAGTGAAAGTGTTCGTTACCGGTGGTCGGAGCAGAAAGAAGAGAGTGGGTAGTTGGCGGTTGCGAAAGAAAAGAAGATAATTATTATTACAATAGATCTGAGGCAGGTAGGGTCTAATTAGAGGACTAAGAATTTTCACACATAAAAAAAATATCATGGTTTTACTTTTTAAAGATTAGACTCATTTATATTATTTTAACTTCTAAGTGAGTGGAAATGTCAAAGGTATAGAGAGATAAGAGAGGATGATGATGTTGCGGTTGCGGCTAAAGCTGCCGGTTCCGCCACAAGTGGTGGCACGTGGACGCGGTGGTGGTGGTGGTGGTGGTTCTGCTTCGTTGTGCTTCAAAATCTCCATCTTTTCCCGTTTACTGTTTGTGATCGATATATCATTCCTTCAAATAAATACTTGTTAGTTATAATGTGTGCATCTGCATGGCTTCTACTTGTTTCATGGTGTTACTCTTTCATTTTTATGTTGGAGAGAATGTTATAATATATTCACGTCTATCATGTGTTCGACACAATGTCTCTGAGGGCCTTCTCATGCTCCTAAGTTTATGACTTTTTTTTTGCGGTTAAGCATAACTTGTCAAGAATTTTGTTTATGTATATGAACTAAACGAATTAATGTGTTTACTATCTTAAAAAGAGAATCTAAACGCAATGTCATTAGTGCATGTTAAGTGCCTGTTTCTAGTGGAAGAATTGGAAGAAACTGTGTGTTAGGAACAGCTCCAAATGGAATTCTTAATGCATCTATCTCAAATGCCTGGTTAGCAAGTCCTTATATTCTTAACCAAATTCACAAATAAACTGATTTGAGTCCTCAAAGAATCGACAATGAACTTGCCTGTTATGAAAGTGCACTAGGAAGTTTCTTTTGTTTCTTTAGGTGTGAGAAACAAATGTAAGATAAAAACATGCTCTTGTCATTATAATCAGTTATCAAGTTAGAATGCAAAAAGCAGAGTTAAATTTAACCCGGCCGATGTTACGTTAATATGTTATAATCACTTTTGTTGCATCTTTTTTAGTGTTATATACGGTTTCTTAGGTCTCAAATTGCTTCATGCATAACCTAAAGCAATACTACAATCATTCATGTAGATAAATATAGATGGCCAACATAAAGCTAAACCTTTTTTTTTTCTTTAAAACATCTGAATCAACATTACTAAAAAGTCATCACACCAATGCTGCTTTGAGATTTCTTTATAAATATTCAAGCGGAAAGCTTTACTTCAAGTGGAAAGTACCATTTGTCATTTAAAAAGTGTTTAAGTTGCTTGAAAATTGAAATATGCAACTTGACTATAAGCTTATTTGCCGTATATGAGGTATTGTGCCATGTTACAACCTTTCCCATCGTTTAATTTTTACAACTTGCCCAATTTTCCTCGTTCATAAGTCAACAAATGGAGATCAAAATCACTTTGTAGTAATGGTGGTTTATTAGTCTAAAGAATGGTATGCACAAAAGAGTCACAAATCAATTGATCTCAGAAGCTTCCTGAAACAAATGCTTCTTGTCCTTGTTGTTAGAGTTTGATGCTTCAATATAACAATTAACACCTCAGGGCTGTGAAGTTGAAGCACCAAAACAGTAGTCAGTACAAAGGAGAATGATGAACAATAGTACTTGTTTGTGCTTAGGCAACTTGTGGAAGAAGCGAGTTTAGAAGCAAGACTCGTGAGAAGCAAACTCGTTCGAGTTAATCAATCCAGAAACATCTTCCTCAGTCACCACAGTCATCTCCATGACAAAAGAACTGAAATGCTGGAACATGTATTTACAACTTGGGGTGAAAATTAAGAGACAAATGACATTATAATATGATAAATTGTCTTTCCTGTGAAAATACAATAGCAGGACGTTTAGGCTCAATCGATGTCCAGAAAATTTTCATCTTGGGCTGTACAATTTGTTTGGCTTACAATTCATATATCTAGACATAAAGTTTGTTGTTTATATGGTAGTCTATGAATGAATTACATAGGAGAAATGGGTGGAAATGTCATCAGTTGGTAAGGAACTTGTTCTAACTTTCAAAAACTTAAACTATAGAAAGAACAATCTGTAAAAGAATATGTATTTGCTTTACTATTAGCTTTAGCCAACTCTTATAGAAAGGAATGAATATATGTAGGATGTAATATCGATAAAGCACAACTAAAGAATTAACAGTGTCTATTAAAAGAAAAATTGTAACTATAGCGGAAGATATTAGTGCGATTGTACCAGTTTCCAGAAGATGACGCCCTAAACCTTGACCATGTTTGCTTCATTCAACGAGGAATTCAGGTCTTCGCGAGATTGTGATCTCCTACTCTGCAGGCGCATTTGACTCCTGTGGGGTGACCAGAAGGTACCCATATTACTGCTTTCAAACTGCATCTGCCCTAAATTGTTTGAGGAATAACTATGTGAAACACTACTGACTGACGGGTAAAATGAAGATTCTGCAAGCTGGATGCCGACACTATCATCAACCCCAAGGCTAAATGGTCTATCTTGTGGACCTGTGATTTTTGGGCTAAGTGGCGTCTTTATCCTTGATTCCCCTGCAAACACCATAGGAACATTGGCTTCAAGGTTCTATCATAAAGAAATATTACCAATAGACCACTCTATATACAAAACAACCAAATGTTGTCACCAATTAGGGCGGAATTGGTTACATAGACCACACAATCCAAAAGAGGTACCCAGCTATATTTATTGATAAACTTAAAATGACACAGAAAAGACTTGATGCATATTTGTGACAAATACAAAAATTGCAGCAATATGATCATGGTTCATGGGTTACAAATGTACAATACTAGTATAAAATTAATGATTAAATAGCATTTCAATAGCTTACCAGATATGATAGGACTCCATCCTTGGAACCGGAAAGGTGATGGTATATTGGACACATTATTATTCCTGAAAAGGGGAAGATATTGCCTCCAGAAAAATCTTGGCATCCAATTGCTAACACATGATAAAGCGCAAAGAAGTAGAATAAAGGAAAGGATCAAAATGGGAATAAGAATGAGAGGATTTATCTTCGTGTCAAGTAAATCAAAATTGCGAAGCCCAAATCTGGCAGAATATGCCTTCCCAGCTTCCAGCAAAGCAACCCCAAGTGTCCAAGTGATGCTTCCAGATCCAACAGTTATATCATTATCAGTAATGTGCAAACCTTCTCTCAGCAGTGATGCAATATATGGCGCCCTAAAGCAATATTGCTCAATAAAGGGCTGAGGAGCAACACTTCCTTTTGCAATGTCCCATCGTTTACCACAGAAATCCCTACCCTTTTCCAAAACATCTTCAAGTGTGGCGTCGGAACTTAGGTTGAAAAATCGATACACCACAAAAAATCCAGAGATCACATAAAAGTGGCCCATCGGGCGTGGAAGATTGTCACGTAGGGCACAAGGATGCACTTCACAATCAAGTCCCCGGCTGAGATCAGACCACTCAGACAAATTGACTGCCACTTTCGCCAGTGCACTGCATTGTTGCCAATTTGGATGACCTACAAGCACAAGTGGAACTCCTGATCCTCCTTTTTTATCCAACATGTTCCCATTACCTATAGGACTGCCTCCTACCTGATTATTAAAAGAACAACGAGAGCAAGTGAATTGCTCCTTATACCCTTTATGCAAGCAAGGATGCTTAAGTTCTATCTTCTGCCTAGGTAAATCCACATGTTTCGACCTAAACTCTCTGTCAAAAAGATGAGCCACGGATTTATCAAATGCCTCATTAAGACCATACCCTGCAAGTGAATATGCCGTGAGATGATGGTTCACCGATCCAATCTTAACAAACAAGCTAGTCTCAGTATTCACGTGCTGATCACCCTCGAACGTGACCTGCAATGACGAACCTCCCAAATCAAGCGCCCCATAAGTCCTCTTCCTCGGCTTAACACCCAATATCCCACTGTGATAATTAAGTGCGATCCATCCAAAATAAGCCTCCTCCGTGCCCGTGATGATCTTAACCCATTGCTTGCGGCACACGAAAGGCGATCCTTTAAGCACATTCCAAGCATTGTCCAACAACCACATCGAGTCCTCAACCGGCAGCCTCCGGAGACCCGCCGTAGCATACAAAAAAAGTGAAGTTCTGCGGTGGTAATCCTCCGGTATCTGCTTCTGAGCCCATTTAAGGAGCGGCTTCAATGCGCCCTTCAAGCCAGACACATTATGCACCAACTTATCAAGACCAGGCTCAGTTTCCATCCTATCATAAGCTCTACCACTCATCAAACCACTCTTCTTTCCCAAACCATCTTTCATCGATTTCACAACTATAGGAAGACTAGTATCCTCTGTGTGCTCAATCTCAGCATGGTAAACATAAACCCTAGTACCAGTGCTACCACAATCAAGAACAACATAGTAATTCCCCGACCCATTATTCCAATAAGAAGTAACAACCATGTAAACCAAAAAAATGAAGAGAAAGAGGCACATACAGAAGAAAATGGACCTGACCCATTTTCTGCGAACCGGGTTGGGACCCTGAACCGGCTTGGATTTGGAGAAACTTGACGCAAAGTTTTCACTTTTGAGGAGATACTGGGATTTCTTCAAATGGATTGGATCCAAAGGATCTGAAGCGAAGATGGCATCATCATCGTTGTTGTTGGTGAGGTGGCGATACGAGGAGAGATCCTGAAGTGAGGAAGAGATTCGTAGGTTGTTCTTGCCGAAGACCATGTTTGGTTTTGGCAGTGAGTTGTTTGGGTAGTTACGTTGTTATGTGGCATTTGGTTTATGCATCAAACATAGTGGTTGTGGTGGTGGCGGTGGTTGTGGAGGGAGCTGAATGCAAATAGAGTAGAGTTTAGGGGGGTGGGGAATGTAAATTAGTGAAAGTTGATGATGGGTGGGTGGGTTGGTGGTTCTGTTCTGTTAAGAGAGTGATGAGATCTTTGGGAAGAGAATGAATCAAGTTTTACGCAGATCTCTCTCTCTCTCTCTCTCTGCTAATGGATCTGTGGAACGTGGATTGTTTTGGTTAGTTTCAAAGGCAGCAAAAAACCAAAGGAAGGAGAAGATCACTTTCTTTTTTTCCTTATATCTTGAATAAAATGACTTTGATCCAAAGTTGGGTTTTTTTAATGATTATGAAAATTGAAAAAATTTAGGACTTTGCATGATTTAATAGGAAAATAAAATTACTTTTAAATGTATAATATAGAAATAGTATTGACATTTTATCTCAAAAGTATTTTTATTGAATGAAAAATAAATCTATATGGCCACAAGTAATTTGGGAGAGTCAACTTAATCAGTTAATCTTAAATTCTTATAAGTGTCTATTTGGTTTATTTTCTTATGTTTAATCCTTCTAAAATTAAAACAAAACTACATGACTCCACCTTTAAAATCTTCAGTTCAAAAAATCACTTTTGCACTTCTAAATGAGAACCAAAGTGGTCGCATAATTTTAACTCTGCAGGTTCTAATTCCTACTATTGTTTTTGGAATATATTCGACTACTCTTTTGCTATCA
The DNA here is from genome assembly GCF_014773155.1 of Arachis stenosperma. NCBI lineage: Eukaryota > Viridiplantae > Streptophyta > Magnoliopsida > Fabales > Fabaceae > Arachis > Arachis stenosperma. The sequence goes on from NC_080377.1 coordinate 13,791,582, forward strand.
AAAGTTTAGATTCTTCAAGAATTAATACCTTAATTAATTAAATTATAATATGAATCTTTTGAGAAATACAAACATTTTACTTAGGAATTTGAGAAAAAAAAGTTGTATATACTTAAATATTAAAAGACATTAAAATAAAAACTCATGAAATGTACTTTTAAACCGTTTTTAATCTTTCGTTACCTACTCAAAATAGAATAGGATTTCATGATCTACAAGAAATTAAGAATTGTATAGAGAGACCAAGTTGGGCTTCATTCATTTTCAAGTCATTGTTAGATATAGTTAAGCAACATTAGCTCAGTCATATGATGTTACTTGTCCTTCAATATCTTAATTTCCACCCTCTACCATCACCAGATAGTTTAATTTTTAACTTATCTATATTTTTCCCATTTAAAATTTTATATAATCACCTTACAAAATTTTGTAAGGATCAAAACGAAAACAAAATTTAAAATGGTCTACATACATATAGAAACTGAATATATTTAAGCCGATTTCAAAGTATACTCAACAAATTTTTTGATGTCAATTCTACTAATACTAGTTCATCAAAACAGCTATATGTAAATATGATGACAGCAAGAGCATGAAAAAAATCAAGGGTTTTTTTTTACAACGTATTCCATAACTCAATTAATTTTTGTTAATCAGAAGGCTTTGGGGTTAAGCTGGGGAGGATGAGACCTCTCTGATATGAACTCTTGTCATCAGAGACCCAAGATCCATGATGATGATGATGAGGAAGAACTCCACTTGATGCTTGTCTTTCTCTAAATGATGCCCATGTAACAGCATACAAACCAGTAATAATCAAAGAACCTCCAAGAATGCTGTTGTTGTCCCAAAAAAAAAGAATAAGAAAGTTGTGACAACAAAATTTGACAAGGATTTAAGAGGAGGAGTTAGGTAAAGCCTTGTTTGATAACTGTTTCAGAACAAAAACTGAGAGGCATAAAACTATGGAGACCGAGACAAATACAAAATCAGGCAAAATGTCGTTGTTCTATGAGAATATGCTCAATTTTATGTCCATTATTCTCAATGTTTCTGTATTTTATAATACAAGATACTTACCGAACACAACCTAAGCTCTTCAACTAGATAAGCCATCTTGAACAAGTCCTAAAAGAATCTATTTTGAAAACAAAAAAATGAAGTGGTGTGTTGTGCTGATGTTAATGTCTACTACTTATTGAACAATGCATCAAAATAGGAGACATACCTTCCCATGTAAATTGGACTTCCAAGGAAAATTCTAGACAAGAGAGCAGAAGCACCAGGTTGAAGTGGATTATAAAGAGCAACCATTGCTGGCCCTAATATCTTGTTGCACCATGTAATCAGTCCATAGTTAAGGGCAGATGCGATAACACCCTGGAGAAACAAGGAAAACATTTGTGAGCATAGTGAACTTCTCGCTTACATTTCTGCCAATGCAAGACATGTTTACATCTCTTGCTTCACCATACAGAAAGAAACTGCCAAAATGTAAACCAGAGAAATCCCATCTCATTCTTGACTATGCTAAAAAAAGTGCAGTATCATCATCATCATGTTAATAAATGCCTAGGTTGACTCTTATTAGTAATACTCCCTTCATTGTGGATGGCCTCCATTACAGAAACACACATACTCTCATCGAATGAGCTCAATAAAAAAGAAAAAAAGTGGTTCAAAGCAATGAATAGGGAAAATGGTCCAACATGATTGGCAATAAATAGTAATGTTCACAACACTGAAGACTAATCTGACATTCAGGTGACTCACAGCATAAATAACAGCAAGTGTCTCGGACTGCGTCAAAATCCAGTCGGTCGCCTCATTTGTCACGAACATTGATGTGATCACCATTAGTAGAGCTCCGAAGAAGTATGAAAATGCAATGACAGATAAGTTTGCAGGATATTTTTTTAGTATTGGTGCCTGGAAATCATTCATGGTAATTAAAGCATTAAACATATCAAAATCTCCACATTTATATGAACATCAAACATATGGGAATACAGAAAATCATTCACAAAGACTGCTATTTCTTTTCTCCCTCTCCCTTTGATGCAATATATATATATACCTGAATGGCAAGAAAAGCAGCCATGCACAAGGTGTTCCCTATGAAACACAGAACCCCGAGATGAAAATGGTCGAGTCCAAGATCCATTAAACCAGTAACCAACCATCCAGAAGGCTCTGGTTGACCTTTAGCACTGATTTCATTATGCGAAACAAAGTCCATTTCGGCATACCCTACGACAGCCGGACCCCGGTACAAAACCATCAAAATAGCACCAAAAACACAGACAAGAGTTCCACCAAGCTTGGCCAAACCCTCATATCTAAGCAAATTCACTCTTTCTGTGCTGCATGAATAATAAGTTGATGAATGTATCCACAAATATGCATCCAAAAATTGAAGTAATTAGCAAGAGGGGAAAGCAAACTAACCCCATGATTACAGCGAAGAGAAATGTAAAAACCGGAGTGGCTGGCTGTATTGCAGCAGCATAAGTTGGATTAGTATAGCTTAAACCAATAAGAAACAAAAGATGGTTCCCAAATATCCTGAGCATATAAATCAAATCATTAAGAAAAGAAAAGAAAAAAGGGCAATGTAATTGAAAAGATGGATGAAGAATGAAGAAGCTTACCCGGTTAATCCAAGAAAGAAGAAGGAGAAGAGGAGGTGCTTGGTGAGGGGAGGGCGCGTGCGTCTTTCACGGAAGAAGGCGAGAGGGGCGAGGATGGAGAGGGCGAGGAGATCGCGGAAGACGCAGAAGACGATCTGGTTGACGCCAACGTTGAGGGCTAATTTGGTAATTACGTGATAGCCACCGCTGAAGAGCTGAACCATGGCCATGGCCCCATGGGCCTTCCATATCTCATTGTTGTTAGTGTTGCCCCACCCCATTCCGTTGAAAACGATCTCTGATTTTCAGATGGAAGTTGAAGAAGAAGAACAACAACAAGTCATCCAATCCGAATGCTATGGCCGGCTTCTTTCCTACTCCTTTCTCATTGTCTTGTCTCTTGTGTTGCGTTGTGTCCCTCACTTCTACAATTTTAATTCTGTATTGTAATAATCAATACAAAATTTTTTGTAATCTTTTCATTCCATAAGTCTTCTCTTCATAATTATATATATTGACAAAAATTTTATTACAAAATTAAGATGACAAAAACTTGTTCAGAATATTTTAGAAATTAAATTTTTATCCGATTTTTTTAAAATTGATTAAAAAGTATTTTTATCTTTAAAATTGATTTTTTGCAAGTCCTTCCTCTTTTTTTTTTCTTTAAGAGGTGCACTAGTTTTGAATTATTTTATTTGTTTCGTCTGGGTGAACCATGTGAGCCCAATTCAATACATTTTTGTCCAAAACGATGTTGTACAAGATTTCTGAAAAAAAACCCTCACGATTTTAACTATTTCATAGCCAAAAGTCCAAAACACAAACACAATCTAAACTTGTGGCTGAGGCATGTGATGTAGTAACAAAAGGTGTTTGCCTAGGGAGTATTTATGCTCCTGGCTTTTTAAAAAAGAGTGATCTATAAAAGTTTATGATCACAATTTAAAAATGTCCTAATTAGATTTATGGTTACAGTTTTTGGAGAGACCAAAAAAAAATTTATACAATTTTTCAAAAAAAAAATATGATTTAATAGAGTTTATGGTCATGATTTTGGAGAATAATTTAAACATGTCTATGATTACGGTTTTGGAAAGTGACTTAAAAAAGTCTATAATCACAGTTTTAAAAAGTAACCTAAAGAGATCTATAATCACAATTTTAGGAGTGACCTAAAAGTTTATGGTCATAGGCTTGGAGTATATCTCTAACATCCTATATTTTTAGGAGTGACCTAAAAATATATAGGTCTACATCCTATAAGAATGTTAGGCATGCGTCAGATATGCGGTTCAATCTCATTTCAGTGAAGGTCTTGAGTATTGCATTTTCTTTGGTAGTGGAAAATGCAAGATTACCAAAGGAGCTCTCATTGTTGCTAGAGAAGACAATAGTCTCACTACTCTCTACCGGTTGCAAGTAAAGTTGTGCAAAGAAGATGTGAATGTAGCTGATGATTCCTCTTCTGATTTGTGGCATATACGTCTTAGTCACTTGAGCGAGAAAGGACTAAGCGTCTTAGCCAAGAAGCACTCACTTCTCGTGAAAGGTACAACTTTAAATACTTGCACTCATTGTTTTGTTAGAAAGTATGCTAGAGTATCATTTCATAATTCTGGACCTCATAGGAGATCACATGTTCTAGATTTAGTTCACACTGATGTTTGCACTATGGATGCTAAGACACTAGGTGGTGCATCATATTTTGTTACTTTTATTGATGATTATTCTCAAAAAGTGTAGGCTTTTGTTTTGAAATCTAAAGACCAGGTGTTCGGAATTTTCAAACACTTTCATGCAAGTGTTGAAAGAGAAACAGGAAGAAAATTAAAATGTGTTTGAGCAGATAATGGTGGTGAATACAGGGGTCCATTTGAAGAGTATTGTAAAGGACATGGGATCAAACTTGAGAAGACGGTTCCTAAGACTCCTCAACATAATGGAGTTACTGAGAGAATGAATCGTACTATCAATGATAGAGTTAGGTGTATGCTCTCTCATGCAAAGTTGCTTAAATCCTTTTGGGGTGAAGCGATGAGGACTGCAGTAGATCTGATCAACCTTTCTCCTTCAGTTTCACTTAATGGTGATGTTCCAGAGAAAGTTTGGAGAGGGAAATATGTCTCCTATAGTCACTTGAGAGTGTTCGGATGCAGAGCTTTTGTTCACATTCCAAGAGATGAAAGGTCTAAACTTGATGGAAAGTCAAGGCAGTGTATCTTCATGGGTTATGGTCACGAAGACTTTGGTTACAGATTATGGGATCCGGTGAGCAAGAAGATAATTAGAAGCCAAGATGTGATTTTTCTTGAAGACCAAACTATTGAAGATCTTGAGAAGACAGATAAGCCAACAGTAACTGTTAGACGTTCTGTTGATGATGAACCTGGTCCTTCCACTAGACCTCCTGTTGATGGGGGAGATGTACAAGTTGACAATGATGGTGATGATTTGCATGATGAACCTACACATCAACCTGAGGTGCCAGATGTTGAAGTTCTACCTGAACCACCAGTTGAGCCTGAATTGAGAAGATCTACTAGAGAGCGTCATCCTTCTCAGAAATACTCTCCTCATGAGTATGTGATGAGCACTGAGATTGGGGAGCCAGAGAGCTACCAGGAAGCTATGTCTGATGAGCATAAGGAAGATTGGTTGAAGGCCATGCAAGAAGAAATGAAATCCTTGCATAAAGAATCATACTTTTGAATTGGTGAAGTTGCCAAAGGGTAAGAGAGCATTCAAGAATAAATGGGTGTTCAAATTGAAAGCGGATGAAAATATTTCACGGCCAAGGTACAAATCTCGATTGGTTGTGAAAGGCTTTGAGCAAAAGAAAGGTATTAATTTTGAGGAGATTTTCTCTCCAGTTGTGAAGATGTCCTCTATTCGAGTTGTGCTTGGATTGGCGGCTAGCTTGAATTTAGAGGTTGAGCAGCTTGATATGAAAACTGCATTCCTTCACGGTGACATAGATAAAGAAATCTATATGGAGCAACCAGAGGGTTTCGAGGTTAAAGGAAAGGAGCACCTTGTATGCAAGTTGAAGAAGAGCTTATATGGGTTGAAGCAAGCGCCAAGGCAGTGGTACACGAAGTTTGATTCCTTCATGGAAGGTCATGGGTATAGTAAGACTTCTTCAGATCATTGTGTATATGTTAAGAAATTTTCTGATGGTGATTTTATAATTCTCTTGCTTTATGTTGATGACATGTTGATTGTTGGTCATGACACTAAGAAGATTGAAAATTTTAAGAAATACTTGAACAAATCCTTTGCTATGAAGGATTTGGGTCCTGCAAAGAAAATTCTTGGCATGAATCTCACTCGTGACAGGAAGAATGGAAAACTGTGGTTGTCACAGCAGAAGTATATTGAGAAGGTTTTAGAGAGGTTTAGCATGAGTAATTCCAAACCTGTTAGTACTCCACTTGCTAGTATTTCAAGCTGAGTTCACAATAATGTCCTACAAGTGAGAAAGAGAAAGCAGAAATGAAGAAGATTCCATATGCATCTGCAATTGGCAGTTTGATGTATGCTATAGTTTGCACCAGGCCGGATATTGCTCATTCTGTTGGAGTTGTTAGTCGGTTTCTCTTTAATCCTTGCAAGAAACACTGGCAAGCAGTGAAGTGGATTCTCAGATACCTTAATGGTACTTCCAGAGTTTATTTATGCTTTGGGAGTGGCCAACCTGTGTTGGATGGTTACACAGATGCGGATATGGTTGGGGATCTTGAATCAAGAAAGTCTACTTCTGGTTATATGATGACTTTTGCAGGGGGAGCTGTGTCGTGGCAATCTCGACTTCAGAAATGTGTTGCTTTATCTACTACAGAGACAGAATACATTACTATTGTTGAAGCTTCTAAGGAACTCTTGTGGATGAAGAAATTTCTACAAGAGTTAGGCATCAATCAAAAGAAGTTTGTACTATTTTGTGACAGTCAGAGTGTTATCCATCTCAGCAAGAATCTAATGTTTCATTCCCGATCGAAGCACATAGAGGTGAGGTATCATTGGATACGTCATGCGCTTGAGATGAAGTCATATGCACTTGAGAAGATCCATACTGATGATAATGGTTCAGATATAATGACTAAGAGTTTACCTGTAGTGAAGTTTGATTCCTGCAAAGAGAAGACGGCTTTGGTGGAGCAGCCTATCCCCACTTGAGTTGGTGAGGGAGAGATTTGTTGGTGGGTCTCAACTAAGTGGACCCACATTTTTTAAAAAAAATAAAGAAAGAATAAAGTGGTTAATTGCCATAGGAGAAGAGTGAGAGAAACTTTCTTTTGAAATTGAAAGCAAAGGAAGCACAAAGCTTCGGCACCGAAGAGAAGGAATTTGGGGGAAAATGGCAGTTACATTTTGATCACATTGACCTGGTAAACTTGCTCTATTTCTTATAAAATTTTAGTGTATTATTTCTGGTGTAGAGATGAACATTAGAATATAACTTGCTAGCTGTATTGCCTTCTCTTTTGTCTGATTTGAGATACCCACTTTGTGGAGGATTTTATGTTGATTCCATCAGTTTTGATGATGTATTTTGTTGATTGTTGAGATGCCCTAGTGTCACTAGGAAGACTGTTTGTGTACCCATTATTCTGATAGTGGAAGATTTTTCTGGACTAGGTCCCGTGGGTTTTTTGTCCCTCTTTTGGGATTTTTCCACGTTAAAATTCTGGTGTCTAATTATTTAATTTCTGCCATTATATTTTGTTGCTTGGAATATCTTTGGTATTGCCCATTTAATTGCACAGGTTGTGGAAAAATTATTTTTGGTGCTTCCACTGTTAGACAGGTTCTTGTTTGAACCTTTTGTTGAGTTTTTCCAACAAAATGGTATCAGAGCCGATGGTTAATCGGTCTGGTGGTTTTAAGGAGTATTCAAGGTGAAGCATCGAAAGTCTTCCTAGCAAAGGTGATCCGGACGGCGTGTCCCGCGGCGTTTTGCGGCGGTGTGATAGACGAATACTCGTGGCAGAGGAGCTAAAAAGAGGGAGAGTTAATGCTTGATGTGGAGGCTCACACTTGAGGGGGAGATTGTTAGTGTTGCAAGTGTGAGGAGTGTTGAAGTTAGTCCTACATCAAAGAAAGCAAGAAAGAGTGAGGAGTTTATAAGATGAGAGACACATTAACTTGACACCTTAAGGTTTTGAGTTGGATGTGGTGTCTTCTCATCTTATGTTCTCTCGCTTGATTCTTCCCCGTAATCTCTCCAGTAATCGAGAGCTCTATATATATATATATATATATATATATATATATATATATGTATGTATGAAGATAAGAAAATTAGAGAAACATATAACAAGAAAACATACTTGTGTTAGGAAATTCTAATATGGTCTAAATATATTTGTATGGTTGTGATTATATTTGCATTGTTTATGTTTATGTTTGTGTAAGACAAGCGACTATGAAATAGTATTGGAATCTACTTAATATACTAAATCTGGGTTTTCCAATTAATGGAAGTGAGGTGTCGATTTCTCATGAATGAATTTTCCTGCCAAAATGAATCCACTATTTTCTATTCTAAGTTTATTTTATAAAAATATCTTTATTATAATTATACTATAATTAGCATTTAAGTAATAATACATAATTATACTAATTTAGAAAAATATCTTTATTATAGTTATATAAAATTAATATTTAATGCATTATTAAACTACTTATTAATTATCAATCGAAAATATTTTTAATTATTTTAATTATATTGTTAATAATAATAATAATAATAAATAGTATGATAATGATATGAAGTTGCCCGGTTACTCTATTAATGATAAGAAAAAACAATAATTCTAATCATGATATGATATGATAAAATCATATAATTTTAACAAAACAAATATATGATGTATAACTAACGTAAATAATAAAAAAATTACCTTAATAATAACTAATTTACATATTTTTTTAATAAAGCCTATATATAGAATTTTTTTGTGGTACATGAGTCTAGATCTGAGAGTCAACTCATTTTTTTTAAGTTTATTATTCTTCGTTTACTACTTCATAGAATATATTCTTCGTTTTTCATCGAAGTTGATCATTTTAAGATACAATTTATAATTCTTTTGATAATTTAATGATTGTTCTTACTCCAATTTATTATTTTCGTCTAATGTTCCAGTGCGATTGTCTTTTGCCGCAATCGTTTACAATACATCACATCCATGAAATACCCCATCGAGTTGTATTCACTGATTCGGGTTTTAACTATATGGATGTAAGCGTCCAAAGAAGAGACAGTAAACTCTATTTTATCGAAGAATGGTTGGATCTACTCACATATTATGACTAACCTAATGGAATAATGTGGGTAAAATTAGTTTTCTTAGGAGAAGCTCGATTTTTTATTGAGGAATTCTTTCCACAGAGTTTTGTAGGCCAAGTTCAAGTTCCATCCCCTCCATGCTTTCTATGTCTGCTCGGAGATCTTCGAAGTGGAGCATATAATGAGATTGAATTCCCTCAGTTTAAGTTTAGTTTTGCTAAATTCGTGTCAAACTCGGATATGCAATTTCAACGATTGGTAATATATTAAAATTTTCTTATTTTAAGTTATTAAAATAATTTTATAACATATTGCGATTTTTTTTTCCAGAAATTATCGGCCTTCTTTTGCATCAATACAATGCCATTGAGGGAAATAAGGGTCAGTTTAGTTTTTTGGTGTGGCAATTCTATATCTTGCCGTATTGTATGAATAGCAGATAATAAAACTTATTTAACAAGAGAATGGTCTGAATTTGCACAAATTTTAAATGTCCAAACTTATGATATTTCAATTGGTTGTCGTTACGAGAATTACTCTAATCTATACGTGTTTAAGGACTAGAATAAATTAAATATTTTTTAAATAATTTAGTTCTAATATTAGTATTTGATTAAATTCATTTTACATTAATTTAAATTTAAATTGTTGCCTCAATTTATATATTACGACTATTTTTATTGGATATGTTATTTTTAAATATTTTAATATAAGATTTCTTTTTTCTAATATTTAAGTTTATTTTTTTTCTTGAATATATGTATCACCTTTTTTTCTCTTTTTATATTTTAGATTAGTAATGCAATTCTTAATAAAAGTGTACTTAAAACAAAAAAAAAATTAAAATATTACTATTTAAAGAAAAAATAAAATGTACGTGAAAGAAAACAAAACGAAAAATTAAAATTACTCTATTAAAAAAATTGTATACAGTTTGCATATGAATAAGATTGGGATTGGAGGCTATATATGGATATCAAATATAAAAACTTATTGCATGTATTGTGGAATAATATATATATATATAAAAGAAAATAATTATAACAAAAAATATTTAATATATGTGATGTAAATATTTTTATATGTAATTAATATATATGTATGTATAAATAAGAAAATATTTAAAATTATTTAACAAAATTAATATATACATATACATAAATAAAAAAATTAGTGTAATTTATGAAAATTACACATAAATTTTTTTTCTTTCAAATAAATTTATTCTAATTATATTACAATTAGTTCATGAATAATATATAATTATATTATTTTAAAAAAATATCTTTATTATAATTATATCAAATCAATATTCAATGCATTATTAAACTAATTATCAATCATCAATATTTCTATTCATTCTAATTATATTAATTGATATAGTTCTAATTCTCATTCATGTGCAATAATTTTATTAGTAGATATTTGTATCTATAATAATTAATTCTATCCACAATTTTATTCGTAGATAGTTGTATTCACAATAAGTCATGCTATAATTCTCACCCATTCTAATAATGATTCGTTAATTATATGGTTCTTTATTTTCTACTTTAATTAGTGGATAATAATAATAATAATAATAATAATAATAATAATAATAATAATAATAATAATAATAATAATAATAATAATATATGGACACAAAATTAATTAGTTAACAAATTGAATTTTAATTATTATATTTTATTTTTTACTCATATTTTTATTCATTAGTTATTTTATTTTTTATATTCACAGTAAATATTGAATGTAAAAAAAATAATATTGATTGTTATCTATTTTATTTATTTAGATTTATAATTAAATTTGATATAATTGTAGTTAGTATCTATAATTAATAGTAACATGATACTATAATTTTAAGTTGTATAATATAATAAAAAAGAATATAGTAATTTATATTTGCTTTCTATATAGCAATAATATTATATATATTTATATATCTCTTCTTTTAGCTCTTTCCTAAAAATATTGGCACATAATTAATGTAGATATATAACATATATAGTGGGCAATTATCTCCATTGAATTAATCATAAAGGTTAATAAAAAAATAACATAATTTTTACTTAATTGTAGCAAGTATCTCCATTAAAAATTAAAATTTATCTATTAAAAAAATTATACAATTTGCATATAAATAGGGCTAGGATTGGAGACTGTATATCGATATCAAACATAAAAGCTTATTACACGCATTGTGGAATAATATATATATATATATATATATATAACAAAAAATATTTAATATATGTGATTTAAATATTTTATGTATAATTAATATATTTGTATGTATAAATAAAGAAATATTTAGAATTATTTGACAAAATTAATACATACATATACATAAACAAAGAAATAAATAAAGAAATGACTGTAATTTATGAAGATTACACATGAATTTTTCTTTCAGTGAATTTATTTTAATTATATTACAATTATCTCATGAATAATGTATAATTATATTATTTTATAAAAATATCTTTATTATAATTATATCAAATTTATATTTAATGTATTATTAAACTAATTATTAATCATTAATATTTTTATTTATTCTAATTATATTAATTGATATAGTTCTAATTCTCATTTATGTGTAATAATTTTATTAGTAGATAGTTATATCTACAATAATTAGTTGTATCCACAATTTTATTAGTAGATAGTTGTATCCACAATAATTCATTTTATAATTTTCACTCATTCTAATAATGGTTCGTTAATTATATAATTTTTTATCTTCTACTTTAATTAGATAATAATAATAATAATAATAATAATAATATTATTATTATTATTATTATTATTGTATGGACACAAGATTAATTAGTAAATAAATTAAATTTTAATTATTATGTTTTATTTTTTACTCATAATTTTATTTATTAATTATTTTATTTTTTATATTTACGGTAAATATTGAATGTAAAAAATTTCTAAAATAATATTGATTGTTATCTATTTTATTTATTTAGAGTCATAATTAAATTTGATATAATTGTAGCAAGTATCTATAATTAATATAACATGATACTATAACTTTAAGTTGTATAATATAATAAAAAAGAATGTAGCAATTTATATCTACTTCCTATAGAGTAACAATATTATATATATTTATATATCTCTTCTTTTAGTTCTTTCCTAAAAATATTGGCACATAATTAATGTAGATAACATATATAATGAGCAAGTATCTCCATTGAATTAATCATAAAGGTTAATAAAAGATGATAGCATAATGTTTACCTAATTGTAGCAAGTATCTCCATTAAAAATATTAGATTGGATAATTATTACCGTGTACAATGAGTATATATATATATATATAAAAACTTTGCCTAACTTACTTTTTGTAGTAAGTTTTAATTTTTTAAAAATTATTTATTCTTATATCTTTTAAATTAAATAATAACTTTTAACCCTTTTTAATAAATAGGCACCATCTTTTAGGCAATATATATATATATAAGGAGTAATAGTGAATTGTAACAATTATTTATCATCTAGAAAATTCGTATCTCAGACATAGTTCTTTTTCTGTTTATTATTTTTAATACCGCTTACGATTCTATCAACAGTATTACCTATGGTAGATTATGTAATGAAAAAGTTTGGAAAATAAAGGCAAGAGTAACGAGTAAAGATGGTCTGCGAGTGCTGTTGCAGGATCATGGACACTTGGAAGATAACTTCACGATCAATGTGGTATATAGAAAGGTTTTTGAGAGCTTATAATGAAAAGGTAATAACGAAATCTCTTAATTAAATTTATTAATTTATTTGTTACCTAGATTATTTTTTATTAATAATAGGCTTATCATTTTTTTCCAAAGATAGTAGGTTATATTTCATTAATTATTAAAAAATAAAATACAAAGATGTCCAAAAGTAGGACAGCATAATAAAAGGTGGGGATTTTCCAAAAACACTACACTGAAGGTATTCATCCAATGGTGCGTAGTCGAAAAACGAAGAAAAATCTTAAAAAAAAAGAATGATAAATCAAATTGAATGCAACTAAGTGCTTGCCTCATGGAGATGACGACCTAAACTGGGAGTTCTTTGGATTTCACGGAGCAACTTGACAGAGCTTGCTAGAATGGCAGACGGCATAGAAGTAAAACCTTCAAAAATCAACTGGTTGCGAGCATTCCAACAGTTCCAGCAAATGATGGCAAGCAATTGAGGATTACGGTCAGCATTCTTCAACAGGTTAAGTATATCTATTGATGCAGTCCACCATGTCCAAAAGTTGTTAGAACTCTGAGGGGGAAGACAGTCACGAAGATAACTCTGAGACCATATGTCTTTAATTCTAAAGCAATCGATCAAACAATGAGTGACTGTTTCCGTTGCTTCATGACAGCAGGGGCATATTGGTGATATAGATGAGATGCAATGATGAGTCTGAGCAAGCACCGGAAGTTGGCCATGGAGAGCTTTCCAGATAAATAGCTTAATTTTGTGAGGCAAGTTCAACTTTCATAGATCAATCCACGACTTTTTCTGCTGCATATAATTAGGGCAAAGCTCTTGAGGCGGATTGTAAAATAAATAGCCAATTCTGTAACCTGAAGCTGTATCATATTGCTTGGATTTGTTCAAATTCCATTGCAATTTGTCCATACTCTGTTGAATTTTAACTGACAAAATCCTATTTACAACGTCTTAGGGAAATAATTCTTGAATGAGATTCTAATTTCAATTCCTATCTTTAGTAATTAGATCTTTAACTCTTAGAACCAACTCAGAAATAGCCTGTCTATTTGGCATGTCAGAAATTATTAAAGGATACGGAGGAGGCAGCCAAGGATCCTCAAAGGTTTGGATATTCTCACCAGTATCCACAGCCCAATTAAGACCTTTTTCAACAATCTTTCAGCCTTCTAGTATGCTCCTCCATCCCCAAGAAGGTAAGACTCTAATTTCTGCCATTATAGCATTACCATTGCTAAAGTATTTACCTCTTAGGATTTTGGATAATAAGGAAGTAGGCTGTGTTACAAGTCGCCAAAACTGTTTGCCTAAAAGCGCCAGATTTTGGATTCTGAGATCTTTAAATCCAAGGCCTCCTTCTTTTCGTGGGCTAGTCGTAGTGTCCCAACTAATCCAAGCCATCCGTCTTTCAGAACCTTTTTGTCCCCACCAGAACTGAGAAAGTAGAGAGTGAATTTTCGAAATTAAACCATCAGGCAACTTGAAGCAAGACAATGTATAAATAGGAATAGCTTCTCCAACTGCCTTAAGCAATACGTGTCTACCACCTGACGAAAGAAGATTGCGCTTCCACCCTTGGATTCTTTTCCAAACCTTTTCTTTGATCATACTAAAAGAAGCCTTTTTCGATTTAGAGACTGTAGAAGGCAAACCAAGGTATTTATCCTGAGCTCCAATATGATTAATATTAATAGAGTTAGCCAGTAGTGTACGAGTAGTGGAGGGAGTGTTATGGCTAAAGAATATAGCAGATTTATTAAGATCTACCCTTTGGCCACTGATGCTTTCATAAGAATTCAATAAATGCAGGATATTTGAACATGCTTAGGATTAGCCTTACAAAATAAGATGGAATCATTAGCAAACAGGAGGTGGTTAACCTTGGGACATCGCCTATGTATCTGAAGACTCTGAATTAATCTGTTTTGTTCTGCCTTGTGTAGCAAGAAGGAGAGACCTTTTGCACAAAAAAGAAAAAGATAGGGGGATAGAGGATCTCTTTGTCGAATACCTCTATTTGGTTTAAAGAAACCATAAGGTTGTCCTTCCACAATAACAGAATAAAAAACAGTTGTCACTAATTCTCGAATTCACATGATCCACCGGGAGTCAAAACCAAACTTCTCCAATATAAACCAAAGAAAGTGTCGTTCCACCCTATCATATGCCTTACTCATATCTAATTTTAGCGCAATTTCATTTTCGAGTCTGCTTTTTTTTGTTCTTCAAGTAATGCATACACTCGTGAGCAATTAGGATATTATCAGAGATTAATCTGCATTTAATAAAAGTACTCTGCGTATGGCTAATTAGTCTATTCATCATATCCTGAAGCCTATGTACAAATACTTTGGAGATAATCTTGTAAAAGAATGAAGATAGGCTTATTGGTCTTACCTGAGTCATATCTTTAGCATCAGAAATCTTGGGAATAAGACAGATCTAAGTGTAGTTAAAACCCTTCAAGATTCTGCCCCCTGAAAAGAAGTTCTTAACTGCTCGAAACACATCACCACTAAGTATGTTCCAGAAGCTTTGAAAAAATGTTGCTGTCATACCATCATCTCCTGGAGCACTTTGAGGATAAATGCTAAATGTTACGCGTTTTACTTCCTCCATAGTCACTGGTCTTTGAAGCCTACGGTTCATGTGAACTGTAACCTTAGGTTCAAAATCAGTAAATAGAGGTTCAGGGTTCTCATGATAAGTGGAGGAAAAGATGTCCTTGAAATAAGATTCAACCACAGAAGCAATACCAGTATTTGAAGTAGCCACTTCACCATCACTGCCAGTTAGTTTTCAAATTTTATTCCTTCGGGTTCGATTTCTAAATTTCTGATGGAAAAAAGTTATATTCTGATCACTAGATTTGAGCCATTTGACTCTAAACTTATCTTTCCAATAAGATTCCTCATTTTGCAATGCTTTTTCAAGTTTGTCCTCTATTTCTGAAATGATGTCACCTCCATGAATTCCTGCTAAACGAAGTTCCTCTAATTCCGATAGTAGTAAATCAATCTCCACCTTCGAATTAGATCTGTGTTCTTGCTGTCATCTGACAATCATATGCCGACAACGCTTTATTTTTTGAGCTAGGATATACATGGCTGAACCATCAATCTGTTTATGCCAAATCTCTCTAACAATCTGCCTTATTTCATCATTGGAACACCATCTTTCTTGAAATTTGAATCGGCGTTTAGATCTCTCAGTTCTCGGATTAGAGTCTAAGAGAAGAGGGGCGTAATCCGAGCCTGATTCTGACAGTCTAAGAACCATTGCATTGGGATAGAGTTGCTGCCAATCAACTCCTACCAGGAATCGGTCCCGTCTTTCCTATATCAACTCATCACCCTTCCGTCTATTTGACCAAGTGAATGGTCTTCCGACCATACCAATATCAATTAGGGAATTATCATCAATAAAACTGTTAAAGGTTTCAATAGAAGAAGGAGATTTAGGACCCCCACCTTCTTTCTCCAATTGATTAGAAATGGCATTAAAATCCCCCAGTAACGCAACCTTACCATCGAACTGTTAGGTGACTGAAGTTAATTCAGCAAATTGAGCCATTCTATGTTGATCATTTGAATTGAGATAAACACCCAGAATACCATAAAGATCATTAAAACCAGCTGTCAGAACTGATGCCGCAATGAAGAATCTACCATGCTGTAAAATCTGAACAGTGTAACCATCTCTCCATGCCATTGCCAAACCCCCTGATCCACAATAAACCATTCCTTGAAACCATAAAATCTTAGTTTTCCTTCAACTTGTCGAGATTAATTTTTTGTTTCACAGATAAAACCAACTTTGGAAGAGTAGAATTTGTAAATCCCTTTAAGATTGTGGATTGTCAGAGGTCAAACCCCGACAATTCTTTGGGTGCCACTTGAAGGCTGGCACCCTCCACCGTCATAACAATTATATGAGAGTTCTGAGTCTCTGATTTGTTGCTCATGGTGTAGAGAAAATCAGAATTGGTATTTAATGATTCCAGAGAGAAATAAGATATATGGAATGAGTGAATTAGAAAATGGAATGAATTAAAAGAGGAATGAATTGTGAGAGAAAACGAAAATTAGGGAGCTAAGTGAAAAAAAAAGTTAAGAAAAGAAAGTAGAAGAAGATGAAAAAGAGTTTGATGAAGAAAAGACAAAGAAAAGTGTAACCATGGAGGCGGCGCAGTGAAACCTTAGCAGAGCGTCGGGCGCTAGATGAGGAGTACGTACTCCCACGTCGACTCAATAATAGACTTATCATTGTAATTATTTTTTAGTGAGAGTACATAAAATGTAAATAGTATATAAGGTGTAATAACTTAACAAATGTTTTTAAAAGGGAATTTTTCATTCTCTTCAACATTGAGAAGAACTTATTTTTCTCCCTCTCTTAATCTTTTTCTGGTTCATCAAATCATCAACATCACAACTTGTATGACTAGTTCATTGATATACTTTATTGTTCACAACTCTTGAATTCTAATTTGTTATGAACGAAATATTAAATTCGGAAGAATTCCGCTAGCCCAAGCGGTGGTGCAGTTGTAATCTTCATCCGCTCCATTGCGACTGTCATCTTCATCTGCTGCTTGCGGCTGTCATCGGATCGCCGCTGTCTCCATCTCTTTAACCTAAAGACTAAAAGCTTGTTTATTAAATTAGTTTGGAACGGGACCTCGATCTATATTAAATAAAAGATAAAGAAAGTGTAACCATGGAGGCGGCACAGTAAAATCCTAACAGAGCGTCGGGTGTTAGATGAAGAGTACGTATTCTTACGTCGACTCAATAATAGGCTTGTCATTGTAATTATGCGTACATTTCAATTGAAATTTCTTCCAAAGAGAAATTTCTAACAAGCATGGTACCGGGTTTAAGAGTGGAGTTCCCTCAAGCTTAAATGGTTATTGCTGGATGCAACAGGCGCTTTCGTTAGTACTTTGGTTATGGCATTTCTTAGGGATGATGACTACACAATGACAGCCGTAAAACAGCACAGTCGCAATAGAGCGGATGAGGATTACAACTGCACCACCGATTGGACCAGTGGAATTCTTTCGATTTTAATATTTTGTTCATAGCAGACTAGAATTTAAAAATTGTGAACAATAAAATATATCAATGAAGTAGTCATACAAGCTGTGATATTGATGGTTTGAAGAACTAGAAGGGATTAAGAGAGTGAGAAAAATAAGTTCTTCTCATTGATGAACTCTTTTAAAAATATTTGTTGAGTTTTTTGGTGACTATTACACCTTATATATTATGTACTCTTTATGTACTCTCACTAGAAAATAATTATAATGGTAAGCCTATTATTAATAAAAAAATAATCTAACTAACATTATTAAAATTTATTATTATCAATTTAAAAGATTGACAAATTCTAGGTGCTAATGGGTAATGCATTCTTATTGTACATTTATAGCTTGAGAATATTAGAATTATCATAAAAATCCGTATTATTTTACTCTCCTGATAAACAATTTTATAATTACGTTAATCATATAATTTTGTATGCTAACATTGACATAGTATTGTTTCAAGTATATTTTACGGCATCAAAGGATAATGTTGAATTATTATTTAGTGGGTTAAAATTATTTATTGTTTATTAGAGAACTTTTACATTAGAATTCTCTAATAATTTGTTGTTCATTTTAAGTTGATTTTAAGATGTTCTTACACCTATAACAATTTGTTGGTGGATTTAAGTATTACTAGATTATTTATGGTCACATTCAGTATATATGTCTGATTTATTGAAAAAAAATAGATTACTAAAACCGGTTAATAATTATTTTAGAGTTAATACAATTAACACTAAATTAAGAAAAAATAAATAATACATAACTCATTACTTTTTTATTAATCAAATTATTATAATTTAAATTAATTTTAACAAAACAACTTAAAATTATAATTTTAATTTTATCACGTGCATAGCATGAGTAATTATATTTATTATATGTATAAAATTTAATTTTGAAAAAATGGAAAAGTTTAGCTGATTGTTAAATAAAACGATTAAGAATCTATTTGTTTGATATATGAGTTTTGTAGCTTGTAGGGACCTATATGTTTGATACATGATTTTCTTCTGTTTGATAAATAGTTTGTTTATAAGAAGGATCAATTTGTCTTAATTTAAGAGGTGGAACTTAATGACTGAGTCACTAACTTGATGTAGCACGTTAAATTATTGTGTTAGGTAGTGTTTGTTTTCAGAAACATGATAGAAATATGAACAACGAATGCTTAAAATGTGTTTGGAAGTAGAGACATAAATATGGAACACATTGTTTTTAGAATATTATTTTATATTTTTGTGTCCATTCTTTTACGAATGACAATGATGGACATAAAATTTGAAAAGGTACACACGGTCATTTTTATCAAAAATTTTTTTCTTTTTATCCATAGATATTTTTTATTATTCTACTATTATTTCTTTTTATTTTTCCTAATTTTAGCTTCTTCTCTGTAGATCTTCTTTTTCTGTATTTTTTTTTTCAAGTACTCTCCTTTTTTGGTAGAATTTTTTACTTGACTGTATAATTAATTTATTCCTTTTTATCGTTCATTCTCTTCTCTATGGCATGCTGTATTAATAGAGACTTATACTTTATTTATTCTTAATTTTTTTACTTTAATACTATTTTTATCTTATTGGTTCATGCACCAATTCTTCTTATAATTTTCTGTACTCCTACATACTCTTATTTTTTATTAAATTAATTTGTACTTGATGTAAAAAATTTGGAATCATATGGCTATTTTAGTCATTTCGCATAATATCTTAGTTTTGTCCATGTCTATCCAAACATAATACGGGACATTACATTAGTGTCTTGTCTATCGTATCCAAACACAATACACAAAAAATAATTCTTAATGTCTATGTTCTATTGTCTCTGTCTTAGTGCCATGTCCTGTCTCCAAAAATAAATGCAGCCTTAGTACTTAAGGTAGAGTTTATTTTGAGGTACTGAGACGGAGACTGAGAAACTGGAATTCAGTATTATTTGTTGGTTCAGAGACTGATACTAAAATTTCAGTCTTTATTTCCAAAATTTTAGTATTTCAGTACCTCCAAAAAGTAGGAATAGAGGAGACTGAAATTTTTGGAGATGGAAACTGAAACTTTAATAACATTCTGATGAGTTTGGAAAACTCTATTTCTAATTAAGTGATGATCAAACATTATTACTATGATTACTTGTAAAAATTAATAATATTAGATTGAATGATTAAATTAATTTTTGCAATGCAGGTTTATTTGGGCCAAAATAAAATTCTGGTGCAAACCCAATTCAGCCTTGGTATTAAAATATTATGATCATAATGGCAGAAACCATTGGGCCGAAATAAAAATGTTGCTAGCCCAATGATTAAAATATTCAGCATTAATATGAAGTTAGCTTCTTGTGGCTGAATGGAAAATAAATAACTTAGGCCAGAATGAGTTTAAATGCTCCGAGCCCAAAAATTGTTCCTCATGCATGATCCGAAAAATACTTCATCAGGAAAGCAAATGTTTATATTTGCCTATGCCTTCCAACGGATCTCAATTCCAACCATGTGATGGATTTCAAATTTATTCAATTACCATTTATTGCATGGAAACTATGAGAGAGAATTTGACAAGTTGATTTGATGGGGATTAGCAATGCTACACGCTACTCCACCTAAGGGAAGTAAAAGCAATTCACTTTAATTAATTTACTCAGATACACTTGATTGCTTTTCTTCATGCTCTCTTCTCTCTCATTTCTTTCTTTGCTTCGGTTATTGTCCAAGAAACCATGAAAGCAAAATGGAGCTACCGAAGTGAAGGAAGAACACTTTACAAGACCATCAAAATGATGGCAAGAAAACATAACAAAAGAAAAGTATGCTGTGGCTGAGATTATCACCAAAAGTGGTAAGATTTGGTGAGGTAATCTCGGATCCTTCATACTCAAAAGAAAGAAGGAGATTCGGCCAGCAAGGAGGAGATTCTTGGAGGCATGGCTTGTCTCTGATTCTGCTCAACCACCACAGGAAGTAGCTAGAGTGACGAAGTGATGGAAGAGGCAAAGATTGGAGCAGATGAAGCCATCATCATCATGAAGCATCAAGGGCCAGAAATTCATCTTGGAGAGCAAGCCAAGGATGGAGCGCTTGGATTGATGAAGAGTGATGACCAAGGAAGAACTAGAGGTATTTGCATGTTGGGTTTTGCATGAGTTACCTCTTCTCTCTCTGTGGCCGAACCGGTTTTGTTGTGAAGGAAAAGAAGTTAAGCTTGGTTTTGGTTTCAACTGTGAAGGATTCTCCTCTCTATAAAAGGGGTGAACAATCACGGTTTGATTCAAGGAAAGAAAGTGAGAGTGCAAGGCACAGAAGTTCTCATAGCTACCTAAGCTTACAGATTTTCTTCTCCTTCAATGTATTCTGTTTTGTAATTTTTCTGTTTAATTTTGTCATGTCTTGAGTCTCATGGAAAAAGGCAAACAGTGAGGTTTGTAAGAAAAAGCCATAGAGCGGAAAAAGGCAGAGAGTGCAAAATTAAAAGAAAAAGCCATAGATGTCCATAGAGTTCATTTGTTCATCTATGTTGTGTTTCATGATTCTGTAGGAATCCCCTTGTAAGTTGGGTTAGCACTTTACAATTTATAATCTAGATGATTATAGTGAAATTCCATCATTGTTGTGATGGAGACTGGATGTAGGCTGCATTGCACTTAGCAGCTGAACTAGGATATATCTGGGAGTAATCTTCTCTCTCTACTTCTTCATTTCTGTTTCTACTGCACAGGAGCTAAAATAAAAAATGTCTCGTGCCAAGTGATGAGACAAAAGTAAAAAGTCTCGTGGCTAGGGACGAAACAAAAACAGAAAAGTCTCCTCAAAGACCAGAAAGTGTAATCAAAGAAAAAGGGGGCTAAGATTCAACCCCCCATTCTCTTAGCCACTGAAACCATCAATTGGTATCAGAGCTTGGTCTCAAAGAGATCAAGCTTTGCAGCTTGGAGAAAAGATCCTCATGGCAGAAAGCGGTGGCTCAAATTTGGTATCGTACAATCTCACAGAAGGGCAGTCAAGCAACAGACCGCCTCTTTTCAATGGGAAAAACTATACCTATTGGAAGGAGAGAATGAAGATCTTTGTGCAAGTAGTAGACTACAGGCTTTGGAAGATCATCCTAAAAGGACCACCGTTTCCTACTAACACAAGTGCTGAAGGAGTAGTCACTCTTAAACCAGAAGCAAGCTGGACCGAAGAAGATAGGAAGAAAGTGGAGCTAAATGCCAAGGCCATAAATCCACTCAACTGTGCTATCAACTTCGAGGAGTACCGACGGATATCACGATGCACAACAGCAAAGGAAATCTGGGATAAATTACAAATCATTCATGAAGGAACCACCATTGTAAAGAAGACTCGGATAGACATGTTAAACAGGGAATATGAAATGTTTACAATGAAGGAAAGAGAATCCATTGATGAACTGTTCGAACGGTTCAACACCATCACTGTTGGCTTGGATGCTATGGGAGTAACACATTCTGATTCTGTGCTTGTGAGGAGAGTGCTGAGATGTCTCACTAAAGAGTGGGAAACAAAAGCTTTAATTATTTCTGAGAGCAGTAATCTTGATTCCATGACACTTGATGATTTGAGAGGAAACCTTCTTGCTTTTGAAAACACTTATTTGAAAAAAGAGTCAAAAAATAAAGGAATTGCATTTTCTTTTGTAACTAACCCTCTGGATGATGAATCCAGTGATAACTCCTCTGAAAATAAATTTGTGTTGTTTGCCAAAAAATTCAGAAAAATGGTAAAGTTCAAAGGCAAAGGCGGCAGCTCAAGGAAAATGAAGAAAGATCTTAGCAAAGTGACTTGTTTCAACTGCAAGGAAATGGGGCATTACAAATCTGATTGTCCTAATTTAAAAAGGGAGGAGAAGAAAAAAGGAGGAAAGAAGAAGGGTCTGATGGCATCATGGGAAGACTTGGAAAATGACTCAGACAGTGATGAAGAATCTGAGACCAAGTCACAGCCTTGCCTCATGGCAAATCATGTAGATCAGGTATTTTTTCAAAACCATGACACTGAAGACCTTCATCTTATGATAGATCACCTTTTTGAAAAAATATGTTTTCTGACTGATAATCAAGATCTTGAACAATAAATTTTCATTCTTAAAGCTGAAAATAATTTTTTCAAAGAAAAGCTAAGGGAGGTCGAAACTGCTTGTGATCTTGTGGAAGAAAATAAGCAGTTGAAAGCTCAACTTAGAAGTTGTGAAAGTGATCACTCTGTAGTTGCATATGTAAACTGTTTTAAGAAAAATGAAGAGTTGCTAAAAAGGGTCAAAAGTCTTGAAAATGACTTAGCCAAATTTACTCAAAGTTCTGAAAATTTAAATCAAATTTTGGCTAGTCAAAAACCACTCTTTGATAAAGCTGGTTTGGGGTTTTATAAATTTGATGGAAAACCTTCCTTTAAAGATAAAGCTTCTTCATCCAATGACACAAGGTTTCAAGATCCCACCTACTTTAACAAAATAGCAACTCCAAGGTTTTGTAGATTGTGTAACCGAAGTGGTCATTTTTTCGTTCAATGTTTCTTTGGTGAAAGAATGATTGGTGATAAAGTTTACAAGGTTGTTTTTTATTACAATGATTTGGGACATAAGAGATGGTTTAATGTGAAAGGATCCAAGAAAATTTGGATACCTAAGGTCAGTTGAGCTTATTTTGTAGGTATGCCTAGCATCCAAAAGGAAGGAAAATATGTGGTACATGGACAACGGATGCTCTAGGCATATGACCGGAAAGACAACCTTCTTCATAAAGCTTGATGAATATGATGGAGGACTTGTCACTTTTGGTGATGATGGAAAAGGAAAGATAGTGGCTGTTGGAAAAGTTGGTAAAAACTTTTCATCTTGTATAAATGATGTTCTTCTTGTCAATGGTTTGAAACATAATTTACTTAGTGTAAGTCAATTGTGTGATTTAGGATTTGAAGTAATTTTTAGAAAATTTGTATGCTTGGTTGTTTGTGAAAAAACTGGGGATATTCTTCTTGAAGCTAAGAGATGCAACAATGTGTATGGATTAACTCTTGAGGACTTGAAAGAACAAAATGTAACATGTTTTACATCTCTTGAATCTGAAAAATGGCTATGGCATAGAAAGTTGGGTCATGCTAGCTTGTACCAAATTTCTAAGCTAGTGAAGAAAAATCTGGTTAGAGGAATTCCTAAAATTAAATTTGATAAGGATCTTACTTGTGATGCTTGTCAATTAGGCAAACAAGTCAAATCCTCTTTTAAACCAAAAGATAGAATTTCAACCAAAAGGCCATTAGAAATGTTACACATTGATCTTTTTTGTCCAACTAGAACACAAAGTCTAGGAGGTAAACACTATGGTTTGGTAGTGGTAGATGATTACTCTAGATTTGGTTAGGTACTGTTTCTTGCTCATAAAAATGATGCTTTCCATGCTTTTTCAACCCTTTGCAAGAAAATTCAAAATGAAAAAGATTTAAAAGTAGCTCATTTGAGAAGTGATCATGGAAAGGAATTTGAAAACCAAGACTTTGAAAAATTATGTGATGACTTTGGAATTTCTCATAATTTTTCATGCCCTAGAACACCTCAACAAAATGGGGTTGTTGAAAGAAGGAATAGAAGCCTTCAAGAAATAACTAGGGCTATGTTATGTGAGAATGAAGTTCCTAAATTTCTATGGGTTGAAGCTGTAAATACAGCATGTTATATTTTGAATAGGACAATAATTAGAAAAGGGTTGAAAAGAACTCCTTATGAGCTATGGAAAGGAACCCCTCCAAATCTTAAGTACTTTCATGTTTTTGGATGCAAATGTTTTGTGCTTAACAACAAAGAAAATCTTATGAAGGAATGTTTGTTGGATATTCCACCACTAGCAAAGCCTATAGAATTTACCTTAAAGAACATAGAACCATAGAGGAATCCATACATGTTACTTTTTGTGATTCTAACTTAATTCCCAGTACTGTGATAGAGAGTGATTCAGATTGTGAAGGAGCTGGAACAAGCAAAGAAAATCCCAAGTCTGCCCAAATTGAAGAATCTGCCAGTCCAGAATTGTCTCGTCAGATTGGAGGAGACATTTCCATTTTGTCTCCTGAGATAGCATGAGAAACTGAAACAGTAAGACCAACAGAAACTCATCAAAGCTCAACACCACAAAGGAAGCCTAGAGAATGGAAGTCTATGAGGGGTTATCCTCATGATTTCATAATTGGTGATCCCTCCCAAGGAATGACAACAAGATCCTCAACCAAAAGATAATCCGAACCAAGCAACTTTGCATTTTTGTCACAAATGGAGCCCAATAATGTGAAGGAAGTTCTTGAAGATCCATCATGGGTCAAGGCCATGCAAGAGGAACTCTCTCAATTCGACAAAAATGAGGTTTGGACATTAGTACCTCATCCGGATAGTAAGAAAGTTACGGGTACTAAGTAAGTGTTTAAAAATAAACTTGGTGAGGATGGACAAGTTGTTCGTAACAAGGCTAGATTAGTGGCACAAGGTTACGATCAAGAAGAGGGAATAGATTTTGATGAGTCTTTTGCTCCGGTAGCTAGAATGGAAGCAATTAGGTTGCTTCTTGCCTATGCTGGCCATAAGGGTTTCAAAATGTTTCAAATGGATGTCAAATGTGCTTTCCTTAATGGCTTTATTGATAGAGAAGTGTATATGGCCCAACCCCCCGGTTTTGAACATAAAGATTTTCCAAATCATGTTTTCAAACTTTCAAAGGCTCTTTATGGCCTTAGGCAAGCTCCAAGAGCTTGGTATGAAAGGCTTAATGCCTTCCTATTAGAAAATCAATTTCAAAGGGGTACCACGGACACAACTTTATTTATTAAAGCATCTAATGATGATATTCTTCTAGTTCAAATTTATGTGGATGACATTGTGTTTGGTTCGGCCAACAAATCCTTGTGTGAAGAGTTTGGAAAATTCATGACTAGTGAGTTTGAGATGAGTTTAATGGGAGAGCTTACTTTCTTTCTTGGCCTCCAAATTAAACAAACTCCTAGTGGTATTTTTATTCACCAAGAAAAGTATGCAAAAGAACTTATCAAAAAATTTGGTCTAGAAAATTCTAAACCAATGGGAACACCAATGCATCCAAACAATAAACTTGAAAAGGATGATAATGGCAAAGATGTGGATGAAACACGGTATAGGGGAATGATTGGTTCATTAATGTATCTTACCTCCTCTAGACCGGATATTGTTCAAAGTGTGGGTGTATGTTCAAGATTTCAATCTCACCCAAAAGAATCCCATCTTTCGGCTGTTAAACGCATCATTAGATATATTAAGGGAACATGTGATTATGGTTTGTGGTATCCAAAATCTGATGATTTTTGTGCAGTAGGATTTTGTGATGCAGATTATGCGGGAGATAGAGTGGATAGAAGAAGCACCTCCGGCATGTGTTGTTTCCTTGGGAGCTCACTCAACATGTGGGCAAGCAAGAAACAAGCCACAGTTGCTCTATCCACAGCTGAAGCTGAATATATATCCGCATCTGCTTGTTGTTCACAATTAATTTGGTTAAAAACGCAGTTGGAAGATTACAAATTAATGATCAATAGTATACCACTATTTTGTGATAACATGAGCGCAATAAATATTTCAAAAAATCCTGTTTTGCACTCAAGAACAAAGCACATTGAAATCAAATATCATTTTATTAGAGAACATGTACAAAATGGTACTATTGATATTCAATTTGTGAAATCTGAAGATCAACTTGCTGACATTTTTACAAAACCCCTATGTGAAGACAGATTCTGTTCTCTAAGAAAGAGCTTGGGAATGTTTGATTTAAGCTTTGTTGAAAATCTGTGAAATTCTAACTCTGCTAAGTTTTATCTTGTAGGAATGGACGAGATAAATTTCAAGCATGTTGGAGAAGTTGTAATTAAGGGGGAGGCTGCGCAGACTTTGTTTCTCATGGGCCCCACAAAATCTTGATTAACCACACCTTGATTTTTTTTATTGATCCCTCATTTTATGATGATCAAATCTTTTGGTTGTCATATCAAATCCTAGTGGAAGTGGTTATTGTCAAATCAAATCCCTCTCTCCATCTAATCCCTTGATTCTAGGAAACCATTTTTTAAAACCCCTTGGTTAATAACCGCGCCATGATGATCATTAACTTCCCTTTCCAATCAATATTAAATGCACCACTCTCTCTCTCCACTCTCCACACTCTTCGGTCCTTTCCTCTTCCTCCCACTCCATATCTTCTCTTCATCATGAAGAAGAAAACGGCCTCTAGAAAAAGTGAACGCATTCGGCTTTCTCAGAAGACTCCCTCTCCACAAACCCATACTCATATCCATATTCATTCTACATCTTCATCTTCTCCTTCACCACCATCCAAACGCACTTCCACCATGAGAAAGAAAGTGATTGCCCAGAAAAGTTAAGGCCGACGCAAAAATATGGAGCCAAGTGTTGAGGCAGAATCATCTCACACTTCACCCATCACATCACCACCACCATCACCGAAGAAAGCCACACCTGGGAAGAGTGGTCAGAAATCAAAGGGCTTCGCTCTAAACAACACCATGGAACCGGCAAATCTGGAATCCCTGGAATTCAAAAATAAATTTGCCAAGAATCACTCCCATTTTGATCCTGCCAGATTCAACTCTTGCACTTCCTATGAATTCCACAAGGAGGTCATACAAAAGCGTCATCTCTGTTTGACGTACCTTGTCAACCTTGAGAATCTCGCAAACAAGGGAGTAAATGTCTCCCCACTCTTCGAACTGCTTCAATGGACTCCTCTGCTTCAAATCCAGAAACCAGTTTATCCAGGTCTGGTCCGTGAGTTCTACGCCAACATGCGTCTTATTGATGGCACTATCCATTCATATGTGAAAAGAGTTCACATTACTCTTGACACTACCACCATTGGAACTGCCTTGGGATACAAGGATGAAGGACCGAGAGCATACATGGCCGAACGGTGGGACTCACAAATCGGTGTCACTCATACCGTGGTTCTTCAACACATATGTGAGCGTTTCTCAGGCTTGGATAGAAATATTCCCACTCACAAGGCTTTAGGCTCCACCAATTCATTGCTCCACAGGATCATCACCCATATTCTCACTCCTCAAAGTGGGTCTCACAACAGAGTAACATATTCTGACTCCCTCATCTTATTTGCACTTGTTACATCTACTCCCATTTCTTTTGGTTATATTATGATTCGCCATATGTGGGACTAGGTCAGGAGCGCCAAAAAGGCAAATCTGCCCTATGGTATGTTCTTAACCAGTATCTTTGAATTCTTTAAAGTTGACCTTTTGAATGAGAAAGTAGAGAACAAAGTGTCAATGGTCAAAGGAGGCGGAGCAGTGAAAGGAACCAAAAGCAAGAAATCCATGGCGTCAGAAAGCGAGTTTGAGGGCAGACCTGAGTCCTCCAAGACCGCCAAGTCCATCAAAAAAATTCTCACTGAATTTTCAAATATGTCAGAAGTCATGGTGCAATCTCATAAGGCTGCACGTAAACTGGCATATGAAACTGAAAAAGCATAGATGAGATGCAAAGATAGAGTGGGTCTAATGCTGGAAAACTTGGAGAATGATTTGGGAGTTGATAATGAAGATGATGAAGGAGATTCTGATCTCAATCTGTCTGATGATTAATTCTCTATTTTAAGTTTAAGATATTGGCTTAAGTAGGCTCAATCTGGTACTTTATTTTGTTGGAGACTCTTATAACTCTGAGATACCCTGTGATACTCTGCTGTGTTTGACTATATTTTGAATATTTTGCTTGCTATCTCAAAACTGTTTGCAGGTGACCCTTTGATGACAAAAGGGGTAGAAAAATAAAAAATTGAAATTGGAAAACAGGGGTATTGAAAAACAGGGGTTGAAATTCTCTCTTGAGAATTCATGATAACCCATGTTAAAGAGGATTGATACCCATGTTAAAGAGGATTGATGCTTGATTGAAGTATCTGTTTTAATTGAATTGTGATCATGTTTTGATTGATGCATCTGCTTTGAATATTGCTTTGAATACATTGCTGCCATCATTTGATGTTTATCTTGGTAAAATGTGTTTACTGTGTTTATGATACATTTGAATTACCTTGATAAAATGCTTAATGTTGGATTTATTTTTGGCAGTTCTCTTAATTTTTAATGAAAACAGTTGCTGTGTTTGGAAAGATTATATCTTACTTGAAAAATATTTTTCCTACCATAACTATGATTGCTCTGATTTGTTGGAAAATATTTTTAACCAATTTGAACAGCAAAAATTATTTCTGTTTGATTATGTTGTGTGCATTGAGTAGAAAATAAGTTTATGATGTCAAATAAGTTTTGATTATCAATTTAAACTGCTCATAGATCAAGCATTTAGCTTCATGGAATGAAAATGGTAAATAACATTGTTACTTGAAGCTTGATTAAATTGTTACAGGTATAAAGCTTCCCTTGGTAAAAATGGCATATATTAAGGGGGAGCCATGTGACAATTTGAAAGGGGGAGAAATTCAAAATTCAAAGGGAGTATTCTTTACTCAATCTTTTAATTTCTTTCCATTTCAATTTTTAATAATGTTTGTCATCAAGGGGGAGATTGATGAGTTTGGAAAACTCTATTTCTAATTAAGTGATGATCAAATATTATTACTATGATTAATTGCAAAAATTAATAATATTAGATTGAATGATTAAATTAATTTTTGCAATGCAGGTTTATTTGGGCCGAAAATAAAATTCTGGTGCAAACCCAATTCAGCCTTGGTATTAAAATATTATGATCATAATGGCTGAAACCATTGGGCCGAAATAAAAATGTTGCTAGCCCAATGATTAAAATATTCAGCATTAATATGAAGTTAGCTTCTTGTGGCTAAATGGAAAATAAATAACTTGGGCTAGAATGAGTTTAAATGCTCCGAACCCAAAAATTGTTCCTTATGCATGATCCGAAAAATACTTCATCAGGAAAGCAAATGTTTATATTTGCCTATGCCTTCCAACAGATCTCAATTCCAACCATGTGATGGATTTCAAATTCATTCAATTACCATTTATTGCATGGAAACTATGAGAGAGAATTTGACAAGTTGATTTGATGGGGATTAGCAATGCTACACGCTACTCCACCTAAGGGAAGTAAAAGCAATTCACTTTAATTAATTTACTCAGATACACTTGATTGCTTTTCTTCATACTCTCTTCTCTCTCATTTCTTTCTTTGCTTCGGTTATTGTCCAAGAAACCATGAAAGCAAAATGGAGCTATCGAAGTGAAGGAAGAACACTCTACAAGACCATCAAAATGATGACAAGAAAACATAACAAAAGAAAAGTATGATGTGGCTGAGATTATCACCAAAAGTGGTAAAATTTGGTGAGGTAATCTCGGATCCTTCATACTCAAAAGAAAGAAGGAGATTCGGCCAGCAAGGAGGAGATTCTTGGAGGCATGGCTTGTCTCTGATTCTGCTCAACCACCATAGGAAGTAGCTAGAGTGGCGAAGTGATGGAAGATGCAGAGATTGGAGCAGATGAAGCCATCATCATCATGAAGCATCAAGGGCCAGAAATCCATCTTGGAGAGCAAGCCAAGGATGGAGCGCTCGGATTGATGAAGAGTGATGACCAAGGAAGAACTAGAGGTATTTGCATGTTGGATTTTGCATGAGTTACCTCTTCTCTCTCTGTGGCCGAACCGGTTTTGTTGTGAAGGAAAAGAAGTTAAGCTTGGTTTTGGTTTCAACTGTGAAGGATTCTCCTCTCTATAAAAGGGGTGAGCAGTCACGGTTTTATTCAAGGAAAGAAAGTGAGAGTGCAAGGCACAGAAGTTCTCATAGCTACCTAAGCTTACATATTTTCTTCTCCTTCAATATATTCTGTTTTGTAATTTTTCTGTTTAATTTTGTCATGTCTTGAGTCTCATGGAAAAAGGCAAACAGTGAGGTTTGTAAGAAAAAGCCATAGAGCGAAAAAAGACAGAGAGTGCAAAATTAAAAGAAAAAGCCATAGATGTCCATAGAGTTCCTTTGTTCATCTATGTTGTGTTTCATGATTCTGTAGGAATCCCCTTGTAAGTTGGGTTAGCACTTTACAATTTGTAATCTGGATGATTATAGTGAAATTTCATCATTGTTGTGATGGAGACTGGATGTAGGCTGTATTGCACTTAGCAGCTGAACCAGGATATATCTGGGTGTAATCTTCTCTCTCTACTTCTTCATTTCTGTTTCTACTGCACAGGAGCTAAAATAAAAAATGTCTCGTGCCAAGTGACGAGACAAAAGTAAAAAGTTTCGTGGTTAGGGATGAGACAAAAACAGAAAAGTCTCCTCAAAAACCAAAAAGTGTAATCAAAGAAAAAGGGCGCTAAGATTCAACCCCTCTTCTCTTAGCCACTGAAACCATCACATTCTATACCTAAAATACATTCATTTCAAATAATTAATTCTAATTTTATCCTTTGTACAAATTAAATTAGAGTTTTATCTTTATCTTAGTCCCTGCCTCCCATTTTACACCAAACACAATATTGAGACTTATTTTTATCTCTGTCTCTCTTCCAAATGTTACCTAACAAAATGATGTTAAAAAAAACAATTAGTTTAATGTCAAAAAATGTTGAAAAGAAATTATATAATAAATTTTTTGTCAAGGACCAAAACATTTATTTTAAAATTTTTTATAGATTAATTTAAATAAATACTCTAATTAAAATGAGACTGAAGTATAATCTAATCAACAACGAATGAGGAATCATAATATGCTGATCTGTAGAAGCTATATTTAGCAACATAAGGAGTAAATTAAATCAAGATGCCAACCTATAATAATAACATGAATTATTAGTCAAAAAATTGTGACCAACTTTGAAGAAACTTGTCTAAGAATCAAATACCTTAGCATGCATTTGGTTATTGGACACAGCCTCAAATACAAAGAGACATGGTAAATTGGTAACTGAAAATTTACCTATAAAAGGCTAATAAAATGCATTATTTTGTACTTTTTTTTTATATGTTTGTATCTTGTTTCAAATATTAAATATCACTCATCATGAAAATGTTTTTTTAAAAACCTGAGAATAAAAGTGATAAACCAACACAATTGGAAGAATATAAGAACGAGAAAGGACAAAATAAGTATCAAGCGTAGCCTCAGAAGTGAGAACATATCCGAACTGAAAATATCAAGAAGCATTTGGAAATCGAATACAACAACCAATTACAAGATTCCACGTGTCAGAGTTGAAAAATGCACGCGTCGACGAACGCGTCTTCTTCTGTGTGCATACCGCGTCATCCAAGCTTTACTACGCTACCTATATAAACTCACAAGATCCCAATTTCTTCTCCTAATTTCTCAATTTCTTCTTCTTCAATTTCAATTCGGTGAGTTCCGTTTCCAATGATCAATTCATGTTTATAAGCTTTGATAATCTCAAATCCTAGAATTCTAATGTAGTAGTAATGTTTTAATAGTTGATTTGGATCGTCATTGTTGCTGCTGCTGTTATTGTTTCGAAATTTCTGTTTGATCTCTTTAGACCTAGAAATTTATTTCATTTTAGTTTTGGATATGCTGCATGCAAAGTTCGCCACTTCATCAGTAAATTCGATTGGATTTGGATATAATTCCATGATGATTGATTTTTGTGAATGATTCAGATTACAAAAGATGGGTGGTGGGAAGGATAAGCATGATGAAGGTGACAAAGGACTTTTCACAAACCTTGCCCAG
The DNA here is from genome assembly GCF_014773155.1 of Arachis stenosperma. Taxonomy (NCBI): domain Eukaryota; kingdom Viridiplantae; phylum Streptophyta; class Magnoliopsida; order Fabales; family Fabaceae; genus Arachis; species Arachis stenosperma. The sequence continues at coordinate 13,824,055 of NC_080377.1, forward strand.
GGCTTTGCTCATGGAGGAGGACATGGTTACCCTCCACAACAAGGGTACCCTCCACAACAAGGGTACCCTCCACAAGGTTACCCTCCACAACAGGGGTACCCTCCACAAGGTTACCCTCCACAACATGGGTACCCTCCACAACAGGGATATCCTCCACAGGGGTACCCTCCACAACAGGGATACCCTCCAGCTGGTTATCCTCCTCAACATGCATCAGGTATAAAATAATGTCTTTTGATTTCAACTGCTTTGTCGTCAATGGTTACAAAGTTTTAATTTTGATAATTGAGATTGAGATTGTACTTACTCTATTTCGTACACTAAGCTAACACGTTTTCCTCTCCCATCCAGTGGGGGAAGAGAGTGGTTTGGCTCTGTGAGAGAAAAAGTTTAGTACATGTAACACAATTCTCTGATGTATTGTCAATGTAGAGAGTTTTAATGTTACTTCCCTATTGTCTACCAGATATGCATGATTTTGTATGTTGTTAGAATCAAAATCAAGCAATTTTAATTGTGCTACTATATATAATTTGATGACTGTAAAATGTTTTGTAAACCAGTTCTAAGGGGAGGTTAATGTTGCCTGGACAAATAGAGAGTAGTTGTAATGAATTTCCACCTAATTTTGAGGGAGATAGTGTAATTTGTCCGAATGTGAATGCTCTGGCAATGTATAGTTAAAGGCTTGCTGATTATTTTTTATATAATGGCGTGAAAGATTGAACTCTTGAAAAAGCTGCCTATTTATAAACAATTCGTGATTGTTTAGCTAATAGAACAATTCAACAACTGAAACCTTATTACTTCCGCAATGACAGAACTTTTGCTATGTCTGATGAGATATGTGCTCTCTTCTTAGCAATCAACATTCCTAGGACACTACTTTATTTATTTTGTATGAAACTTGTTTCTGTTGAAGTTTTTCTGTACCCCAACATTTTGCTTCGTTTGATTTCTTTTTTCCTTGTGTATCATTATCCTTGGTCGTGGCAGCAACTAAGTTCTCTGTTTTTTCCCCGTGTAATATTTGTTTACCAGGATCTCATGGTGGCGGACATGGCGCTATGGGGGCAGTGCTTGCAGGGGGTGCTGCCGCCGCTGCCGCTGCATATGGTGCTCACCAACTTTCCCATGGCTCTCATGGTGCTCACGGCGCTCACGGCGGCTATGCGCATGGTGGCGGCTATGGATATGGTATGCCCCATGGTGGCAAGTTCAAGCACGGCAAACATGGCAAGTTCAAGCATCATGGTGGCAAGTTCAAGCACGGCAAACACGGCAAACATGGTATGTTTGGCGGAAAGTTCAAGAAGTGGAAATGAAGAATGTATAATCATGATACACACTACTAATCGCTTGCTGCTGCCTAATGCTTGTGTTGTTAATATATAAATAAAACCATTACATGGTATGATGTTTACTGAATCCATCATCTTTTATTGGTTGACCCTTTTTCATTTTTTCCCCCGGATATATCTGTACTTTCTTTTGGCTATGACAAGACAATGATCGCTGATGATAGTTTCAATTACCTTCCTGAATTTCATTAGAACAACACAATGATTGCTGATAATATGGGGATCCTTGAGGTTTTATATTGATTTATGCCTTTCTTGGCAGCAAGAAGCAATAGATTGATTAGCATGTTCCTTTGTTATTTATTTCTTCTAACAATGTAGCTTTTGAAATTCAGCATGGTCTAGTATTAGCGTGATGGAAAAACAAAATCATTCTCTTTTCCATGTGTGATATGAAATTTCTTATCTATTTGCATGGTGATCATACTGCTACCATGTTGCTTAACCAAAGCTATCTAAGTGGATATTTATTTGAGATGCTAACTTGGATATAAGAGCATAATAATAAAGAGGGATCATAAAGTAATCAATGATATTAAAAAAAAAACACATTAGCTTATATTTCCCCGAAGTTGAATATAATTAATGGTAATTTGATATATATTTTCTTTATGAAGGAGAAGTTGATTAAACAATTTTATGTCAAATCTCAAAGGGAGAGAAAAAAAATTCTTAAAAAAAAGTTATAACAAGTTTGGTCAATATTTTGGTTTTCCTATTCTTAATCGCATCGATTATATATTGATGAGGCAAAGGCAAACACTAAGTGAGGTGTTTGAGCTGAAATTTTGTTTGCCTCATAACTACATGAGTATCAAACTATCTATAAGAACCGAAACGAATATTTAAAACTTTTCCATACCAAAATATCTCAGAGAAAAGAAAATAGGGACTAAAAACTAAAACTCATTTAATTCCTAAATATCACGTGATAAGATTCAAGAGTAAATTTTTATAATGGTATTTGAGATTCACATAAATAAATTTAGGAGAAAAAGACAAATAGGTTCCTAACCTTTTATCCTGCGAACATTTTAAGTCCCCAACGTCCTTAAAAGTTGGATGGATCAATCCCTCTATCCAAATGCTTCACTCAAAAAAAAATCTGACGTGACCTGGCATTACGGCTGTCCACGTGGCACATTAGTGGAATAGAGCTTTTGAAAAATGGACAAAAAAGTCACTATCTCTTCCAAGAATATATCCGTCATCACTGCCTCCTCCCTCCCAACCCCACCAACTCTTGCTCTCAACACCTTCACGACAAAGCTTAGAAGAGAGGCGCATGCACCAACACCAGCTCAGAGAATCACTCAGCAGAATCCGCGAGAGCTTAAGGCCCCTCCAACAGTACCTTAGATTTCACCAACCAAACCAAATCACACCTTACCACCAAAGCATGAAAATACATTGACTATGGTACATGTTTCAAAACCTTGCATCATCCAATGTATTCCAAGGCAATATTGCCTATCATTTTAGCCAATGGTGCTGGGCACATTGTTACAATTTCAAACCTGGAAGGGTTTGAAGCATGTCCAAAGAGTGAAATGCTTAACCAAGCGAGTTCCTTTAGATTCAATCTTAAAGAGAGGAACCCTTGCCAATAGCAAGTTTTCAAGTCAAAAAATGCATCAAAGAAACGCCTGCATCCATTCAAGTCAAGCTTCAACAGAGTCTCCATTCCAAACGAGTAGAATTGCCGCCAAGGCACTCTGCTATGGCTATGGCTACACATGGTGCAACGGCCATTGGTCGAGCCACCATGTACCCTGTCGAAGGGTGTACTATCCCAAAAGTGCCGCCAATGGCCATTACATTCTGAGGGATCCTAGGAAGAGGTCCCCCCATTGGAATCAAACACTTCTCATCCTCCAATATCTTTTTCACTCTGATTCCCAAGTGCCTTAGCCTTGCAACCATCCTCTTCTTCACCTCCATGTAAGACAAAACCGGACGGCTAACAAGGGAAGTCTCCTCAAGAAAGATCAGATTGGAACTGAAAGGCATTCCATACAAAAAAATAGGAAACTTGGAATTATTAGCTCTCAAGTAAGGCTCGTTCCCCATACCTTTCCCTTGTGAAATTTAACCCCATTGGAGACACAACCTCCAAGCAATCCTCAAGATCAATACTCTCAAACTCATCTAGGGATGTCAATGGGGCAGGACGGGGGCGGGGGATGCCTCCCTACTCCCCATTCCCGCCCTCAGATTTGCTCCCTATTCCCCGCCGTGGGGGAATATTGCTCTCCATCTCCATTCCCCGCGGAGACCCCATTCCCCATCTACATAATAGTTCTAACTAATTATTAATTTCCATATGAATAGAGCTGCAAGTATCTATCTTATACAAAACTGCAAGATTTTATACAAAAAGTCTAAATGACACGATGGTGACTTCTTTCGAAATGACGCAAGCAAGTGGTTGAGGTGGGAGACGCGGCAACAGAGAGGAGAATGAACACGACGGCAGAATTACAAAAAAGAACGCCGCAAATAGAAATTACGACGCAGTAAGGGTGATGACACAGTGAGGTGTGACAATGCGGTGAGAAAGGTGGCTGCAAAGAGATTGGATGGAGTATGGACAATGTTAGGGATCTCTGAATTGAAGAAGGGTTATGCAAATAAAGATTAGGAGTTTTGAATTTCTATATATACGTGTGTGTGAGAAATGACTAAAGAACATATACGAGAAATAAACTATTAAGGATAATTTAGGAAATTCATAAATTTCGGGGAATAGCGGGGACAGGGCGGGAATCCCCGCTCGGGTCCCCGCGCCTGCTTCGGGGAAATTTCGTCCCCCATCCCCATCCCCGGAGAAAATTTCCCACAATCGGATCCCCGTTCGGGGCAGTCCCCGCATGGATCCCCGCGTCTCGGGGAGTTTTGACATCCCTAAACTCATCCACCCACACACCGTAGTTGTTAAGCCACATGGAGAGAGGGTCAGGATCAACACAACAAACCTTAATTCCATAGCGGAAAACTTGCTCTGCTAGGCGAGTGCCTGCAGGGCCAGATCCAATGATGATCACGTCAAAACAAGATCGATCGGAAGGATGGCACCATGGGAGATCAAAATCCAAGAGTTCAGGTTGATGGGCAGGCTTCAAGTTGAGGAAATTTCCAAACTTGCTGGTGTTGTTGTAGGCCCTGACTCTAAACCTTCTTGAAGTTGAAGAACATGATGAACTTGATGTGTAATGAGTTTTTGGGAGAGGGAATGAGGAAAGTGTGGCTTTGGTAGGTGGTGGTGGGGTAAACGACGTCGCATTGAGAGACAGGGACTTCTTTGTCCATTTTTCAAAAGTTCCATTTCACTAACGTGCCACGTGGGCAGCCGTAATGCCAGGTAAGCAGAACGGGAGCCACGTCAAACTTTTCCGTTGAGCCTGACGGAGGCATTTGGACAGAGGGACTGATCCGTATAATTTTTAAGGACGTCAAAGACTTAAAAGCATTTTTCAATGGTCAGGGATGAAAATGTCTGCGAGGTAAAAGGTCAGGGACCTATTTGTCCTTTTCTCTAAATTTAGTTTTTCAAATTCTAATTTCATTATAGTGGTCTTCTAAATCGAGTTTCAGATACCATAATGGTTCCTGGACTTCTTTTCGATATTGAATTACAGTGATAATGTAGTACTCCGTTGCTAACTCAGCACCAGAGAGGAGTCCAAAGATCATTATGATGTCTGGGGTTCGATTTGGGGGACTACTATAATAAAATTAGAATGAAGAGGACCAAATTGAATAATCGTTAAATTTCAAGAATTATTATAAGGATTTACTTGTCTCAAATATTATAATCACAAGTATGCAATTTAAAGAAATCAAAAGGGTAAATAAGTGCACCTCACAAATCCAAATTGCAGGCTTCCATTTCTCTAGTCCGCGATGCTAATATAGTTTGATAAAAGGACAAAAATTTCCTCAATTGCTACACAAGATCCAATTGTTTGCTAATTCCTCTATAATAACTTACATCCTCAATATGGATACAAATCTTCTTTGCTTTTGTAAAGTATACATTGTTGGCCTTCACAATCACGGTTAGAAACTAAACCAACTTTGCACTTGGGTCTCTTCACCAAGGTGGATGATCGTCCTCTGGTGTTTGAGGGGGAATTGCTTTCCATCCAGGTTTCTCATCCCAGTACATATCGTAATATATGTGACCGGGATCATGATCAAGCACGCAGCACCATATGCCTACGTATCGCTTGACACGGTTTCTGAATCTCTCTTCCCTTTCCTAGAAAACATAGCAGCATGGTATCAGAAGTTCAGAACATGGTAACTATGTTTCTTTGTATCTTTGAAGCTAACTCAGTAAAATTTCATATTCAAGAAGCAAAATATGGCCTTACCTTGTTAGTGAAACCTGTGAAAGCATCTTGCACTGAAGAGAACTTGATAACTTTGACATCCTTGAATGGTGAGAAAATTTTCATAAACTGCAAATGCAAGTAGAGCAAAACCATGTTAAGTATCGCATTTCATAAACAAAGTATATCTATATATATAAAGCTGGTGCAGAATAAGAATATCGAATACCGTCTCTTCATTGCTATGTTTTGGAAATTTGAGAAATCCCCCAAGGGTGGTATTATCTGATGCATCACAATCTGGGGTTCCTTCTTTACAGAGTTGAACATCAAGCCATGAATTTTTAACCTGAACTCAGTAACCAAAGGAAATGACTTTTAATAATCAACAAAAAAGAATCATTACTCAGAATTGTTTGCAGTTAACATTGATTCACCTCCGATGGCAGAGAAGGATTATCAATTATTGAGTATTCTCTAATAGCTATTTCAGGGCCAAACTCTTCTTCTGGGAGTTTTTTCAACATAACATTCACCTGCAATGTATTGCATTTAATAAGAAGCATAAGGCAGTGATGATAAAATGTTTTAAAAATCCAAGATACGAAATTTAAAACCATATTAAATATACACTTGTTTCAATAAAATGTTAAGGGTGTATCAAACTTACACTGACTCAAACTTGGATCCAAAAGCATTGATATCAAATGATGTAAAAGAGAAAATGAAAAGAGATCACTTGAATAGGAAATACCTCAAATACATGATCCAAAGGACAGAGAAAAGGTTGCCTAGTCAAAGTCCCTTCTAAAATGCCGGGATGAGGATACCATAGCCTATCAATCCTGCACCATAGTGGAGGCATGACCTAAACAGACACAAAGATCCAACTTTAGGATAAATATATTGAAACCATTTTAACATGTTACAGTATGGAAGAAGGTACATGGCTAACAAACGTATCAGTAATGAGAACTGTGTTAATAGTATTAAGCCAAAAAACAATGGGCATCCATAATGAGAAGTTACAATTCAACATGAACACAATGAGTGTATGATCCAAGAAATCAGTTTTTACCAGTGTTCTGTTCAAAAGGGAAGCAATTGCAAGTGCAGTCCTAATCTGTTTGATCTGCGAAAAATCGTGAACCATAAATATTAGAATGTTATAACATTATTTCCCTAAATATGAAAAGGATCAGGTCGATACATACATACTTGGTAATTAACAAGGGCAAAATGTGATTCAACATTATGTTCTCCACTTAACAACAAGCCTTTTGGGATAAATGGCTTAAATGACAAGAAGCCCCCTGAAAAGTTCTTCTAAAAGTTAGGTTGTAGCAATATCTCAGAACTTAAAATCATAAAAATTCACTGATCAGTTGACACACTAGAGTGACAACTTCTAATTTTTGGCATCAGTAGAACTTAGAATAAAATTAAAAGGTGCAATGATATCGATTAATTCATGCAGCCAACCCCCACCAGGTGGTATAAGGCTTTGTTGTTGTTGATTAAAAGAATACAATTAAGTTAATGATCAGTGAACCCAAAGTTATGGAGCAAAAGCAACTGAGTACCTGGAGGATTATAGTATTCCGGTGGATCATGGAAAAGCATGGCTTCTCGCAGTCGGTGACGCTTTCCTTCAGTGCCTCCATATTGAAATGTTGTGTGCACAGCATAAGGCTTCAACCTTAGCTGCTGATACATAGCCTGCAGTACAAATTGTGGAGTACATAAACGAAGGAAAGAGAAAAATTATACTTATGTATGTATGTATGTATGTATGTATGTATCATACTGCTTCCTACCTGGACAAAATATGTATGGCCACTACAGAAAATACTTGCAGGCAAAATTCCCAGCTTCAGATTTCCATCAAATGCATAAACAAGTCCACTGTCATCACCAACGGATGGTCCTAGGCTTTTGCGTACGATATCATTAAAACCATTCTGATCCCATATCTTGTCATCAGCTAGAAGCATTTCTTTCCATTGCTTTGCCAGCTTTTTTGACGACTCTGAGGGTCTCCAATGGAAAATTCCTATGTTGTAGGCTCCACTAACTATTCAAAGGTGATAGACAATATCATCAATATAGAGTATTGAAAACAACTAAACATGAGAAAAAGCATGCACAATTAAAATCATGACAATCAAGTGCTCAGCAACATATCATTTTCACCTTCATTCCAAACTTCGAGACTATCATCAACAACTGTTGGTATTAACTGATCACTTGAAGTCAAAACATCTGCTTCTGGATAGCGAGCAAGATATGGAAGCGGGTTCTGTTTTACGAGTGCATAATTGAATGTATAAGTTATCAAAGAGTAGCATACCAGATTGTGCATAATAATGCAACAGATAAGAAATAATAATAATAATAATAATGACAACAGAAAAGTAAAGAAAAGAGATTAAACAAGATAAAATGGATCAGGGAAGAATGAGGGACTGAATAAATGCTATAGCAACCTGGAAAAGAAACTGAATGAAACCTCTGTCATTGCATACAAAGTAGATGAAAGGAAAACATTGTAGCCAATACAAACTTTACTTCTTTTGGAATTGAAATATTATTCAAAACAGAATGACTACAGAAACATATAAGTAAAAATGAAGATCACCTGCATCCAAACCATGTCGGTATCGCACATCAACAGCTCGAAACCAAAAGGAAGTATGGCATCTATTAGAATAACTTTTTCTCTTCCCATTTTATGAAATGTTGGAGAACCCCAGCCGACATCCACTGTGCTCATATGGCTGCCCATGTCAAAAACTGGTACCCCTTTCCAATATAGTGCCTCCAATAATTTGGTGTCCATCGCACCTGAAGAATAGATATCAAACACATTTTACAAAGATCAATTGATGGTGTAAATACCAGAAATGCATTTCTCACAAGGCATCACTGCACATCTAAGCAAGGAGCATAAAATAAGGCTTGAATGGCTCACCAACAAGAAAATTAGTGACTTCCATATCTGTCAATTGTTTCACCCAAGTCAGAATAAAATCCATGAATGCATAGTTACCAAAGGTCACTATTACAACATTATCTTTCACCCTTTGCTGAACCAGCTCTTTGGTCAGTCGGAAAGTCTCCAAAGCGGGCATCTTTTTGTCGAGTGGAGGAACATCCCATAGAGACTTTGTCGATGCATTTTGAGGCTCCAGAGAAGGTGGGGGCACATTATGAATCACTTCTGACTGGGAAATGTTGAGTGTTTGATCCCTAGGAGGCTGATTATCATCTGGAAAAGTAAGAATTAACTTTCAAAATCCTTTGAAAACATGATGGAAGAAAAACAAGGCTAGAAGTCACAAGTGTCTTATACAATACACCATTAACAAAAATAGGAAGGTTACTAAGTTACTAGCAAACGAAGACAACTCAACTAAAAGAAGTTCACAGACTATAATTGCATTGATGAACTATAATGAAAAACGTTGTTTGTTGTGCACAAAAATGCAAATCGGAGCCTAAAGAGGTGATAGATTTGATCATCTTTGTCTTTTTGAACAATAAGTAAGCTCTTCCAGAAGAACACTACACAATGTAGGGGGTTTAGCCTTTCCCATTAACACGAAACAAACTTTCTTTACGGGAAGAATGAACTTTCATGCTAAAAGGGTATACTAGATTTAAGCTAAAACTACCAAGCACAGCCACAAAAAGCTGCAATTTTTATGCATACAACAAGTCAACAATAGATAACAGAAAAATGACTTCCAACAATAAGAACACGCTACACTATGATGAGCACACAGCAACATTGTAACAGTCCTAAAATTCAGAAGGGTACATCAGATTCAAGCCAAAACTATCAAGTCCTTGCAGGGCAACAAGCAAAGGCATGATTTTTAGAGAGGCATAGAAGAGATTTTACTTCACAAATCTTCTACATAATTGAAGAAAAAAACTGAAAACTGATTCCTATGATAATCTACTCTCTTTCTTCAGCTTAAAAAAAGTGCTTTTCCGGCGAAATAAGCTGAGACAAACACACCTTTATTGAGAAAGCAAAAGACACACATGATCGAGAACGCATAGAGAAACAGTAAAAGGAAGAGTAACCGCAGCAGAAGTAAAAGAAGTAAGAAAGGAACTCACGAGAGAAGGAAGAAGAAACAGTGGAAGGTGAGGAGAGCAAGTTGTTGGAAGAGTAAATTGCAGAGAAGACATAGAAGAAGGAAACAACGATTCCAATGATGACAACGGTGTAGATCGTGAGGAACAGAGGCTTCGATTGGGCCACTTCCTCACACCCATTTCTCCACGCCATTACTGTAACCTCTGTCGCAAATTGAAGAACAGGAACCACTGCTAACTTTGTTGTATCAAACACATAATCAGCAACATTGGCTCATGTTCGTGTTTTTGTTTCTAGCTTCATTTCATTGAGTGAAGAACCCAGAACCCAGAATCGAGATTTGGGTTTTGGTGATTGGAAGAAGCAAATGAGATTGAAAAGTTTCCAAATTTTTCTATGGGTGTTGGTATCGATGATGCGCGGGGTTTGGTCAACGAATCAGTTTTGCTCAAACATGACTATGCCCAAATAAACAACAATATATCCCTTACTAATTTAATAAATGAAAAAAAATTAATCATTTTAATTCCTGCTTACTAATTTAAAATCAATATTTATCGATATATTTAGGATAAGGTATATTTTAAGAAAAATAAATTTTTTTACTAGATTTAAAGAATTTATTTTATTTAATTTTTATTGAATAAATAAAAATTTTTCTATTAATTTGGTATTGATTAATGTAATATATTTAAATATGCATATAATTATATTAATTTTTCTCAACTTTAGTCGAGAGAAACTTGCTTATTCTTGGATTTTAACTTTGTATTTTTCTTTCTCTTTGATTGGATTTTGGATATTACACCTTTAAATTAAAGGACATCACTCACATACAAATGGTAAAAATAACTTTTTTTTAAGTTGTTTGTTTAGCCACATTTAAAAATATATTCTAAGAAACATAAATTAATAATAAAAATATAAATTTTGAATAGAATTGAATCAAAAAATAAATTAAAAGTTCTAAGAAAAAAAAATTATATTAATAATTTTAACTAATATTAACTCAAACAACACTGAATTTTTTAAATTAATACAAAATAATATTTTTTAAAATTTTAATTTTACAATAAATTTTTATTCAAAAAATTTAAAAATAAATAATAATATTAGACTAAAAATAAAACCATTAGCAATAAGAAGTAGTAGATTAAAATATAAATTTTTAAAATAAAAAATATTAAAAAAAATTTAAAAAATTTTAAATAAAAACTCAACTCGTAAAAATTTATTAAATTCTCAAAATAAAAAAGTATTAAAATGATAATAAAATAAAAACAAAAACATAATATTATAAAATTTATAAAGAATAATAAAAAAAATGATTCTGTAATAAATTTTTTGTTAAAAATTTAAATTTTAAACAATTTAAAAAATTGACATCAGAATCAAAATAACAATTTTAATAATATAGCAACTTTTTTTAATAAAGATATCACTTTTAATTTATATCGTGTGTCAAAAATTTAATATATAAGAATTTATTTAATAGACGAGATCAAACATCTTTATATAAAGATGTTTTGAACGTCTTTATCTGAGTGTCCATCTAAATTAAATTAATTTATTTAAAAATGATGCCATCTTTTCCGGTGGTCTAGAATCTAGATCTGAAGAAACATGAAAGATGAAACTGTATAATAAATAATAAATAATAAAACAAACTATACCAAAAAAAATTAAAATAATGATAAGTCATAGCATATAAGTAACATCCCTTTGTAATGCATGAGAGGAACGGCAACCTCAACCTGTATCATTTTCGAAAATGTAATTATAATAATATATCAATTTGCACTCTAAAATCAAATGCAAGAGACATGTTCACATGATCGATTAAATTAAAGTCTACTGCAATAAGTTTTTTTCTGTGGTGACTTACTGCAATAGGTTATAGCTCGTGAAAATTCTTCACATGGTAAAGTTTACTTAACTATTTTTATAAATGTTTGACAAATTTGTTAGAAGAAAAAAAGTCATTTAAATTTTTTGAAAATTTTAATTTTTAATTTGATCATTTTTTATTTTTGAATGCAGGAGTGATTTTGTATTCAAAATCTCGTTTACAAGAAATAATATTTTTAAACTTTTGCATTTTATCAAGGGTTTTTAGTTATTAATATTCAATTTTTATTTATTTATTATTAACTTTATTCTTTATACATGATATTATATTATTCATAAAATTCTTATTATTTTTATTTATATGAACTCTTTTTTCTATTATTTATTATTTTTATTTTTTATTAATTATTTATTTGATATTATACATTTTTATAATTATGATTTTTTGTATTTTTTATTATCTTTTCTATAATTATAATTTTTTTTGTATTATTTTTTATTATCTTTTGTAATATGATTTATACATTCTATTAGGTAAAGTAAATTAAATAAAAAAATTAATTGTAAATAATAATAATAATAATAATAATAATAATAATAAAATTATAGTATACTAAAAAAAATACTAAAAGTACCAAAAATATATTATATAAAAAATATCATCAAAAATTTTTTGATTTATTTTAATTACTACCAAGATAAATATTTATTTTTTTATTATGTTTAGTACTCTCTAAAATTTATATTTTATTAGTTTTAATTTAAATTATATTTTACCAATTTTTATATGTTATTTTTATTTTAATATATAAATATTACTTTTATTATAAAATTAATTAATAAGATCTATTTAAATATCTAAATTAAAATAATAAGATAATATACACAAATTATTTAAGTTAATGTTTATTTTAGTATTTTTTTATTTAAAAATAATTTTGATTAGTGAATCCAAACAATATTTATTTTATTATAATATATTTTGATATAAAAATTGTCAAACATAAATCATCTTAATCAATATAAACTTATTTTTTGTCAAAATCAAGTTTACAAAATTAATTTTATATAATTCTTATTTATAAACTGCAATCCAAACACATATAATAACAAATTAAAATCCAAACCAAGGTACACCTGGCTTTCATTGTATACATGATCAGATTACATTCAAATTAGAGCTGGAATGCAGAAAAGAATTTGCAACTTGTCAGTAATTCCAAACACTTAATACTTAATTAATTGTTATAGGATGGTTCCCATTTTGAGAATGCGACTAAATTGTTAGGTATTAAAGTGTTACATGTAAGAGTTTTTCTAGTGACTAGGTTCAAGTAACATGTATACAATTAATAGCGATTAATTAGGGATAGAAATAGAGTATAATTTAATAATTTATTTGACTTTTTGGTGGTTTTTACACCGTTTTATCGTGAAACACATGCTAATATAATAGGTAATTAGTATATATTTCTGTAGTACAAGATAATACATAAAATTATATAAAAATTTATTAAAAAATTAAATAAAAATTAAATAAAAAATATATAATAATTATTATTATAAATATTTTATAAAATTATAATTAAAATCAAATTTTTAGAATTTTTAATATTAAAAATAATTAGTATTTGTCTTAATCGATTTGAGTTGGTTAAATAATTATCTCACTCATTCGATTAAACAACCATTAAGAGTTAGAATATCACTTTGTGTGTAACAATCCATTGGCGATAAACCCTTAATAAATGGAACGTTGGTTAGCAGTAAACCCTTAATAAATGGAGCGTCAATACGTGGTTAGACTTGGCAGGAGTATCCAAGTACGCGGTACCCAACTCATCCATACCCGGTTGGACAGGATAATAACTTCATCCGAGTCAGGACAGATTTTACTTAGGACAGGACATGGTCGGGTTTAGGGTGTACCCGTCCCAAATATATACATATAAACATTTTTAGGAATTAGGATTCGTCTCACATCACAGATTCAGTGATTCCCATGCAAGAGAAACACAGTCATCCTCACCCAAAGTCTTCTTCTTCTCGACTTCCTCACAAAAAATCTCATAACTCTCGTTATCGTCGTTGCTAAGCCCATCGCCGCCTACCCCTTCACACCTTCCATCTTCCTTCACACCTCATGTCGCAATCGTTGTTGAGCCTGTCACCACCTTTCTCCTGCTAAGTCCCTTTGAGTCTGTTAAGTTATTATCTTCTTCTTCCACAGACTCATCACTTAGTTGCCATCGCTATGAGTCCGGACGTTGCCGTTACAGTTTCATCTGAGTCTGAATAAAATAGGATTTTTATTCAAATTGGACCAGTTGGAAATAGGCATACATGAGATCATTTTTGTATGTAATTTCTGAGTTTTCTCATTCAAATTTGATCGACGTGGTTGAGTATTTTAGTATGACGATCATCGTGGTTTCGTTACGACACTAATGTGATAAAAGCTGTGGTAATTTCATAACTAATATATGAGACATACCAAATTATTAAAATAATAAGGGAAATAACATACAGATGTGCACATAAAATTGATAAGATATGATTATCTCAGAAAAATATATATGTATAATCCAAGTGGAAGATTGTTAAAAAATTATTATTTTTTAATATATTTATGGACAATATACGTATTAATTATAATCGCAAATTAAGTAATTTTACATTAAATGATTTATATAACAGTGATCTCATTTATTGTCATAAGTGTTGAATTAAATAAGTCATTATTATTTTTTATTGGGATAAATGAGATTAAAATCATAGATACTATTTTATTTGAGTTTTAGGGTTAAATAAGTGTCACACTCAAATATAAATAATGACTTTAGCATTTTGGTCTCCAACACATCAAACTCGCCTCCGTAACTTTTTTCCCACAGTAAATTTGTGATTCAGTCCTATCAAAGATACAGAAGATTTTGGTTAACCAAGATTAAAGAATCACAGAAACCAAGCTCTTTGATCTCAATCATGCTTTCGAATGAATGGACGCTTCCGCGCTCTCAGATATATTTCTTAATGATTTAACATGGATGATCTTGAGGTTAAGAAATTCTAAAATTTTCAGATAAAATAACATTTTTATTCAATCAAATGATGATAAATAATGTTATTGAATTAAATTATATTAATGTGATCATTGGATGAAAAAGAATGCTAGAAAAATAAATAAATAATATTTTAAGAGTATAAAAATATTAAATTGTCATTTCAATTTATTTTTTTAATCAACTATAATAAATATCTTAAATTAATTAAATTTTTACAAAAAATTATATAGCTAAAATTCTTTCATTTCTTTAAAAATCTTTTGAACATACAATGGTTCAATGAGAGATTGACTATTGAAAATTAAATATAATATTTTTAAATTAGTATTTTCAATAAACAGATGTACTTAGTTCTATCTATCCTAAATAATTATATATTCACTATTACTTATCCATCTAAATAATTCTAACATTGATAGAATATTATTTTTAGATACAAAAAGATTAAAATATATTTATTCTATGTTAAAAATTAATATTCATATTTAACTTAGGATTTCAACAAATATGACAAAAAATATTATATTTTTTAGCTAAAAATATAAAATATCTATAAATATATTTTTTTGCTTTAGCTTTAGATTTTTTTTAAAAATTTGGCAAGTTAATGGAATCAAATCATATTTCCAAAAACATATATAAAAATGTATATTACACATAAATAAAAAATATTCGATGTAATAAGAACAAATACATAAATTAAAATAAAATTTAGAAAAATAAGATCCAATAAAATATTGAAGGAAAGAAATATAAATAGAAGAGAAACAAAATTATTAGATGGAAGAGAAATAATTTAATAAATTTTATGTGTATATAATAGAGGAATAAAAAGAAGATATACAGTACCTTGTTTAATTTAGTAAGATTTATGAAAATAAACACATAGAATAAGAGAATAAAAAATAATAATAAAAGAAACTAAATACCTGAATTAATATCA
This sequence comes from Arachis stenosperma, assembly GCF_014773155.1. Classification (NCBI taxonomy): domain Eukaryota; kingdom Viridiplantae; phylum Streptophyta; class Magnoliopsida; order Fabales; family Fabaceae; genus Arachis; species Arachis stenosperma. Next base: position 13,839,714 of record NC_080377.1, read on the forward strand.
AAAATAAAAAATAATAAAATAATGATAATCCATCATAATCTTAATTTTTTAATATAATTAATTAATAACAATATAATTAATCTACCATAATCTTAATCTAATCTTTTAATATAATTAATTCTAATTAAGTAATTAAATAAATTAATATAAATATGTCTAATCTAATCTAATCGTATAAAAAAATAGTAGATTTTCTATAATTAGATATATTATATATATATATATATATATATATATATATATATATATATGAATGAAATAAAATGTCATTTCAAATAAGATTATTATTATTAATGACATATAAATATTAAAATTATATTAATGCATTAATTGAAATCTATTATTAGAAAAGTTTCAAGAATTAAAATAACTGAAACTTACTAACTTTAATTAGTTAAATTAGCATAAAATAAGAAAGAGATGATTAATCATATTAAATAAATTAAAAAAATATAACTGAACAAAGCAAATGTCACAATAATTATATTACTAATTGAATAAAATCAGTTTAATCAATTCAAATTTGTATTTAAAATAGACAATTAAAGATTATCAATGAATAAAAATAAATAGGAAATAATAAAAAATAATTTTGATAGTATAAATAATTAAATTAAATTATTATATATAATTTTTACTTTTTACCTTATTATAATTTAAGTTAACATTAATGGTAAAAAAATAATTTTAAATAGCCCCAATTTATATTTTACAACATAATTAAAGCAAAATTCATAATTTTTTATTTTATGATTAATCAATATTTTTTAAATTTTTTTGTTAAGTCTTGTGTATTTCATGATTGATAAATTTTTTCTACAAAACACAAATTTGTAATGAATTATTACAATCATAATTAATTAAGAAAATATAAAAAATATAAAAAATCAAATAAAAGAAAAAAATAGAGTAAAAATTTATTTTGAAACTAAAAATTTGTTAATTATGCTAGAAATTCTAAAAATTTGTATCTTATTATATAATTAATTTGTTACTCACTACTTCAACTTCATTATCCTTTTGTATCTAAAAAAGTATATAATGTCACATTTATTTTTAAAAAAATGAAACTGTTCAAATACACGGTATAATGTATAATTTAAGAACAATAAGATAAAAAAATCTAGAATTTTATAATAGTATTTGAAATTTTTAATGACGATAATACAAAAAGTTTAAATCGACCAAATAAATTCAATAATTATTCTTTGCATATCTTATTTAAATTTAAATTTTAAAATTTAATTTGTATCTTTTTTTTCTTCTAATATAAATTAATTTTGACAAAAAATAAAAAAATTCTATTAGACCAAAAAAATATTCTATCAAAAAAATATTATAAGGAGATTTATAATTAGAAAAAAAATAAAGTTCATATTAAAGAATGTTAAAAAAAAAAGTTCATATTAATAATAATAATGCTAGGAATGATGTTGTTTTAGACTTCTAACCTCCGTCTTTGGCCATCATTTTTTTTCTTTCTTTCTTTGCTTTTTTATTTAAATTATCAAGTCATAAAAAATAAAGAATAATTCAAGAAAACAAAAACAGCAAGATCAATAGTAACCATACAAATCAAAATACATAAGAGAAAAACAAACTATTATATGATAGCTATAATTAACATGAGTATATTTTATCATTAAATAAATAAAGTTAATACACAATAAAATTACACTTTAAGAGAAAAAAAGATAAAAGGGTTAAAATATCCGAACTGATAAAAAAATTATTTTTACAATATATATATATATATATATATATATATATATATATATAGAAGACTATAAAACAATGAACTTATAACTAAATTAAATTGTATTTATTATTATTTGAAAGGATAAGAGAAAGCAGTAGAAAAAATATTTGTGAGTATTCAAATTATGTAGAATGATACAATATAAAATGATATTTAATATAGGACTGGCAATTCATACCCTACCCTACCCGCACCTCATATATAACATGACATATTTTATAAAAATTAGGTATACAGTGAAGGAAGTGAGAGTTGAACCCTCAACCTCCTTTACGTAATGACTTATAATAAGTATGCAATCACTAAACTAGTTAGTTAATTTAGAAATTTAAAGCATTATTTTTTTATTTTTTTATGTTATTAATATGTATAAAATTCAAAATGATTGAATTTTATATTTACTTTGAAAAAATTTGATATTTCTGCGGGTATGGTAGGGTTTAGAACTTTAGGGTGTGGATAGGGTTAGGGTTGAGAGATTGTCAACCTACGGGTAGGGTAGGGTAGAGTTTTAATGAAATTTTTAACCCGCGGGTAGGGTTATTGTAGACTCCAAACCCTACCCTACCCTACCCATTGCCAGCCCTAGTATTTATAGGTGATAAAAGAATCGAAATAATAAAGACGTAATATCCTATAATAAATATTCAGATATGTTGAATAATGCTAATTGATCTAATTGATTCTAATTATACTTTAACAATTATATTCAATTAATTGATATACATAATATTAAATTGTGTGGTACTTAAATATCTAATCAAATCAATTAGTTGATATAATAAATCTATCGTGGTGAATTATATTTAATGAGTTAAAAGAAATAAATCAGGAAACACTCTAAAAACATGCCACATCAACTTTTTCATTAATAACAAAAACTCGATTTTTATATAATTGAATAAATTGAGAATTAAATTCTTAGTTAAATGCAAACAAAACTCATATTCATTGGAAAGATTTTTTTTTTTGTCAAACGAATTGGACAACTCCTAATTATAGTATATCTATGTTTCACGCACCCACACAACACACTCATATACACTACTATAGATGATATGAGTTCTTAACCAACACGCAGCTTTAACCGAAATTTGAACCCGGTGCACCTTCTAGCAAGCAAACATAGTTACCACTAAACCAAGCCTTGCAGAGCATTGGTAAGGTTACTAACCTTACTAAATCAAACTATATGATCTATTTATCAGGTAATGCTATAATGTTAAAGAAAAAAATTTTCAGCAGGTGCTGAAATTAGGTGGCGTAGTGGAGCAATTTACGCATGTGTCTATTGTTTTCAAGGTTCCCGACAAGTCTTGCGGTGTGTCAGAGGATTGATGGAAGAGGCCAATTAATTAAATGTCATTTGATTTTGTTAATGGTGATGACTAAGTTGTTGAACTTTTTTTGAGAATCCAAAAAATATTTGGTATGTAATCTCTTGCAGGTCCGAGAATGATTGGGTATTGTGATAAAAATATTGTACAGCTCGATAAAATGAATAATAATAAAAATATTCACACTGTTTATATATAATTTATTGGTACCAAAAAAATCAAATCCCAAATGAATTGAGCTCTTGTCTTCTATTTTTTTGTTGTACTTATTTTTTCTGTGTACAAACTTTTTTTATTATTTGTTTACCTCTATTAAAATTTGTAATTGTGATAGTTGTATATTATGTTTATCATTGTAATTTTTTAAAATATAAAGTATTCATCCTATTAAAAAGGACAAAATAAATAAAAAACTAACTATAATTAACAATAGAGTCATATCAAAATAACATTTATAATCTAAAATAGTACTAAATAAAACAATACTAAATAAATTATGAGTAATTTAATTTCATAAAGTATATTTTCATATATTGTTCATACCTAAAACAAACAATAACTAACATACACGAGGTAGTCTAATGAGTTGTAACTCAAATAGCATAGTATTCTCATGTTCATCTAAAAAGTCGTACTTTTGAGTGTCCCTATCTTTACTAAAAAAACATATATGAAATAGCGATATTTGTGAACCTAGCTATATATAGGTGTCTTTTTATATCATTTGTCAAAATGGTATATTTAAGAAAGATTAAAAAAATCTATACATAATTTACACACTTATTTTAATTAAAATAAACATTTTAGAAAATTAATTAAAAGGTCTAGCTATTTTCACATTTAAAATAAAAAAATAATTTCGCATATTTTTTAAAATCTAAAGGCTACATCTAACATGCAATTAACCCTAAATATTGTATAAATAATGAAGATGTATTATTATTATTATTTGTAAGGTGGTAGACTCTTACATTTTGAGATAGCTGTGGCCTTTGGATGACTTCTTATCAAACCCAATAATAAAAATAAGCATAAGAACGTATATGCCACCATCACTAACACAGCACCTCCTACACTTTATTTGGAACTTGATTTTTATTTCTATCCTGACCCAATATTATGATCCAGGTTTAAATAAATAAAAAAAGTTCAATTCAAAAGTTGGCCTTTACTATTTACCGACCTTCTCTAAAGAAGTCGGATTTGACACAGACTCCTTCTCAAAGAAGTCGGATTCGATGGATAGCTGGCAGATAACACTTATTCAAATAAGTAACTGCCCTTAAAATCTCTCAACTCATTTTCAGGAGCCATATCTCAACTTCCCTAAGATAAAGGGATGGTTATCCACCTTAAAAGGTGGCACTACTTCAACGGTGGTTATTGATTCACCACTATAAATACACTGACACCCATCAGGTATTCTTAAGTTCCAATATTCTCTAAACCTGCTTAGATCCTTGCTCACTTAGGCATCAGAGCAGGTACCATCCCCCATTCACTCATACATACACAAGTCGGATGGAGGCACCAGAGCAGATACCATCCCCCATTCACTCATACATACACAAGTCGGATGGAAGCACCCAGACGCGAATTCAGTCAGAGAGTCCCCTCCTCCAAACGATTGGGCCAACCTAACTAGTTCATCCCATTTATTTTCGGTTACCCATCATAACAATTTCTTTTTTGGTACCAAGAAATTATTTATAATTACTGTGCTATTATTATCATTATTCATTTTATCGGGCCGTACAATATTTTTTATCACAACACCCAATCTTTTTTAGACTCGCAATATATTATATACCAAATATTCATTGGACTTCCAAAAAAAAGTCCAACAACCTAATCATCATCATTAATAAAATCAAATAACATTTAATTAACTTTCCTCTTTCATCAATTTCTGAACACACTGCAGAATTTATCGAAACTTTGGAGGCAATAAATACACGCATAAACTTCTCTACATCATCACCTAATTTCAGCACCTGCTCAAAATTTTCTCCTTCAGCACCATAGTATTACCCCTATTTATCATTTCTTTCTTCAGATGTAGAACTACAATATTGTCTGCTATCATATATCTATTACTACATCACACTTAATAGAAAAATCCCGAAGAACTTATGGATAATTGGTGTATCAAAAAAAGAACTACATTGGGCTTCATAAGCAGAGCCCAAACAATTTTTAAGCCCAAAGCACTCACTCCAAAAAACAAACACTTACTCACTTTCTTCTCCGGTGAACCTCGCCACCAATCCCCACCTCGTTCTTCTTCTCCTCTCAGTACGTTCCAGTTATTTCTCGTTCAACTTTGCTTTTGGTTGTTCGTGTTCATTTTTTTTATTCGATTGATAATGTAATTCTTTTGCTTTTTGGTGCATGAAATTTGTGAGATGTGACAAAATTTCAAGCACCGTTGAAATCTAGCTGTCATTGCTGTTACCGATTGTTCTTGAATCGAAATTGAGATGCCAGATGGGCAGAGCCCCAAACAGCTAAGGCCATTCTGAAATTTGAATGATTTGAAGGTACTATTACTTTTTCATGTTTTGTTTGGTTGCCAATTCATTGGATGGAGTATTATTACATGTTTAACTTCGCAACTTATTGTCATCCAGATCACATATTCAGGTGATTAGGGGACCAATTTGATTTAGTGGAAATTTGGATGAATTGTCCAAAGGCCAATGCCTGTGCTATTTGACCATTATCGTGTGCCAACTAAATCCATTCATCTTCTTCACCAGTTTTTGCTGTCATTGGCCAAGTCTTCAAACCCCACAACGCTCGCAGAGTGCAAACAAATTCATGCAAAGCTTGTAGTCACCCAATGCATCTCGCAAACGCATTTGGCAAATAACCTTTTGAGCCTTTATTCAAAATGTGGCCAATTCAGCTATACCCACCACCTGTTCGACCAAATGCCCGACAAGAATGTTGTTACCTGGACAACCTTAATTTCTGCAAATCTTAGAAATGGGTATCTCCCAAAAGCCTTTGACATGTTCAATCACATGCGTGAGGTTGGTGAGAGTCCCAATGAGTACACGTTATCTGCACTACTCCGCGCTTGTGCTGATCCTGGTTTGAGGGATGTTGGTTTGCAGCTTCATGGTTTGTTGGTTCGGTGTGGCCTTGAGAGGGACAAGTTTGCTGGGAGCTCTCTTATGTTTATGTACTTTAGCAGTGACAGCGATCTTGAAAGTGCTTGTTGTGTCTTTCATGAATTGTTGGAGAGGGACATTGTCGCTTGGAATGTCATGGTTTCTGGATTTGCTCAAGTTGGTAAATTTGGTGTGGTGAAGAGGTTGTTTAGTGAAATGAGGGAGGTTCATTTCTTGAGACCTGATCACAGTACTTTTATTGGCTTGTTCAAGTGTTGTTCGTTGTTGGACCAAGTTAGGGGAGTTCATGGGCTGGTGTTTAAGTTTGGTGCCGAAGTTGATATGGTGGTTGGCAGTACTCTGGTTGACTTGTATGCTGAATTTAGCGACATAAATTCTTGCAGGAAAATCTTTGACTACATGGAGGAAAAGGATAGTTTTCTTTGTAATTCGATTATTACAGCCTATACCAAGAACAATAGAGGCGAGGAAGCTGTGAATATCTTCAAGGATTTATGTAGACAGAGGATGAAGCTTGAGCAGCATGTGTTATCAAGTACTTTAAAAGCCTGTTTTGAATTAGAGGACTTGAACACTGGAGTTCAAGTGCATGGCCAAATGATAAAATATGGGCATCAAAACAATTGCTTTATAGCAAGTGTGTTGTTGTCTCTATATTGCAGTTTTGGTGAACGAGCAGATGCAGAAAAGTTGTTTAGAAGGATTGATGATAAAGATATTGTAGCATGGAACTCTATGATCTTGACTTATGCTCAGCTGGAGATGGGATCTGATCTCTCCATGCAACTATTTCAAGAACTTCGAAGAACTACATCTTTGCAAATTCAAGGTGCCACTCTAGTTGCTGTTCTGAAGTCTTGCAAGAATAAACCGGATTTAACTGCTGGTCAACAAATCCATTCACTTATAGTGAAATCAAGTATAAGTCATCTTACTTTGGTTGGCAATGCATTAGTCCACATGTACTCTGAGTGTAAACAAGTGGATTGTTCCTACAAAGCTTTTCTTGACATTGTTCATAAAGATGATAGTTCTTGGAGTTCTATAATTGGAACTTATAAACAAAATGAGAGGGAATTTGAAGCATTAGAGCTATGCAAAGAGATGTTAGCCGATGGAATCACTTTCACCAGTTATAGCCTTCCTTTATGCATCTCAGCTTGTTCGCAGCTTTCAGCAATAGATGTGGGAAAACATTTCCATGCTTTTGCCATCAAGTCTGGTTACAACCAAGATGTCTATGTTGCAAGTTCCATTATAGATATGTATGCTAAATACGGAAACATGGAGGACTCAAAGAAAGTTTTCGTTGAACAACAACAGGCGAATGAAGTAATTTATAACGCCATGATATGCGGATATGCACATCATGGAAAAGCATTGGAAGCCATAAAAGTTTTCAGTATGTTGGAAAAGAATGGCTTGATGCCTAACCGTGTAACTTTCTTAGCTCTGTTATCAGCTTGTAGTCATGGCGGTTATGTTGAAGATATTTCGAATTTCTTTACATTGATGCTTCATAGATACAAGATTAAGCCAGAATCCGAGCATTACTCGTGCCTAATTGATGCCTATGGTAGGGCAGGGAGGCTAGAGGAAGCTTACGAAATAGTGAAAAGGGATGGAAGTGAAGCATCATGGAGAACACTACTGAGTGCATGTAGTAATCATAATAACACAAAGATTGGAGAAAAATCTGCTCTGAAGATGATAGAATTAAATCCCAGCCATCATGCTTCGTATGTTCTACTTTCAAATATTTATAGTGCAGAGGGAAAATGGGAAGAAGCCCTTAAATGGAGGGAGAAAATGGCTAAGAGTCGTGTGAGGAAAGATCCAGGAAATAGTTGGTTAGTCTGAGGATCATTTACATCCTACCCACATATTTTTAATTGTATAGAAAATGCATTTTATATTATGATAATAGCTTATAGCTAATGTAAATTTATAACAAAAAGATTTTTCTTTTTTTATAAAAAAGGGGAATCACATTATAATACATAAATAGTATTTTAGAAAAAGGAAAATGTTTCTATGACAAAATTAATTAAAGGAAAAATTGAACTTGTTTTCTCATATTTTCATCAATAAATATAACAGATACAAAAGTTTATCACTTCCAATGATATAAGTAATAAGCTATTATGTTTTTGTACCTAATTTTATTAACCAAATATTTGAAGTGAAATAACACAAAAAATAAGAAATGAAGTATATGTTGAGTGGGCATTACCACAAGTGGCAAGTTAGTTATAGTAGTTAGCTGACTAGTATATAAGCAAAACTCATACTAGATGGAGAGTGAGGTTCACCCCTCTAGATGATTGTATTCTTCTTCTCCCTTCTCTAATATTCACTCTCCCTCATCTTCCTTCTCATTTCTCAGAATCCTGTCTTCTCTCTTTTCTCAACAATTTGAGTTTCTTTAACTTCAAGGCCCCGGTTTCAACATGGTCCGGTGAGCTTTGTGGTGAAGATCACCATACTCCTCGCAATTCAAGAACCCTTCTAGCCGAAGTTCTTGAAGATTCTTGCAATCATCTGAGGTACAAGATCAATGTACATTTTCAAAGTTTAAAGTGCAAAGTGCATATAAATAATGTTAATTCGTTCATGTGAATTAATTACACCCTTTATAAGTTTTGTAAACACAAGTTTTAGATTAAAATTGCTATGTAATACATGAGTTATAGTGCTGCTAGTGCTAGGTAATTATTATTCAGTTAATAGAAACACATCCAAATTTAATGTCTCACTTTTTTTCACTTGTTTAAAATCACAAAAATTTGAATTTATTAAGTGTTCATCTCACTTGCCAGTTTCAAAATCAAAATAAAAAATAGAATCTCTAAATAACATTCTCTAATAACACTCAAAATTTTCTCTACATTCAATTTACACTAAAAAAAACTACACTCTTTCTTGTTTCTTCTTTTTTTGGATGTACTACACTCTCCCACTCTTTTCCCTCACTCATTGCTCATTCTCTTTTCCAAATTTTGTTGATGACTTTTGAATGTGCATGAATGATTTTCTAATTTCGTTTATCATTTTTGTATGTGCTTTGTTTTATTTATTTATTTATTTATTTATTTATTTTACTTTTCAGATGATTCTTTGTTTTTGTTTGATTGAAATATTACTATTTTTTGCATGTGCTTTGGTTATTAACTAATTCTTATTCGCTGATCACTTAACACTTATTAACTAATTGGTGAAAACTCAGGTGCAGTCAACTTCACATGAAGTTGATATCTGAGAGATAAAAATTTAGTTAAATAAGTCAAATCATCTAACGACTCTTAAGTATCAATTTCATGTAAAATTGACTGCACCTGAGTTTTCACCTAACTATTAACCTTTCTCTTTGTCATATTCGATATTTATTTGTTCTCTAGCACTTGGGGGTTAAGCTAAGGTTACCGAATCTATGTCTTGTTCATGTTGTCAAAACAGTGTTGATTCCTTGTATAGTACAAGTATTAGTCGTGTATGTAATTCTACTAAGTTAGGTGCTATACATTAATTGTCACCCAAGTCAAAAGCAAAGTTGCAAGTCGAGCCATAACATAATAATGGATACAACAATAATCCAATGTTTTTGAATTGATGTATGGACCAATCACATAAATACAAGAAATCATGTTATATAATTATCATCAAGTCTTCCCATCTTGTCGGGCTTCCCAGAAGCCGGTTTTAAAATTTCAAAGGCAAAGGCCATATTCAACCACTTGCGCATTCAAACTTTTTGTCATAAAATCTAAAAAATACGTACCTTTCTATATATATAATATAACTACTCACCTAGCTAGCCTCCAAATCTGAAAATAATTGCTTAGCATTTTATTTCCAAGTGGGAAGTTGTTGTCATCAAAAGAAAATATAAAATAGGAGCAACATGGATCAAATTGTGGTTCCTCAATCCTCATATATATTTTGCTGATGTCACAAGTGTAAGTTGTCACAATTAAGTCCATAATTCAGTGTATACAGATTTTTCTTATTTATATTTTCTATTTAGTATATCGAGATAGGATTTCTTCTTTTGTAAACCTAAATGATGGTCTTTGAAGATTTTGATATGGATAAATAAGTCTTTTGAAAAAAAAAAAGGAATTGACAAGTTATATTATACTTCTTAAACTTTATTTACATATATCCAACACATTAATTAATAATAAAATAAAATAATAAATTAATCTCCATTTTTTTTGGTAAATGAAAAATTGGTTCCTTTATTTTTAAAAAATTGAGAAAGAAATTAAATTATTTAAAATTTGAAAACACAAAGAAATAATTTGACATTTTATTTTATTACATATTAACGTGTGTAATATTTTAGATGTTTAAGGAGTAATTAATCAGTTTTCTTTTTCAATAATTTACTTTCGTGATTTAAAATTCTTTAAAAAATATAGCCAAGCTACTCTCTTTGAAGAGAATAGGTTGATTTTCTTATGATGAAATCATCGATCTTTCATACTTTTTTCGGTGTCTTTTTTTCTTTTCCTTTTATCAATGTTTAGATGCTTTCTCACCTCATCGATTAACTCATTAATTCACCACTTACTTATTCTCATGGAGAAATCGTATGTTTTTCGTCACCTTCTAATAGTTTACCATCTTTTCGTACTTTGTTAATTTTCAACAGTTTTCTGACAATTTGCCATCTTTTCGGCAGTTTTTCAGCAATTGGTCACTCTTGCGACAGTTCCGTCTGCATTCTCTTCCGACAGTTCTGTCTACGTTCTCTTCCGTCAATTTCGTCTACGTTTCCTTCAAGCAGTTTTGTTTGCGCTTACTTCCGGCAGTTCCATCTACACTTTTTTGTGGCAGTTCGGTCTATATTTTCTTGTGGCAGTTCTGTCTGCGTTTCTTTGTGACAATTTTATCTGTGTGTTGAGTCTGCAGCGAAATTTTGACTTCTAATAGATAGAAAGTAATATGAAATTAAACATTACTCATAATAATACACTCGCTATATAATTATTAAAGAGAAAAAAGAAAGAAAATAAATAATTGCTATGGATGCGATTTCCTTTTATTTTAATTGAATTGAATACATTTTGATTTCACTCATTTATATAGTTTTCTAACTTCTATAAATAACAAGAGAGCATACTATAAAATAGTTTTCTATAAAAGCTCTTTAACTATCCACCATTTTCTCTCTTCCATCCTTTGTCTGCCTCCCTTTGTTTTCTCTCTGCCTTTTTTTTATTCTCACAATTCTCTACCTCGTTCACAATTTGAAATCTACTCAAATTTTGGATGATCAAAGTGTGGTATTCATATCCGTTTGCATCATTTTTACAATGACTGCCTACGTACCCTTGTTCAGGATCAAACCAATCGTAGTTTCTCTATTTCTCCATGTAATGCCTAACATGAAACAATATTGAGCAATTCCAAACAGTGTTGGAACTTGTTTCCTGACACTACTTTAGTCAACATATCAGCAAGATTTTCATCTGTGTGTACTTTTATAAGAGAAATGTTACCTTTCTCTATAACATCGCGCACGAAGTGATATCTTACATCAATATGCTTGGTACGAGCATGATGAACCTGATTTTTAGCCAAATGAATTGCACTTTGACTATCACAACTCAGATTCACGCAATCTTGCTTCAACCCCAAATCATCTAGAAGACCTCTAAGCCACGATGCTTCTTTCACCCCTTCTGCTACTGCCATGTACTCAGCCTCTGTAGTAGATAGTGCCACTGTAGCTTGTAACATCGATCGCCAACTAACTGGAGCACCTTGTATTTTATATAGATAACCAGTCATAGAACGTCTTCTATCTAGATCACCAGCATAATCAGAATCAACAAAGCCGCTGATTTGACATGATTTTTCACTAAAGCATAAACCTGTGTCAATGGTACCCTTCAAGTATCTTAATATCCACTTGACTGCTTCCCAGTTTGCCTTATCCCGGTTTGCCATGAACCTACTAGCAACACTGACTGCCTGTGAAATATCTGGACCTGTGATGCGTGAGCATCTTTTCTATCTTTTCTTAGTGAATTTGCATCTAATTTGTTGAGTTTAATAAATAATTAATTATCTTTTAGCCAATATGGATGCTACTTTGAGTCTTTTGTAATTTTGTTTATTTTAGGTAGCATTCGGCTGAATTTAATGGAATTTCTGCAGCACAAGAATCAAAGGAGATGGCATCGAGGAGCAACGCGTACGCGTGATTGACGCGTACGCGTGATTTGGAGCTTTCCATGGCGACGCATGCGCGTGAATGACGCGTACGCATGATTTGAAGATTTGCTCAGCGACGCGTACGCGTGACCGATGCGTCCGCATGACTTGCGAAAAAGACCATCGACGCGTACGCGTGACATGCGCCACATGCAGAAAACGCAGAAACCGCTGGGGGTGATTTTTGGGCCCCATTTTAGCACCCAAGTTAGGCGCGGATCCAGTGAAGCCAAGTGGTCTCCACGTTACAAGACGCGGAGTAGTTTGTTAATTCTAATTTAAATTTAAATTTGAATTTGAAAATAGGAAAAGATATTATCTTAATTTTAGATATTAGATTTTAAATTAATTAGGAATAGTTATAAAGAGGAGAGACTTCTCTTCCATTGGTACATTCTATTAGGGAGATTCCATTAGGAATTTCTATACAAATTTACATTCCACATTCCATGAGCAACTAAACCTCCACTGTTAAGGTTAGGAGCTTTGTCTATTTGTATGGATTGATTCATTTGCTCTTTCTAATTTAATTCATGTTTTGATTTATATTTCAATAATTGTTTTCGTTCTTTATTTTATGAATTTGGGTGGAACAGAAGTATGACCCATGTTCTAATTGAATTCTTGTATAACTTGGAAAAGCTCTATACTTGAACAACAACTTGAAAACATATTATCCTAAATTTCTAATTGATTGTATTTAGCGGGATACGTGACATATAATCCCCTTATTTTTGGATAATTAGGATTCTTGTGGCATATAAACTGGAATTTGATCATCACCTTCTAATTGAAATTAATTGACCAAGGAATTGACAGTTAATGAAATCTAGAGGAGACTAGGAAGGTCTAAGGAATTAGGGTCTAGTCACATATAGTTTGCCATGAATTAAATCTTGCATGATTAAAATAGTTAGTAAGAAAAATCAATCCAGAAAATAGATAACTTTGAAACCTTAACTATCTTCTCCATACTTTATTCCCAATTTATTCACCTATTCACTTGTCTCTTCAAACTCTTCTTTACTCTTTAATGCTTTTTGAACATCTAAACAATATTTTCTACTTGTCTAACTAAGCCAATCACTCAATAACTGTTGCTTGATCTATCAATTCTCGTGGGATCGACCCTTACTCACGTAAGGTATTACTTGGTATGACCCGGTGCACTTGTCGGTTAGTTTGTGAGTTGTAAAAACTGCACCAAATTTTTGGCGCCGTTGCCGGGGATTGATAGTGATTAACAACTATTAGTTGTTTGATTGCTTAGATTAGGCGTTTTATTTTTAATTTTATTAAAATCCATTTTTTTATATTTTCGAAAAAAAAGAAAAAAATTTATATTGTAATAGCACTAATATTTTTTTTAGTAATTTCTAAAATTAAGTTTGGTGTTTCCTAGTTAATTTTATTTTAATATTTCTTATTTTATTTTTAGAATTCTGTTCTGTCTTCTTTGCTTTCCTGTTTATCACATGATGCGTTTAATTCTGTTTGGTGTGTTGTGCTAAGGAAAAATAATGGAGACAGATCACATGGGTTACTACTCCCATCCAAGTAGTGATTCATATGATTGTGGATGGAGGAACTACCCAAATTTTGGTTAGCAAAGTCAAAACCAAAGAAACTTCAATGCTCCATGTTCCAACTATCAAGAACCACTATCTCCATATTCATATCAAGAACCACCATCTTCATATCCATACCAAGAGCCACCACCTCTCTATCCATATCAAGAACCATCATCTTTCTACCCATATCAAGAGCCACTATCTCCCTATTCATACCAAGAACTATCATCATTTTACACTTATCAAGAACCATCACCTCCTCCTTATTCATCTCAAATACCATCAGATCTTGAACTTCTCATGAAAGAATTCTTACATGATATAAAGACGAGTGTAAAAAATATAGAGAAACATGTGCAGTCGATTATCAAACCACAGGAAGAGGAGCAAGAAAATTCCTTCCCAAGAGATATAATACAAGATCCTATAGAAGAAAGTGAGGAAATCAATCAAAGGAATTCATACTCTAGTGAACTAGAGAACTTTCCATCCGCACACATGGAAGAAAAGGAAAATGCAAAAACAAAGTAGGAAGAAGCACCCACAAAGGAGGAAGATGCACAACTTCCGATGCCTTTGGTAAGCAATGAAGAAGAGATTAAATTAGAAGACAGCTACCAAAAGGAAGATGTTGAAATTGAGGAAGCTTGCAAAGAGGTAGAAGAATTCAAAGAAGAACACAAGGGAGTGGAGCTTGCAAAACCTCTTCTAAAGCCATCACCATCCAATACAACATTCAAGTGGAGTATGAGGAAGATGGTTAGTGGCAAGAGTTGTCAAGCAAGGTTCAATATGGTTGCATGCTCCAAATTGAAGTGCAAGGATTGGTGTAGAGCTCAATTGAATGGGTTTAAAAGGTTGTTTGGATGTCTCTGTGAGAATTCAAATTGTTTGCCACCCGGTGGGAACAATGGTGATCCACAAGAAGACGGATATAAAAGCAAGGTTTGGGACCCTGGGATTCATTCCCACAATCAACACTCTTGGGGCCTTGTCACTTGCTTCAACTTGCTCGAAGGCGTTATGCGCCTAGCTTGGAATTCCGGTGGCCATTGGAATTACAAACATTGGTGGAGATTTATGGATCAGTACAAGCATAAGCCACCATGACAAGGAGCTCACTACATGTCCAACTTAAGGAATTTAACTAAAAGTGCTTGGTGGGAGACAACCCACAGTGGTATGATCGCTCCTTTTCATTCTTAGTTGTTTTTCGTAGTATTAGTTTTCTTACTTATTTGTTTTTTATTAAGTTCTTACTAATTTTCTGATCATGCAGCTATTTTAGAATAGGAACTGGAAAAAAAGAAAAAAGAAAAAAAAAAGGGAGCACAAGGCGCGCAAGCGTCGCTGATGTGTACGTGTCATATGCGTGTGCGTGAAAAAATAAAAATAAACAGAGAGTTGCGTGGGAGTGGTGCCGGAATGAAGCCTTTCACACAAACAAGCTCACGCGTACGCGTCCATGACGCGTGCACGTCATTGGTGATTTTGCCACACCATGCATACGCGTCAGTGACGCGTATGCGTGACCAGGAAAAACGGCGTAAATATGTGTTTGGGCAGAGAGTTGTGTTGGCTTGGGGCTGGAAGTGTGCTAGAAGCACAAAACTTGTTCACGCATACGCGTCTCTGACACGTGCGCGTCATTTGCATAAATGGCCATCCACGCGTGCGCCTGCATGACGCGCACAGGTCGATTAAAAATCTGGGTTCCCAACCCACGCGAACAGAGAGTTGTGCGAGCGCGCGGCTAGCTTCGCGCAAATCGTACAAAACCCAGGGCATGCAGACGCGTGCCTGACGCTTACGCGTCATTAAGGAAATTATGCGCCACACGCGGCGTCGCCTGCGCCACACAACTCCACTAGTTCGCCGCCCAAGTTTTAATTTTCTTTCCCCCTCTCCCAATCCTAATTCTCTCTTGTTATTTTATCCTTTTCTTTTTCTTTCATCATAATATTTGTCTCTTTCTATTTTCAGTTCTTCTTTGCTTGAGGACAAGCAAACCTTTAAGTTTGGTGTTGACACTTCGCTTATGAGTTTTCTGGCACAAAAGGGAGGCGAATCATCTTAACGGAGGAGTACAACCTGAAGAATAAAACGACCACTAGGATAACTAAGGTGGTTGAGTTCCTTTCATTCTATATTCCTCCCCTTTTTTCTATGTTATGTTCCGGTTTTCTACTATTTTTCTTTGTTTGTTGCATAATCCTTTATTAGTTAGAATCTTAGGACTAGTTTAGTTTTCTCTTAATTGCTTTAATTCTGAAAAGTTGTCTCATGTTTTACTCACTGAGCTTGAATTCAAATAAAAAATATAGAAGTGATGTATTGCATGAGAAATTGAGTTAATTTTAAGAGTAGTCTTATTTACTTAAATGTGGTGGTATTTTATGTGATTTTGAATGCATGACATGAAGAGTGCATATTTAAATTTGAATCAAAGAATGTTGATGTACAAGGAACAAGAATTTAGAGAATTATTATGATTTCTCTGAAATTAATGAAAGTTTAATCCTTGAACCAAAAGAAACAGCAAAAGAAAAAATAAAAGCAAGGTCCAAAACTCTGAGCATCAATGACTAGGGAGGTCAGACATGATTAAAAGCTCAAAGAGTTATTTCTATAGTCACATGCTTGTGGTTTTCTTGTGTCAAGTAATCCTTGAGACAAAACATTTAGAGTCGAGATCAATTGCAGAGTACGCCAAAGGCTTTGAGCACTACTGTCTGGGAATAATTGAAAAAAATTTAATAATAATGAAAATATTTAGAACTTAAAGAAAAGTTCCTCAGTTAAGTGCTTGTGGTGTTTCTGTGTCAAGTAATCCTTGAGACAAAACATTTAAAGTCACGCCTAGGCTCAAGGTGCAAAGCACCAAAGAAAAGTTGCTGTGTTCAAGGATTAAATTGAATTACAAAAGATCAGAGAATTCATAATATTATCCGGATTCTAATTCCAGATGACAGTAACATTCTTCTGATTCAAAGGAAAGTGAGATGCCAAAACTATTCAGGACTGCAGCTGTAAACCCTACTATAAGAAGAGACATGAGCTTGATCAAACTCTCATTCTCATGCAAATTCACATCCTAAGCTTATATTAGTTCTGGTTGCTTGAGGACAAGCAACAGTTCAAGTTTTGTGTTGTGATGCGTGAGCATCTTTCCTATCTTTTCCTAGTGAATTTGCATCTAATTTGTTGAGTTTAATAAAGAATTAATTATCTTTTAGCCAATATGGATGCTACTTTAAGTCTTTTGCAATTTTGTTTATTTTAGGTAGCATTCGGCGGAATTTGATAGAGTTTCTGCAGCACAAGAATCAAAGGAGATGGCAACGAGAAGCGACGCGTACGCGTGATTTGGAGCTTTCCATGGCGACGCGTGCACGTGAATGACGCGTACGCGTAATTTGAAGATTTGCTCAGCGACGCGTACGCGTGAAGGACACGTCTGCGTGACTTGCGAAAAACACCATCAACGCGTACGCGTGACTGACGCGTATGTGTGACATGCGCCACGTGCAGCCACATACAGAAAACGCAAAAATCGCTGGGGGTGATTTCTGGGCCCCATTTTAGCACCCAAGTTAGGCGCGGATCCAGTGAAGCCAAGTGGTCCCCACGTTACAAGACGTGGAGTAGTTTGTTAATTCTAATTTAAATTCAAATTTGAATTTGAAAATAGGAAAAGATATTATCTTAATTTTAGATATTAGATTTTAAATTAATTAGGAATAATTATAAAAAGGAGTGACTTCTCTTCTATTGGTACATTCCATTAGGGGGATTCCACTAGGGAATTCTATACAAATTTACATTCCACATTCCATGAGCAACTAAACCTCCACTGTTAAGGTTAGGAGCTCTGTCTATTTGTATGGATTGATTCATTTGCTCTTTCTAATTTAATTCATGTTTTAATTTATATTTCAATAATTGTTTTCGTTCTTTATTTTATGAATTTGGGTGGAACGGAAGTATGACCCATGTTCTAATTGAGTTCTTGTATAACTTGGAAAAACTCTATACTTGAACAACAGCTTGAAAACATATTATCCTGAATTTCTAATTGATTGTATTTAGCGGGATACATGACATATATAATCCCCTTATTTTTGGATAATTAGGATTCTTGTGGCATATAAACTGGAATTTGATCATCACCTTCTAATTGGAATTAATTGACCAAGGAATTGGCAGTTAATGAATTTTAGAGGAGACTAGGAAGGTCTAAAGAATTAGGGTCTAGTCACATATAGTTTGCCATGAATTAAATATTGCATAATTAAAATAGTTAGTAAGAAAAATCAATCCGGAAAATAGATAACTTTGAAGCCTTAACTATCTTCTCCATACTTTATTCCCAATTTATTAAACTATTCATTTGTCTCTTCAAACTCTTCTTTACTCTTTAATGCTTTTTGAACATCTAAACACTATTTTCTGCTTGTCTAACTAAGCCAATCACTCAATAACTGTTGCTTGATCCATCAATCCTCTTGGGATCAACCCTTACTCACGTAAGGTATTACTTGATACGAACCAGTGCACTTGCCGGTTAGTTTGTGGGTTGTAAAAGCCGCACCAGCGTATACACACCAAAGCATACATTAGGCTACCGACTGCACTAGTATAAGGTACATTTTTCATGTAAACCTTATCCTCTGCTGTTGTGGGAGATTGTTTACCAGAGAGCCTAAAATGTGGGGCCAACGGTGTTATCACCGATTTAGCATTTTTCATTTCAAACCTTTCAATGACGCGCTCAATTTATCCTCTTTGGCTCAAGAGCAATTTTTGGCTTGATCTATCTCTTTTAATTTCCATGCCTAATATTTTTCGTGCAGCACCCAAGTCTTTTGTTTCAAATTCTTTACCAAGTTGAACCTTTAACATATCTATCTCTGCCTTGCTCTTAGAGGCAATAAGCATGTCATCCACATACAATCAAAGATAAATATAATCACCTCCAAGAAGCTTATGAATTTATACACAACAATCATAATTACTTCTAAAAAAACCTTGTTTTAACATAAAGGAGTCAAATCACTTATACCATTGCCGAGGAGATTGTTTCAATCCATATAGCGACTTCCTCAAGCAACATACCTGACTTTTTTTACCCTCAACCTTGAAATCCTCAGGTTGATACATGTAGATTTCTTCCTCTAAGTCACCGTGCAAGAATGCAGTCTTCACATCTAGTTGTTCCAACTCAAGATCACCATGAGCGACAAGACTTAAAAGCACCCGTATGGAAGTGTGTTTTACCACAGGAAAAAAATATCTCATTGTAATCAATACCTTCTTTCTGTGCAAATCCCTTTGCTACTAACCTAGCTTTGAATCTTGTACCATCTGACTTAGTATGATCTTCTTTTTTTTTTTATACACCCACTTATAACCAATTTCAGTCTTTTTCATGGGCAATGGACCACATCCCATGTCTTGTTCTTATGAAGAGATTGCATCTCTTTCTCCATAGCTACCAACCAACTCTCTTTATCTTTGTCTTTGATAGCATGTTTGAAGGTGACTGGCTCATCATCCTCCACTGAGAGTGCATAATCTACTAAGTTTACTTGCCCATAACGTCTCAAAGGCTTGTCTGACTCGAACTTCTACACAAATTTATAATTCCTCTTTGGCCTAGTAGATGCCAAAGAATCATGTTGCTGCTGTTGTAATGCATGTGCATTTTCTCGCTGAATTTCTTCATGATCAAGTTCATCCTCTACACCATCTCGAGTAGCATTAGGATGCTCCATCTGAACATTACTAGAGTCTATTTGTTGGTATTTAGACTCTATCTCCACCACTTGAGTATTTGAAGTTTTTCCAACATCACCATCATCTGGCATCATATCTTTAGACAAAGCTACCATAGATCGTTCATCAAAGGTAACATCCCTGCTAATTATAAACTTAGAATCATTTACACTTCAAAGACGATAGCCTTGAACCCCTCTTGGATACCCCAAAAAAATTGCCTTCTTAGCTCTATCATCAAGCTTATTATCTTTGACATGATAATAGGCTGTGCATCCAAAGACTCTGAGTTTCTCGTAATCTGCATGTTTCCCTGACCACACCTTATAAGGTGTGTCTCCATCTAAAGAAGAATGTGGGGATCGATTCACTATGTAGCAAGTTGTAGCAATTGATTCTGTCCACTATTCTCTGCCTAACCTGGAATTATAGCGCATACAACTTACCTTCTCAAGTAGCGTACGATTCAATCGTTCGGCGACTCCATTCTGTTGTAGTGTTTCTCTAACTTTCCAG
This sequence comes from Arachis stenosperma, assembly GCF_014773155.1. NCBI lineage: Eukaryota > Viridiplantae > Streptophyta > Magnoliopsida > Fabales > Fabaceae > Arachis > Arachis stenosperma. Next base: position 13,860,031 of record NC_080377.1, read on the forward strand.
TGTCTTGCAATGCGTTCTCGGTCACAGAACTCCTTGAAAGTCCCATCCGTGTACTTTGTGCCATTATCAGATCGTAGAGTTTTCAGCTTTCTACCTATTCGGTTTTCAACCATTGCTCTCCACCGCTTAAAAGTATCGAATACCTCATTCTTATGTTTGAGGAAGTAAATCCAAACATACCTGAAATAATCATCAACAAAAGTAACAAAATACTTGGAACCACCCTTGGAAGTAACTTTAGCCGGGCCCCAAACATCAGTATGCACGTAGTCTAACAACCCTCTGCTTTTATTCTTGCTTGTAAAAAACTTCACCCTATGTGCCTTTCCATACACACAATGCTCACAAAATTTCATTTGTGGTTTCTTCATATTCTTCAGCAAACCTTGTCCATAAAACAATGATAGACCTTTCTCTGACATATGTCCAAGCCGCATGTAACATATTATTGTGCAATTTGTTTGATCTCTACTTCCACCGATTCCAACTGCTAACGCACCTGTGACTGTTGTTTCAAAAAGAGAATAAGGATTACCATGACGAACTCCTTTCATCACTATCAAAAAACCACGAACAACTTTTAGTACTCCATTTTTCGCAACTATTTTGTAGCCATTTTTCTCCAACAAATCTATGGAGATAAGATTTTTTCGCAAGTCTGAAATATGCCTCACATCCTTTAAGGTTCTTACTCCTCCATCATACATCTTGATTCTTATAGTACCCAACGCCACAGTTTTACAAGCATGATCATTGCCCATTAAAACTGTGCCACCATTTATGCTTTTATAGGTAGTAAACAACTTCCTATTTGGACACATATGGTGAGAGGCTCCTAAATCAAGAATCCACTTACCGGAAATTTCATAAGATTGTTCTGTTACAGAGTAACAATCCTCCTCATCATTTGAGACGTAGCTTGCTTCTTGCTTTTCTTTTGGGTTGTCGTTGTTCTATTTCTTGAAAGTTATCTTCTTATTTGGACAATTTGCTTTGAAATGTCCAGCCTCACCACATTTAAAGCATGTTCTCTCCGCATGAAGTCTAGATTTTGGCCTAGACTTTCTACGCTTATTACCTTTTCCTCTTTCATTAGTCTTTCCTCTAGCCGCGAATAATCCTTGTGCTTGATCATTATACTCTCTTCCATTTGAAGATGACATTACACTTGTAGTAACTTTACGTAGATCATCCGCTAAAAGTGATGTTCTTATCTCATCCATGCTCAGAATGTCACCCACTAGCATCAATGTCTGCACCAAATTTTCATAGGACTTCGGTAATGAAAGTAAAAATATGAGTGCCTGGTCTTCATCATCAACCTTCACATCTATATCCTTTAAGTTTGATATGATCCTATCAAACTTTTTGATATATTCTCGGATTGAAGTGCCTTCCTCCATCTTGCATGTATACAATTTGGATTTTAAGTAAATCCTGTTAGTTAGAGTCTTCGTCATGAAGTTACTCTCTAACTTTGTCCAGACGCCCGCTGTAGTTGTTTCTTCGTTCACCAAGAAAGCAACATCCCTCTCAAGGCATAAGATTATTGCAACCCGTGCCTCAAGATCTAATTCTTTCCAATCCCCATCTTTCATTCCTTCCGGCTTTTTCTCTTTTCTCGCTAGTGCCTTGTATAACTTTTATGATATAAGCAGATTTTTCATCTGCATCCTCTAATAGGAAAAAATCATTTTTTCATTGAACTTTTCGATTTTATATTTGCCTACTTTGACATTACTACTAGTAGAAGCCATTATATTCAAAATTAAATTTTACCACTCAAATAATGAATAATATAACGTTGGCTCTTGATACCAATTGTTGAGTCTGCAGTGAAATTTTGACTTCTAATAGATAGAAAGTAATATGAAATTGAACATTACTTACAATAATACACTCGCTATATAATTATTAAAGAGAAAAAAGAAAGAAAATGAATAATTGCTATGGATGTGAATTCCTTTTATTTTAATTGAATTGAATACATTTTGATTTCACTCATTTATATAGTTTCCTAACTTCTATAAATAACAAGAGAGCATATTATAAAATAGTTTCCTATAAAAACTCCTTAACCATCCACCATTTTTTCTCTTCCATCCTTTTTCTGCCTTCTTTTGTATGGAAGAGAGAAAATAGTGGATAGTTAAGGAGCTTTTATAGAAAACTATTTTGTAGTATGCTCTCTTGTTATTTATAAAAGTTAGGAAACTATATAAATGAGTGAAATCAAAATGTATTCAATTCAATTAAAATCAAAGGAATTCACATCCATAACAATTATTCATTTTCTTTCTTCCATACTTTGTCTGCCTCCTTTTGTTTTCTCTCTGCCTTTCTTTTATTCTCACACTGCGTTTCTTTGTGCCAGTTTCATCTGCGCTTCCTTCCAACAGTTTCGTCTGTTTTTTTGTGGCAGTTCCGTCTGTATTTTCTTGTGACAGTTTCGTCTGCGCTTGTTTCAAGCAGTTCCGTCTGTACTACCTTCCGGCACTTTCGTCTATACCCGTTCTATTAGTTTATGCACTTTTTCTATTTCGTTGTTTTAAATAAGTTTCAAAATCAAGTTGTCACTTGAGTTTGAGGGATAGTGTTAGAATATAATTAGAATAAATTAGATTAATTAGCATTATTTAGTATATCTGAATATTTATTATAGGATATTATGTTTTTATTATTTGATTCTCTTAGCATCTATAAAAGAATATTTATAGCAACTAAGAGAATCAAAATAATAAAAACGTAATATCCTATAATAAATATTCAAATATACTAAATAATACTAATTAATCCTAATTATACTCTAATAAATATAATACACGAATACTAAATAATAAAATAATGTATACCAAGTTAAAATACAAATTATAATAAGCAACTGTAAGTCAAACTAATAATATATAGTTGCTCGGACTGACATACATAAAAAATTACTGAAAGAAACCTCAAACTCAAACCTATGAGATCATTCTTATCCTCTTCTTAACCATAAAATAACTAAGATGCAAAGCAGCTAGCCCTAATTACACAACTATATATAATAAGTTATGTCAATATGGTGAAAGAGTTTTAAATGGTCATTTGTCTTTTTCTAATTGTTTTGAAACCTTAAAAAACCTGTATTCATCTATATATTCTAAATTTAAAATTGGGTCGAAATTTGACCTACACATGATTTTATATTTTTTTATAAAAAAAATAATAGGATAATTTGATGTATAAACATTCTGTGTTAAGATAGAATTTGAAAAAATGTTGCATAAAAATTATTCTAAAAATTATAAATTCAAAATAAAAAGTACATATTCAGAATACATATTAATTAGCTCATTATTAACCGATTTTTATTGTTTTATAATATTTATCCATTTTCTTATATATATTCACACAGAATATTTTAAAAAAAACTTATTTAATTTTAGAGTTTTAGGAAAACAAAAAACCATTTCAAGAATAATTTCACCTGATGATAATGATTTATTAATAATAGGAGAGTTGATAGTAGCTGACATATAACATATATATTTCAACTGGTTTATATAAAATCATATTAAATATATATATATATATATATATATATATATATATATATATAAATCCAAACGTGTATGCTCCATTAATAATATAAGATATTAATTAGTCGAATTAATCTATTACGTCTCGTAGTTGGTGTATCTTAACAACTTGAATTGTTGGTATAATTAAATATTAAAGCGCTTAATTAAACAACTGGCATCTTGTATTACATTCAGTCACAACTATATACTTTGAAGAGGAAGGAGAAAAATAAAAAGTAGCATATTACATTACATTATATTTATTATAAAGATATCTCCCACTTATAAACCACTTAAAAATCTTAGGGAAAAAGATAGATAGGTATCTGAATTTTTAAATTTTTGATAAATATATAAAATTTAAATATAAAAAAGTCTATGATTTTAATAAATGGAGGATAATTTAATTCTTCTATCTATTTGCCTTTCATACATCAAACGAAACTGATTGATATGGCTAAAACGATGTCCAGGTGTCCGTTACGGTGCCACGTTGGAAGGGGAATAAAGTTTAAAGGACAAATAAGTCCTTAACGTCATTTTGCAAATAAAGTTCGAAGGACAAATAGGTCATTGAGAATTTAGTTCATTATACTTATATTATACTTCTATTATAAGAATTTAGTTTATAAAATTATGCTTGTATTTTGAAATCTAGTTAACTTGTTGTATTCTACAATTTAAATTATTTGTATTAAAATTGTAAAAATTACGCTTGTTCTGTTTCTACTTTTTTTTTCCCCTTAAATTGCATTAGTTCAGTTTTAGTGCATTTGTGTATTATATTAGAATTTGTTAAATTGCATTAGTTCAATTTTTATCATACAAGTGACATTAGTTAACATCAGTTCATTTATGCATCAAGTTACCATTAGTTCATTTGTGCATCATTAATGTATTAAGTTAGCATTAGTGCATTTGTGTATTATATTAGAACTAGTATTTTTATCCATAATAATATTACGAGAATAATTTTTTTAAAATTATAGTTCACTTTGTTCCAACAGTATAAATTATGCATTGCACAAAAGATTTATAAAATCAAACTACTTTTACAGAAAAGTCGTAAGTTAACAAAAGTCTCTGACTAAGAAGACCAAGATATCTGCATATAAAAAATTAAATAATAAGATTTTTAGTTATTATTTTTATATGAAAAAGTCTAATTTTTCATTAATAATCAATTTTAACATTCGTTATCTAAAATTTAAAATAATTTAATGTGTATATTTTTACATTTAAAATATTTTAATTGTAAAAAATTATCGGATGACATATTTTGATTTGTCAAATTACTAATATAAAATATAATTATATATAGAGTAACAATAGTAGAGAAAAATAGAAAAATGGAGAGAGGTAGATGAGAGAATTTAGGAAAGGAGTTTATTAATTTTGAAAAAAAAAATTTCAATTTTAATAAGAGTGTCATGTGACACATTTGATTATTAAATTAGATAGTAATATATGATACATAATATAAGTATATTTTAATTAGATAGTAATATATGATACATATAGACGCATAAGGAATTAAATTCTCAAGGACCTATTCGTCCTTTGAACATTATTTACAAAATGACGTTAATGACTTATTTGTCTTTCGAACTTTATTCCCCTTTCAGCGTGGCACCGTAACGGATACCTGGACATTGTTTTAGCCACGTCAGCCAGTTCCGTCTTTGGTGTATGAGAGGCAAATAAATGGAAGAACTAAATTGTCCTCCATTTGTTAAAATCAGGAACTTTTTTGTATTTAAATTTTCTCAAGAATATATTTGTCAAAAATTTAAAAAATCAAGAACTTATCTGTCTTTTTTCCAATATCTTATTTTTAAAACTCAAAAATATTATATTTATAATAGATCTCTTTCACGTCCAGAAAACATTATAACACAATTGGATGTAGAAACAGAATCTACATGTTAATTCAATTTTAACTAATTCTATGAACATGATTACATGAATGACCATTGACCAATAATATATCATGACTTGTAGGTTGTTTTTGTTTTTGAGAAGATGATAAAACAAGATATTGAGAATAAGACATAAAAAATAAAAATATAAAATTTTATATTTTTATATTTTATTTAGTTTAAAATAAATTATGAAAATTTAATTTATTCTCATTTTTTATTTAAAAATTTAAGAAAAAAATATAATAATAAAAAATTAATAAAAATAATAAAAAAATAAAAAATAAGTTGTGTTTTTTATTAGTGTCTTTGTGTCCTTTCTGTTAAGTGTTAACATGGAGACAAAATACACTAATTTTTTGGACACAATGTATCTGTTTATATCTTATCTGTCAAACACAATTTTGTGTCTTCGTATCTCTGTTTTAGTGTCTTGTCTCTACAAACAAATACAGTCTTAATGATGACGTATATATTTATGCATTTTTTTTTTAGTTTTTCATAATAAATCATTTCTTTCATTTATGCGAATTTATTTGTATATTTAAAAATTTATCACATTGACTTGATACATCCGTGCACGAGGATAATATACTCAAAATATTCCATATGGCAAATAAATATTGTAATTAAAACATTATTTTGGAACTAATTAACTTACTGCTGTTTTAGTCTCATCTCTCATGTCATGCATGGAATAATAATAATAGACCTACAAAAAAGGTGGGCTTTGAAAACCAAGAGTGGTTTACACCCCATAATGTTGCAAATCATTACTAAATAATATTAGTGTGGGCCTTGATAGGGTAAAAGAATTATATATATAATGGACAAAATATAAATAAACACAAGAAGATAAAGCTAACAATAATAAGAAAGCAACTTTGACATTCAAGCTAAGCTAGTGACTATTGAAATGCCAAATGTATGGCAGCAAAAACTAGTTTATTTAATTTAGTACACAAAGGAGATTAATTAAGACGCCAAAAAGAAGTGTTATTCTAATAATTACTAATGATAACTACTATTATACTTATACTTATACCCCCCATCAACATGAAATTCTCATTCCAAGCAATCCCAATTGATAACAAGTTTCAATAAATTGACCGTACCCCTTGTTTTAGTGTTTGAGTGGTTTTTCCCTAATCTCATCTCATCAAAGCTTGTTTTCTGGTTTTGCTAATACCTTAATTTATTGGCCCATAGTTATGATCATAGATTTGGGGTAGTTTACAGCTCAATAGACTTTATAACATATTGCACCATAGACAATTCGACATATGCATTAATTATTATCATGACCAAGCCGTATATACGAATTTTCCTAATATAATATATAGTTTCTCTCACTCACTCACATAAGAATTGAAAGGTACTATAAGCTACAAGAATGGACCAACAATTATGGATAGTGGTAAAGGGTAGTGAAGGAAGATTCGAGTCAAGTAGTGTATATGTCAATGCGTGTTTCAATCTCTGTATAGCTATACACTTATTTATAAATTATAATAAATACTAAACACAATTTTTTTATTTTATTAATTAAAAAATAATTTAAATATGCAATTAATTATTAACAATTATATTAGTATATAAATAGTATTTTTTTTCTATTACTATTTATTGAATATCAATAATAATTTGATAATAAGTAGCTAGGTAGATACAAACCCCACTACTTTTACTTTTAGATTTTTGAATATTATGGAGAGATACATGTATATGAAATTAAATGTGCATGAATTGACATATGGTCCTTTTCAATATTCCCCTGCTTGCACGGAGAGAGCTATCTATATCTATATATATATCCACAATATAATGACTTCACACAACATATAAAAATAGATACAAGTGGGTTTGATTTATATGATTTAATTTGTTTGTACTTGTATTACTGCTGCTGGAGTGGTAACATAGGCAGCTGGTTTTGATGGTAGTAAGCAACAAATTAAAAAGACATGAAGTAGGGCATGTCAACTTTTTCTACTTAATTAAAACCTTTTTTATATAAACATATGGGTCCTCATGTTGTTCCTAGCTAGCTAATAGTAAAATTAATATTCATGTATAATTAATTAATTATTCAATTATGCTAAGTATATAAATCAATATTATAATATCTAATTGAAAAATAAATTTGTTAATAAGCTTAATTATATGTATAGTATCATTTTAGATGGAAAGTAAATCCAACAAATTAAAGTACATCATCACAATCGTCATCATCATTTCCTTTGAGGTGATGATGAATGTCAATTTCCATTGAAGTGTCACAATTATAAAGTGGAAAACTACTAGCTATAAATAGTGGGTGGGATGCATATTTCTCTATTTATATGTAATATGTTTTAACATTTTTCTGTGATTTTATTTCACAAAACGGAAAGAAACAAAGTGATATAGCTGGAACCAGGTTTATTAGTTGCACATGAAATGGAGAGAGGACAAAATAGTATCAACTTCACATCTTTTATGGGACCTAGAAGTAGTGGGCTAAATTGCCTTTACACATTCATGGAAGCTGTACTTTTGTGATACATAATAATAAATGTGGAGTAGAACCTCCCCAGCATCAACTCAAATTCTGGATCGGAGAAATTAGCCTTTTTTTAATTAATTATTATTAAAAATTCTTAAAATTTGTTAACTTCTTGAACAGATACTTGAGAGCGCGGAATCATACCTGAATTCGTGAGTATAATCGAGAAAATTTGATTCTTTGATCTTCTTTAACCAAAGCTTTATATATCCCTAATAAAATTGAATCGCAACTCGTCTAATAGAAAAAGAACAAATTTAGCTTTAATGTGTTAGAGACCAAAATTCTAACGTTACTATTTATATTTGAGTGTAATATCTATTAAACTTTAAAACCTAAATAAAATAGTATCTCTAACTTTATTTTTATTTAATTCCAAATAAATAATAATAATAATTTATTTAATTCACCATTTATGACAATAAATGAAATCACCGCATATAAGTTATTTATTATAAAATAGTTTAATTTGTGATTATAATTAATACGTGTATTCCATAAATAAATTAGGAATCTAACAATTATCTCTTTGAGAATTAAAAGTAAAAAAAAAAAAAACCTATAAGAAGCAACTTTTTTTTATTATATTAAATAAACAAATAAAAGAATTTGAAAATTTTTCTATCGTATAACAAATCCTAATGACCTATATCATAACACTTCACACATTTAAAGTTGTTGTGCTTACCTTAACAGAAAAAAGAATATCTTATGGTTTCTACCTATATAAACATATAGTTAAGATAATGCATGCATTATATGTTTTCTTTTTCATCAACATATATAATGTATTTTACGTATTATATATATGGGTATGTATATCTATAATTTTTTACCATATGGATTGGATACAACTTTTTTTGGATATGTTTAAACAGTGTTTATGCTGGTGGACTTTACTTCCTTGGCCCATGTTGATGAGCTTTTCTTTATAATAATAATAATAATAATAATAATAATAATAATAATATAACTAAATAAAAAGATTAACTAATAATTAATAAACCAGATTCTCTTATCCAACATTATTTACACATATATCCTATTTTTATTTTAAATATGTATTATATATTTTAATATATATTTTATAATAATAATTATTTTTTTATTAATTTTATTACGATTGTTACATAAAAAATAATTTTGATGAAAAAGATTATCATTTAAAAAAAATAGTTAAGTGAAACTTATAAATTACAAATTACACGTTAAATCTAAAACCGAATAAAAAAATAGATAAACTCATCATAACCCCTTAAGGTATAGTGTTTTACTGTTTTTAGTGAGCAACTTGTAACGGAATTTAATTAATTAGAAAAATAAATAAAAATTGGGAAACACTATCACTCCCATTTTCTTGTTCTTTAACAAACATAATCCAAGTTAAAGTGAAGTTCAACATAACCAAAGCCACAAAGAACTTACCAAAGAAAGAAAACCATGGATTTACGAAGAAAAAGCGAGCTTGAAGATGAGTCCTCACCGCACCATTCATCTTGACTCGTGAGCTATGTCTATCTTGTGGCGGTGGTTAGATTGAAAGTCATGTGCACATAGGAATCAAATTTTATATTATTTTTGAACTTTTTATATAATACAATAATTCAGTAAGGTTTTAGATTGTTATATATCTGAATTGCTATTTTTATTAATATTAACGTATGAATAATATTATATATCTAAAATTTTTTAACTAAGTGTAATTAAGCTGGTTTATTATAATAAAAATCAGAAATAATTAATATTATTTTTAAACTTTATTATTTAATTGAATTTATAAAAAGATTTGAATGTTTAGAGTTATCCTTAACTTATTTAATGATTTTGCATGAATAACACTCATTTAGTTTGGTAAAATTTTTACTTTTTAAAAATAATTTAAAAAAGTTAACTTTTAAAAGATGATTTTTTAAAAGTGGTAATATTTATGTTTGGTAAATCAAATCAAAAATAGTTTTTAATAAACATAAGTAACATCAATTTTGTTTAATAAAATAGTTTTTAAAATTTAAAAATACTATAATAGACATAAATACAATTATTAAATTTGAAAATTAATTTATATGTAAGGTTATATTAGACTTTTAAATTTTGAAAAGTACAAACTAATTTTAAAAAGTTCTATTTTAAGTGCTTTCAAATGTACTCCGATCTTTTTTTTGGTGACTGAAATAAATTAAAAAAAGAAAAACAAAACAAACAAAACAAGGAACTGCTTAAATAGAGGGGCAGTCCCGTTTAAGACTACTCTTAAACTCTTCCCAAGGTGAAAGAAGCTCCACATGCGAAAGTTGTAACTTCATCGCCATCTTTGCCATAGTATCTACCACCGTGTTTGCATCTCTCATAATCAAACGAAAGTCAACACGCCAATTCCAATGCATGATATCTCTTATTTTGAGCACCAATGGATCAATAAACCCAAAACTATCTTGAGTAACAAGATTAAATGCTTCCACACAATCCGTCTCACAAATAACATCTCGTTGACCCACATCCCAAGCTAAGAGATATCCTCTCCAAATAGCAAACAATTCTCCTTGAAGAATACTATTACTCCGAATCCTTTAAAAGCTGCAAATATAAATACATGATCTTTTTATTTATCAAACACAAAATAAGAAACTTAAACTTTTAAAAAGTACAAACACCTCTTCAAAAAATTTTACCAAACCAAACTTTAGTCTTTTTTTATCTTTATATTATGAATTTATTCGATCTCAATTTAATTTTTAAAAATTTTTAGGTCAATTGAAATTTTAAAATTAAATTGAGTCACGGTTAAAATAAAAAAAAAATCAAATTAATCATTTTCTCAATTTGTAGTGGTATCTATATTTTGTCGAATTTTAAATGTATATATAATAATTTTAAAAGAAAGTATATAAGTATAAAAAAATTAATTTATAATCAACTAATATTAATTAATTTTTTATTATAAAATTATCGTTTTAACATTGTTTTTAATAAAAGATGAAGAGATATTTATTAAAATATTTTGGGTCATTAAACTGTTTGTATAAACTAAAGGTAAATGGGATGATGAATTTACCAAGTGGCCTTATATGAATTAAAAGTTGATGCACTTACCACAATCTTCTCTAAATATTTTGTGGATGGCCATGAGTAACTATAAGTCATGTCCGTACAGGTGTCTCGCTGTTGCTCACAGCTCGCAATCTTTCCTTATATTCTATCAATACGCACACAACACATTATTGTGGTGAGATGGTAATATTATATTCGAACTTAGGAGATTTTTTGTCAGCTAGAAAATCACAATATCATATGATATGATTAGAGTAGTAGTGGATATTTCATATTTGGGTCCACTTGCTTCTATCATTTCGGTTACAGATTTAGGGTGCTTGCTAAGACATGTATATATGCAACTTGTTTGTGCTTCTCTTTTTGACTTCTCCCATCCTTTAAAAGATAAAATAAAATAGCCAACAGTATGGGAACTTTTAATTTATATAACACAAACTTACAAAATCTTACAAATATTTGATCATCATAATATAGGATATATATCTATAACAGCTTTAAATTCGTCACCAGCCATTACTCTAAATTACATATTAAATAAATATGAAAAGTTAATTTTTAATTAATATTTTTTTTAAAAAATTAACTGATTAAACTCATATAATGTGTACGTGATTATTATTTTTAATAACCGATATTATTGACTTGCTTTATATTTATTTTTAAAGAAGAGATTAATTAAATAATACAGTGATATTTTTTAAAGCAAATATATATAATGATTGAAAAAGAGGTGAAATGCAATGGATCGCCGTTTCAGCACTTCATCTAGTTATGCCAACTGCCCACCTCTGTTACAAAATCTTGTGATATATGTATGCATGATTCGGATAAAAATGAAATTTATGGGGAAGAGCAAAAATCAGATAAAGTTATAATCAAATATTAGGAAGATTTTGTACATCATCACAGCAGAAAAAATAAAAAGATAAATGGAATGGAAAAAGAAATTAAATCACAATATTTAATAAAATTAAAAAATATATAAAGAGTACATAAAAATAAAAAATGTTATGTTATATATTTTTTATTAATTAAAATTAATAAAAATAAAACTAAATATACATAATATATTTATTTATAAAAAATAAAAGATAACATAAAAATAAGAAAATCAAAAAAATTTTAAGATTTAAATGGATTGGTTTATCTATTAATGTTAATAAAATTTAAGAGAAATTTTAATATTATAATAAAATTAAAAGAGTACATAAAAATACGTAAAAATAAACAATATTTTGTTATATATTTTTTATTGATTAAAATTTATAAAAATAAAATTAAATATATATAAAATATTTATCTACAAAAAATAATATAAAGATAAGATAAAATAAAATAATAAAAAAATAAATTTATAACTAAATTTATGTATTTTATTAGATTAAATTTATAAATTGTAGAATTTTTTTATTATTTTCTTAGACTAAAATAAAAGAGTAGTTTAATAATATTTATTACCTCATAACCTGTATACATACAAACCAATTCTAAGATTAATAATTAATTAAAATAAGTTTTGTGGTGCCATTCTGTAATTATTGTTTCTTGTTTTTTATTGTTGTTAATAATAAGGTGCAGTTATTATAGCTTTAACTAAGTTAAATGTACATGAAAGGTTCTTTCCTTGGGCCTTTAAATTGCAACCAACATTATTATATATAACTCTGTTCAACTTGTCACCTTTTGGACCACATGTATCCAACATAACTGGAAAAAGAATGAAATACAAACCTTAGTTTATATCCGATGAATTTATATAGAAATTCTACATACATTTATCATTTTAAATCATTTCTGTATCATAATGTGTCCAAATTCTTCGGCCTATGTCACAGGAAATGAAGACCCACGTCTAAAACCCTAAACCTAAAGCCTGCTAATTAAATTTTATGATTATATATTAATGTTTTTTTTTATTTTAAATTAGATATTTTTATATATTGGTTATTTATGATAATAATAAAAAAACATTTGTTTAGAGATAATTAATTTAATTTTTTAGATTTTACATGCTAATAATAAAAAAATTCAACAAAGAGCAAATTATTATTATTTTTTATAATCAACCAAAAAAACATGTATTTTATTAATATGCAAAACTACAAAAAAATAAATAAAATATTCATCATTGTTATAATATATACTTTTTCTCTCTTTGCGCAAATTAAAGTAAGCAATTGTTTAACACAAACGATGTGTGCTCCACCGACGCATGCAGGAACTGTACACAATTATAATTTCATAAAAAATAAAAAATTTTAAAAAAAAATTCTATTAATAATTTATAAGATTTCAAGAGAACACTGAATTAAGAGAATAGATGAGATGAAGATAAACAAAAAGAAAAAAAATATTTAAAAATATTATGTATAAAATTGTAATATATATATATATATATATATATATATATATATAGTCTTATATATTATAAGATTCAATAATTTTATTGATAGAGATATAATTATTTATATTATTTTTTATTAATTTAAATTTTTTATATAAATAATATTATAATATAATATTAAAATTTTATATTTAAAAAAATTTGAGTTTAATTTTTTAGCAAATTCTAAAAGTTAAAAAATAAGAAAAAAATAAATAAACAAAAGAAATTATTGAGGGAGAGTACAAATATAATTATTTACGTTGGTTTTTTTATCAGTTTAAATTTTTAAAATAAATGGTATTATGATAATTATCTAATTTATTTAGATAACTTCAATTAGTGAAATAAATTTTTGTTGTTATTGGTATATTTTTTCTTTGAACAAGTGAAAAAAATAATCAAAGATATTTTCCCTTCTCTTATGCCTCCATCATCAATATTTAATTATATGTATATATAAATTGTTATTTCCTATTTATTCAAAGTATTTGGATATGCACATGCGGATAGAGCAGAAGCTGACAATAAAGGAGATGCCAAATGTCATTTATTTCATGGTTCATTTTTTAAGAACTTATATTAAATAATAGTAAGATAATAAGCACTTCATCCATATCTCACTAGAAACCATAAACTTCATTTTTACTTAAAGAAGTAAGTACTATGGACATGCCAGATATGAAGGGCACGTATTTAATTTTATAATCGAAACTTCTCTTAAGTTTTGTAATTGCGTTATGCTTTTTGCTTCCTACTAAGAAAAAAGAGAAAGATTAAGTTTGTTTATAAAATATTATGAACAATAGCACACACTGAAAATAGAAAAAATAAAGAAATCAAACCTAAGCCATAGCTAGCTATATATCCTCTTTCATATTATCAATACATTTCTTTGATTCAAATTATTCATATATATCTTGTAAATTTTGATACATTGTGAAAAATAATAATTAACATATACGTATGTCAATGTTGATATTTTTTTAGAATAATTTGATAGTTATTATAATTATACGTAATTTTTTAGATGATAATTTTTGTCGTTTTTAGATGAGTTAAAATATAGTAATAATAATAATAATAATTATTTGACAGATATATTTATTTTTTAATAGATAACTCTAAATTTGTTATTGTGAAACACGCTCGAGAGGATAAAAATGCGTTTCAGTGCTTTGAACGCTGTTCTTTGATATTTGGCAACTTTTTTTCTCTGAACGCCAACGTGATTCTGCGTCCCAAAAGCTCGTTCACTAGAAGCAAAAAATTGTAGCTTCTGCGTTTAGTCAACGTACGTTTAGGTTTGTTGCTGGTTATGATTGGGTTTTTCTATTTTTTTAAAATAATTACTGAAAATATTAAAATAATTATTCTAATTTTTGTGCACTGTTTACCATTTTAATTTCTTATAATATGTATTATTGTTCCTATTAGAAATGATAAATTAAAAAAATAATTATAAATAATAATAATAATATAACTTATAAAAAATTAGAATCTAAAATAATAATAAAAATAAGATTATTAAGAATACTTAAAAAGAGTACTAAAATATATTATTTTATATATTATTTTTAATTTAATAAATAAATATTAATTTTTACTATAAAAAAATTTAAAAAGTTTATAATTTTTATATATTATTTTTAATTTTTAATTTTATAAATAAATATTAATTTTATTATAATAATAAAAAATTATAATATAATAAAATAGAGTACTATAAAAAAAATATTATATAAAAATACTAAAAAAATATAAAAAAAGTTTAAATATACTTAAAAAAATATTTTAATTTAATATTATATTTTTTTAATAATTAATTAATTATTTATCTAGAAATGATTTTAACTAATATTATCCAAACAATATTTATTTTATCAAAATTAATTTTAGTAAAAATTGCCAAACATAAATTATATTGGCACAAACTTATTTCTACCCAAAATCAATTCTACAAAATCACTTCTATTCAAACTCTAATTTATCCAACGTGAATCAAAACACACACTAAATTTTATAATTGCGTTATGCTTTTTGCTTCCTACTAAGGAAAAAGAGAAAAATTAAGCTTGTTTGTAAAATATTATGAACAATAGCACACACTGAAAATAAAAAAAATAAAGAAATCAAACCTAAGCCATAGCTAGCTATATACCCTCTTTCATATTACCAATACATTTCTTTGATTCAAATTATTCATATATGTCTTGTAAATCTTGATACATTGTGAAAAATAATAATTAACATATACTTATGTCAGTGTTGATATTTTTCTAGAGCAATTTGATAGTTATTATAATTATACACAGTTTTTTAGATGATAATCTTTCTCGTTTTTAGATGAGTTAAAATATAATAATAATAATTATTTGACAGATATATCTCGTCTTTCAATAGATAACTCTGAATGAGTTAGCTATTATAATTATACACGGTTCTTTAGACGATAATCTTTCTCGTTCGTCAACAATAATAATTTAATAGAGTATATTTCATCTTCCAATAAATGATTCTAAACTTTTTCCTTCATCAGAGTAATACCTCGACTTGAGTAAAACAAAAAATTTAGATACTTTCAAAATGTACTCTGATACTCAAATTAATGAATAAATCATCAAATTATACTTATATATCTAAAAATGCTTTATATCCACTTTTATAAGATAGAATATCCAATAATTATATTTTAAATATTCTCATCTTCTCTATTTTTCTATCAAATAAAAATTCATTTTAATGAGGTTTATCTTATATGTGTATATGTCATTTTTTTTTCTAAGTTTTGTCTTACTACCTTGTTAGGGTCTCCATTTGATTAATGCTTTCACCAGCACATTATGCTGCCCAGATATTAGACTGCTTACATGCATGTTATTAGCCATATTTATTAGGCATACATTTGTTATCATCCATGATATATTATCATTTAATTTATAATTGGGTAGAACTATAATAATAATAATTATTTGACAGATATATCTCGTCTTTCAATAGATAACTCTGAATGAGTTAGCTATTATAATTATACACGGTTCTTTAGACAATAATTTTTTTCGTTCGTCAACAATAATAATTTAATAAAGTATATTTCGTCTTCCAATAAATGATTCTAAACTTTTTCCTTCACCAGAGTAATACCTCGACTTGAGTAAAACAAAAAATTTAGATACTTTCAAAATGTACTCTGATACTCAAATTAATGAATAAATCATCAAATTATACTTATATATCTAAAAATGCTTTATATCCACTTTTATAAGATAGAATATCCAATAATTATATTTTAAATATTCTCATTTTCTCTATTTTTCTATCAAATAAAGATTCATTTTAATGAAGTTTATCTTATATGTGTATATGTCATTTTTTTTTTCTAAGTTTTGTCTTACTACCTTGTTAGGGTCTCCATTTGATTAATGCTTTCACCAGCACATTATGCTGCCCAGATATTAGACTGCTTACATGCATGTTATTAGCCATATTTATTAGGCATACATTTGTTATCATCCATGATATATTATCATTTAATTTATAATTGGGTAGAACTATTAGCACTCCCTATTAATTACATGATTGTTTAGTTTCTTAAATTACCCTAACCTACATTTTTTTAATTTAAACTCAACTAATCTCATCACTAACATTAATTTGTTTATTTATTTTCACATTATTTATGTATTAGTTTACATATTATTTATTGATATATAAAACTAGAGAAATATGTTGTGCTCAATTGCGTATTTGGGTTGTGATTGTTGTCTAGCCTTCGCTCAAGTCATTTTAAATAAATAAATAAATAACTAGGCATGGGATTGATTTATTTTGTTAACTCCAGAAACTAAGTATTCTTATTGAGTAGCTTTATTATTAATATATAGTAGTTGGTTTTTTCCCGCAGTATGATTGTTTTATATATGCCTTACTTAGATAAGCAATTCTTCAATTTTGACTAATAAAAAAGACCACAAAATATGAACCAATCAACCTAAGATATTTATTTGGAATAATAAAGAGTCAATAATGGATTTAGGTTGAGACGTATAGAATAATAGAAATGTGAGACAAATCCTCAAACTTGCCTTTGTTCTGTGAAGTTGGAATGGGTTAACATTATTGTTGACAACTGTGAATGTAGAGAATGATCTTTGATATAAAGAGGGTTGACCATTTTTGCCATGCCAATCAATGATATATATATATGTCCCTTCAAGAAGTCAAATACATACATTTTAATTTTTGAGTTTGATGGGCATAAATTATTAAATTAAATGTGGTATTATTCTCTTATGAATTATGGTTAGAGGTGGAAACTCAAAAGGTGGCCTACCAGAGTGTGTGGCCTAGTTTGCATTAGGTTTGACTGTTTAACAATTAAGGCCCGTTTAAAAGGTTCAGGAGTTATTTTTTTAAAATTTTTAAATTATAATAAATCACACTATTATCATTTAGTATAATTTTTTAAATAAAAAAGTAACTTTTTTAAACGTTGTATATCACTTTTTATTATAAAAAAATAATTTTTTTATTCATTACAACTTTATTATTTTTTTATTCATTACAACTTTAAAATAAATATTTATGTGATTAAAAAATTAAATATAAAATAAATTATTTATAAATAACTTTAATATAGGTTATTATGTTTTAAATTTTTCTAAAAAAAATTTTAATTTAGTTATTTATTTAAATTAGTCCTATAGGTTCAAACTTATATATATATATAAATCTATTAACACAAAGTCTTAAAGAAGTTAGGCTTAGGCTAATGAATTATAACTCAAATAGCATAATCTTCTCATATTTAATTAAGAGGTTGTAGTTCAAGTCTCCTATTTTTGATAAAAAAAAAAGAACTAGGCTTAGGCTTTTTGCGAAATCTATGAAGCCTAATAGACTGACTTTATACTGTTAGTAATTTATTATACTTAAAAATTAGAGTAAATATTCTTTTGATATCAAATTATTTGTTTAAAAGATAAAATGTTCTTTCACAGTTCAAAAATTTTTAATTGATTTTTTAATTATGAAAGTAATTAGTCTAAATAATTTTGTAATTGATTATCATTATTAGGACTGGAAGCGAGTCAAGTCAGCTCGTAAGCCAATTCAAATTTGACTCATTAATAGCTCGATAAGCTAACCTTATGAGTTGATGAGCCGAACTTTAGCCTTGAATTGGACTCATAAATTAAATGAGTCGAGTTTGAACTTTGATAAACTCAGTTTATTAACTAGTGAGCTGGCTCTACTATATATAATTATTAGTACACATATTTTATATGTATTTAGTTTATATTTTTAATATTCTATATATACATAATAACATAAATAATAATATATAATTATATAAAATTTTATTTTTAATTTTTATATATAATTTTAATGTAGGATATAAATAAAAAAAATTATAATTTATTGATACATAGAAAATATATAAAATTAATTTTTTAAATATTTTTTAAAATATATAAATTATAATTTATTAATATAGAATTATAGATTATATTTCTATTATTTGAGTCAGCTCGTAAGTTCGAATTAGTTCGTGAGCTCAAACTAGTTAGTGAGCCAAGCTTAAACTTAAGAAATAGACTCGATTATTAATGAGTCGAACCGTGAGCTTAGTTCAATTTTCGTAAGACAAACTTGAGTTTGGTCTAATTCGATTCAACTCGACTCACTTCCAACTCTAATCATTATAATACTAACCTATTTAGATTCTGTTCCCTTTATAAATATATTTATAAAGTTATAACATGATGATTAGTATATTGCGATACAAATATTGTAGAAGTGTTTTTATTAGTATTATTAATTAATTTCTTAGTGTACCTTCACTCTTAATTTTATTAGGAAAATTTATATTTCTATTATGTGGAGTATGTGGTATAGGGGTTAGTTTTATTTAACACTGATTTAATTTAATTTGTAACGAAAGTTCTACCCATAAGTGTCATATCTTTTTTTTCTTTTTAGTCGATGAAGAAATGATTTTTTTTTTTCTTTGCACAGCATATGCTATTATGCACGATTCATTAGATGATAAAGAGCATAAACTTTCTATGGTATTGAAATATCATAATACAGGTAATAATAAATGCGCAAGAAATGATGTGTGCTAACTATATCTAACTAGCAATTTTTATGTGTCAATAAAATTACTGTGAGAACATATATCCTATTAAAATCATTTACAAACAAGCGAAAAAAATGATAATGATAAAAATACATGATTACATAGAATTATTAACTAAAATTAATGAGATAGAACCTTAAAATAAAAATGATGACATGTAGTGTTGGATTGATGAAGAATTTCTTTTATTATTTTTGATTTTTATATTTTCAATTTTTTAACTTATATAAAAATTAATAATAATTACTCTTGATAAAAGTAGCAAAAATTTTTCATTTCTACAAGGTTTATTTAAATATAAATGAAATTGGGGGACCATGAAATTACAGCGCTTTTAATTAAACTGTTTACTTATATTCTGAACACCTCATCTTTCTATAATGTTGACTATACAAATTTTAACGAGAATTGATTAAGTATCAGAATTGGGGATAGAAAAGAGAGTGCTCATGTATATCTAGTTTGACTTTGATACAAATTTTAATGAGAATTAAATAGTTACACATCAGTATTTACAGTATTGACAATAAAAAAGAGAGTGACGCTTATAAATGGTTAACATTTGTAACACAGTGGGAAGAACTTTTCAATAACAATTAAAAATATTTACTGAATTGAGGGACAACCTTCTATTTACAATTTGAATGAATGAATCAAATCATTAAAGGCTGCTGCAGTCTAATTAATGTGAATGTTCAGCCTTCAACTGTAAACCTACTCATGAAACTGTCGCACAAGAAAAATAAATTCATGAATATCAATTCATATATATTAAAATATATTTTCAAAAAGTTTTAATAATTAGATGATATTTAACATTTTTGTATAATTTGTGTTTATTTTTTGAGTCATGTATTCTATAGTTTTCATCAGATTGTTGTCTTTTAATATTGTACACAAGGATTAATAAAATAATTGAATATTATATTTACAAAAATAAATAATTAGAATATGTTTATTATTATTCCATTTCACTATCATAACTTGTAATTTACTATTTTTTTGCATCTCAAAATTAATGTAAAGATAAAAGTAGTACAAAAATTATGTTTTCATTGAAGTTTTAAAATAACAATTAGTTCAAAAAATCTTAAACTTTTTAGAGTATATTAACAATCACTAATCCAAAATGCAGGTTAGAGATTTTCAAAAAGTAGTTTCTTCTCTTCTCAATTTTTATGTAGTGAAATGTTTTTTTTAGTCTTACTACCTTGTTATGACAACATGGTTAAGGCAGAAGTAAATTGGCAAAAAAAAGTATGACAAGAATTATTGAAGTACAATACATAAAAATCATATGTCCTTTTCTTATATCATTTTATTATTCAATTAATAATTATAATTATAATAATTTTTAGTTAGAATAATAACTAATTTATTCACAAATATAATAAAATCTAGTATCAATTCATATACAAATAGACTTTCATTCAAAATGTCCTTATTTCTTTAGTCTTATTCCAAACTTAAGTTTAATTTTTCATTACTAAATTGTTAGTTGTCTTGCTTATTTTATGGTAAAGAGAAAGTCTAGGAGATTAGTAGAATTTGTGGTTTTTAACTATCAATTAGTCATTAATGATATTTTTAATGATATGAAATTATATCTAATAATATAAAATCATTCAATTTTCTTTTGATGATAAGTGCTGACCAGAATTTAATAAAAGTGCTAGTTCCTTAGCACTCCTCTTATGTAAATATTATGTGTTAATATTTTTTCATTATGAAATTGAACATTATTTCTCCCAATGTTTTTCAACAGTGACGTATTATAATATAATTTTGACATTATTATTATTATTAGTATTAATATCTCAATTTGACATTGAGATTATATAATAGCATTTGCGACTAACTTATAAATATATATATATAAACACACACATGCATATATCATCCATATATTAGTAAAGGTATTCTTTTATATTTTAATATAATATGTCAAAAGTATTATATACACCTACATATTTTATACATGCGAGTTTTATTTAGTTTCTTTTTCCTTTTATTTTGGAGCCCTAATCGCTTTATCTATCTAAAGGAGTAAGTTAATTTACTTGTTATATATGTACTAATAAAATAATAAGTTTTACAGCATAATTAAAAAAAATTGAAAAATATCAAAAACTATTTTTTTTAACCAACAATCAAATAGTATTTTCCCAATAAAATAAAATTACATGAAAACGACTTGTAAGATCATGAATAATAATTAAGCTAAAGACTTCTAATACAACAATACATGATAAATGACTGAACAACAAGTAAAATTTGTTCATAAAGAACAATATATGAAAATGAATTACATGATATAGAGGAAAATATATGATGATGATGATGATGATGACTGAAGAAAGAAAAGCATGCATCCATGACCCCACTGGATGGTCAACCAAGTTCTTAACTCCTTACATGTATCCGTAGATACACTCTCTAGACACGTGCTCACTCTGTTCCCTCTTTCTTTAGTCTTTCCCTCTTGAGGAAAATACAAATAACTATTTTTGTTTAATTAATCCAAAAACATATAATGAGCTGGAACGGATTCCGTGTGTGGAAATTGAGCTGTAATTGAAAACTCTTCCCCCTTTCTCACTCTCTTCCTCCCTCTTATTATTTTAACTCATTCATTTCCACCCTATAAATACCTCAACCATGTTTCCTTTCTTTTCTAACACGCCCCTCCTCATTCTTCTCTCATTAGCCATGGAACTCACCACCATGCTTTACTTCCTTGCCTCCTCTTTCTTCTTCATTCTTCTCTTCAAATTCTTCTCTTCTCCCAAGAGAGGCAGAGAATTGCCACTCCCTCCTGGCTCCATGGGTTGGCCTTACATAGGAGAAACCTTCCAAATGTACTCTCAAGACCCAAATGTCTTCTTTTCCACTAAAATCAAGAGGTACCTAGAGAGAATAGTCTGCTTCTCCTAAAAGTTTAAACTGATAGAAAAAAATAACAGAATTACATATATTAACTAACCAATTGCTCTGCTTTTGCTTTGTCCATAGGTATGGTTCTATATTCAAGTCCCACATTTTGGGATGTCCATGTGTTATGATATCAAGCTCAGAAGATGCAAAATTTGTGCTGAACAAAGCACAATTGTTCAAGCCAACATTCCCAGCCAGCAAAGAGAGGATGTTGGGAAAGCAGGCCATATTCTTCCACCAAGGAGAGTACCATGCCAACCTCAGGAGGCTCGTCCTCCGCACCGTCATGCCCGAAGCCATCAAGAACATCGTCAAAGACATCGAGTCTATTGCCGTCCATGCCCTTCAATCCTGCCAAGGAAAACCCATCACCGCTTTCCTCGAATTCAAAACCGTAAGCAACTAAGTAACTATACTTAAGAGCATCCCTCCAAAAACAGAGCACTCTGTTTCTATCTCTCTATCCTTATAAATAAAAATACTTAAAACTCAAAATGGACAAGTAAGTACAATTAAAAGAGGCCGAAAATATTGGCTCTTACAAATGGGAGGAAAATAAAAAAGAGTGCCAAAAAAAAGTGTAAATCAAGAATAAAGAGTAATGATTTAATGCAAAACAGAGTACTCTGTTTTTTCTTCTCTGTTTCATAAACTAACTAAACTAAATGAACAATCTTTTTTTTTTCAATCAAATTCTCATTATTTTCTTCTTTTTTGGTTTTTCGATGTTTGCAGTACACATTCAACGTTGCACTGCTTTCAATTTTTGGAAAAGACGAGGTTAAGTACAGAGAAGATTTGAAAAAGTGCTACTACACTTTGGAGAAAGGATACAACTCAATGCCGATAAATATTCCTGGAACACTGTTCCACAAGGCCATGAAGGCAAGAAAGGAAATCGCTGAGATAGTTGCGAGAATCATGGCAACAAGGAGAGAAAAGAAAGAAGAGAGTTACAATGATTTGCTGGGTTCGTTCATGGCCGAGAAAGCAGGACTCAGCGATGAACAAATAACAGATAACATCATTGGTGTCATTTTCGCTGCTCGTGACACCACTGCCTCTGTGCTGACGTGGATTGTTAAATACCTCGGTGAAAATCCAACTGTACTGGAAGCAGTAACTGTAAGTATCTAACATGGGTCCTACCTTCCTTTTCTGTTAAATTATTTAACGATTCTTAACTGTTTAAACATAAAACTTAAAAGGTAATGATAATGATTAAATGCAGGAAGAGCAGGAATCTATAGTGAAGAGGAAGGAGAAAAATGGTGAAGAGATAGGATTGAATTGGGAAGATACAAAGAAGATGCCAATGACTTCAAGGGTGATTCAAGAGACTCTAAGGGTTGCTTCAATATTGTCCTTTACTTTCAGAGAAGCAGTTGAAGATGTTGAGTATCAAGGTCAATAACCATATCTGATATGCTCCCATTCTTAAGAAAAAAAAAAAATTCCTTATGTATGAATGTGCTCACATATTTTTGACTGCTTTATGTTTCAGGGTATCTTATACCAAAAGGGTGGAAAGTATTGCCACTTTTCAGAAACATACACCATAGCCCTGACAACTTCAAAGAGCCAGAAAAGTTTGATCCTTCAAGATTTGAGGTAAATTATTGTTGTGAACAAGAACAAAGAACTTATGCAATGCATGCCCTTTTGGCCTCTTTTTCTTGCTATTCTTTTCATGTGATTCCAAATCCAGAATTTTGACACATTTATTTTTTTTCCAGGTGGCTCCCAAACCCAATAGCTTCATGCCATTTGGCAATGGGGTTCATGCATGCCCTGGCAATGAATTAGCTAAGTTGGAGATGCTGGTGCTTCTACATCATCTCACCACAAAATACAGGTTCATATTCAAACCTTATTAAAAGTTTCATTTATTTATTCCAAACATAAAGTTTAGAATGATACTAATGGGTTCTATTTCAATTTTGTGTAGGTGGACTGTGGTAGGTGACAAAAATGGGATCCAATATGGCCCTTTTGCCCTTCCCTTAAATGGGTTGCCCCTAAACTTATACCCAAAATATCAATAATGACAAAGTCAACATAAGCATAAGGTGTAAGCCAAGTCTAAGTCAACCATATGGCATGGGAACAAGCTAATAAATGTGGCAACAATGGTTCCAAGGTTCAAAATAATACCAATACCAGATCTGGTTTTGATCACACAAAATAATGAAGAAACCATATGTCAAGTTCCACATAAACAAAAAAATAAACGGGATATCAACCAATGATTAAGAGACACCCAAAGGGGAAGTCTTATGAAGAATCATCATGAAAAAAAATAGGCAAGTCAAGTGTACAGAAGAGGTTTCCATAGCCAAGGAAAAAAATAGTGCTAAGTTTTTTTTTTTTTTGTATTTTAGTGTTTGGAGGAAAATACTGAATTGATGATGTGTTGAAGTTGTTAGTTTTGTATGAAGCCATGAGATGCCGCAAGGCAGGAAAATGAAAATTTGATGAAGTATTTTTTTTATCTTCAAATATTTAATTTTACATTTCTATCTCTTCAATAAATGTTAATTATACAGGCTAGCATTAGCAATGATGTATTAACAAAACACATTGCAAACTCAGAAAAGATTAAGAAAAAATGACTTTGATAATAACAAGCAATTCCAAGGATAGCAATCGTCATTCTTTAGATAATAATTGCATATTCTTATTAATTAATAACCTACTTCTATAATATAAGAATGTAATTGCTATATTAAACAATCAACTTCGGAGAAAATCATTAGTATAGATTTAGTAGTAAAGAATTTGGTGATAGTATGTATAAAGTTATACCAAGTTTTTTGGGACTACTCTTGAAGATCCTTTAATTTTAAATAATAATAAAGCAAATGTCAATATCTTTATATGTTCATAAATCATAAATGGCTAAAGAATGATTAATGGAAAGGAATATAGAGGAAAAGGAATTTGAAAGAAAAACATTTTGGAAGGGAAAAAAATAAAATAAAATAAAATTGAAGATCTGCCCAGCTGTTTAATTCAAGGCTCTTACATATAACTAACTATTAGAAATACCTTTCTTATATTTAGTTTAACTTATTAATAATATAGAAAATTTAAACTGATTTCAAAAAAATAAGTATGTATTCATCAATTTCTTGTATATAATACATAATTTGAAAATCAAGTAGAAGAAAGGATTAATGATCTTTTCAAATGAGAAATTAGAACATAATTTTGATTATTATACATTAAACAAGTTAATTTTTGTTCTAATTTGGGGGCTGAAGGAACTGCTGAAATTAATAGATAGTAGTAGACTAGTAGTTGGTGATCATGTATGTATACGTGTTTCCCATCTTCGAAACATGCATTCAACGATTCAAAAAAGTGACTATTGCATTTGGTCATGTTATTGCAAATCAATCAACTTTATGATTTTCATAAGATTTTAACACATGTCGTTTAATACAGGCCTACACATCATTCCTATAATATTAAGGGTAAAAAACCATAATAAGCCAACTGGCTCAAAAAATTACGTAAATACGCCAAAGCAAAAATCGTTTCAGCAATAAGCCAGATCGTATTTTTATATAATTCGAACCAGGTTGGTTCGAACTCTATTTCTTAGTAAATCGAACCAGGTGAGTTCGAATTAGGGTTTTTTTCTTGGTACTAAATCGAACCAGACTGGTTCGAATTAGGAATGAAGGTAATTCGAACCAAGGTGGTTCGAATTATAGAGAGAGAAGGTTTGCATGTAATTCGAACCGGGCTGGTTCGAATTACACCAATCATAGTTCGAACCAGGCCGGTTCGAACTATGTGTGAGACTGACTGTATATATATGGTTCCAAACGTGAGTTAGTCTCATTAGAGGGAGTAGGATGGCTAGTGAGGAGAGTTTTGTGGTTTTGGTGCACCACAGAGGATCTGTTAATAGAAAAACTCGTTCCGGAGTAAAGTTCACAGATAAGAATCCTCTATGTATTGTCATAACATCTACGACGAGTTACGATGACCTTGTTAGCGCTGTACTAATGAAGCTCGGTCTGGAGGGTGCGAAGCGGGTAAAGAAGTTTTTCTATCGCATTCCAGTCACGGTGCTACAGAATACGGTGAAGTATGATTGCTTCACGATTAATAATGATGCGGACTTGCAAGTAATGTATCTCTGTCGGCGGCAGTTTCCGGAGGTGAGGACACGGGAGTTGTTGGCCCGGCTGGTTGATGTTGTATCCAGCTCCGGCGGTTCGAACATGAATACGAACACTATAGCGAATGCAGCAGGTTCTAGTTCCCGGCCTGCCGTTGCTTCCTCGTCCGTCCCTGTGTACGAACCAGTGGTCCAACATGTCGCCTCCCCATCTTTCGCTGTTGACCTCAATGCCACCGAAGGCGACGAGGTAGTGGAAAGGGAAAATTTGCCGAACGCTTTACTGGGAGTTGCACCTGTTGGCGTAGGAGACGGTTTTTTGGACGATGAAGACGAGGATGACGTCGAGCCGGATATGATTGACGATGATAGCGCTGATGATATTGGAGCGACTGGGCCTGCATTGGAGGTAGGTGGTTCTAGCTCTGGCACACAGCAGTATCCACCACATTTTTCCTCGTTGGACTTGGACGCCATGAGACATGAGGGGGTTTTAGGGCACGCTGTTGGATTCGGAGCTAGAGATGCGGAAGGGACTACTGGTCTGACAGAGTTCCAGGTTGGTCAGCAATTCCAGGATAAAGATGAGGCCCTTTTAAGTGTGAAGACTTACAGCATCCGGCGAGGGGTACAGTACAAGGTGGTGGAGTCCGATCACCGCCGGTATGTGGGCAAGTGTTCGGAGTTTGGGAATGGGTGCACATGGTTGATTCGACTGAGTCTCCGGAAGCGCAAGGGCATTTGGGAGGTCAAACGGTACAATGGACCTCACACTTGCCTGGCCACATCCATCTCGAGTGACCACAGGAGTTTGGATTATCATGTGATTTCCGCGTTCATTATGCCAATGGTTAG
Source organism: Arachis stenosperma (assembly GCF_014773155.1). Taxonomy (NCBI): domain Eukaryota; kingdom Viridiplantae; phylum Streptophyta; class Magnoliopsida; order Fabales; family Fabaceae; genus Arachis; species Arachis stenosperma. The sequence goes on from NC_080377.1 coordinate 13,887,552, forward strand.
GGCCGATGCATCCGTGAGCATCAAGGTGCTCCTGAACGCCACGGCAGCGCACTTTGGTTTTAAGCCGACTTACCGGAGGGTTTGGATGGCGAAGCAGAAATCTATTGCCCTCATATACGGTGACTGGGATGAGTCCTACAACGACCTGCCTAGGTGGGTCTTGGGTGTCCAGCTGACGATGCCTGGGAGTGTTGCGGTCCTGAAGACGAGCCCGGTTCGAGTTGGAGGACAGGTGGACGAATCTCAAGCGTACTTCCACAGACTTTTCTGGACTTTCCCGCCCTGCATCGAGGCATTCCGTCATTGCAAGCCGCTAATCAGCATTGACGGCACACATTTGTATGGGAAGTATGGGGGAACGTTGCTCATCGCGATTGCACAGGATGGGAACTCCAACATTCTACCTGTGGCATTCGCACTAGTAGAGGGTGAGAATGCGGAGTCCTGGACATTCTTTCTCTCGCACCTTCGACAGCACGTGACCCCGCAGCCCGGTCTGCTGGTTATATCGGACAGGCACAACGGCATCAAGGCTGCGCTTGAGGCTCCTGACGGCGGTTGGCTACCTCCATCTGCGTACCGTGCATTCTGCATACGACACGTAGCGGCTAATTTTGCCCTAACCTTCAAGGGCAAAGACGCTAGGAGGCTACTAGTGAACGCGGCGTATGCGAAGACCGAGGTTGAATTTGATTACTGGTTTGATATCCTGCGATCTGAAGATCCGGCGATGTGTGAATGGGCGAACCGGATTGATTACTCGTTGTGGACTCAGCATCGTGATGAGGGGCGGAGATTCGGTCACATGACGACGAACATCTCCGAGTGTGTGAACTCTATCCTGAAGGGGGTCAGAAATCTCCCTGTAGCATCCCTGGTGAAGGCAACATATTGTAGGCTTGCGGAACTGTTTGTTCGCAAGGGGAGAGAGGCTGAGGCCCAGATGGGAACAGGACAACAATTCAGTCAGCATTTGGTGAAGTGTATTGAGGCCAACATGAAGACGGCCAGGTGCTTCACGGTGACGCTGTATGACCGGGATAACTCCGAGTTCACTGTAGCAGAGACAACTCCGACTGGTTCTTTCTCCTTGGGTACTTACAGAGTATCACTTGCCTCTCGGACATGTGACTGCGGGTACTTCCAGGCTCTTCATTTCCCGTGTCAGCACGCACTTGCGTGCTGTGCATACTCACGGGTCACCTGGACCTCTTACGTTCACAGCGTCTATCAGATTAGCTCGGTCTTCAATGTGTATCGGATGGGATTCACACCTCCCATCCCGGAGGGCTTCTAGCCACCTTACGACGGGCCCACGGTGATTCCAGACCCTGCCATGAGGCGTGCCAGAGAGGGTCGTCCTAGATCCACTAGGATACAGACGAATATGGACGAGGCGGATCCGAATCGGCCAAAGAGGTGCGGCCTATGTCGCCAACCCGGACACACGCGACGTAGTTGCCCACAGGTTGGAGGCTCGTCTCAGACAGGACACCATTAGTATGCATGTTGTTAGTGTTAGCATTATCTACATTAGTGCGCATCTTGCTAGTATGCATGCTGTTATGTATTTTTTTCTTTAAAGTTCAATCATGTATGATAGTGGTTTGTACTTTTTTTTTTATGTTATAGTCTGTTTACCTATGTTTTTTTTTATTTCTGTTCTGGGACATTCATTTTGTATGATCAATGAATCTTGAAACAGTTTTGCGTTTATTTTTTCTTATTAAACTGTGTCCGGGTTGGCGACATAGGCCGCATCTCTTTAGCCGATTCGGATCTGCCTCGTCCATAGATACACAGCTCAGTCAGTCTCACACATAGTTCGAACCGGCCTGGTTCGAACTATGATTGGTGTAATTCGAACCAGCCCGGTTCGAATTACATGCAAACCTTCTCTCTCTATAATTCGAACCACCTTGGTTCGAATTACCTTCATTCCTAATTCGAACCAGGCTGGTTCGATTTAGTACCAAGAAAAAAACCCTAATTCGAACTCACCTGGTTCGATTTACTAAGAAATAGAGTTCGAACCAACCTGGTTCGAATTATATAAAAATACGATCTGGCTTATTGCTGAAACGATTTTTGCTTTGGCGTATTTACGTAATTTTTTGAGCCAGTTGGCTTATTATGGTTTTTTACCCTAATATTAATGTATCAGTTTTCAAATAAGTATTCACTTTTGATTTTTTATATGGACTAAGAACATTAATTATTAGAATGGAATCTATTAATGTTAAGTTAAAAAATAATTTTCATAACAATAATTACTCATTTTAATCACTTTACTAATTTCATTAATATACTAGTAACTTTTATATCTAAAAAAAAAATAAATTACATTGTTAAAAAAAAAGTATTGTTTCCTATTCTTTTTCTTTACAGTATCAGTTCCTAACTTGAATCTGAATTTTTTTTATATATTAATTCTATCGTTCACTTGTCTCCAAAGTCTAAAATTTTCACTCTAGCATTGCACTTATTGAGGATGCACAACTCATCATCCATTTGAAAGTCCTGAATTTGAATCACTAATTTCTGTATAATCAAACCACGGCACCGCAAACAAGCATGCATCAATGAAAATGATGAAAGGGCCAAAAGAAAATTATTCAATACCAATTTTGCTGCAAATTTAATGAAGAAAGCATTGCAGATATAGACATCTGGCATAAATGCTTCGTCATCAAAACTGAATAATAATAATAATAATAATAATAATAATAATAATAATAATAATAATAATCCCGTTACGTTACCAACAGTATTTCTCTCAATTTCTATCAATTCTTATTTATAACTGTGTTTAATAAAAATATTTTTATAAATATGTATAATAAAATATTTTTTTATAATTATATTTAATAAAAATATCTTTATAAATATATTAATAATAAATTAATAAATAATATATTAATATCCTATATTTTTTCTAATAATAATTGTTGTGTTAGGAATTACCTAGTCAAGTGCTTTATTTCGAATTAATTGGTAAAAATATCTGTTAGAGACTCTCATATTCAAATTGATATGAGTCCAAAAAATTTAAAGATTAAGATTCAAATAATCTAAGTATCTCTTTTTAAGGTCAAAGTGTTCTCAGACATTCTTGAATCAGAAATAGTATTTAGATGGAATCTTTATTTGATTGGACCGTAACAGTAACAATAAAAATATCAGATTCAACTCAATTATTTGAATTTATTAATTAAATATACAGATACCATTTGAAAAATAGGTACAATCCGAGTTTTGATGAGCTTATATATATATATATATATATATATATATATACCTCAGTAATAATTATGAATACTTAAATCAACCTTAAAAATAAATCATAAAGTATTTTAGTTGTTTAATTTATTTACAATTTTCACTCAACGATATATATCCTTAAACATTTCATGAATCAGATATTGATGAAAAGAAAATTAATAAAAAAAAAAGAAGTAAAGAAAACGAAATTGAAAACTAGATAATATTTCAGTTATATATAATTTTCAATCGATCAAGACAATTAACTTTCATATCAACTTTTTGGCATCTTTTCCAATACTTTCTACTATCATTAACACTCGTACAGATTGAATCTTCAATTTTGTCATTATACTCTAATGATAACTCATAAACAAACATGCTGAATTCTAAGTCACTTTCAATTTTCAAAAAGGTAACTGCTGAGATATCAATATTTAATTTGCAACAAACTTGGTATACCTAGTTTGATGAGGTTAGTTAGAAGATAAAGATAAGAAAAAGTCGAACAAGACTTAAATGATAAATTACGACACATACATTTTAGTTTTTAAAACATTAAAATAAAAAATTATAAATTTTTAATGCTATATATCTTTCAATAACCTTATTCAGTTACGGTGATATTATATGTATAAATATTTTTATTAATTAAGTTTAACTAAAATAATATAAATTTGATTAAATAAAATACGTACATTTATCACGTGATTTTTTGTCTTTATATTTTTTTTATAAAAATTATATTACAAAAATACAAAAATACAAAAATACATAGTACAAAAAATTTTATATATAATATATAACTTTATGAATATAATATAAAAAATTTTATATATAACACAAAAATTTATTAAATTTTTTGTATTATGCATAAAAATTTCTGTGTTTAATATTTTTACTATATATAAGAGAAAAAAATAGAAGAATATGTTCGGAAAAAAAAGCACATTATAACGTTGTTGAATAATTGGTTTAAAAATATTTTGAAGCCTAGCTAATTTTATTAATTCAGTTATACATCAAACACTTTGACACATCTATAAAAATATAGTTATTAATTAATTATATATTTAAATTATATTTTAATTAAGAAAACAAAGAAGAAGTTAAGAAAATACTAATATAAAAATAATATTTATAAACGATGTAAATATAACAAGATTCAATATCTTTTATTAATATATATTTGTATCTGACGTGAAATTTTGACGTTTATACTTGAAATGTTAAGATGGAGTAAATCATAATCTAGCAGAAGATCAAGAGAAAACGAAGTTTGTCTATTGTTATTTCCACAATGCAGTTACACATGGCCACATTTTGCAGCTTCATGAAGTGGTTGGATTTCAATCACACGTCACTTTCCTAAGAATTCAACACCTTTTTACAAGAGCTGAAAAAAACAGGTTCATAGTTTAGACTTGTTCATAAATTTTTAAGTGTTAGCTTTGCCAAAATTGCTGACTCAGTTATTCATCTCTCATAACAAGAGCACAAGTGTCTCACCTATGTTTATTTGTGCTGTTGTGTATTAATTTTAAGATGTTGAAAGATATATATGGTTTGGAGGTACATAAATTTCAAATCCGTGACAGCTATATACATACAATGATTCTATTCTTAGCTTAGCTTATCCACAATATTTTGTTCGGTAAATATATTTGTCAAAAATATTGATAAAGAGTGACTTTTGTTTCATCATTTTTATCCTAATTAATAAAATTGCATTATGGTCAAGGTTCTAGATTTTAAATCATGGAATGAACTCTATTAAGAAGTCAATTATTATATATCATATTGTTTCTTGTTAAAAATAAAATGGTTTAAGATGGATATATGGAGTTGAATAATATTCAATTATTTGAATGTCAAAGAACTAGGCAGATGATGAAACGAGAAAAAAGAAATATCTATATCTCTATATTATTATATATATTAATTAGGTTGAAAAATTTCTCTTTATAAATATATGAGTGTTGTTCAGAATTAGGCATGTGGCAGCTGGAGAGTTTAGACATTGAATAACTATTTTTGACCATTATCCACTTAACTTATTAGGTCCTATGTATGTGGGGTTTGAAGCTTGGACAAATATTAAACTTAGAGCTGTGGTACTACGATAAATTTTTTATCAATGTTTAAATTTATCAACTTCTATACTTTTATATAATATTATTAAATACAAATCAAAACATATTTGTCGATTGAAATGATACATATTCTTTTCTTTTTCTCTCTCTTAACAAGCTAGTAGTAATCAGAGCTAAAAACGTTAAATTTTTATGAAATCTCAATTATTCAAATAAAATTACTTTTAATAACGTCAAATATATACCTGGTCTGCTTTTAATTTTTAAGAAAAAATGGCATAAATTGTAAATAACAAGATATATAATTAATAACACTTCCTTTCTTTTTAGGAAAAGCTTTTATTTAATTTATTATTCATAGGGTTGACAGGGGTTATCCATATTATAAATTTATATATATCTTCCAGAGCCTAATTTAACATTTAAGAATCGAAATAATTGTATCTTGTCCATCAATTTATCTGAGTCTAAATGTGTGTATGTATGGTGTATAACTATACTTGTGGTTTAAAACAATGTACATGATGATGATGTGATGATTGATTGGTTTATCATGATGCATGCAATGTATCATGCATGCATGCATATATAATGCATAAGATCATGCATGAGAGGTTGGAAGAATTAGTTGGGAATTGGTTGTTGTTCAAATTAAAGGGTAATTGTCTTTATTTGAAATTAAGGAAGAAAAGGTGCAGCGTCTGAAAAACGTTGCAACAATAGTATATGGTCCTAAGTTTTCATGTTTAATTTGTTGGATACTGAAATAAAAATGAGTCATGGATGACCAAGCTTTTTAATTAGTTTATCTTTCACTTCACGCAGATGCATGCAATGATGCAATAATCCTAGTGCAGCCGTAACAGTGATTTTTGTTATATATATTTCCTCTAGGATACACTCAAATTAGTTCCAATAAATTCCAGATAAAATATTTTAATTCTTAATAATTTTTTATCATTTTATTTATTTTAAAGAATTATTCTTCTGTCACGTTTAATACTAAATTTCACTTCCTAGAAAAAAAATGATAAAGAATGAAAAATGGTAATTTTAAAATTTTTTATTTTTGTCAAGAAATTAAAATAGGACAAAATAATATATTTGTAACAATAAGACATTTTAAGCTCAAGGACAAAATTGCCAATAGGTTATAACTCCAATGACATAGTCTCCTCATACTCAACTAAGAAGTGGTTGGGTTCGAGTCTCCCTATCTTTAATGAAAAAAAAAAAACTCAAGGACAAAACTAAAACTTAGTTTAAATATTAGGTAACAAAAGAATACTTGACTCTAAGATTAATAATTTTCGTAAGAATTCATCGTGTGTCAATAACCATAAATTTGACTAACCGCAGACAAATTAATTGATTATTTAACTAATAAATTTAGTTAAAAACTAATTAGTTTGTTATTCTAAAATTTTCAAATATTTATGAAAATAGTTTTATTAAAATCATATGTTTAAGTGTCTTTAATATTACTCACATCATTATACATCTTCAGGTATCTTTGATAGAAAAAAATTATTTCCGAATTCGTATTGTGTATTGATAGTATATTGGAAACATTGCAAATGTTTCAAAAATATTAGTGTTATAGTGATTTTAACTATTGAAAATTTTACTAATATATTAATGTGAATACAGATAAGTATGAAAGCATTCATGTACCAACACAATTTAAAAATGTTAACGCATACTCATCCATAAATATGCAAAGCAATGACGTTCATCATGTCCATTCATTTTTTGTTTCACTTTTTTGGGTCAGAATCATGTCCTTGCATTTCAAAGTACAAAGTACAAATTAGGAATCCATCATCGTCATCATCATACACCCTGCCACTTAATGCATAAGGTCCTTTTAAAGAAGACCAATTGAGTGTGCCACGTGAGTGCAAGATTGCAGGGAAGGAAATCTAGGATTTCATAAAACAAAGATCGCACTATACGCAGACAATAACTTCACAGCAGAATACAAAAAAGATAAGATATTTTTGTGGGTTGCATGCTCCGCTTCTTAATCAATAGTAAAGCCCATACATGACAAGATCGTATGGAATTTTTAGATGAAATAATGTCAGATGGATAAGAAAAACTGGTTGATTGTTTACTAAACTTCCAAGCATTGTGAAGTGATTTAAGTACTTGTAATGATTCTATAGAAAGGTACTTTGCTAACATTGAATATTTGAATCTTCAAAAAAACTACACAACCTTGTAGGAATGATCTACAAGAGGATGAAACATAGTTTATACATCATGTCATGGATCCCATCACTTGTCACTGATGTTAGCACCATAGCTCAAATTCATGCTTCTGAACTGCTAAGTACACAATAAATACCCATGCAAAAAAAAAAAAGAAGGCAACATGTCAACCACAAAATCTCCCCTATAAAATCAAAATAGTAAGATCTATAAAAGTAAGAAAATTTCAACCTTCTCAACAGCTTGGAAAGCACCAGACGAGACTTGTCTGCCTTCCCTAAGGAGTTGTAATCGTGATCGAAGCATTTGATTCTTTTCCTCTCCCTAATAAAATAGCAAATGGTGATTAGAGAAAGTGGATACAAGGCCAAAGGGAGAAAAAGGTGTAAACTTCCAACCTTATTCCTGACCAAAAACAAAACACAGAATCATGTTTTAGAATTTGAAAATGATAATTTGTCCCTAGTCAATTCACCATTCCACATAAAGTGACACCGACAGTACACTTACCAACTGCACCATCTCCTTTAGATGTTGAATTTCATTCTTCTTTGCCGCAGACAGATCCTCAGCAACATCCATTATGTTACTCCTGCATTTGTATCAATGCTTCTATTGAGTTCAAGTGCATTTGTATCAATGCTTCTATCGAGTTCAAGTGAAAAATAATAATAGAAAAATTGTAATTGCAACGGCGAACGAATGTTAAGATATGAATGCAAATTGACTAAATATCTTATGGGGAAAAAAACATCATAATCCCCAAATCTTAAGGCAAACCCTCTACTAGAATAAGCAAAAATGTCGATAAGACTAGCACGTAGAGAACTTAAATGACATTGAAGACTTCTTAAATCAACTTAAGCTTCACTAATTGTTAAATTGAAGCATAACATGATTTTAACTTTTAAATATATATAAAAAATATATGCATCCTATAAAAGCTACTTCAGTTATAGGCAAAAACAGACAATACCTCTCTGAAAATAAGGGATCGAGATCTCTTTCTTCTATGACTTCCTCAACTGCATCGAGGGTGGCTCCTACCTACATGAAAGATGAAACTGAATGACAGAATAACTAGCAAATGAGAGAATTGCATGTGCGGCTGCGTGCACATTTAAGCCTTATACAACGAGCCAGATTGTAAGGGTAGCAATAGCCCAATGTATTTCACGCCCAAAGTAGGCCATGCCATAAAGAAGTTTAAAAAAATACAGAAACTACAATACTATTTCAAGTCAAAACAAACTAAGAACCTTTCTGCAACAATTAAACCATGTCTGGTTATCCCTCTTGGTGGAGTGAATTACATGGATCAGATAATGGCATATTGCTCTGTCCTAAACTATTAAAATAGTTCTTTATTTTAATCTAAAATTCCAAATTGGCATGCTAACAACTTTTTCCAGCTGACTCCCGCCTAGGCTCTCGATTAGGTTACATAAGAGAGTTTAAAACTTTCACTTGACATAAGGAACTGAGTGAAACAATGACTATGTATGCGTTGCAAATGTTTATCAAGAGAACATCTTCAAAGCAAAAGCTCATACATTTATAAGACAATTTAGATAGTCATATGCAACAAAATAACAAATTTATAGCCTTTAAATTGTTGGAGGCAACCGTTATGGCTAGTTGGAACTTTGGTACTTTAATATAGGTTGCTAACACACATTGTCTCTGTTGGGATCCTTGGCATTAGGTAAAGCCATAAACAACAACCCTATTTATATCCAAACTCTATGACACTAAGCAAATATTAAAAAACCAAAATAGTTGTTATAATTTTTTTTTTCCTGAAATCATAAAATAAAACAAAAGGAAAGATAGTCAGCTGTACCTTTGTTCGAAGGCAGATTGATTTAAACTCTTCCTGTAAAAAATTGAATGACAGCATTTATAATTGGAATTCTTAAAATTCTTGTAATGTGTATAGAAAGAACTACATTTATGTGAAAGAAGCAGCTACTGCGTTCTAACCAATTAACTGTCTAGTCTATAATGGCATAGCTGGCATAATAACTAGAGCAGGAAATTATAAGCATACCTCTATGTTTTCATGCAACGAAGTGATGAGCTGAAAGGTTCAGAATTAGGGAAGAGTGAGAGTAAGAGGCATAATTGTAAGTTGTAACAGCAAAGAAAGAATTAATATGAGGATGTGATACCTGAAGAAATAGACGATGAAGAAATTGTGTTTCAGTGTCAGTAAAAGTTGAGAAAGCTTCATTGAATTCCTACATATGGAAAAGAAAGAATAAGAGATTGTGATTGGGGATGGAAAAGAGGAAAGTAAGAGAGAGAGTAGAGTACCTGGTTGGAGCAAGAAGTGAGGAGAGAACGAAGGGCCAAACTGAAGGACTTGGTCAAATCGGAGAAGTTGCTTCCGAATCCCGTTTCCATTGAAGAACAATCGTTGTTGTTGCCACCTGCTTCAACCATTTTCGACTTCTCCATCGCCTTCTCCTCTGCTCCCGTAAAGCTGTGAATTTCCCCCCGCTCTTTTTTGGACGACAAGCTTTTTTCAAATTTTGATGGTTTGGGCTTTTGGGCTTAATTGGGCTCCATTGAAAAGGAACTTCAAGTCCATGCCATCCCTCAATTTAAAAAATACTGTATAACCAAAAAAAACTCCTGTCCAAAACAAAAAAATCGCTATTTTATTCTTTGTTTGACTGATTATGACTAATTTTGATGTATATGTAATATAATTGTAAAATCAAATACAAGAGCTTAATATAAAGGAATACAAATATTAAACAAATATGTACAAGAGTTTATTGATATCTCATAGCTTTTTTTTTTTTTTTTACAGAGATATCTCAAAGGTCAAAGCCTTGATAAACTGATCAATAAGATAAATTAATATTTAATATGATTCATCATAACTTATCTATTATTTGATGTCGATAAATATCTGCGAGTGCCCTCTTTTATGCATCAAAATAATAGATAACTTTACGCATCATTAGAAGGTTATTTCTAAATATAATCTGCATTTGCATTTGCTTGGTTTCTATTTTGCTGAAATCACATAAATTGTTGCACCTCGTAATCTTATGGGCCATATCTATCAATGTTTAGTTTCGACGAAAGTGGGTTTTTTCTCCTCTTTGACCTTAAAATTTTGCTTTCTTATAAGTTGCCAAATGCCAAGAGGGGGAGAAGGTGATTGAAAGTTATGGTGACAATTAAATTAAGCACTCAATTGTCACGGCACCTTATGGTTGCATTAGCTAGAATCAAGGTTTTGAAAACTAGACCGGTCATCAAACCGCTCTAGTTACTAGTTTATTAGTTTATTGGTCCAACCAGTCTAATTATGGTTCAACCGGAAAAACAGTTCTATGATAAAATAATAAGTAAATTATAAATAAACATCATGAAATATCTTTCAAATTTAAAACCCTACACAAACTATCACCAACTAAATTTAATTTATCATCAAAATATGCAAAATAATTGCAGTGCACAAGTTAAAGATAGACAATATTACCTTATTGTAATTAAGTAAAAAAGTATAGCAAAACAGGCTCTTTTAATTCTTTTATGCTTGTAGGCTTTAATATAATCATTATCATTATCATACAGAGGAATTTTCTTGAAGGAATTTATGGCAACCAAAATAGGCCCTGCTTTTGTCTGAATTGTACAAGATATGATTAACAAGGTTAAATATTGAAGTTAGTTAATCAGACCAAACAAGAATATTTCCCAGTTGTCTCACTGAGTCCAGCCAAATGGAAAAAACATCGGAATTCTAAATCATATCTTACTTTCTCATCAGGCAGTGAAACAACAGACTCAGTCCCAGAAGATGTTGTTATCTTCACCAGCTCCTAATTCCCATTTGAAAGTTGCAGCCAACACTGAACCTTTTGAAATAACGAACTTCAGAAGTAAGGGAAAGAAATAGAAAATTCTAAACTATCCATGTCTTGCTAATAATGAAAACAGAAAAACTCAATCACTTAAACTCAATAATTACATCAGTTATCCAACTAAATAACTGGATCACAGTTATCACAAACTGATTTCAAAGCCTAGAAGCAGAGTGAAATTAAAAACATGAAGCATATAATAAATCAAAAGATCACCAATTGCAATTTTTTTTATAAGAACAGAAGTTAAGAACAATGAAAAATGAAGAAAGATTAACATTTTTCAACCCAATTTTAACAAAGCTCATCACAATGATTAACAACAACAAAAAGCACTGAAGGAACAGTGAATGAGTAACATGGGCAGTGCAAATCTATCATCAAATACAATCAGTGAGCAAAGCCAATCAACCAAGCACTGACTGAGCATTCTGTTATGATTCTGTGACTGGGAAGCAACAAATTCAAGTTACAGCAACAAATTTAACAAATCTCAGTAAAGTCCCGATTTACAGCAACATTTAGATCAGCAACAAGGCAAATTTATTGATTAGCAATTTTTTCAGCAACATGCAAAAATACAGGGAGAAGGGAAATCTGGAGAAGAGAGAACAGGGAAGCGATGGTGCAGGGACTCACCAACGGTTGACGGCGAGTCAGCGACCACCCCACGGAAGGCGACGAAGCAAGAGACAACCCCACGAGTTGCTTCTGCCGCCGGAGACGAGACAGGCGAACCACGAGATGCCAGTGACTGAGATGAGACTCGAGTGACACTGGGAGGCAGAATCGAGCAGAGACAACCACGGACAATGAGCAGCAACCAACGCGCACAGCTCGAGCACTCACTGGAGGAGGGAGGCGCGAGCAGCCGAGCACAGAGGAGAGAGGCGAGATGCGAGCACACGACGCGGAGGATCCGGCGAGAGGCCCGAGAGCACGAAGACGGTAGTTCTTGAGTGCGACGGACGGCGGCAGCAATCTCCTACTCCGACAGACGGCGACGACGATTGGTGGAGGCTAGGGCATTTGCTGCAGGAAGGAGTTGCAGAAGGGGGGATAAGTGGATAACGCGTGTAATCTTTTCCCTTTCAACAAAGGAAACGACGTCGTTTTTGTAAACCGGCCAGTTTAGTGGTTCTTGAGCGGTTTTACATACTGGACCGGACAGTTTTCTTTGCCGGTTCCGGGTTGAACCGGTTCGATCGGTCCGATTTTTGGAGAATTTCTCTTTTCTTTTCTTTTTTGTGGGGTGTTATCGGTTCGGTTTGGTTTAGTTTTGGACCAAAAACCAACCGAACCGATATGTTTGGTTCCTACAGACACACAATCGTTCGGTTTGTTGCTTTTACAACAACCGAACTGAACCAAACCGAATCAACAGCGATTTGATTCGGTCGATTTTTTCGATTTTTAATTTCTAATGAGCAAAATATGAATCACAATAATTAGAGGTTCAAAATAGTCAATAAACTAAAATAATAAGAGTAAAACATTGAAATGGTTATGGGTTGGGAATTTTTATTATTATCTTAAAGATTAAAATGGTTAAAACATTGAAATAGATGCATATGTTCGATTCGGTTTCTATCGAGCCAACTAAAAACCGAACCAAACCGATCGATTTTGTCAAAAAAAATTTAAAAAACCGATTTTTTTTATTTTTAAATCGGTTGTTGTAATTTTCGGTTCGGTTTGCGGTAACACCCTTACTTTTTCGGTTGGATATTATATCTATGATCTATATATCTATCTATTTTTGTATTTTTTTCCTTTCTAAAATATTATTTAAAAAGAAATCACTAACTTCTTTTTAATAAAGAAGCTTAATTTTTTTTTTTAAACTGTTCCATAATCGAGTAACCACTGAGCAGCTTACTAATATATTCGGTTCAAAGTTCAGAACTTCAAAATGATCGATTCAGACAAAGCTTATATGACACACAGTTTTTACTCAAACCATGATGATTTGTAAGTAATTTTTCAAAATATTACCAACATCTTGTCCATTTTGCGAAAAGAAAATTTACAAAAGAGGTGATCAAATGAAATGTAACATGTTAGCATTATTGAGAATTGAATCTTGTGCTCAGAATGTTGACCATGGCCCATTAGTTAAGCTTTTCGTAAAAGAGAGTTTTCAAATTATTATTTTTATTATTGTGAGCTAGTCTTTTGAATGATGCCTATTCTTCGTGGGTGAATTATGATTCCTTGCCTTGCTTGACAAATCTTGGAACTGTTAACTTTTTTCTGATAATAACCCGTGCAATTGCATAAAGTGATGGGTGCAACTAAGAAATGAAAAAGTTTGAGAAGAATAATGTCATTTAGATACTTGGAATAAGGTCTAATTAAACACGATACAAAGATGTACAAACTTTAATTTTGGCCCCGCCAATAAACTATTGGGTGTTTGTAAAAATAAAATGAAATGAATTACACAGAAAAACAAAAACGATTAATCTATAGATAGTTGGTGGGATCCAATAAGAAGAGGAGTTCTTATGTGAGGTAGGCGCCATGTTTGAATGATAGAATAGAATGTGTACAAATGAAATGTCTCTTTCTTGTGTAAGTTGACAAAACAAAACAATATTATTCCTCTGGAGACATTGCATTTTGGATAAGCTAGTTCTAGTGGGGCTATGATGTCACCTGTTTCCTTCATTAAAAAATAAGAAAAAAAATTGTGTATATTTATTCTGTTCTGTATAAATATACATTTCTCAATCTTTAGATGAAGTGTAAATCCATCTCATCTAAATTGCTATACAAGACACAATAAATATTTTTATAATAAAAGAATTGTAATCATTGAAAAAGAAAAGAAGCCTCTTCCTTGCGATGACAATGTTGACCTTGGAATTTTGCCTCTTGTTTGATTTAAACCAAGAAAAATATGGTGTATGGTTTTGTGCTTCTTTGTGTTTGAGTATTCCACATCAGTATATATAACATATGTTACCCCATTTGTTTGTGTATTTTGTTTGTAAGATGAAATTGACTTGTTGAGAATGCTGAAGCATTTATAGAACCAATTGTGAGTAGGACCAATATGGCTGAGCCAGCATATGTTCCTCCTTTGACTAAGTAGCATTCACCATTCAACCATCCCACTCCATAGACCTGCCTTCTACTCATGCTTGTAGCTGCTATCAACAAAATTACTGCAATCCCAAAGCTGAGCCTGCCAAACATCACTTTTGATTTTGTAATTTCTGCACTTTAGATTGGAAAAGTGTTTACTTATGTATGAAGCATAATAAAAAATACACAAACTATACTTTTATTATTATGATCTTCATGATATTTAACATGCCAAATAATAGCTTGCATATTTATAATAATTGTTTTTGCCTAGGTGTGGGCAATAATAGTGGCGGGCACCGAGGGACACAGTTTCCTAAAATGATTTGGCCTTTTACAACCAAAAAAAAAACTAAAGCCAATACCAGACAAAAGAAAATGCTATTTGACAACTGGATTTGAGTTAATTGGTTTGGTGCTGTGTCCACTTTCCACATCTTTTTGAGTCTAGAAATCAACTTTAATTAGTTCAATTTTAACATGAAAATGATATGATCAAGTACAAGGTAGCCAATAGTAAATAAAGTTTGTGATTGTGAAGTAACAGCAACTAGTGCAAAAATGAAGTTACCATGATATGAACCAAAGAATCTTTGCAAGAGGAGGTATCTTAGAAGAACAAGAGCTCTTGAACATGATAGTATTCCCAATTATGTGAGCAATGAAGAGAGTAACCAAAGCTGCAATTCCCAATCCAAATGATGGACTTGTTGGTAGATAACACAGCTTTCCATTCCACCTGAGATCATCCTCCTACGTTGAGTTATGATCAATGTATCAAACAAACGAACAGAGCAAGCCATGTATTATTAATTATTATCAAGAACTATATGCAATACCTTATTCCTTACTAACTCAGCAGCTATGCAAAAGATGAAGGAAACGAAGCCAAGGGAGAGGGAAATGATGAAGAAGATGATTATCAATGAGAATTTGCACCTTGGAGAAGGAATTTCCATGGTTGAACAAGTTGTTGATTGCAAGAACGAAGTTGTTTGTATGAAGAGACTTGAGAAAAGGGAATAAGGAAGGAACAAAAGTGGTGTGTTGGAGGCTAAGGTAAGATAAGGTACTCAAGGAACAGAAACATAACTTGGTACTTCCATGAAGTTGTTGTTGTTCAAATCCTTTGTGGTGGTTGACACTTTTTCCTTCCAAATAAGACTTGTGCTACCATTGGCCTTCTTTCAAGAAATTGTAACTTGTTGAGTGGAATCATATGAATAAATTAAAAAAGAAAAAAGAATATAGAGCCTTTCATATACCAATTTGTAGATGGTCAACTTCAGCAATGCTTTGAGATGTCCCTCCTTCAAAGGAATCTTCCATTCTCAAAACCGGTGATAATAAAATACCATTTATTTATTTATTTATTTATTTATTTATATATATACAAGATAATCTTTATCTTTTTCATTTTAAGTTGTTATAAACAATTAAATACTTTTATAATATGTTTATGTATAATTAAATTATGAGGTTCTTTCCTGGCATGATTGCCTCCAGATTTACGCTACGTTCAAGTACGGTGAAAATTGGAAAATTGGAGAATGGAATTTCGAGGAATATGATTAGGATATGCTTTTTAGGTTTTTCCCCCCCCCCCCCCCCCCCTATCTACACCAGTAAGCACTTCACCAAATAAATCTACACGAGTAATTCAACACTCAACAGTCACTCGTATTGACTTTATCTATCTATTATATTGCAGAAAAGTCACATGAATTATTAAATAATTAACTCTTAGATTAGATGTAATTAATTATTATAAAGATAATTTGTGGGTACATGAACTGGTCAATCAAGCAACGTTTCTTTCTTTTCTGATGTAATAGTTTTGACAAGCTTGTGAAATTCAAACATTAGACTAATCTGTGACTCTGATATGACGAATTCAGTTGCTATTAGCTGCATGGAATGGAATTTTCCCCAAAACTGGTTCCGATTCAGTTGTTTCTACACATCATTGTTGACGTGTAAGAAACTTTTTGTCACATCTCGGAGGGTTTCATTTCTTTTTTCAATTAAATAATAACAAGTTTTAAACTATCAGAAATTATTTTTAATTCGGGAATGAAATTGGTATTTTATTTTAATATTAATATTTAAAATGTATTACAGTATTGTGAAAATATTCAACACGTTCCTTGTGTATTGATTGGGATGTTGCCATGTGTTTAACACATTCTCCCATGTATTACAACACGTCTCCATGTGTTAATTTCTCACCTAAAAAATCCACCCACATGTAATTACATCAAATAATTCAATTTCTAACAAAAATACCAATATTTTTTTATATAAAAAAAAATTAACCTTAAATTAAATTTATTTTTGAATAAAAATAGTTATTTATACCTGAGCTATACAGCATTAACCGACAGAATTCATAACAGAAAAGTGCCAGCTCAGCATAGCTTCATAACAGATTGTAACTAACTCTCAAGAATAAACATTACATTTTTCTTTTAAGGAGTTGAAGAAGAGATTGAGCAGTGCAATAAGCAATGGCTTGAACAGTGACCATTGGATTGACACCCAAAGCAGTAGGGAACACACTTGTGTCAGCCACATAAAGACCTTCAACTTCCCATGTCTCACCCATTTGATTCACAACTGAACCCTTTGGATCATTCCCCATTCTACAACTCCCCATCTGATGCGCCGAACAATACGGCGTTGATATTTCATCGTCAACCACTATTCTCGAACTCTCTTCCCTCACAAACTTCTCCAACTCCTTGTAACTAACTTTCTTCACATTCAACACCCTTCCCTTGTTGTGATGTGTGCCTATTTCTTCAGCTCCAGCACCCGCCAATATTCTCAGCACTTTCTCCATTCCTCTCCTTAGATTCTCTTTGTCCACGTCCTTCATTTGGTATCTTATGTTGCTTGCTGACTTCACCGTTCCTGATCCTTGATCCCTGGCGAGAGCGAAAACGTGAGCAGTTCTTGAAAACTTGCGCATCCTTTCTTTCACGTCTGCTCCTGAAGTCCATGGCATTAGGATTGAGAACATGCCAGGATGCAGGGCAGGTGTTTGTATCAATGCGCCGTATCCGGATTTGTCAAAATCAGCCACCACGGTTGACATGGCTGTCATAATCCCTCCTTCGTAGCTCTTCTTAGAGGAGAAGGAGGTTTCTGTGTCCGTGTCAGTGTCCGTATTTGGGAAAGAGCCCCATGCCATGGCGACGGGATGAAGGTGGAGGTGTCTGCCTATGTTGGGGTTCTTGAGGCCACTTCTCTTGAGCAATGGAGGAGTGCAGAGTGCTCCACATGCAACTATTGTGACCTTAGACTCCACAACACAAATCTCTTTGCTTCCTTTGTGATCAACAAATTGAAAGGCTACCCCTTTTGCTATTCTTCTTGCGCCTCCTCTCTTCTTCTTATGCAGCACTTGGATGGCCTCACAGCTTGGTAGAATTGCTCCGTTACCTGATTTAACTAAGTCAACAAGCCATGTTTCTGATGTGCCTTTCTTCCTTCCATCCTTGCATCCAAAGCAGCACCAACCGCAATAGTGATCTTTTTTCGCATTCCTTGGAATGTTAGTCACTGGATATCCCATTTCTTCACACCCTTTTCTTAACACTGCATTGTTCAGACCTTCTTCCTCTACCTCGCATTGCACCCCCATTTTCTCACACACAACTTCCATGGCTTCTTTGTATAGTTCACTCTCAAATAGCTCTAGCTCGTGCTTTTCACACCATTCCTTGCACACATGTTTTGGGGTCTTGATGCTTGCTGACCAGTTTATTGCAGAGCCTCCACCAACTGTGGAACCTGCATGTTGAGAATCAAGTGACTAGATAAGTATTGTAACTTGACATGCAAGTTAATGCACAAGTTAGTTACTTGATTAGTACGTATTTACCTGCTAGAATTAGCACGGACATGTCATCAGTTGCAACCAAACCATTAGAGAGGTACATTTCATCCATGGATGGGCCTTCAAGAAGGGAAAGATTGTTCCTAGCAGAATAGCCTCCTTTCTCCAAAACAAGAACTTTGTAACCGGCTTTTGCTAACACTCCGGCTACTACGCCACCTCCTGAACCGGAACCTATAACAACTGCATCACATTCAATGGATAGAGATGGAGATGATATGCTACTTTCCTTCTTAGGACTCAATAACGAGACACAGAACCCAAATGTTCTTAGAGACTCTGCAATGCTTTCTCTTCTTTGGGAGTTCAAATGGACAACGCCTTTGTAAAGGGGTCCCATAGCTTCTTCACCATCCACATTAGTATCATTCTCTTTTGATGATTTGAAGTCAGGATCAGGTCCACTATATCCAATTGCATTCCATGATTGATTTTCTCCTGATTCATCTACCTGCACAAATAAAAGAGGTGGTAGTAGTCATGGTCATGGACCTTTCTTTTTCATTTTTTGGACATGATCATGGACCTTTCATAATATAATAATATGTCATCTCTTTAATGGGCTTCTACCTTATGAAAATATGTCTATGGCTTTTGGACTTTAATTTGGACCTTGGACATTCTTTAACCCACTGTCCTTTTAGAAAGTCTATTTGCCAAGACCAAAAAAAAAAAAAGAAAGTCTATTTGCTGTCTACTATTTACCCCTTTATTTTAAATAAAAAATAAAAAGAAAGAAACCATGCAAAAAATCCATAAATAATAAAAAATATTATATATACACTAAAATTAGTTATTAAAATCAACCACCAATATATTTATATATAAATACATGTGTAATTTAATTTACTTTCAATATATATTTAAATTTCAACATGTATTTTATATCCATGACTGATTTTAGTGACCGATCATATATATATATATATATATATATATATATATATATAGTTCATAAATAATATATGGAGAATGGGGGAATATTACTTTACCCATGACTGATTTTAGTGACCGATCATATATATATATATATATATAGTTCATAAATAATATATGGAGAATGGGGGAATATTGCTTTCACCAGTCACTAGTGAGTTATTGCATATCATCTTAGCTAATAAAAAGTATATACTTTCAATGTTTTGAACTTTTATAAAGTAATTTAATATTTTATTATTTAGTAGTTAGGAAGATATTTTAAAGTATGTAAGAATGGTCTACATATTTGTAAGTACTATAACTATATGTATATATGATCAAGCCATAACATATTCTTGGTCACTTGCATCATTTCTTGCACAGGGCATTATAGAAGGAACAATGCTACTTAATTAATAAAATTTATTATTTTTGATAAATACTTAGTTAATAAATATATTTTTATATTAAATTTTAAATTGTAATATATAGTATAAAATAAAATATTAGTTAACATTAATAAAAAATATTTATCCTCTAATATAATATTTTCATTATAGAAGATAAAAAAAATGTAATGATGCTCTTTCAAACTTACTCTTAACTCTTAAGCCTCCACTCCATATGTAAACTTTTTCTTTGATAGATTAAGATTATTGTGTAAGTATATCTTATCTTCTTGTAAACAGTTTAGGTTTAATTAAAAGCTGTCTGCAAAGTAGAAAGTAGAAACTATTAATAGAAAACTATACTCAAAGTGATATCATTTTGTGCATAATGCATCAAGATGATCTTAATGTAGCTAGCATTCATACGTTATTATATTGTCATGTTAACCGTTTTATCACATTTTCTTTTGGCACTGATGGAAGATGTATATCTTT
Organism: Arachis stenosperma; assembly: GCF_014773155.1. Lineage (NCBI taxonomy): Eukaryota > Viridiplantae > Streptophyta > Magnoliopsida > Fabales > Fabaceae > Arachis > Arachis stenosperma. Next base: position 13,907,797 of record NC_080377.1, read on the forward strand.
CATGAAAATTAAATGGAAGCTTAGGGATGGAAGGAAGAGGTTTCCAATATTGGTTTGATACTTTGATAGTTTAATGCCATATAGTATTTCATGTACTGACACAACATTTATTATTTGGAAGCAGTGTACTATACAATTAAGAAGAGGCAGAGAAACTTAAGATGCATGGTTCCAGAAATTCAGTTTTGCCAAAACCAGCTTATGAAAAGGAGAGTCTACTTGAAAAATTTATATGAAAGGGACGTGCGATGCCCATAGAATAGAAAATCAATGTGTGGGTGGTTGCCTTGGGTGAATTAACCTAGCTACTACTGCACTCAATATTAATATCTTATGTTATGTGTGTTTATTGGTGGGACCATGTACACTTCAATTGGATTACTGTCTTAGAAATAAAAAAATTAAAATTAATTTAAATGAAATTCGAGAGGCTGTCCAGCCAAGAATGCTACCTCATACTTTCTAGTACATAGTGTACGAAAGCGACGTATGCATTTAATTGGAGTCGTATTCTATGGTTACAATGATATTATATATGTCTCTTTTATATTTTGACTAAAATCGATTTTATGGTATAGATTTTTTTTTTATTCAAAAAATTGATAATAAAATATCGAATTAATTTATTGGTTTTATAATATATTTTAGTATGAAAGACAAAATTTAATTCAATTTTATTATTTTTTTTAAAATTAAATTCTATCCAAATAAATCTAATTTAAAATTTTATTTTATTAAGATATTACTTAAAATATAAAATATCTAAAATATCCAATAAATCACCTAATTAGTTTTATTTACTCATTCATTTTTTTTTTCAACGCCTCTTCCTCAACACACACACCATCTTCCTCGCAATATCTCTATTGGTGCCTGCAGCACCTTTCTTCTTATTTTTTCTCCTTAACCATCAAAAGGTATTGTTCTTGTTCTGGACTGGTTTTTATTTTTATATAAAAGAAATATAGAGAGTCAATAGATGTACGGTACAATATATATAATAGAATTAATTTTAAATTAAAATTAAAGTATTGGATGTTTATTTAAAGTTATTCACATATACTTATTTTAGAATAATGAATGTGTATTTGTGTGATTAGTTTCAAGTATTTTAAATTAGATGTTCGATTTAGTGGGATATCAGATATTTATTATTATTTCTGATACTCGAATAGTTATTTTAGATAGTATGAGTGTATTGTGTTTAATGTATTTTACCTTGAATGTTCGAACCTGTACAATAGTAAATAGTTAATTTTGATTTTTTATTCATATTGGGCCAAAAAATTAGCCCATTATACACATTGTATACTTGCTCTATTGTATGCGTTAATTTTCTGTGTTGTATCTGAAAAACGTGTTTATATATATTTATTTTGACAAATAAATACTTATGTTACATAAATTTATTTTTGTTAAATTTTGAATAAAAATATTTATGAATTGTTAGTAGATAATTTATTTTATTTTTGTGTCAATGACTTTATTAATTGTATGTAGGCTCTAATTTCAATCTTGTACTTTATAAGGATACAACATATTTTTCTTCCAAAAAGAGATAAAATAAATTTTAGTTGAAAAAAAATTTAATTGAAAAATATGATTTATTTAATTATTTTATATAATTTAATAAATAAATACATTTATTATTTAAAATATGATGTTATATCAATAAATAATAAAAACATTTACTATAAAAATTTAATTTATTTGATAAATATTTTAAATATTGAAATTTAATTTAATTTTATAATTTTACTAATTTATTATAAATATTGGAATTTAATTTTTGTTGACAACGTCCTTTAAAATTGATCATCCGAGAAGTGAAACAGAAAAACAGAAATAAACATTTATGCATGCTGGTAGAGATGGAGTGAGAGATACTTATAATGAGGTCTGTCTTATCTAACTATCAGACGTATAATTAACAGGCTACCATTTTTGAGATAACACAATGGCACTATCATACTTAACAAGTACAGAACATTAATTTATAATTAATTAATATTAATTAGTCTAAATAAAATTCTTAGATGGAGACAATTATTAGTCTACTTAAATTGCTTCTCTACAACTCTTCTCTTGTCTATCCCTTTTCTTTTAATGACAGTTTTATTAACACGTATCAGTAAGAATATTTGTTAAATATATTAGGAGAGATGATAATCAATGCCATTCTTTTCTTACAAAATAAATATTAAATATAATACGTAAAATCAGGTAAAGAGAGACATTATCAAAACATTTTTCTAACCTTAAAAAGTTTTTTTTATTGTTAAAAATATTTGATAACAAAATAATATTAGTTATATACTGTTAAAATTTATTATTTTTAATTTTATTTAATATATCTTATAATAAATAAATATTAAATAAAATAAATTAAAATTAATTATTTTTATCTTTCAAACATTACCGTTTTATCGTACGTGTTAAAAAAATTGAAGGTGGGTCCTTCTATTTATTCTACGTACAAAGTACTGTAAACAAAGGCAGATCACATATTTCTATTTAGGTATATGTTATGGCATTTTAAAAGTTAATATTTAATTATTGAAAATATTAAATAATTATATTTAAGTTAAAAATATAAAAATAAATAAGTTTTAAATATTTTAAATTTATTATAAAAATAAACTAAACAAAAATTAAATACTAAGTAATAAACATCATAAGATTGACCTCGTATTTAATGTTTGCAATGACAACTGAAAACATGAAATTGCCACGCCTATCATACAACAAAGTTTGCATGAACAGATGGCGTACGTACATGTATACATGACTATTTATTACTGTGTATTTATTTTCAGCTATATATTTTGCATGCCTCTCTATTTATGTATATAAAATTAATTGCACACGCCTTTAATTTATAGCATGTCCGAACGAATTGATTATCAAGATGCCAACACAGAGTGACCATATATAGGAGAACCAAAAAAAAAAAAAAAACCGTTGAAGGCATACTAATGAAGTGGGGAAGAAAGAAAACTCCAAGAAGAAAACACACGAGAGAATAGTAGTACATTATATTAATTTATTGGTTTTGTTAGGGAGCCAACTAAGAGAGTAGTGAATTAGAGTCAACTAATTAAAAAACTAAGAGATTTATTTTAAAAAAAAAATAACTTTTTATTATTTTAATTTTTTGAATTTTAAAATTAAAAATATAAAAAATTAATTTAAATTGGCTTAAATTGTAATTAGCTTCTTATTCTTTTTCTTAATTAAAAGTGTGTTTTGTGTTGTATTTTGTTAAAAAATCTACAAAATTTTGAAGTTGTATATAGATTTGTTCTTCTTTAGATATAGATTAATTTTATGATAATATTAGAAAAACAAAAAAAAAAAGTCAAAATTTATTTTATATTTAAGATTTATTAATTGTTGTGGCTGTTTTAATAAATATTAATAAGATAAATTCTGCTTATTTTTGGAGAAATTTTTTTAGTAAGGAAACATTTTTATTAATTTTATTTGTGGAATAAGAGGAGAGTTAGGGGACAACAATTTTTGTGATTTGTGGTCATTAAATAGCTATTAATGATGATTTTAATGGTATGAGATTGATATAAAATTTCATCTAATAGCTTACTTTTTTTTGCTGGTTACATGTTGGCCAGAATTTAATAAAGTTGCTGGTCCCTAAACTTTTTCGTAGAGTAATTAATGAATATGTAGAAGTGTAATTAATAATAAGGTGATAGCATGGTATACCTGAGTGAAGAAGACAAGGAGGGTAAGGAGCTTGATGGTCCTAAAAAACATCCTAAGGAGACGAAAGTAACTGAGAGACCAAGATTGCATGATTTGTTGGCGGTTGTGAAGAGGAAGTTGATGGAAGGTGTGGAAGAATGGGAAGCTGGTTGTGATGCTGGGAATTCCAGAGAGTATGAATGTCCCAAACCATGTGGATAGTAGCCACAGCGTTAACCTTAGCAGCCATGTATTTGGGTGTTTCAGCTTCTCACTTATCAAAACCCCAAGCTGCAAAAATTTAATTTGAAGCATAATTAAACACAATTGTACATTAAAGGAGTGTTAGGACCAGTAATTTTTGTGTTTTGTAACCATCAATAATGTTTTTAGTGGTGTGAGATTACATCTAATAATAGAAAATCATTTAATTTTTTTTATGATTAAATGATGACTACAAAACACAAAAATTGCTGCCCCTAAACTTTTTCTTCTACATTATTATTATTATGCATGTAAAGAAGATCATAAAAGATATATAAAAGTTACACGGTGAGGTGTAGGAGGCATGGAAGCAGAAGTGCTGTAGAAGTTGGAAAGTGATGATGATTGAGAAGATGGCGGCGGTTTTATTGACGGCAAGATGGTGTCGGTGAGAGCAAGCAGTGACTTCATCTGCCTCTCCGACAGGCGGCACAGTTTGTGATCGTCTTCTTCTAGAAGCTCATGGAGGAGGCGCTGCCTGCTCTGTCTTCTTCTTCTTCTTTGGAGTATCTGATCCGTATCATCATCACCATTGGCATCAATCTCAACAACCACTGTATCTTCTGTGTGCACTTTCTTCATCAACCCCATTCCCATTCCCAACCTCAAGCTACCATTTCTCCGATCATTCTCTTCCATCCTTACACGCACTTACAACTTGCTCGCCGCTCTTTGCAATTCAGATACATATATATAACCTTTAATAACTAAATTACAAAATATCATACATACATTAAAAATTGAAAAGGGATAAACATACTTGGGTCACTTTTTAAGAATAACAAAATTACAATAGTTATTAACAAAAAAATAAAGAAAATATCACTTATCAAATTTGTATATAAAAAAAGTCTAGCGGTAACAACTTTTATATTTTGTGGTTAGCACTTAACTATTTAAAAAAATGAGTAATTTTTTATCATTAAATATATTCTCATACTATTAAAAACATTATTAATAACTAATTAATAATTACAAAATACAAAAGTTACTCATTCCTAACACTCCGAACTCTTGTATATATTATATATAGAACTTTTTCAAATACCTCCTCCACTTCAATACACTCACATATACCTTCTAAAACAATTGGTAACTGATAACATATATATCTCAAACCATTTTCGTACAAATTTAATTTTGATGCCTGTGTATTACATGTGTATTTAATTATATAAGTTATATTATTTAAATATTTTTTATTTTTATTGATTGTAAGAATGATAATTTAAAATATCTAATATAATTATATAATTATATAAAATATTATATATTATCAATATATTAAAATTAAACTCTTTAAATACATGAATATAACAATAACATAATGTTATTTTATTTAATTTTATATTTATAATTTTAAATATGTAACATTCACAATTATATATTATTTATTATATTTAATATTGTTCGTTGAATTAGTCAAATAATTATTAAAAAATGTAAAATAAAATAAATGATAATTAAAAAAAAAAGTAAAACACGATAACTTTATGTTTAGACTGCTTTAGCTGGTTTTGTATTATCTTTCAAATATTTTTTTATTTTATACAAACGTAGAAATAGAATAATAAATGTCAGATATTTTTATTATTTAAATGTTTTTCAATTAGGACAAATTAAAACAAAGACCTGAATTAAATCTCAATATAGCCTTTCTCGTTGACACTTTAAATTTTTAGAATAATATTAGACAAAATTATATTTTAATAAAATAAAAAGACAAATTAATCATCTTTTATATTTTAAAATTTAAAAATATTTAGTCCCTTAACTATATTAATTTTTATAAAAATAAAAAAAATTGTGACTTCAAAAAATATTTAGGGATAATTTTTTATTATATTTTATTAAAAATTAAGTTGTCTAAAATTCTAAAATATCATAAACGAATTTGTTTGATTTTGTCAAAACATATTTTTTCTGGAAACAAAAATTGTTGAACCAATTTAAGATATTGCCTTTTTTATTATTTTAGACCACAAATAACAATCAATAAAGACAATGATGTTATGCCAATGACGTTAACTCTTGTAGTAGACATTGGTTAATTTGGACAAATGATGGCGTTTGTTACCGGTAAAAGTGTAGTACTATCTATATATAATATATGCTTATGGAAATATATTACAACACAAGTCATTTAAGTTCGGTTTTGCAGTATAAAAATAGGTTCTTATTTGACATTTAGTTTATTAGTTAATTAAAAATGAATAAGTTGGCCTTAATCAAAATTTTATTTATTTTATATTTTTTGGAATATCTAACTCGCTATTAAATTAGGTTTCCAAAGAGTGGATCTATATATGAGAATTGAAGAGATAATATGAGTGATAAATTGATTATTGAATAAAATACACTTTGGATATCTATCTATCTATCTATAGTTTGATTATTCTTTTGTTTTGCCTTCTACATGATCAATTTAACAGTTATCATAGAAAGCTGTCGACCATTGAAAATTTTGTAAGGAATAATTAAATGAGAGAATATAAAAACAAGAAGATGTTATATCTAATTTAAAATATTAAGTTAATAAATGTTTTATTTTATGAATTCTTTATTTATTATTTTTTATTTAATTATTCTGTTAATCTTTATAATTTTATTAAATTTGTAGTTAGATTTTTATATTGTTTAATTTTATAATTAGATTTTTTTGTCAAAAATATTAAAATTAATAGAATATTTTTCTTAAAAATTATATAGTAGTCAAAGCTCTAATTAGGTTCTTAATTATATATTTTTTTAATTTGTAAAAAAATATTCTATTAATTCTAATTTTTTTACATTGATAAATATCTAATTACAAAATTAAAAGTGATGTAAAAATCTAAATAAAAGTGTTAGAAATATAATCATTAATGTTACTTTTTTTATTAACTTAAATTTTTAAAATGAATAATTTTATGACAAAAAAATATAAAGATCTAATTATATATTTATTAAAATTATAAAAATTAACAGAATAATTAAATTTTTTTATATGAGGCTAATTATTTATATACTTTTCCCTTTACTTAACGGTCACAATTCATATACAACTAGAATAATTTTCAATAATTTGTTTTGTTTTGATGTATGTACAATTGTACATGCATCCTTAGAAATTTTCCTCCATCAAAATTCATTAGAACATTTCTAGGCTTCCAGCTATTGGCAGTTTGGCACATCTTTTTTCCTAGCCACCAATTATGTTAATAATTTTTGGATCATGATTCTTCAGTTGGTTCGGCTAATAAATTAGTGCCTTAATTAATTGACTAGGATAAGTTAGGTATCATCTCAACTTGTATGCTACAGATAGATGATAATGACTTTAACTTGTATTGCATGCAAATTAGTAGTATATAAATTCAACACATGAAAATAATTAATAATAAGAAAAAGTACAATTAACATCGGAAGTTGATGGTGATTGTCAAGTAGTCAATTCATGAAAGCGTTAGGTCATTAACATTCTTGAAATTCAAATTTGGTTTCTTATATTATAATTTTAGTACAATATGTATACTGAATAAAAATATTATTTATATATTAAAATTAATTAATATATATAGTTTAATTCATATTTAATATATATTTTATATTTTAATAAATATTTTATATTAATAACTAATTTTATTAATAACTGATTTTATATATCTAACATGATTAATATTGAATGCATTTGGTCATTTTTCCCTGTCCAGAATTCTCCCAACTACTTAGCCATTAATATAACTCATCATCACTACTGTTTATAAATTAAATCACATCCAATATGCATAATCCATTGGAAGGACATTACTCCTTTTATTTAATTGTATGCGTATGATGATATGATATCTAAATTGGAGCACTGAGACGATTATAATGACCTGTCACTCAAGTTCTTGTTGGGCGTTATATATACATTACATGATGCCAAGTAACACACTCTCTCTCATATTATATATATATATCACTTAGACTTTAATTTGTGTTATCACCAAATTCACTATATGATTTTACAGCATTTATTGAACCTACAAATAATTTCAATATATGCTGATCGAGTCAATCCAATATTTCATTGATTTAGAATCATCACGGATCAACCAAATATAATAAATAATAATGGTTATAATTATCATCGGCTAACTACCATGCCTACATTATTGGATATTTATTCCATAAATAAGAAAAAGAATATAATGCTATCTTTCCCTTATTGTATATATTTTATGAGAAAGTATGTAACCATCTATTTGTATAATATGTATAATGGAGATTTAAAAATGTTTGATTCAGTATTAGAGATATAACTAGTAGTGTTATTTTTTTTATCAGCTGAAGTTTTTTGAATGAATGGTATCACGAGATGGTATCAGAATTCTAAATTCAAAAAATCAAGAGTTTAATCCTTAATGAACCCAAAAATAACTTAATAATTATTCTAAATAATATAAATAATATTTTTTTAACTCATATAAACTATTATACACATTGTATAAATATTCTATTAACTCTCTAACAAAACTTATATTTTATTCAAAGTTTATTGCTACTTAGGTGGCGATTAGAAAGACAATTAAAGAAATAGATTTCTTCAAAGAAAATGTTGTTGCTTTCATTAGTGGGAGCTACGCGGTATATGTTGTCCATGTTGGAAGTTGACAATTATATATCTATCTCTAGCTATATCAGATACATATCAAAATTAACTACAAAATCAATTATTAATATAAAATATATATTATAATATAAAATATATATTAAAAATAAATTAAACAATATATATACATATAAATATATAATAACTAATTTTAATCATATAAATTTTATATATAAATAATATTTTTCTCAACTTCTTAAAAATTATATATATATATATATATATATATATATATATATATTTGAGAAAATCTTTTAATATTTATGTTTTTTGGCTAAATTACTTAAAAATAAAGATAAAAAATATTAAAATTCATCTTTTTATTGAAAATGATCCCATTTAACAATATGTAATATATCTAGTACAAAATCATTTAGTGATAATTTAAAATTATCACTAAACATAGAAAAAATAACAAATCCTCAAAAGTATTGTATATAAATATTAAGTGTATACTAAATTCAGTTATTAAAATTAGTTATCATATTTTTATATATAAATATATATAAAAATATGATAAATTTAGTGTATATTTAGTGTGCTTTTTTTTAATCTTAAACAATGAATTTAGGCCCGTGTTATAAAATCTAGTTAACATGATAAATTTCAAACCCGTAATAAATCACATTTTGATAAACAACATGAAATTCAAGAAAACTATTAGACTATATATATACATTAAACTCGTTGTAATTTAATAAAACCAAAACAAGTCACCATCAATAATCTAAAATCGAGGAAATTCAACACTATGGGTGTTTATAAAAAAAACTAAAATGTGATTAATCGGTTAAAAAATTATAATCATATTTTGGTTAATCAATTTAATAAAATAATTTTAAAAATCATATCCTTATTTTTTAAAATTGGTTAACTAAAACCAAATTAAAAAAAAACTAATTTTTAATCAGTTAACCAAAACCAAAACCAAATTAAATTCTCTCTTTTTCTCTCTCCTTTCTCTCTCTTCTTTTTTCCTTCTTTCTCTCTCTTTTCCCTCTCTCTCCCCCTTCTTCCTCTCACTCTTTTTCTCTCTCTCTCTCACTCTTTTTCTTTCTCTCTCTCCCCTCACCTTCTCTCTCTCTCCACCTCCCCTTTCTTTCTTTCTTCCTTGTCTCTCTATCTTTCTTTCTCTCTCTCTCCCCATGTTCTCTCTCTCGTTTTCCTCTTTCTCTTTCTCCTTTGCTCTCCCCCTCTCTTCTTTTCTCTCTGTCTCTCTCTCTCCTTTATCTCTTTCTCTCTCTCTCTCTCATTGTCCTCTTTCTCCCTCTCCCTTCTCTCTCTTTTTTTCTCTCATCCCCTTCCTCTCCCTACTCATCTCTCCCTTTCCCTCTTTTTTCTCCTGTATCTCCTCCTCCTCTCTCTCTCTCTCTCTCTTCTCTCTCCTCTCTTTCTCTCTCTCTCCTTTCTCCTTTCTTTTTCCTTTTCTCTCTCTCTCTCCCCGTTCCTTCCTCTCTCTCTCCCTCCCCTCTCTTTCTATCTCTCTCTCTCTCTTGTTTTTTCTTTTCTCTTTCTCTCTCTCTCCTCTCTTTTTTCTTTCTTTCTTTCTCGCTCTCGCTCTTCTCTCTTTTCTTTCCTTCTTTGTCTCTCTCCTCCTCTTCCTCTCTTCATTCTTTTTTTTCTCATCTTTCTTCTTCTACTCTCTCTTTTCTCTTTCTCTCTCAGTCTTTTCTCATTCTCTATATCTCTTTTCTCTTCTTTTTTCCAAAGCAAGAAAGAGAGGAGATAGAAGAGAGAGAGGAGGAGGAGAGAAGAAGTAAGAGAGAGAGGAGGAGGAGAAAGAAAAAGGAAAAAAAAGCAAGGAGAGAGAGAGAAAGAGAAAAGGAAAGAGATACAAAGAGAGAGAGAGGAGGGGAGAGGGAAGGAGAGAGGAAGAAGAGGGGATAAAGAAAGAGGGGAGGGGAGAGAGAGAGAGAAGGATAGAGAGAAAAAATGGAAGGGTGAGAAAGAGGAGAATGAGAGAGAGAGAGAGATAGATAGATAGATAGGAGGGGGAGAGAGAGAAAAGAAAGAGAGGATGAGAAAGAGGATGGGAAGAGAGAAAAATGGGAGAGAGAGAGAGAGATAGAGAGAGAGAGAGACAGAAGGAAGAGAGGATGAGAGAGAGAAGAGGGGGGAGAGAGAGAAATGGGAGAGAAGGGAAAAGAGAGAGGAAGACAGAGAGAAGGGAGGGGAGAAAAAGGAAAAGGGGAGAGAGAGAAGGAAGAGAGGAAAGGAGAGGGAGAGAAAATGAGAGAGATGAAGAGAAGGAGATAAGAAAAAGTTACTCGTATCATTTAGAAAGAAAATTATTTACATTAAAAAAAATTATTTATAGAAAATGCTGAAAAGAAATAAGAAAGAAAAAAGAACGAAGTAATGAAAGAGATTTCATTATTTACAAATGTTACTCGTATCATTTAGAAAGAAAAAAATTAATTTTTAGAATAAAAAAATTTAATTTAAAAAAAAGTTAAAAATTTAGATTTTTCTATGTAAAAAATTAATTTTTGTATAAAAATCGATTTTTAATTGTAAAAACTAATTTTTTTTAGTATAAAACTAGTTTTTGGTAAAAAACGGTTTTTAATAGAAAAACCGATTTTTATGTAAAATCCGGTTTTTCTATATAAAAACCGGTTATTTTTTAAAACCAATTTTTATTTTAATAATCAGTTAAAAATTAATTTTAAATTTTAATAATCGGTTAATAACTAATTTTATAATATAAAACCAATTTAATTAATAATCAAGATTATATTTTTGGTTAACCCAAAAATTAATTTAATTTTTAGATTAACCAAATCATAAACAACCCTGTTAACACTTGTTATTCTTTAACTCGAGTATTTGGTCATTTTTCATCAATGAAAAGCTGCATATATATCTTAGATTTTTAATTTGCTAAGAGAATGGTGAAAGCACATATAGAGGAAGGTGCAGTTTGCAACCTCGTAGAAGTTATTTAATATTGATGGAGAAGTTGCCATGGCCACCTAAGCAATAGTAGCTAGTAGTGTGGCTGCCACCCAATGTATATATCATGATCGTTTACAAGGACAAATAATTATGAATAGGAAGTAGTATGAAGAATTAAAGGGTACGTTTCCAATTGAGGGATGGGAATAAATGATCATTGCATGTACTTGCTCGATACATATAATTTACTCTCCATGCATGGAGGACACGTTCCAACTTCCAACATCTTAAGCACTTGCACATACCTTATTATAGGTCAAAAGAATAAATCATTAATTAAACTCATCAATTTCCTACACACTACCACATAGAGTGTACATGCATATGCATATTTATGCACTACGACAAAAATTAGTTTTAGTAACAAATTTTTAGTTACAATCATATAATGATTATTATATATTTTATTTAATTTATATTTAATAGTTATATATTTCTCGATAATTGTCACTCAAACTTTTTAATAATTATGCATGAGATAATTAATAACTATTTTTATTAACGTATCATATATTAAATGAATGTTGGTATATATGACTACTAAATTTATATATATCAGCATGCATTTAATTTGGAATAATAATAATGTAATATCACTATGTATAGATGTAACTGTAGGTTTTCAAAGAATTTTATATTATTGGACACTTTTATTTGTAAATAAATTTTATTACGTGTGAGGTCTTTAAGTTTTATTTTCGTAACATAAATAGATCCTTTCATTAGTTATTAGAGTCATTGACAAAAAAAAATTTTCGTTAAGTGAGTGATATGGTCATGATGATACCATGTCTCAATAACAGACAAAAAAGTGTCCTAGCAAAACACACATAATGACATTGTTTAGTAATAATTGTTCAAAACTCTGTATTTTAGTAAGGCAAATAGATTCTCAGTAAATACTAAATACCTACTTCTAATTAGAACTTGTTTCTCTAATGATAAAAATAATTAGAAACTTAATCCACCAATAATTGTTACTAGTAGATATCATGAGGATTTGATTTATCTAAATATAATTAGAAATTTAATTTACCAATAATTTAAAACTCACATCGTACACTCTACTGAATACTCTTTTTGAGTTTGAACAAACGAATTATTTTGAGACAACATTTTAAAAAGTTTTTCATGTTATTCAATCTCTCTAATTTTTTTCTACAAATATAAATAAGCAAACATAAGTAATTACAGACTAGAACATAATCGAATAACTTTTAATATAATTTTATAATTAAAATAACAAAAAAAATAACATAAAAGTAAATCTCAATATAGTACCTACACCAATGGTTCAAACATCTTCATAGATCAAGGAGTCATCACTTCTTTTGTGTACTATGTTCTAAATCTCTCCTCTACTAACTAAACTCTCTTGTGGTTTTAACTGTAACAATATAGTTTCAAATATATAGCAATTGTGCAAGGCAAGGCAAACAACCTTGCTTCAACCACCATACATATATATGTGTGTATCACTACAAAAGGCGCGGGACTTAACAGCCCCAAATTACCAGCCGTTCTCCCCAACCGTTCCAAATTGCCTGATTTGTTGCGATTCCTACTGCGTAAATAATCCCCCGCTCCAAATAAACTGAACCGAGGCGGTATTGGACCCTCACCGCAGCAAATAACTTTGGGGGGAAGGGGGTTTTGCCTCACTAAAATACCCGTCCAAGTTATAGCACAAGGTTCTTTCCTCTCCAGCTTCCTTCACCGCCTTTGCTCCTTTCCCAAGTTCTCTCGTCGTCGCTCAAACGCTAGCCCTTCTGTTTCCTCTAGTTTGTCAAATCTGCTCACCATCTCCTCCGCGAAGTGCTGTGCGTGATTCGAATCTACTGCAGCTGCACGAGCGTCCTGCTACCATCGCCTCCAACCTCCGTCACCTCCACCGCTGGCCATCGCAGATTTTTCTCCTTCACCCCATTTTTTCGCTAGGTTTTACGTTTTTACAAGAGGCGAAAGGCTCCTCACCCAATCCAAACCGTACTTCTGACCTAGATCTGCTCGCTGTTCATGCCTTCCTCTTCTGCTCTGCTCATTTGCTTCTGGTTTGTTCTTTTTTATTTTATTTTTTCTGAATTTTTTGTTCACTCTGAATCTCTAAATCTAGTTTTGCTCTTGGTTTTTGCACTAATTTGATTGCTTTGCTTCAACAAAGAAGAAGAGAAAGCTCAATAGAGAATCTATCTAGCATTTTTCATTCAATATCTATACCAAATTTTAATTTGCAGTGTTAGAATAATTTTTACAAATATTTGCTACTAAGTTTCAATTTGCTGATATGTCGTCCACCGGCGGGTCACGCATTCTTGAAGGATACCTGTCGCCGTTCAACAAAACCGCCGTAAAAGATGGCGAAGGAGCTTGGCGCCATTGTTGTTGGAAAGACCAATCTAGATGAGTTCGGTATGGGTAGCACTACTGAAGGTTCTGCATTTAAGGTTCTTCAATTTTCTTTAATGTTTAATTTCAAGTATTTGCGATTCTGTTATTTCTAAAACTAGCTTATAGTTAATTTCGTGCTAAGCATACTTAATTATATTGCATTGTATTGCATTGCATTTTGTTTTAATTGTGTGGATTGAAGTCTATGTCTGTTCTTTCCATGTTCCAATTTGGGTGAAATGAATCGTGTAACTTTTTCTAAAAACAATTTTCTTTTTAGATTCATTTTGAGATAGTGAGTGTAAACTTCACTGCAGATAGAAATTAAGCTCAATTTTATTGTTGAGGTTTTCGAATTGAGAGATCTTTATATACTATGCACCTGCTACATGGTTCTAAAACCATGGTTGCATTGCTGGTACTCATGGATGTGTTATAAATTTGGCCAAGCTTTATGAGGTCTGGATTCTAGTGTTCTTGCTATGGTCCATTTATAACTGAGATTGGTTTAATCAGTTGATGTGTATGTTCATTCAATAGGTCACAGCTAATCCATGGGATCTTTCTACGGTGCCAGGAGGATCGGCAGCTGCAGTATCTGCCAGGCAGTGTGTGGTATCGCTGGGAAGTGATACTGGTGAAAGCGTGAAGTTATCAAAGGTATTGGCATAATTTGTCTATAAGATGGGCAGTTGTTGAAATCATTGCAAGTGTTTATTTTTGTACATCTTGTTATTAAATCATTTAACAGTCACTTTTTATTCTTGTGTTGATATATTCGTTCTTCCATCCATATTTGTTCCCTATTTTCATCAAAATTTTCTATATCTTCTTGGTTCAGATTATGCTTTCAGGTTAATTTGATTTAGATTCTGTTTATATCTTCTATAATTCAAGTTATTTGTTGCTGTATAGAGTTAAAGGATTTGAAGGTACCACTATTGTGTGTATGGGTTGGTCTGATGGATCGGAACATTAAGTTCATATATAATTTCTCTTTTTTTTTTAAGTGTCTTCTTGCGTTTGTGAATTGTGACATGGGGAGCCCCATTGTGGCTCATGTCCTTATGTTGTTTGATAAAATGCCTCAACGAAGTGATACATTTGTACTAGATGGAATTTCTCTGTGATACAGTCTGAAGTTCATTTTTTTCATTCTATCGGTAAATTAATTTTTGGCATTAGTGCTGCCAG
Organism: Arachis stenosperma; assembly: GCF_014773155.1. NCBI lineage: Eukaryota > Viridiplantae > Streptophyta > Magnoliopsida > Fabales > Fabaceae > Arachis > Arachis stenosperma. The sequence continues at coordinate 13,922,939 of NC_080377.1, forward strand.
GATTTTTCAATTATAAATCTTGAACTGGACAGGTCTGAAGGTACCTCCTTTTTTTCCTTAAGTGATTAGTGTTTCTGTCTTTAACGTGTGGCAGAAAGTGATAATTCACATTCCTAATAGTTCTTATCTTTTGGAGTTTTAGGTATTAATCTGTGTTATCCAATTCAAACTCCTTTAAAGGGAGAAAATGAAAATCTAATTATCTTTAAATTAAATATATAAAATTTATACATGATAAAAATTATAAATTAAATAGTGATTTAACTTTTTTTATTACTTTACATATCTCTGAATTTTCCCTAATATCCTACAGAGCATGATGGCATTGAGACTGTTACATCAAGCATCCCAAATTCTACAAAAAAGTTTATTTAGAAAGTGATAATCTTTTAAACACTCCAATATATTATAACACTACTCATAATATAAAAAGTGATGATATTTATAGAGGTACCTACATTACTAACAATCTCATTATTATACAATTTATCAGATGCACTCATGATTATTTCTTCTAATCAATGATGTGCTAATCTTCATTTACCAGGATATGTATTGTTATTGACCAATTACATTTCACTATGTCGTTTTGGGATAAAAAAACTGCATCAAATTTTCCTTTTCCTTTTTAATTAGTATTAATTCGATAGTTAAAATTTTTCAATTCCTGCAATAATATATGTTCAATAAGATAGTAAACAAAAGAATATAAAATTATTGCACATCTGATAAGTGATAACCAAAAGTAAGAGACCGGGTATAAGAAAAATTCACCTAATTATGTTTTCTTTACAAAATTGCAGAAAGATTAAAGAGTTGAACTTTTCAAGTTATTAGCTATTTACTACTACCTACTACCCACTACCTAATTATCATGTGCAAGTTCATTGACATGTATAGTTTTGCAGATGCGTTTGGTGAGAATGGAAGGCCAGCATCAGGTGATGAAAGTGCTGTACCTCCGAATGCTTCGCTCCAAATTGATTTTGAGTTGATATCTTGAAAGGCTGTATCTGACATAACCAAGGATAAGAAGGTTCTCAAGAAGACCTTGAAGGAAGGAGAGGGGTATGAACGTCCCAATGATGGAGCTGTGGTTCAAGGTAAAGCTTTTGATCTGCATTACATATTTTCGTTTTCTAAGATCAATCCTGTATTACAAAATTAATATTCTCTAGATTTGTGTTAGCATTGATCAGACATGTTCTCAGCATTGACATTGATCCAGAATCTCTTGAAATAGCATCTCTTAATACTGAGGAACTTAAGGTATTTTATATCTCTGTCGAATATTATTCTAAATTATTACAAAGGTTTCACATTATCCAAGTCTCTTGTTTGAATTAAACAATAAGATTTGATGTATTTTGAATATTGTACATCAAGGCAAAGTGTCTTGAATGAATAAAGCTTGGGATACTGTTGTAATAGAAAAAGATGAAATAAAAGTTGGTCAATTATATGCTGTAGATGCAATAAATGGAATTTTTCAATAATTATTTAAAGGTTGGTTATTAATAATTGATACACCATTCTTTTTTATTTAATTAAAACTTCAGGTGGATATAGATTTTATTCAGTCTAATGTCATGAACTTGAGGTGGAGAGGTAACTTTCCGTTCATTCCATCCCATTTTATGAGTTCATATATTAAACAATAACCTGAATTGAAGCAATCTTGACACTTCATTGGCATTTTGGAGCAACAACAGTCTGAATTGAAGGCTTGTTTTCTGGTGCAATTCGCTGCACCTTCCCTCCTTTCTTTTCTGGAATTTTGTTCTTAGATGGATATGAAAAATTCTTTGTGCTATTTCACTTCTCAAATTGATTAACCTTACGCTTTGTTAATCATGATATTGTGTATTTAGTGTTTTTCTATGTTAATATTTAAAGTTTAATAAATATGATGTAAAGAAAATAGGTTATAGTGAAGAAAAATGGTATAAACTATTGTAGTTGGTCAGTTTTTTTTTAAGCTCATGCATAAAATTGCGGCGGTTCAAAACCGTCGCAATTTTTTTTAAAAGACCCACACAAAATTGCGGCGGTTTTACAACCGCTGCAGTTTTTTTTAAATCAACTAACCAAAATAGCGGCGGTTTTACAACCGCCGCAAAATCATTAACCTGATTTGCTGCAGTTGTGCCAGCGGTTTCTCAAAACCGCCGCAAAATCAAATCTCCACCCCCTAACAGGCGACGCTTGTGGAACCGCTGGAATTTCGTTTTGCGACCGTTAAAAACCGCCGCAAATCCCTGAAAAAACCGTCGCTATTCGGCGTGTCTCTTGTAGTGTATGAACTATACTATAAGAGGGAAAGCCACCAATCAAGATGATGTATATATAGTCGAATTTTGAAGCAAGAAGCGTAGATGTAAATAATAAGGTGTGAGAACCTTTCTTGTTGGCACAGGTGGATTTAGATTCTCTAATATTTGAATTTCACTTTATTTAGAGAGTAAAGTGTGATCTTTTACCGATGAATAGTTTCTCTTTCATATTTATTCTTGGTCCCACATATGAAATTAATGGTGAAGATCACATTTTATTCTCAAAAGTGAAATTCAAATTTTAGAAGATCCAAATCCACCTAAAACTTCATGTGTTAGTTGGGCTTGGATCAATTGAAGATTGGACTGGGTTTTCTAATTTTCTTTACAAAAATAGTGTCATTATTGGTGTGAGGGTTTTCAACTTCTAGACGAGAAGCACACTACAACTCTACAAGGCTTTGTTTAATGTGATCATTATTAGATTTAATTTAATGATTATAAATAAATTAAAATTTTTCCCATAATAAACAAGAGAAAACGAAAAAAAAAAAATAATAAAGATGAGGTTTTGAACAACGGAACGATCAAAGTAATGTGAAGGATATTCCTTAACGTGGTCCACTACTTAAATAAATAATGTTTATCCAGAATCAATTATGTTAAAGAAGGCTAAGATGATGAATATAAAATAATTATAATGAAGCACTTGGAGCATGCGATTAAAATAATTTACAGTTATAACTAACAAAAGGTTGTCTTAAGTTGACCAATTTTTAGCACTGCTACACTCGCAAGCTATTTGAAAAAAAGGGTTATCTGGAGTAGTAGTCTATTAGTAGAGGCACTAACCATGGAGCAATAAGAATCTTTACGGTATTATAAATTCACAAAATATCATCTCATCATCAATCTTGGAACTCCTTATTAATTAATAATTACATGTTGCTTAAATAATTCCTTTTTCGCATGTTGGTGATTTGACTTCAGTTGCTGCGCTGATCGATGGACTCACTATAAAATTTCTATTTTGCTGATCTTTAAATTATAATATTGGAAGGTTATCAGATGTACCGGGAATATCGGTGTTCCAGTTGTTTTAATCGTTGATCTAAATTATAAAAAATATATATAATATATATTAATTAAAATCAACGGTTAAAACAACTGGAACACCGATGTTCCTAGGTACACCTGATAACTTTCCTATAATATTAGAGTTTATCAGTCATAATTTCGTCATTAATTTACACCAACTTAAGTGTCATATCAAAGTGCATAAAAGAACATAGAACCATCTACTACCTAGCTATATAAGAGAAAATGTGATAGTTGCCCGCATTACCTTATTCATCTTCTCTAAATTATATTATAATTATTTATATTATTTTGTATTGGTTTAAATTTTTATGATAAATAATTTTATAATATAATATCAAAATCATTTATCATAAAAAAAGGTTAAAACTTGATCCTTGTTACGTTCAAAGAACAAAATTTAACTTAAGATAATTTTTTCAAAAAAAATTTCTATACATAATAATACTTCAAATCCGAAAAAAAAAAGGTTTAAATATATAATCATTTATATCTTAAACTTTTGACTATGTTTTATGACAATAATGTAAGTAAAAGAAGGGCAAATAAAGATAGATAATAATAATATAATAGTAGGAAAGTTTGACAAAGAAATCAAAGTATTTGAGGTTTTTTTTTTTTACGTCATAACGAGACATATATATGTGAGAGTATATATGAGTTGACATAATTATTAATATGAGCTAAGTAATTTATATATCCCATGAGGAATTGAGGATATATAAATATACACACTACTTTTGACAATATATATAGAGTAAAAGAAGAAGAAATAGACGATTACCATTAATTAATACAAATTAAATTACCATAACACGCACGTACACATAATCCAGATCAAACTAAACGTAATCGCGTGATTACGATGATTTACCAAACTATATATTCCTCACTGCTGAGAAGAAGAATAGTCATTTATTCCCTTTATAACTTAATATCTATGTATGGTGAACTTTCTTACATTGCCATTTTTTTTAATATTTAATAAGATATTGTCACCTAATTAATAAATATCAATGAACATAAAGTTTATAGCAATATTACAAAAGTACCGGTGCATAGAAATTAAATCCACTATCTTCTGATGCTCACAAAACAAACCAAAAATATAATCGTTTCAATAACCCTAAAACCCAACCACCAACAAATTTAAAGAAGGGAAACAAAATAAAAATAAAAAGCACAACATTTTTCAAGGCCATATAAGGGTTTATGGGTGACGATGATAGGTCGGTGGCGACTCATGTCCGACACCAGGGCTATGACCAGGAGCTGTAGGGCGAAACGCGTCGCCCTCTCCTGATTTATCCTCGTTCACTGTGTAAGCAATGGACGAAGATAAAGAAGAAGAAAGAGAAGGAGCTTGTGGTGACGATGGTGGTGAATATTGATGATGGATAATGTGCTTAATTGGCACAGCCATTGATGTGCCAACAACAAGGATCATGACAAGAACAAAAGAGGTTAACATAATGTTGGTTTTCTTGATAGCCATGAATCTATGACAATAATAATGATGATGAAGCTCTTAGCTTGAAGCAAACTACTATTAGGGTTGTAGTGATAACTAGTCTGCGAGGGTGCTACATATTTAACATGAAGGATTTATACGACGGTCCCACATGCGGTCATATACGTATACGTACTCAACATGGCCATAAAATAATAAGCGATTAATATATAACGATTATGTTACGCACGTTAAAATTAGCTATTACTATAAAATATATGTTAAAATATAAATAATATATATTAAAAATAAATTAAATTATACATATATGTATATACAGATATATTGATAATTGATTTTAGTGATTAATTTTAGTGTTTAAATAATATTTTTGAATATATTAATTATAATGCACATGGGGATGTTCATGGAATTTGCAGAAATTAGAAAGAGATAGTAAGCATAACATAGGAATATTTTCCAGAAGTAGTAAGCATAGGTTGCTTGTGAAAAACATTAAAGAGTGATTAGACCACACTAACAACGAAGTTGGCTTTAGTTTGTCAGCTTTCTACTTTCTGAAGTATCATTAATTCAAGAGAATGCTTCTTCCACTAAGTAAACCATGGGTGTACGTTGATTCACATGTTTATTTCTTCCTTATTTGCTTCCGGTTTTGGTTTAGGGTTTTATCATTCTTCCAAATAAAGTGTTGGCTACAAAGCTAGATCCACGGGACTTCAAAATCTACAAGTGTTTAGACAAATTGATATCCCTGCATGGCTTTTATTAAACTATTCTTCCACCTTAGTTCATGAGATCAATAAAGAAATCTCGTGATCCACAAATTCAGCCCAACAAAATACATAAATTTAATTACCATTTTAGTCTTTATTATTTTATCTTTATCTTATTTTTAGCTGTTCTTATCTTATTTTTACTTATTTTTATCTTTCATAGAACAATGCTCTATATATATTTAGTTTTACCTTCATAGTTTACAATTCAATTCAATCAATCAACAATCAATAAATTTTTTTTATCTATTTTTTTCCTATTCTTTCACAATTTTATCAGGTTTATATATGTAATTTTTTTATTAATTTAATTTTTTTGTCTAAGAATATGGGTTTGAAATATAATTATATATGTAACTTTTTTAGTAATTTAAATTTTTTAAAAAGTTGTTTAATGACAAATAAAAATAATAAAAAAAATAGTGGAGATGGAGACATAATTTTTTTTTGTGTTCCTATGTCATTTTTTAGTAAATAAAAGTTTAAAGAGATAAAATAAAAACATATAAAAAATGTCAAAAGAACGACAAGTAGCTAGATGAAAATTAAATATAATTTCATTAGCCAATCAATTCAGTTACTTTCTTTCAATTTTAGTCCTTCACTGGAATAATTTTTGTCCAACAAATATCTGCTACAATTAATTATTTAAAACCCTATGTTTTCATACAGAAATATTAAAAAGCACAATTTGTTAAAATGAAGTGAGGAAAAAGAAAAATTTTCTAAAATAAAATTCGTTGATTTTCTATTTTATATAAAAGTCGAAGACTATGAAAAAAAGACAATATATATTTTTTGTATTACTTATTATCTTTATCTCTTACAATATATATTCTTTATTCTGAAATACTTATTACATACTTGTCATAGGTTCTTACAACATATTACCATCGCTTTTTGAGAGTTCATTCAAAGTGGTTCTAAAATATTGAAAAATAAAAAAATAAAAAATTGTACTAGTATTTTCTATGTATGCTAAAGTACAGGTGCAGATATTCATCCAATAATTAATATAAATATGATATCGTTGGGAGGTGAGGATGTATTTTATTGCATATAGGGCGAAAAGGTATTGAATATAATGTATATAATTAAGAGTTTTCAAATAAGCAAAAGACACTTAAGTATGCTGAAGTGGATGGAGCTCCTCCTTGTCTTGAACCTTTTTCTGTTACAACTCTTACTTTCACACTAAACATGATGATAATAAGCAAGTTGCATGAGTAATATATAGTTATCAAATTAAAAAAACAAGTGGCCACAAATGATAATTAGAACCTACATACACAGTTCAATTCCTCTTGTATTTAATAATACTTGAGTTCTGCTAAAACCACTTAATTAATAAGATGCTCAATGTAAAAATATTTTGTTAAGAAACCAAAAATTCAAAATTTTCCATGTCTTTGTAATGCAATTATTAAAAAAATAAAAGTTTCTATTCTAAGAAATATTATTTTTAATTTGTTAGAAGAATAACTAATAGAAATTAATTTTTAATTAGTCAATATTAATTATTTTTTTTATAAAATTACTTTTTAAGTTTTATTTTTTGGAGAATTTTAAATTTAGAATTAGAATATAAAATTTAATGTTAAATTATTGATATATATGTTTATTGAAAAATAATTAATTCCATAGTTAAATTCTTATTAGAAATTCAGTTATGCTACACATACAAGTCTTTTTAGTTTACAAGTTTTATAAGTTGGACAAAGTCAAACAAAAATTATATTCACTCACAGGAGCATGATAACACGCGCGTCACTCAATTGTTTCTAAAGCACGCTCTCACTCATCATTATGAAAAACGCTTTTTCTTCATGTTCTTCCTTCTCTTCCTCCTCTTCCTTCTTCTTCTCCTTCTTCTTTGCGTTCTCCTCCTTTTTCTTCGCGTGTTTCATCTTTATCGTTGTTCTTTTATTATTGTTGTTGTTGCTGCATTTTTTTCTTCTCCTCTTTCTATTGATTTGCAACATTATGTATTTTTTTCTTTGTTTGATTTTTTCTCCCAAAAAAAAATTATAAGAAAACGAAATAAGAAGATGAAGAAGAAGAAGCAGTAAAAGATGAAGAGGAGAAAGAGGAAGAGTTTTGAATTATACAGAATTTATCAGAATAAAAATACACCCAAAAATTCTTAAATACACCCAAATATCTTCGTGTTATACCCAAATTTGCTACAAATATAGAAAAATATTTTATCTAATGCTGCATTTTTTTCTTTTTCTTCTTTTCCTTATTTCTTTCTTTCTTTTAATTAAATGAATGTAAGTTCATCCTATTCTAAGTAATTTTGCAGTATTATGTGTTTCTTTTTTTTGTTTGATTTTTTTGTTTTTATTCTTGTTAAAAGAGTAAAACAAGAAGAAACTTGAGAAGGTAAAATACAAAAAAAAAAGATGAATAAAAAAAAAAGAAGAAGAAGATGGTGATGATGATAAAAAAAGAGTACAAAATGAGGAGGAGGAAGATGAAGAGTTTTGAATATGCAGAACTTATCAAAATAAAAATACACCCAAAAATTCTTAAAATACACCCAAATATCTTCGTGTTACATCTAAATTTGCTCCAAAAAAAATATTTTTTCTAATGCTATATTTTTTCTTTTGAATTTAACCACACCTTAGCCATTTGATTGGATTAAAAATAATAATCAATTTTGTTCTAGTTCAATTGACAATCTGAACTTGAATTATTTGTTATCTTCATCAACGAAATAACTGATGATGGAGAAAAAAGAGAAAAAGAAAATAGAAGAAGAAATGCTAATGAAAAAAGAAGAAAGAAGAGGAGGAGGAAGAAGAGGTGATGGTGTCGATGACGACGATAACGAGAGAAAAAAATTACGAAAAAGAAGAGACACGAAAAAGAAGAAGATGCACAAAAAAACTGTAAAAATGCATAAATATAAATAATTTATATAATTTATATGAAAAATACTTGTATGCGGAGAATAACCTTATAATTACATAGATCATTTGTTAGGTAAGGAAGAAATTAAAGCACGATATTAATTAGCTGTACATAATGATTACATTAACTAAGCATAGTTTAGGCACTGATTCAAATCTGTTGGCCTGGTTTGTTTCAATTAATATCGTGGCTCAAAGTGCTTATTGCGTAGTGTTATTCATCTCAAATGGGAACATGCACATGCATATATATAGTTATTTGTATTTTACAAATTACAACAGTTTTCTTCTCCATTTTTTTTCAACGGTTCGCAGTGGAATCCGGCGTGTAATGTAAATTTGTCTTCATTTGAGACACTGATGAAGAGCACAAATCTTTCATTTCGGCTGAGATTGAAGGCGTATCTTTTTCTGAGATCCTCGTTAATCTCAATTAATTTTCGGATAAATTAATTAAGTGACATAATTGAGATTAGTGGGGGATTAAGGCCCACCGCACCAAATGAATCAAGGCGTATATATTATTATAGAAAAAATATATAAAGAGCCAGTATTTCTCAACCAATAATATTGTAGATTTGTAGTTAATATTTATCGCTTAAAATTAAATATTAAGAAGAAGTATCTCAAACTAAAAATAATTAAAATATTCAAAATTTAAATAAAAAAATTTGAGAGTCAAACAAAATAAAACTAATTTAAGGTATTGAATTTAAGTAGACTTAGAATTTATAATTTAGGATTTATAATATAAAATTTAGGTTTTATACTTAATTTTGAGTTTACGATTTAAAATTTATGATTTATGATATAGGGTGGTTGAAGGTGACGGTAATGATAATAAAATTATAATGACGAGAAGAAAAATAAGAAAGAAAAAGAGATAAAAGAGTAATTAAAAAAATTGTGATGAACGAATTTATTGTATGTTTGCTAAAATTAGCTAATGAAAAAGTATAACGAGACAATGAAAATACTAAATAATGTATATCAAATGTTTAATTTAATATTTTTTTATTCGGTTTATTTATACACAGTTAACAATGATTGGATGTTCAATTCACTAATTCTGTGAATGGTTATTCTAATGTTAGGATTTATGAGGTAATTTAGAGGTGAAATATTTTTTTACTTTATTAGATCAATTTTAAAATTTATTGTTCACATTATTCACTAAAATCATTGTCTATCTAACAAAACTGCTAACTAATTAATTTACTTCCTTATTATCATTACTTATTACTATATGGAAGCCACTCAGATAAAGATGCATAAAACGTCTTTTTTTAAAGATGTTTTTCAATAATTAAAATTTAACATATATAATCGATTAAATCATGTTATTTTTGTCAAAATTAGGCTAGACAAATCGATTTAACCGAAAAAATGGTGAATCAAATCTTGAACTAGTCTAAATTAATATTATTTTTTTTTATAAAAAATGATTACAATACTCTTATTATAGAGAATGATTAAAATAATACTCTTATATATATATATATATAAATTAATTTTAAAAATTTTAAATCCTAGGCCTACGATAGAAAAATAAAAGACTAAAATTTAAGATTCTCAAAATTAATATATATAATAGAAGTATTTTAGTCATTTTCTATAATAGGGTATTGTAGTCATTTTTTATAAAAAATAATATTAATTTAGACCAATTCAAAATTTGATTCACTATTTTTCAGTCAAATCAAATTGTCTAACTTAATTTTAACAAAAAATAACATAATTTAATCAATTATATGTGTTAAATTTTAATTATTAAAAAATATCTTTATAAAAAAATATTTTCAATATCTTTATATGAATAGCTCCCTTACTATATATATTATTATGCATATCATTTGCACTCGACAATAGGATTGTGAAATGCGTGAGTCTCATCCCACTCTACTTAGTTAAAGAGTCTAAGAATATAAACCTATTTTGTCTACAATGGTAATTATCCCAAGTTTTTTCTCTGACATAAGGGCACTTTTGCCTATTAATGAGTTCCTTCACATGGATCGAAGAGGAGAGTTCGTGTTCAGAGGAACTCTCAGCCTCCAACAAAAATTTGACACGTGGAATGCATCTCAATAAATTAAATTAAATTAAAACATATATATAAAATAATAATTGTATTTTATATATATATATATATATATATATATATATATATATATATATATATTATAACTGTTACATATTACATATAAATGAATTAAAAAATATTACATATAAATAAATTAAAATATATATTACATATTTATTATATGTATGTTAATTAATTTTGCAAATTAGTTTAATTATTTTTTATATTAAGTAATTTTATAAATTAGTTTAAATTAATTAATAATTATAATAATTAAATAGGGAGTAATATAAACAGCTAAAAGAGAATTTAATTGAACACATATAGTAATTTCACAATGTTTATCGTCAATTATAAAATTTAACTATATTTTTCTTGGTATTAAGTAATTTTATAAATGAATGTAATCTCGAATTATATATGGTGTATTATTGTTATATATGATTTTTTTAATGTTAATATCTTTTAATAGTGAATTATTTTTGAATTTATAAATTTAAATAGTATTATTGAAAAAAATAATAACTATATTAATTTTAATTATTTTAATTAATTAATTAAGTGGGATCACAATAAGGACTAAACTTAATTCCTCCTAATGGAGAAGAGAGAGATATTTTGAGTTCCTATTTACTATCGTGGAGTTATTTTTTATGACAAGTAGACTATAAATAGAAATTAGGATGAGTTCTCTACTAGTCTAATAACATGCTGACACGAAAGCAGACTTGGTCTGTCACAATGTGATTCTTTCTTTTAATTTAAACAGTAAACTGAGAACAAGATGATGATGATGATATGCCATATTGTTACTTAATGAAAATAAAACAGAATAAAATAAATTTCAGAAGCACGAGCATACATAGCGACAGATTCGGAGGAAGAGCAAAAGCAACCCGAACGCGGTGTCAGTGTGCAGACTTCTTGGTTGATGGTAGAAGAAGAAGAAGATGGGGTGGGAGACAGAGACACTGAACGACTGTGGAGGCATCAAGCTAGAGCAAGATGGGGTCAGCGTGTAGAGTAGCAAAGGACAATAGAAGTAGATATCTGCAGCATCCAGGGCATGTAGCACTGTCACAATACTAAAGTTGCATTTGGAAGAGAGATAAAAAATTGAGATACTGAAATTAAAAAATAAAAATTGAAAGACTAAGACTAAATTAAATTTTTGTATTGTGTTTAGTATAAAATATATTAAATTAAATTATATTTCAGTATTATGTTTAATTTAAAATAAATATAGAGATGGAAGTGTAGATTTAGAATTTAAAAAGTTAATGAGAATATTTTTTTAAAAAAATATTTTTAAAGTTTTAGTCTCTTTCTCACAAAAATTCAATCTTTTATGTTCTTACTTTCTAGAACTACTAAAAGAACTGAAATTTTGAGTTTTAAAACTGAAATTTTAGGATTTAGAATTGATGGTTTAAAATTTACTGTTTAAATTTATATCGAGAGATACACAAAGTAAAGAGATTGGGTTTATCACATAAAAGTTAGGGTAAAAAACACATATATGCCAATGGAAGATTGATATTACGCAAATCAGTCAAACAAAAATCTCATTCATCAATCAAAGAGTACACTATAATGTAATTCGAATAAACTAAATTTGAATTATATTTCTTCATAATTCGAATCAACCTAGATCGAATTATGACCAACCCAAGCGTACAAGTAGTTCGAATCAAGTAGGGTTGAATTAGACAACCATAATTTGAATTTAGTCAATTCGAATTACATGCATCACGTGACAAGGGGAAGTTCTAATCATATTGATTCGAATTACTCTCTTTTCGTAACAAATTCTAATAAATTTTTTTAATGAATTTATTTAAATTATACTACAAAAAAATATTTTATTCTATGCAAAATAATTTTAAAAAAATGGCTTAAAAATATTTTTTAAATTATTTTGCATACAATAAAATATTTTTTGTGGTATAATTTAAATAAATTTATTAAAAAATATTCATGAGCTATCAAAAATGGGCAGAAAAGTATTGTATAAAATTCGAATTGCTCCTTGTATAATTTGAATAAGGCTTGGTTTGGTAAAGCTTTTACTTTTTAAGAGTAGCTCATGAAAGCTGTCTTTTAAAAGACGACTTTTTAAAAGCTACAATTTGGTAAAATCACATTAAAAATAACTTTTAATAAGCACAGGTACTATAATTGTGTTTGGTAAAACAACTTTTAAAAATAAAAAAAATTATAATAAACATATTTATAACGAAAAATAATATTTTTTTTCAAATTTTAGACACCAATAATTTAAATATTTATTTGATTTACTCTCTATATTAATATAAATAGAGTTATCATTAGTCAATAATAAAACTTGTACTGATACGTCTATTATCCATTTATATATATTGACTCACTTATACAAATCACAAAAAATGAGACACATATCTCAAGTAAAATTATATGAAGATTGTGTTAGAATTTGTGAAGGTTAGGTTGAGAAATTAGAAATATATGAGGATTTCAATGGCAATATAATGACAGAAAATATGTGTGGAAAAATAAATAAAATATATTTTTTAATTGTTTTGTATGAAATAAAATATTTTCTTTAATTTCTAAATTATTATTGACTATGTAGGGTACTTTATTTAAAATTTGAGTACATGCATGTATTTACTTAAGTCATTAGAACATTACAAATTTTTATAGTACTCCTAACATTTTTTAAGCCATTTTTTAAAAATTGTTTTGCATAGAATAAAATATTTTTTGTAGTATAATTTAAATAAATTTATTAAAAAATATTTATGAGCTATTAAAAATGGACAAAAGTGTATTGTATGGAATTTGAATTGATAGCTCATTAATATTTTAAAGAAGTCTCGTAATTAAATATTTTGTTAGCTTTTTTTTAATGCATGAAATAAAATATATATTTTTTAATTTTTTAATTATTATTTTTTTAATAATTTTTTTAATAAATTATTAATTTTTTTAATAAATCAGGGTGTAATTCGAATCATCCTGATTCGAATTACTGTATGTGTGTAATTCGAATTAGGTTGATTCGAATTAGTGTGTGTGCGTATGTGTATAATTCGAATCAATATGATTCGAATTATATGTAAAAAGAGTTCGAATTGAGTAGATTCGAACTATATAAAAATGGCTATTGGTAGATTCATGAAGTAGATTTTTATTTGACTTATTTGTATAAATTTTTTCTTCTCTTGGTTTAATATAGTGATTTGCCCTAAAAGTTATTTATTTTTTTTATTCGCGTAATAGTTTCAAAAGTGTACTAGGATTAGAGTGTTCTTGGTTTTTTTTTTTATCTAAACTGCGTTAACACTTAGATGTTACTAAATTTTGGTTAGCTTAAATGAGTTATAAAAGTATGAGTCTCTTAAAATTGGTGTTTGTAATTATTTTTTAACATAATAAAAATTCTACCATTATTATAGTAAAAATTAAACGTAGGTCACATTATATTTTGTGATAAAATTATGATATATCATGACTTGTTACTTTTTTATTGATGGTTCTAGTTGAACTTGAGAATGGGGGAATCAAATTAGCTTAAAACTCAAAGTTACTAACTCTGTTTCAGCAGAAGCTTGAGTTGCAGGAGATTATTTTATTTTATCTCATATGCAAAATAAGTAAAGAGTAGAGAAAAGGAAAAACAGGTCAGCATGTATCCTGCTTCGGATTCTTTGTGCAATGAATTCTACGTCCAATCTCCACCATAAACCATGGTGGAATTTTCACTAAAATTCACAAATTACATTCACCAATACTATTGAATTACTCCCTAATTCAACTAGTATCTACCCTAAACTTTCTTCACCAAAGCTTATCTTCCCATAGTGTTGTCCCAACTAGGAAGGAGAATCTATCAGATTCAGACTTCACCAGGTGCTAACCCAACTGGCAAGAGAAATTAATCCTAGTTTAAAATACCAAATTACATCAAAATTCAGTGGCTCTTTTGTATCACTTTTGCCTTTTTTCTCTTGAATTTTTTAACCTCACATGATTAGCCTTTTCTTAATACAGAAAATGACACAAGACAGCCATAACAAAAGAATCAGAAATTAAGCTTGAGTAGAAGAAAAAGATTCCAACTCTATGTTAGAGATGGTGCTTTGAGTGTGTGCCCTCTTTTTCTTGCTCTGAAATAATGGAATGAAGCTGCTTATATATTTTCATCTTGCCTTCATTTTTGCTTTTTCCTTTTGTTTATCCTTACTACCCATTGGAGCAGTCACAGCTAGCAAGTAGTCCTTCTTCATCATGCTCCACTACCTCTACTACTTGAGGAGCTCGACCACTACCTTTACTATCCTTGGATTTGCTTTCATCCTTGGCCATTATCTCTGCTATACTAGGAGTTGCTCCTTGCTTCTGCATTCTTGTAATATTTGTGTTTTGCTCGCCCACTAACCAAATGTTGCTCTGCTATTGTCCTTGGGAGAGTGAAGATGTCCTTGTGTCCTTTCTAGCTTTTACAAAACCACACATGTTCTTGCATGATTCAACTGTCCTCTTTTAACATTTAGCAAATACATAGCCATTCAATTTGCTTAACGGTGCTTTGGGAAGCATTGGGCTTGTTTATTACACCTGGAGCACTAAGGAGCAATTTAACACTAAGTAGCTTATGGTGGTTTGGGTTGGTGTAGCATGAAACTTGACAATTGGGCCTGCAACAATTGAAACACCCATTAAACAGCATTGGGCTTTCAACCTAAAGAACTGCTTGTCATCATTTGTAAATCCAAAATCAACTTAGACTTAACAATCTCTCCCTTGATGACAAACATGATGAAATAGAAAAATTAAAAATTGATTTGAATGAGTTAGGAACACTTCCCTTTGATGACATTTGGATTGTGAGTTGTTCCCCCTCAATGCTAGCATTACTTCCCCTGAATCATGGCTTACTCTGTGGAATAGAAATTATACAAAATAGCCAAACTACCAATGCACTATAACATGGAAATAATGACTACCAGTCATCAACTTGAAGACATCACTAGAAACAAGTGTCACAAAAGTTACAGAGTCATCATATTAACCAGTTATGTCTATGCCTATCCTAACATTCATTTCCTTTTCTCCCCTTTTGGCATCAAGGAGGGAAAGAAATACATGCACAAAATTTGTTAGTGGCTAATGCAGATGGTGCATGAAATTGTGATCATCAATGGCGCCATCAACATGGTACGCACAATTGCAATCTCAACTCTTTATCACAACTTCGCACAACTAACCAGCAAGTGTATTGGGTCGTCCAAGTAATAAACCTTACGCGAGTAAGGGTCGATCCCACAGAGATTGTTGGTATGAAGCAAGCTATGGTCACCTTGTAAATCTTAGTCAGGCAGACTCAAATGGGTATAGATGATGAATAAAACATAAAGATAAAGATAGAGATACTTATGCAATTCATTGGTGAGAACTTCAGATAAGCGAATGGAGATGCTTTGTCCCTTCTGTCTCTCTGCTTTCCTATTGTCTTCATCCAATCCTTCTTACTCCTTTCCATGGCAAGCTGTATGCAAGGGTTTCACCGTTGTCAGTGGCTACCTCCCATCCTCTCAGTGGAAATGTTCAACGCACCCTGTCACGGCACGGCTATCCAGCTGTCGATTCTCGATCATGTCGGAATAGAATCCAGTGATTCTTTTGCGTCTGTCACTAACGCCCCACAATCGCGAGTTTGAAGCTCGTCACAGTCATTCAATCATTGAATCCTACTCAGAATACCACAGACAAGGTTTAGACCTTCCGGATTCTCTTGAATGCCGCCATCAATTCTAGCTTATACCACGAAGACTCTGATCTCACGGAATGGCTGGCTCGGTTTTCAGGCGAGCGCTCGGTTGTCAGGCGATCAACCATGCGTCGTGTATCAGGAATCCAAGAGATATTCACCCAATCTAAGGTAGAACGGAGGTGGTTGTCAGTCACACGTTCATAGGTGAGAATAATGATGAGTGTCACGGATCATCACATTCATCAAGTTGAGGAACAAGTGATATCTTGGAACAAGAACAAGCGGAATTGAATAGAAGAACAACAGTAATTGCATTAAAACTCGAGGTACAGCAGAGCTCCACACCTTAATCTATGGTGTGTAGAAACTCTACCGTTGAAAATACATAAGAACAAGGTCTAGGCATGGCCGTGAGGCCAGCCTCCCAATGATCTAAGATAGCATAAAACTAAAGATAGCTACCAAGATGTCAAATACAATAGTAAAAGGTCCTATTTATAGGGAACTAGTAGCTTAAGAATTACAAAGATGAGTAAATGACATAAAAATCCACTTTCGGGCCCACTTGGTGTGTGCTTGGGCTGAGCAATGAAGCATTTTCGTGTAGAGACTCTTCTTGGAGTTAAACGCCAGCTTTTGTGCCAGTTTGGGCGTTTAACTCCCACTTTGGTGCCAGTTCCGGCGTTTAACGCTGGGAATTCTGAAGGTGACTTTGAACGCCGGTTTGGGCCATCAAATCTTAGGCAAAGTATGGACTATCATATATTGCTGGAAAGCCCAGGATGTCTACTTTCCAACGCCATTGAGAGCGCGCCAATTGGGCTTCTGTAGCTCCAGAAAATCCACTTCGAGTGCAGGGAGGTCAGAATCCAACAGCATCTGCAGTCCTTTTCAGCCTCTGAATCAGATTTTTGCTCAGGTTCCTCAATTTCAGCCAGAAAATACCTGAAATCACAGAAAAACACACAAACTCATAGTAAAGTCCAGAAAAGTGAATTTTAACTAAAAACTAATAAAAATATACTAAAAACTAACTAAATCCTACTAGAAACATACTAAAAATAATGCCAAAAAGCGTACAAATTATCCGCTCATCAGCAGACAATGTAAGTAGCAGAATAGTTAAAGTCTTTACAGTCATCTAGAAAAATAAACAAGTTCAAAAAGAAACGGAATCATAATCACAGATGAGATAACGAAGGCCTAGGCATCAGAATTAGATTCATCAGAGGTTCCATCGTCCTCCCCCTCATTGTCAGTAGTTGTGAGGCCAACTTCAACATCCTCCACAAAGTCTCTCAGAATCTGAATTCTCCCTTTAGTTTTTTTGAGAGCATTTTATTCCATAACTTGGTTTCTTTTGCGCTCGGCACCATGTGTGAGAAGCAAGTCTGTTAGATTGATGAACTCCTCAAGCACATTATTCAGAATGCGTGTCATGACCTTGATTGTAGTAGAGGTTGAAGGGAGAATCAAAGGATCCTCATCAACCGAGGGGACATCATTGCTGTCATCAGTTTAGCGATGTCTAGGTGCTATTTTTTTTACTGCACCACCCCCTTTTATGTATGAGTTACAGTCTCTTGAAATCTCAGCCCCAAAATTAACATTATAATATTGAAAAATTTTTGTAAGAAGCATGGAATATAGTAAAGCATTTTTGGTACTGACACAAGCATGTATATGTCTTACAAGCAAGTAAACAAAAGAAATAGGAGTTTTAGAAAGAAGAGCAAATAGAACCAGTGTGTCACAGAATGATACACGTTGAAGAGAGCCCCGCTGAGACAAAATGATATGGTTATAACAATCCTGTGCAACTGGGCACGAATAGGACCAAGAGACTTGTAAGTAGGAATAGTACCTTCTAAGAGAGGGATATTGACGCACACAGTACTCAGAGCTTTAAAGTAAGACACATTTATAGTATCGTCCCACTTACCTGACGTATACACATCACCCCCTGTCCTGATAATCTAGGGCTTTGCCTAGGTGGTATTTGTCGAGGATGATCACCTTACCTTTGACAAAAGAAGCGATTCTCCCTTCTTTGTAAGATATGTTACTATAGAATTGCTGCACCAGATCAAGATAACCTTTCTCCTTGATGAACAGAATGGGGATCCACCCTTGACATGCAAACAGAGGTGTAAAGTTCAGACCTTTCCTACGGAGTTTGTCAAGATTGACAAGCTTAGGAGGACAGAGAGTGCGATAATGGAAGTCTTTGTAGAAAAACAGATAGTTCATGAGGGATTGAAAACGACGACGATCAAAAGACTCATGAGAAAAATCAGCATAGGAAGACTTGTAAGCAATGGGGTTTGACAGCTTAGGTTCAGAAATAGAATGAAGAGAAAAATCAATGACTGTCGCAGGTATGGCGAGTCTGAGTGGGGGGAATCTCTTCGTCTTCGTGAAGAGGTCTTTTACCTCTGAAGAACTGAGTTTGGATGAACTTGGCTGAGAGGTATTTGGAGGAGAAAGAGTAGGGTGAGGAGCGACACCAGGTCGGCGAGCAGTTGTCTTAGTGCGAGCCATGTCTAGAGTATGGTTTGGAGGTGATGGAGGGGAAGAATGAGTGGGAGAATATGATGGAGAGGAGTGAGTGTGTTCAGAACGGTGGGTGTGGGTGCCACAATGAGAGCCTCTACAGATAGCTCTTTTCTTGCATGCCATATTTATAGAGCACTGGTTTGAAGAAGAAGATGAAAGAGTGGAGAGAGTAATGTGAATGAATGTATGTAGTGGGGAGTTAATATAAGTGTGGAGGAGTGCAAAGGTTGCATCTTGAAAACAGATAAAAATGAAAACTTTAAAATTGTTTTGAAAACATTGAAAGTTACCGCTGTAACCTTCGGACGTTGATACCAGGAGAGAGAAACCAAACATAATTAAACGATGCCTAATGAAAATTGAAAAGCAATAAAAAATGTGAAAGCCCATTAGATGAGTTAAAAAAAATATGAAGGGCCCGAATGAAAGTGAAATGCAGTTGTCAAACTATAGAGAAAGCAAGAATTGAAATGGGCCAAATGGTTTCAGTAAAGAGAGCCCATAGCTCGACAACTGCTCCAGCACGTGAGGTCTATCATTCATTGTGGTCAATTAAGAATCTAGTAGGCTCCATAGTGAATTAATGAAGTTTACTCATCATCTGCCAAAAAAATCTCAACGCGATTTATGAGATAAAACACAAAAATTCTCAACATCAGAATCATTAAGAGAACAAAGATGAAGCAAGAATGCCTAGTTCAGTCCGTAACTTGCAGAACCTCTCTTCTATCAATGGTTGGTGAAAATATCAGCCAGTTGACTTTCAAAATTAACAAACTAAATATTTAAATTTTCATTTTGCACATGTTCTCTTATAGAATGAAATTGAACTTCAATGTGCTTTGTTCTTGAGTGCAAAATAGGATTTTTGGAAATATTTATAGCACTCATGTTGTTACAAAATAATGGAATATTAGAAACATTCAGCTTATAGTCAGCTAATTGAGTTTTCAGCCATAATAATTGAGAACAACAAGAGGAGGCTGCAATATGCTCAGCTTCAGCTGTTGAGAGTGCCACTGTAGCTTGCTTCTTGCTTGACTAAACAATGAGTGATTTCCCAAGAAAGCAACACATACCACTAGTGCTTCTTCTATCAATTCTGTCCCCAGCAAAATCTGCATCGCAAAAACCCATTAATTGAAAGGAATCAGTCTTAGGAAACCATAAACCATAATCAGTAGTACCAAGCACATATTGGATGATCCTCTTGATAGCTGAGAGATGGGATTCCTTAGGCTTTGATTGAAACCTTGAGCACACTCCAACACTTTGGATGATATCGGTCCTTGAGGAGGTTAGATACATCAAAGAGCCAATCATCCCTCTATAGCGTGTCTCATCAACATCTCTAGCATGTTCATCTTTGTCAAGCTTGATATTTGGATGCATGGGGGTTCCCATGGGCTTGGCACATTCCAGCCCAAACTTCTTGACAATTTCCTTTGCATATTTTTCTTGATGAATAAATATGCCTTCTGCAGTTTGCTTTATTTGTAAGCCTAGAAAGAAATTAAGCTCTCCCATCATGCTCATGTCAAATTCATTTGTCATAAGCTTAGCAAAATCTGCACACAAATCCTCATTAGCCGAACCAAAGATAATATCATCAACATAAACTTGCACAAGAATAAAATGATCATTATAGTTCTTAATAAATAAAGTGGTGTCAGTGGCTCCTCTTTGAAATTTGTTTTTCAATAAAAAATAGAGCTAAGCCTCTCATACGAAGCTCTAGGAACTTGTCTTAAACCATATAAGGCTTTAGCCAGTTTGAAAACATGGTTAGGAAAAGTTTTGTTTTCAAACCCAGATGGTTGAGCCACATAAACCTCTCTATCTATTATGCCATTGAGGAAAGCACACTTTACGTCCATTTGGAATAGCTTGAAGCCACAGTGAGCTACATAAGCAAGGAGTAATCTGATGGCCTCCATTCGAGCTATAGGTGCAAAGGTTTCATCGAAATCAATCCCTTCCTCTTGATCATATCCTTGAGCAACCAATCTAGCTTTGTTACGGACAATGGTTCCATCTTCACCCAATTTGTTTCTGAAAATCCATTTAGTGCCAATGACTTTCTTTCCATTTGAGTGAGGCACTAAGGTCCAGACCTGATTCTTCTCAAACTGTTGCAATTCCTCCTTCATAGCTAATACCCAAGATGGATCAGCAAGAAATTCTTAGATATTTTGAGGTTCAATCTTTGATATGAGAGCTAAGTTGTTGGTTTTAGCTCTTTTCAAAGATGATCTAGTTGATATTCCTTTGGAGGGATCACCAATTATGAATTTTTCAGGATAGTTTTTCAAAAACTTCCATTCCCTGGGCCTTCTTGTTTGAGTTGAGGATTCAGGTTCCTCTTGATCAACAATGGCCTCTGCATCAGTATTTTCTGCAGCGACAGGAGATAATTCCAAATTGTCTCCTAAAGAATTTGAGTTTTCGCTGATGACAGGTACAACTTCATGAGAACTTGAATTTTGAGGAACTGGCTCAGAATTCTTGGACAAATCAACTTCAAAACCTGGACTATCATCAATGCAAACACTAGGAACAGAGTTAGACTCACAGAATATGACATGCATGGTTTCCTCAACAGTTTTGGAGTTCTTGTTATAAACTCTATATGCCTTGCTATGAGTGGAATAACCAAGAAAAATGCCTTCATGTGTTTTAGGATCAAATTTTCCTAAATTTTCTTTGATATTCAGTATGAAACACTTGCAGCCAAACATATGAAAGTAACTAAGATTGGGAGGATGCCCTTTCCAAAGTTCATATGGGGTTTTCTTCAAAAACTTCCTAATGATGGTTGAATTTAATGAAGAAAGTACCCTTTTCGGTCATATGCCTTGAACATCCACTATCAAGATACCACATGTCCAATTTCTTCTTGGATGTAAGGCAAACTTGCATGTTCTTCAACTAACCTTAGGTATCCAAATCCATTTGGATCCTTTGATGTGAAATCTTCTTGGTTGCCCAAGAGCATTAAAATCATGAACAACTTTATATACTTTACTATCATTACCAAAAGACTTAAGAAAGATGAAACATTGAGGAGGATCTTGACCATTTCTATTGCACTTGTAACAATGATTTTTGCCTACTGATTTCTGAGGTCTGCTGAATCCTTTTGGCTTGAAAAGCTTGGAAGAGGAGGCTTCAGATTTATGAATATTTAGTTTGAAAACAGCCTTATTTTCCTCTTTGAATCCAAGTCCAGACTTTTCAGACCTAAACCTTTAACAAGCAAGCAGCTTGTTCAGATTTTGAGAACCTTGAACAAACTTTGCTAAGTTTTCATTCAAATTTTTAATTTGTTCATTCAGCTTTTTGTTTTCATAAATCAAATCAGTAAAAGCAGTAACTTTATGCTTAAGTTTGAATTTCTCTAACTCAGTACGCAAAGCACTATTTTCTTCTTTTAAAACATTTTCATTACAGGTTTTGGCTGGCTTAACCTTTTTCAAAAGAAGATCATTTTCTGTCCTCAATGCCTGATAAACCCATATTTTATGATGTATATTGAGCTCAATTTAAGTGATTTATTCAACCCTTCACCTACTTATTCATGTAAATTGCATGGTTTTACTTTCCTTTCCTTATTATGTGATATATGAGAAAATATGTTCCTTATGCTTTAAAATAATCAAATTTAATTATCCTTTATTACCATTCGATGCCATGATTTGTGTGTTGAGTACTTTCAGGTTTTATCGGGCAGGAATGATTTAAAGGATGGAAAGGAAACATACAAAAATGGAAGAAAAGCACAAATTGGAGTTTTGGAGCAACTGGCAGTGACGCGTCCGCATGGACGACGCGAACGCGTGGTTCGCACAAAAGAGAATCGACGCGAGTGCATGGATGAGGCGAACGTGTGACTTGTAAAATACAACTGACGCGGGCGCATGACTGACGTGACTGCGTGGAAGAGCAACACTCCAGATGACGCGACCGCGTGACCCACGCGGACGCGTGACGTGCGCGATCTGCAGA
Organism: Arachis stenosperma; assembly: GCF_014773155.1. NCBI lineage: Eukaryota > Viridiplantae > Streptophyta > Magnoliopsida > Fabales > Fabaceae > Arachis > Arachis stenosperma. The sequence goes on from NC_080377.1 coordinate 13,945,874, forward strand.
ATTTGCAGATCTCATTTCCAGCAATTTTTGGGCCCTTTTGGCCCAGATCCAAATCCAAGAGGCACATATTAGAAGTTATGAAGTGAGGGAATGCATTCATGCGGAGGATGACAATCAGATAGAGAGTAATTTTCACTTTTCATAGTTTAGATGTAGTTTTTAGAGAGAGAGGCTCTTTCCTCTCTCTTAGGATTTAAGATTAGGATTTCTATTAGGATTAGGATTTATCTCATCTTCATACCAGGTTCAATATTCCTTTTACTTTGTATTTCTCTTTTACTTTCAGATACTTTGATGCTTGTATTACTTATGTTGCCTATTTGGCTTATGCACCATTCATGTTAGGATTTTCTTAAATAATATAATTTGAGGTATTTTCAGATCTATGATTTTTATCTAGCTTTTTATATTCTTGGCTTTAATTGATTAATTGGTAACTCTTGAGTTGTCAAACTCATTGTCGACTGAAAATTGGAATTCTTCAAGAATTAACTCGAGTTCCAATAACTCTAGCCTTTTCCAAGGAAAGACTAGGACCTGAAGAACCAAACTTATTCCATCCACTTGACTTACCTTCATAGTTAGAGGTTAACTTAGTGGGAGAAAAATCCAATTCTCATCACAATTGATAAGGATAACTGGGATAGGACTTCCAGTTTTCGTATCTTGCCAAGAGTTTTATTAGTTATTAATTTATTAATTCTTGCAATCTATTTGGCTTGCTTAAAATCTTTTTCAAACCCAAACGCTGTTTTTCCATAACCAATAATAAATCATACTTTCCTGCAATTCTTTGAGAAGACGATCCGAGATTTGAATACTTCGGTTTATAAATTTATTGGGTTTTGTTACTTGTGACAACCAAAATGTTTGTACGAAGGGATTTTCTGTTGGTTTAGAATCTATACTCACAACGCGACTATATTTTTATGAAATTCTTTACTAGCAAAAATCCCAACGTCAAAATGGCGCCGTTGCTGGGGAATTGCAAACGTGTGCCTTATTATTGGTTATTGTAAATATTTTTCTTTTACTTGTTTATTTGTTTTTTCTCTTCCCCCTTTATTTCTGATAACTACTATGAATTCTCACCCCTCTCGCTTTGACTTCGGTTCTAACTTTGTTGCAAGGAATGGAAGCTATAACAGGACTATGCATCAAGGTCTAAGCAATCAAAGATGGATGGAGCCACGAGGATCTGATCACCCCTTTAGGCAACAACATCCTCCTAGATATCATGGACAGAGACCATTCTACAATGCACACCAAGCTGATACATATGGTGGACCACCTTGTAGCTACCAACAAGCCCCACCCTATGCTCAGAGACCATCCTTTCAACATAACCTTAACCCACCATACTCACAAGTTTCTTTTTACCATTTGCCACCATATGATCCTTATCCGTCCCAACGCCAATCTAACTACTCCAAGAACCACCACTCTCTTATGCACCATGTCCATATCCATCAAGCCAGGAATCACAGGTTCGCTTCGAAGAATCAGTAGATCAATTTCATGCAACCCTTCATCAACTGGAGCAAGCAATAAATCAATTATCTTCCAAACGTTCAGACACTTAACAAACTCCCATGGCTTCATGTGGAGAATCTAATGAAGAACGCAGCACAAAGAAGACGCTAGAAACTCCAGTGGACAGCATAGAGCATAACTTCGTAGAAGAAGAAGAGTTGGTTGAAGATTTAGGAGATGCTGAACCTCCGCAAGAATACAGAGTTGTGGAGAATTCCGTCGAGGACGTTACAATTAATGCTAAGGAGGATAGTGCACAACCCCCAAGGCAGGTATCTTATGAGAAATTAGACGGAATAACCCAAGACTCAAGTTTTCCTGATGATGATAGTCACCACTCAAGTTCTCTTAATAATGAACTTGCACCGCAAGTGAATTCTTTGAGACAGAAGAATCTTCCCCAAGTGAATACAAAGATGATGCAGAGGTCGACTTTTCTCAACCTCCCAATTATGACTCAAGTGATGAAGAAGATATCGATGACTTTGGTCAAGACATGGTTGAATTGGAAGAAAATTTCCAAGAAGTGGAGGAATTTACTGAAGATCACAAGGGAGTAGAGCTTGCAGAACCACTAGAAACACCTATCCCAAGGCCATTACCACCCAACACAAACTTCAAGTGGGTAAAATACTTTACCTTTATCTTTATTTTTCCACTTGAATATGGTTTACTTGAAACAGATGGCCAGCTTAGAGCTCTTTGCGGCTTTAAGAGAAAAAGGGGAATGACTCGCACTCAGCACTGGTATGCAAGATTCAATGAGGTTTCGCACTTCAATTTGAGGTGCAAGAATTGGTGTCAAGCTTAATTGGAAGGATCTCGGAAGCTGTTTGGTCACTGCAATGAGAATTCAGTTTACTTATCACCCGGCTGGAAAAATGTAGATCAAGATAAACATGGGTGTAAAAGTAGAGTTTGGGATCCTGGAATCTATTCTACCATTCAACACTCCGAGAGCCTGCAAGCCTGTTTGAACTCACCTAAGGACTTTACGTACCTTGTTTGGGACTCCGGAGGATGCTGGCATTCCAAACACTGGTGGAGATTTCTGGACGAATTCAAGCACAAGCCACCATAGCAGGAAGCTCATCAAATGTCCAACTTAAGGACTTTAACTAAAAGTGCTAGGTGGGAGACAACCCACCATGGTATGATCGTTCCCCCTCTATTTTGCTCTTTTTGAATTTTGTTTGAACCTGAATTTTTGCATGACATTCACTGCATTTTGCATTCTGCATACTGCATAAAAGAAGAAAGAAAGAAAGAAAGAGAGAGCACGCGACGCAACAACGTCGCTGACGCGTCCGCGTCACAAGTGCATTAAAAGAAAAGGAAAGTGAACAGAGAGTCATGCTGAAACAAGGCTGGAGGTGTGCCTTTAACACAATTGTTCCACACGACCGCGTGCCCCACGCGATCGCGTCAGTTGCAAAAAGGGCTCCCATGCGTCCGCGTAACCCACGCGCACGCGTGATCTGGATATCGACGTAAAGATTCAACGCCCAGAAAGTTGGGCTAGAATCGTGCGGCTATGGTGCGTGTAGCACCAAACAACCCACGCGTACGCGTCCCTGACGCGAACGCGTCACCTACATAACACCCACATCACGCGAAAGCGTGAGCGACGCGATCGCATTGCGCGGGTATTATGACCCCCAAACCAAACAGAGAGCTGCGTTGAAACAACGCTGGAATCATGCGTCTAGCACAAATATCAGCGACGCGTTCGCGTGCTTCAAACATCTACGTCACCTATCCTACACCCAACCCACGCGATTGCGTCGACCACGCATCCGCGTCAACCCTATTGCACCCTAGTCACGCGATCGCGCGCCTCACGCATCCGCGTGGATTTGCGATCACTAACCCCAAGTCACGCGAACCCTACCCTTTGCGCAACCCAAACCCCAACCCCTTCTCTCTCTAACCTCTGCAACTCTCTCTCTCAACCACCCCAGCCACCACCTCCGACCACCAAGACAGCCGCCATGCCACCCCCGACCACCCACACCCGTCGCGACACCCAACCCTCTCTTCTTTCCTCCTTCTTCTCCCCCTCTCTCACTCTCCTCCACTACCGCCCCCCACCGCAGCCTACCTCCGACGGCCACTGCCCCACGTCCGCGCCGCTGTGCTTCACCCAGCGCCGTTGCATCATCACCCATTTGCCCTTATCTCTGCTCCATCTCATTGCTCTTTACGCACCAGGTTCCACCATACAACGATTCTTCCTTGCAACTCATTAGTTCGTTTTTCAATTTTTGTTCCGAATAGGCTAGATAGAGATGCATGTTTGTAGTGGATTCTAGGTGGTTAGGTAACTAGGATCTGGATAGTGGATTTAGGCCTGATAATTGCACCGTTCTTGTTACCTGTTTATCTGTTCTGCAATTTTATTCTGGATGTGTTTTTCATACTGTTCATCTGCTATGTTCATGCTGCTAGACTATTCTTTACTATTCCTACTGTTTGTGACTATTTGCAGCATTTGTTAATCTCATATGACCTGGTTTTGTTGATATCCATTTTTCGGGAACGTCCAATTTTAGCTGGAATGCTGCCCAATTTTCTGCAAATTACTTTTCCTCTACATTCAAGTATGGGTTTTGGAAATTCTCATTTTTGAACTGCTCCACGAATACCAAACCTATTCTTGAATGCACGGGCCCGCATTCTTCTTATTTTTGATTTCCTAGTCAATAATTTGAATTCTTGATGATGTGATTTTACTTTTTACTACTCATATATCTATATGAATCATCATCAATACCCTGTTATTCCTGCTTGAATATGAGTTGACTGTTGCTTAAAATTGTGAAATTCTTGTTACTTAGAAACCAATCTTCATGCCACTTACTCTGACTTCCTTTTTACTAACTCACTGATTTTTAACTTTCTAACTTCCCACTTTACCTTTTCACTACTTCTTTCAATTAATTTCACTCACGGCATGATTATTGTTTTTCTATTTAACAAGCTTTCCACTTCTAACATATTTTGGAATGTGAATTCTCATCTCCGCTTTTCAACTCCAACACAATCCAACATATACATTTCCTTCACTGATTTTATTCTTCTACTGCTTCTTTGCCACTTACTGCCTATCTTGTTATTTGCCTACTTGTTCTCCTGTTCTTACTCCTCAATTATATCTTGGAAATTCTATTTTTCAGGATGTCTGACTCTCAAGGCAAGGGAAAGGGCAAAGTCACCACTGGCAAACGAAAAAGAGGTGAATCCTCTGGTTCCATCCTTGGCATCTTACATGATGATTCCTGGCGGGAGAAGAACTTTACCCCGCAGGAAAAGGTTGATCAGTTGGTACCTTCAGATGACCTGGTAAAATTTGCAAACAAATACTGTGAGCGGAAATACCCAACCTTTGCCACCGCTAGGAACCTACACCTGGAAAGGACCCTCAAAGTTTCAGAAGAACTCTAGCAGTACACCTCAGATCAGATCAAACAGAGAGGCTGGTTCTTCCTGGAGAGGAACCTAACAGAGGTCAACTCATCCTGGGTTAGAAAATTCTACAGTAACTACTTTCTATCTTCCCTGAATGCAGTATAGCTGGTGGACGAAATTGTGATCACATCAATGTAGTATTCTTTGTTGTTGTATGGAATCCTTATTATGGCACTTATGTGTGGACACAACTCCGTTCAACTAACCAGCAAGTGTACTGGGTCGTCCAAGTAATACCTTACGTGAGTAAGGGTCGATCCCACAGAGATTGTTGGTATGAAGCAAGCTATGGTCATCTTGTAAATCCCAGTCAGGAGGATAAAATTATGGAATTTAGAAAATCAAATATGATTAATAAAAATAAACAGAAAATAAAATGGATAGAGATACTTGTGTAAATCAATAGTGGAAATTTCAGATAGGCGTATGGAGATGTTGTGCTCCTCTTGAATCTCTACTTTCTTATTACATTCATCCTATCCTTCTTACTCCTTTCCATGGCAAGCTGTATGTAGGGCATCACCGTTGTCAATGGCTACATCCCATCCTCTCAGTGAAAACGTTCCTATGCTCTGTCACAGCACGGCTAATCATCTGTCGGTTCTCAATCAGGTTGGAGTAGAATCCATTGATTCTTTTGCGCTTGTCATCACGCCCAGCCTTCAGGAGTTTGAAGTTCGTCACAGTCATTCAATCCCAGAATCCTACTCGGAATACCACAGACAAGGTTTAGACTTTCCGGATTCTCATGAATGCCGCCATCTATCTAGCTTATACCACGAAGATTCTGTTGGAGAATCTAAGAGATATGCGCCCGGCCTAAGGTAGAACGGAAGTGGTTGTCAATCACGCGCGTTCATAGGTGAGAATGATGATGAGTGTCACGGATCATCACATTCATCAAAGTTAAGTGCAACGTATATCTTGGAATAAGAATAAAAGAGAATTGAATAGAAAGTAATAGTAATTGTATTGAAACTTGAGGTACAGCAGAGCTCCACACCCTTAATCTATGGTGTGCAGAAACTCCACTGTTGAAAATACATGAGTGAAAGGTTCAGGCATAGCCGAATGGCCATCCCCTAAAACGTGATCACAGGATTCAAAATACAATCCAGGATGAGATTATGATAGTAAAAAGTTCTTTTTATAATAAACTAGCTCCTAGGGTTTACATGAGTAAGTAATTGATGCATAAATCCACTTCCGGGGCCCACTTGGTGTATGTTTGGGCTGAGCTTGATCTATCCACGAGCTGAGGCTTCTCTTGGAGTTGAACTCCAAGTTATAACGTGTTTTGGGCGTTCAACTCCGGATCATGACGTTTTTCTGGCGTTTAACTCCAGACAGCAGCATGTACTTGGCGTTCAACGCCAAGTTACGTCGTCAATTTCCGAATAAAGTATGGACTATTATATATTTCTGGAAAGCTCTGGATGTCTACTTTCCAACGCCGTTGAGAGCGCGCCATTTGGAGTTCTGTAGCTCCAGAAAATCCATTTTGAGTACAGGGAGGTCAGATTCCAACAGCATCAGCAGTCATTTTGTCAGCCCTTTTCAGAGTTTTGCTCAAGTCCCTCAATTTCAGCCAGAAATTACCTGAAATCACAGAAAAACACATAAACTCCTAGTAAAGTCCAGAAATGTGAATTAACATAAAAACTAATGAAAATATCCCTAAAAGTAACTAGATCATACTAAAAACTACCTAAAAACAATGCCAAAAAGCGTATAAATTATCCGCTCATCAATAGCTCAGAGGCAAACAGATTCTGGTTACTGAGGAAGCAATTGAAGAAATCCTCCATCTTTCACCTAAATCAGATCAGCCAGATGGTTATTAGAAAGCTGAGGAAGATATGAGATTCATGAGGTTTGATTGGGATGTAGTAAAGAAGGACATCACTCTTGATCTTACTGTTCCTTAGGTCATGGGAACAAGCACATTGGTACCAAAGGGAATCAGGCTTATATATCTGAATGATGAGGCTCGACTATGGCAACAGATTCTAAGCAACTATGTGATGCCAGCACTCATGAGACGGAGGTGCCAGCTGCTATGATTACCCTCATCTGGTGTGTGATGACGGGTAAGGACCTTTATCTACCTTGCTTCATCCGGCATTACATGGCCAGGGTCCATGTTAGAGGCACCCTCTCTTTTCCTTACCTAATTACTCAGTTGGGTCGCCAAGCTGAGGTACCTTGGGAGGCTGTTGATGAAAAGCCCCCCGCCGCAGAGTGCCGAAAGATCATCCCTCACAGTCGGAAGTTCATGGCTTTCGGCTACCACCCTCCATTTCTCACTGACACTATTGAGGCAGCCACCTCTTCAGCTACCCCTTCTGCTTCCACTGGCCCAGCACCACCCACTACACCCCCACATGCTCCTGAGCCCGTCTACCGTCTGGTGCACCGACTCTTTGATCGCTTAGATCAGATGGAGCGCCATCACCAGCAGTAGTTTGAGAGATCTAACCGTCGCACCAGGCGACTTTTTGAGAGGTCTGAGCGTCGCCACAAGCGACGCTATGAGCACCTCAAGCTGATGATCCGCTCTAGTGGTGACATTCCCTTCGAGCCCGACACGCCCTCCGACACATCTGAGGAGGAGGTGAGCGATCACGAGGAGGAGGCACCTACCCAGGCTGAGCAGGGAGGTCCCGGCCACACTGCACCACATCATGAGGAGCACCACCAGCTACAGACCGCAGATCCGGAGGTTCCTCTACGGACAGAGCCCCCGCTTCAACAGACCACTCCTCCAATCCTCACAGCGACTGCAGACCCTCAGCCTACCATCGAGACACCGGCAGCCCATCCTTCCGGAGATGGCACTTCGTCACACCCTGTTTGACTGAGCATCGATGACGATGCTATTATTTAAGTGTGGGGAGGTCGCCATCTCTGACATCTATTTATTTGGTGAACCACTACTGACTCTTAACTTATTTTAGCTATTTTCTGTATTTTTGCACATTTTTCTTTCTTTTGCTTTTGACTGTATTTTTGCATTACGCACTTTGGGCTGTATAATATTCTTGATATTTTAGCTTGATTTGCCCCTTAGTTTACTAGTTATATATTAAGTGGATTAATTAGTATAGTTTACCCTTTTTAGCATATGGTAGTTGATTTGATTGAAAATAAAAAGGAAGTAAGCTAGAGACTTTAACAGAATCAATCCACACCCCTTGTATATATAGCACTACATGTTAGTTAGTTAACAACATTTCATCAACGAGGAACACTAAAACTTTAAAGCCATCCAATATATTTTACATTGAGAATAATGGAAACTCTTAAATTATACTTGCATGACATACATAACTGATATATGATTTATGAGCTTGAGAACACACAACCTGTGAGTTTTGAGCTTAATTGTATGGTTACATTCAGACCATAATTTTTATTCCTGTGTGCTTCGCCCTTCTTTTTTATTCTGGTGTTCTTTACTTTGCTTTAATCTATATGTCCAATATAGAATATAGATACATACCAAGATAGGATTGAGGCCATATTTGATTATTAACTCACTTATCCCAAATAAAGCCTACCTTTTATGCCATCCTTGTTAGCCCCCTTGAGCTCTTTTTAATCCCCTTCTGTTTTATAAGCACATTACTAGCCTTAAGCAGAAAAACAAAATAAAAATCCCAAGTTGAATCCTTGGTTAGCTTAAGATAGAAATTGTGTATAATTTAAGTGTGGAGAATTTTATGGGAACATGGGATGATAGAAAAAGTAGAAAATTAAATTGAACAAGTTATGTAAAAATTTGGGAAACATGCTCATGTGAAATCAAAATAATTAAATTACCATGTGCATTAAAAAAAATTAAAAAAAATTTTCCCCAAACACAAAATAAAAAGAATCAATGCACATAGGACAAAGTTAAATTCAATGCATGAGTTTGCAATACAAAGTGGAAAAATTTGGGCAAATAGGTTAAGAAACTTTTGATTTGTATAAGGTATGTATATGTTAGGTGAGATCTTAGACTAATCAAGGATTCACTTATTAGCTTACTTAGCCTTATACATACACCCTTACCTCTACCTTGGCCCCATTACAACCTTAAAAAAGACCTCATGATTTTTGTATGTCTATGTTCTATAAATGTTGATTAGTTAGATGAAGAACAAAGTTATAGAAAGCAAGGATAAAATTAAAAGAAGATTAAAGTGATTAACCCAATAAACACTGAGTGACTAGAGAGTAAACACAAAATCCAGTGAGGGTTCAATAGCTCATCACCATATATCTCTACCTCTATTGTTAATTGTCTTGCAAGTTTGAAAAATATTTTATTTACCCATCTCAATTGTAAAAGTGCTTTAACATTATCTAAGGTTGGCTTTGCGTATATGATTCCTTGAGAATGTGAATTAATTTAACTACATGTAAATCTTTATATATAGGTGAATAATAACTAGATTTGTATGACTCATTTAGGTAGTTGCATCTAGGATAGATTGCATTGCATGAGGTTCCACCACTTTACCTTATTCTTTATCTTGGATTTAGCATGAGGACATGCTATTGTTTAAGTGTGGGGAGGTTGATAAACCCATATTTTATGATGTATATTGAGCTCAATTTAAGTGATTTATTCAACCCTTCTCCTACTTATTCATGTAAATTGCATGGTTTCACTTTCCCTTCCTTATTATGTGATATATGAGAAAATATGTTCCTTATGCTTTAAAATAATCAAATTTAATTATCCTTTATTACCATTCGATGCCGTGATTTGTGTGTTGAGTACTTTCAGGTTTTATAGGGCATGAATGATTTAAAGGATGGAAAGGAAACATACAAAAATAGAAGGAAAGTACAAATTGGAGTTTTGGAGCAACTGGCAGTGACGCGTCCGCAATGACGACGCAAACGTGTGGTTCGCACAAAAGAGAATCGACGCGAGCGCATAGATGACGCGAACGCGTGACTTGCGAAATACAACTGACGCGGCGCATGACTGACGCGACCGCGTGGAAGAGCAACACTCCAGATGACGCGACCGCGTCACCCACGCGGATGCGTGACGTGCGCGATCTGCAGAATTTACAGATCTCGTTTCCAGCAATTTTTGGGCCCTTTTGGCCCAGATCCAAATCCAAGAGGCACATATTAGAAGTTATGAAGTGAGCGAATGCATTCATGCGGAGGATGACAATCAGATAGAGAGTAATTTTCACTTTTCATAGTTTAGATGTAGTTTTTAGAGAGAGAGAGGCTCTTTCCTCTCTCTTAGGATTTAGGATTAGGATTTCTATTAAGATTAGGATTTATCTCATCTTCATATCAGGTTCAATATTCCTTTTACTTTGTATTTCTCTTTTACTTTGTATTTCTCTTTTACTTTCAGATACTTTGATGCTTGTATTACTTATGTTGCCTATTTGGCTTATGCACCATTCATGTTAGAATTTTCTTAAATAATATAATTTGAGGTATTTTTAGATCTATGATTTTTATCTAGCTTTTTATATTCTTGGCTTTAATTGATTAATTGGTAACTCTTGAGTTGTCAAACTCATTGTCAACTGAAAATTGGAATTCTTCAAGAATTAACTCGAGTTCCAATAACTCTAGCCTTTTCCAAGGAAAGACTAGGACCTGAGGAACCAAACTTATTCCATTCACTTGACTTACCTTTATAGTTAGAGGTTAACTTAGTGGGAGAAAAATCCAACTCTCATCACAATTGATAAGGATAACTGGGATAGGACTTCCAGTTTTCGTATCTTGCCAAGAATTTTATTAGTTATTAATTTATTAATTCTTGCAATCTATTTCTCTTACTTAAAACCTTTTTCAAACCCAAACGCTGTTTTTCCATAACCAATAATAAATCATACTTCCCTGCAATTCCTTGAGAAGACGACCGAGGTTTGAATACTTTGGTTTATAAATTTATTGGGTTTTGTTACTTGTGACAACCAAAACGTTTGTACGAAGGGATTTTCTGTTGGTTTAGAATCTATACTCACAACGCGACTATATTTTTACGAAATTCTTTACTAGCAAAAATCCCAACATCAATGCCTCATTTTCTTTCTTACATTTAGCATACTTATCCAAGAGTTTCTTAGAGTCCACAGTAATGTCTTTGATAATGTAATGCAGTTCATCAATAGATAAGTCAGAGAGATCTACCTCATCTTTATCATGATCAGCCATCAGGCATAGCTGAGCTTCTTAGTCTGAGCTCTCAGAGCTGGTGTCGTTCTCCAAGTCTTTCCATGTTGCCATCATCACCTTCTTTTTTTCTTTCCTGGATTTTTCGCCTTTCTTTAGTTGAGGGCAATCTGACTTGAAGTGATCTGGTTCCTTGCAGTGATGGCATGTGAACTTGACTTGATCCTTCTTGACATCTTTGCATGAAGAGCTTCCTTTGCCCTTGCTTTTGAATCTCAGTAATCTTTTCATTTTTCTTGCAAAAAGCACCATTTCTTCATCTGAGAAACTGTCATCAGATTCTTCTTCCTTTGCTGTCATTCTTGATTTTAGTGCTATACTTTTCTTTTTGTCATCTTTGTGTTGAGACATGTGAGTGGTTTCATAGGCCAGCAGCTTGCCTCTTAGCTCATCTTAGATGATTTTGATCAAATCATTCCTTTCAGAGATGGCTGTGCTTTTTACTTCCCATTTCTTGATAAGACTCCTTAGGATCTTCCTCACTAAGGTTTCTTTAGAATAGCTCCTTCTCATGGCATCCAGATTGTTGATGATTATTGAGAACCTTTCGAACATTTGATCGATACTCTCATCCTCCTTCATGCTGAACATTTCATACTCCTTCATCAGCATGTCAATTCTGGTCTCCCTCACTTGCTTAGTGTCTTCATGAGTGAGTCTGAGCTTGTCCTATATTTCTTTAGCCGTCTTGCACCTTGGCACTTTTTTGAATTCTTCAAAACTGATTGCACAGTGCATCAGGTTGATAGCCTTGTCATTGAGTTCAACTTTTTTCTTTTCTTCTTCCGTCCACTCGTTGTCTTCTTTTGCCACAACTTCTCCATCAGCATTTTGTTTTGTGGAAACGTCTGGTCCGTTGAGGATGATCTTCCAGATGTTATAGTCGATTGACTGCACGAAGATTCTCATTCTTTCTTTCTAGTAAGAATAGTTGCTGCCATTGAAATAGGCAGAGTGAAAATATCCTTGTCTCCTTTCTAGCTTTTACAGAACCACACCTGTGCTTGCATGATCCAGCTGTCCTCTTTTAACATTTAGCAAATATATAGCTATTCAATTTGTTGAACGGTGCTTTAGGAAGCATTGGACTTGTTTATTACACCTGGAACACTAAGGAGCAATTTAGCACTAAGTAGCTTATACTGGTTTGAGCTGGTGCAACATGAAACTTGATAATTGGGCCTGCAACAATTAAAACACCCATTAAATAGCATTAGACTTTTAACCTAAAGAAATATTTGTCATCATTTATAAACCCAAAATCAATTTAGACTTAACATTTATATTCCTTATTTTTGCAACTTCTATTTAATTAGTTCTATTCTGTTACTATAGGACAGAATAAAAATTAAAATAATCTTTTAAATTTAGTGTACTATATATAATTAGAATGATTAAACACCAAAAATGATTTTTATTAATTCAATCTCTCTCTCACTTGAAAATCTTTGTATATGGTTTAAAAATGTGTTTAACACCGATAATTTTATTTTTATAATGTAATTATTTAAAAAATAAAATAAAATATCTCCTAAAGCAGCATAAATATTAAGCACCTATTGTAATAGGGAATAAAGTAGCAAGAGGCCAATAGCTAGTTAGGATAACAACTATCTAGGCTGCAACGAACTTTTCTGTGTTTTGCAATCATGAATGATGCTTATTTCTATTTTCTACAACAACTTGATCAAGTTCAACAACATCAACAATTATAATAATAATGAGATGATCATAAACTACATAGTATTATTAGATTTAGCTAATCGATTTAATTATTTATATATTTTTATAGTTTAAATTTTATAAATAAATAATTTTATAATATAATATCAAAATTTATATATATGATTAAAAAGTTTAAAATTTTTTTTAATCGATTGACAAATTTTTTTTTCTTTTTTAAATATATTATTGCATTTAATATGTTAAAATTAAAAGCTTTATATATTCTATTAAAAAGGTTTATTATTTATGATATTTTATATTTTGAGCTAATTAGTAAATAATTTCTTTTAGAAAAGAAAAAAAGAATTCTCAAACTTGTTTGGAACAATGATTTCACCAGACAAGTGGCATTATCGATCCACCGTGACATTATTATGACTTTAATTTAATTAATTAGTTGCATATATATTGAAGGGAATAGTCATTTGTTTCTCTTTTGCGTTGATGTAGTGTGGAGTTGGAGTGGTAATGTCGACCACTTAAGGCCAAAGATGGTTTTGGTTGTGGAGAATATAATACCCATGGTTTTACCACTAACATATTCCTTAATCTCCCCACTAATGGTTTCCGTACCTTAATAATTAACCATTTCCGGGAAGCAAGTTGGAATAGAGAAACGAACTCAAGAGTTAGCCCTATTGAAACATTCCTTGCTTTTGATGCATTTTATGATATGAGGAGAAAGCATAAGTAGTTCTTTATTTGTGATATACAGATGTAGAATATCTATTGTTAATGTGTCCATGATAGATGTATTTTGATTTATGGTTTCTTGAATTCTACAGGTTACGAGGAATGAATGCGTATATATTGAAGGGAAGAAAATAATGAAAGATATATTTGCGTTGGTTGTTACTAACAAGTAATTAACACAAAAGTGTCAAATCAACATAGGATGAACTTAAGAATAAGATGAGAAGTTAGTCAAGTTACTGCTTCACAATTGGTTATGCAACATATACGTAGGGGTGGCAATATGTACCCTACTCGCAGGTATCCAACCCGATCTTACCCGGTCAGGTAGGGTTGTCAACCCGATCCGCAGCGGGTAGGGTTTTTCTGCGGGTCGGGTAGGGTGCGCGTTGAACCTCAACCCTACCCGACCAACCCGCACCCTATATATGTATATGTTATATACTTATATAAAAATATATTCTAAGTGGATGTTGAACCAAAACTTCTCACTAAATGCAAAAGATTCTTAGTTATTAAAAGAAGATCATTAATTGATAATTTAATAAACTTTTTTTTACATAAAAGTCAGTTCTATTTTAAATTATCATCAAGTTATCTATAAATATTGTATCTTTTTTTGTAACCCGCGGGTAGGATCGGGTACCCACGGGTTAAGAGCGGGTAGGGTTAGAATTGAGATATTCTCAACCCACGGATAGGGTAGGGTTGAGTTTATATAAAAATCTCAACCCACGGGTAGGGTTAGGGTTGACTCCAAACCATACCCTACCCTACCCATTGCCACCCCTACATATACGCATGTTGGAGAATGTGGTAGCTATTGGCGTATCATTCTCTGTATCTTAGGTGTTAAATTATAGTGATAGATTTTAAAAAAATTGATAATGAAGCAAAATATAAATTTTATAAAAAAATATTATATATACTGTTCGGTAGCTCGGGTACCGAACGGTTTGGGGAGATCCCTCGGATGGTAAGGTGGGGTTTCTGTCTGGTTCAGTGTTGCGGAGATGGAGCTAGAGCAACCGACTTCCTGAGTTCTTGGTGTGGAGAGGAGGTGTCACCTGTAAAGACACTCTGATGCCCAAGTCAATGTGGTGTACAGGTGGTAAGGGAGAAAAGTTGTGATGACGTACCTTGGGGGAGGGGTAGGACCCTCCCCGTATATACCGTGTCAGTGGGGCGGGCCCCGCAAGAGAAGGCCTCTTTCCAGGAAGCTTCACTTCCCACAGCTGTCAAGCAGCTGGCAGCAAGGACACGTGTTCGGGCCGGGGACCGGGCGATTCGTAAGCGCTGACCTGGCCGTGTAGGCCGGTTAGTTGCAGGTCGCACGGTAACTCTGCTCAGCTGGGCTGGGCCATAACAGTGCCCCCAACGCGCCAGATGCGGATGTAAGCGCCATAGGTGGCGCGTTCCCTTTCTCCTTATGCCTAGCCGTCGTCTTGCCAGTCCCTCGTGATGAGGACGCGCCTCCTAAGCGTGCATAAACCTGTTCGTTGTTGGGTGCGTCCTTCGTGGCCTCATTTTTCGCGTCGAGCATTTAATGCCTTTAATGGCAGTTCAAAACCCTGCGAGAAAATACCATTATACCATTGCCTTTTGCGCTTCTCAAGGTTGGTTTTCTTTACAATTTCCATTTGGTTTTGCCGCAGTTCCATTGCATTTTCATTGTTTTCTCCTCTCCCTTGCAAAAACCTCCATCGCAGACCCCTGCTTCATCCAAATTCTTATAAGTTCTTCAATCCCTTTCCATTATCTTCCTTATCCTGGTAAGCTCCCTATATTTTTCCTCAGTATTGGTGTTTATTTTTGGCTTTGCATGCGAGTTTGGTATGAACTGCTTGATGTGGATTGCGTATCCTCTTGTGTTTTAGCATTAGGTAGGTACTGTAGGGGGGTTACTATTTTAGGATTTTGCTTTTTCGGCCTTCTTGTTTAGAGGATTATGACTGATGGATAGGCAATCTGTAGTTTCCTAGTAGTGTCGTAGTTTTCTAGTAGTGTGTCTGACCTCCCGGCCTTATAGACTGATTTTGAGTGGTGCCCCACTGTAGGTATGGATCAGGGTCGTGTTGTAAGGGTCGTGAGGCCGGCTCCATATGACCGATACGCCTGGGTGATGTCAGACGTAAAGGAGGCCCCAAACCAAATGTCCCTAGAGGAACGTGAGGAGTTCCGACAGGCTGACTACCTTTGCGGAGGAACCGACGAGGAAGCTAATTACGCAGCCTTCGTTCCTGCCGATAACGAGCGTATATACGAAATAAATCTGCACTCTCCCGGGATTCCTGATTGGATGTGGTTGTATAAGGCCATGTTTACTCTCCTGGGAGTTCGCCTTCCCTTCTCCCATTTCCAGATGGCGCTACTTAATCGTTGTGACGTAGCGCCGTCCCAACTGCATCCGAACAGCTGGGCTTCCATCTGCTATTTCGAGATGGTATGCGAGTACTTGGAGCTGCCGATCTCCATTGAAGTATTTCTTTTCCTTTTTAATCTGACAAAACCCTCGAAGGAGGGGAAGGCTAGAAAAGGTTATATGTCCTTTCGGGCGGCCCAAGGCTGGAAAATCTTTGGTTGACTCTAGAGGG
Organism: Arachis stenosperma; assembly: GCF_014773155.1. Taxonomy (NCBI): domain Eukaryota; kingdom Viridiplantae; phylum Streptophyta; class Magnoliopsida; order Fabales; family Fabaceae; genus Arachis; species Arachis stenosperma. Next base: position 13,962,091 of record NC_080377.1, read on the forward strand.
GGTACGTCGCATACCGACGTATTGGAGTTTCGGGGCAGGGGCCAATGCTTTTACCAAGATAACATACAAAAGGTTGTCTCTCGAAAACAAGAAGGTTACCGACGTCTTGTTGGCCGTTTTCGGGAAAAACCTTGTCAACCCTCATCTTCTCATGGGTGATCGGGATGTGGCCAGGAATTATATTTGTGAGTAATTGTCTAGCTTGTCTAGCGATTTGTTTTTCCTTGCATGTGATGAGCCGATAATTTATACGCTTTTTGGCATTGTTTTTAGGTAGTTTTTAGTATGATCTAGTTACTTTTAGGGATGTTTTCATTAGTTTTTATGCTAAATTCATATTTCTGGACTTTACTATGAGTTTGTGTGTTTTTCTGTGATTTCAGGTATTTTCTGGCTGAAATTGAGGGACCTGAGCAAAACTCTGATAGGAGGCTGACAAAGGACTGCTGATGCTGTTGGAATCTGACCTCCCTACACTCAAAATGAATTTTCTGGAGCTACAGAATTCCAAATGGCGCGCTCTCAACGGCGTTGGAAAGTAGATATCCAGAGCTTTCCAGCAATATATAATAGTCCATACTATATTCGTAATTAGACGACATAAACTGGCGCTCAATGCCAGTTCTATGCTGCATTCTGGAGTCAAACGCCGGAAACACGTCACGAACTAGAGTTGAATGCCCAAAACACGTTACAACTTGGCGTTCAACTCCAAGAGAAGCCTCAACTCGTGGATAGATCAAGCTCAGCCCAAGCACACACCAAGTGGACCCTGGAAGTGGATTTCTGCATCAATTACTTACTTCTGTAAACCCTAGTAGCTAGTCTAGTATAAATAGGACTTTTTACTATTATATTTTCATGCTGGATTGTTTTTTTGATCCTGTGATCACGTTTTGGGGGCTGGTCTCTCGGCCATGCCTAAACCTTCATCACTTATGTATTTTCAACGGTGGAGTTTCTGCACACCATAGATTAAGGGTGTGGAGCTCTGCTGTACCTCAAGTTTCAATGCAATTTACTACTATTTTCTATTCAATTCGACTTATTCCTATTCTAAGATATTTGTTGCAATTCAACATGATGAATGTGATGATCCGTGACACTCATCATCATTCTCACCTATGAACGCGTGACTGACAACCACTTCCGTTCTACCTTAGACCGGGCGCATATCTCTTGGATTCCTTAATCAGAATCTTCGTGGTATAAGCTAGAATTGATGGCGGCATTCATGGGAATCCGGAAAGTCTAACCTTGTCTGTGGTATTCCGAGTAGGATTCCAGGATTGAATGAATGTGACGAGCTTCAAACTCGCGATTGCTGGGCGTGATGACAAACGCAAAAGAATCAAGGGATTCTATTCCAACATGATCGAGAACTGACAGATGATTAGCCGTGCTGTGACAGAGCATTTGGACCATTTTCAGTAAGAGGATGGGATGTAGCCATTGACAACAGTGATGCTCTACATACAGCTTGGCATAGAAAGGAGTGACAAAGATTGGATAAAAGCAGTAGGAAAGCAGAGATTCGGAAGGAACACATCACCTCCATACACTTATCTGAAATTCCCATCATTGAATTACATGAGTAACTCTATCTTTATTTTCTGTTTAAATTTATTATTATTATTCAAAAATCCAATAATCTCTTAATATAGTTGAATCCGCCTGACTGGGATTTATAAGATGACCAAAGCTTGCTTCATACCAACAATCTTTGTGGGATCGACCCTTACTCACGTAAGGAATTACTTGGACGACCCAGTACACTTGCTGGTTAGTTGTGCGGAATTGTGACTAAGTGTGATTCACGTTTGAGAGCACCAAGTCTTTGGAGCCATTGTTGATGATCACAATTTCGTGCACCAAGTTTTTGGCACTGTTGCCGGGGATTGTTCGAGTATGGACAACTGACGGTTCATCTTGTTGCTCAGATTACGTAATTTTCTTTTTATTTTCTTTTCAAAAATCTTTCAAAAATTTGTCTTTATTTTCATTTTTCTAAAGAATATTTTCGAAAAAAATAATAAAAATACAAAAAAAAATCATAAAATCATAAAAATAAAAAATTTGTCTTTATTTTCGTTTTTCTAAAGTTTGGTGTTAATTGCATGTTTTAAAAAAATATATATTTCTTGCATTTTTCGAAAATTCATGCATTCATGGTGTTCTTCATGATCATCAAGTTGTTCTTGGTAAGTCTTCTTGTTTGATCTTGATATTTTCTTGTTGTGTGTCTTTTATTATTTTTCATATGCATTTTTGCATTCATAGTGTCTATACATTAAAGATTTCTAAGTTTGGTGTCTTGCATGTTTTCTTTGCATAAAATTTTTTTCAAAAATATGCTCTTGATGTTCATCATGATCTTCAAAGTGTTCTTGGTGTTCATCTTGACATTCATAGTGTTCTTGCATGCATCATATGTTTTGATTCATAATTTTCATGTTGTGAGTCATTTTTATGTTTTTCTCTCTCATAATTAAAAATTCAAAAATAAAAATATCTTTTCCTTAATTTTCTCATAATTTTCGAAAATTTGAGTTGACTTAGTCAAAAATTTTTAAAATTAGTTGTTTCTTACAAGTCAAGTCAAATTTTCAATTTTAAAAATCCTATCTTTTCAAAACTTTTTCAAAAATCAAATCTTTTTCATTTTAATCTTATGATTTTCGAAAATACAAAAACATTTTTCAAAAAACTTTTCCTTAATTTTATCTTTATTTTCGAAAATTATGCTAATAATTAATGTGATTGATTCAAAAATTTGAAGTTTGTTACTTTCTTGTTAAAAAAGATTCAATCTTTAAATTCTAGAATCATATCTTTTAGTTTCTTGTTAGTCAAGTAATTAATTTTAATTTTAAAAATTAAATCTATCTTATCTTATCTTTTATATCATATCTTTTTCAAAATTTTATCTTTTTCAAAAATTTGATTTTAAAATATCTTTTCTAACTTCTTATCTTCTTATCTTTTCAAATTTGATTTTCAAATCTTTTTCAACTAACTATTTGACTTTTTGTTTGTTTCTTATATTTTTCAAAACCACCTAACAACTTTTCCCTCTCTAATTTTCAAAAATACCTCCCTCTTTTTCAAGAAAATTCTTTTTAATTAACTAATTGTTTTAAATTTTAATTTTAATTCTATCTCATCTTTAATTTTCGAAAATCATTAACTCCTTTTCAAAATTAATTTTTGAATTCTCTCTCTCATCTTCTTCTATTTATTTATTCATTTACTAACACTTCTCTTCACCTCTCTTCATCTCCAATCACTGCCTCTATCCTTACTCTTGTGTTTGGATTCTCCTTTCTTTATTCTTTTCTTCTTCTACTAATAATAAGGATCCTCTTTACTGTGACATAGATGATTCCTCTTCTTTTCTTGTTCTCTTCTCTTTCATATGAGCAGGAACAAGGAAAAAAGCACTCTTGTTGAAGCTGATCCTGAACCTGAAAGGACTCTGAAGAGAAAACTAAGAGAAGCTAAATTACAACAATCCAGAGGCAACCTTTTTGAAATTTTCGAACAAGAGAAGGAGATGGTAGCCGAACCCAACAACAATAATGCAAGGAGGATGCTTGGTGATTTTACTAAACCCACGTCCAAGTTTGATGGAAGAAGCATCTCAATTCCTGCCATTGGAGCAAACAATTTTGAGCTGAAACCTCAATTTGTTTCTCTAATACAACAGAACTGCAAGTTTCATGGACTTCCATCTGAAGATCCTTACCAGTTTTTAACTAAGTTCTTGCAGATTTGTGAGACTGTTAAGACGAATGGAGTAGATCCTGAAGTCTACAGGCTCATGCTTTTCCCTTTTGCTGTAAGAGGCAGAGCTAGAACATGGTTAGACTCACAACCTAAAGATAGCTTGGACTCCTGGGATAAGCTGGTCACGGCCTTCTTGGATAAATTCTTTCCTCCTCAAAAGCTGAGCAAGCTTAGAGTGGATGTTCAGACCTTCAAGCAAAAATATGGTGAATCCCTTTATGAAGCTTGGGAAAGATACAAGCAGATGACCAAAAAGTGTCCTTCTGACATGTTTTCAGAGTGGACCATATTAGATATTAAGCTCAGGAATCATTGACATGGTTGCAAATAACCAATTCATGTACACTTCTGAGAGGAATTTCGTGAATAATGGGATGCCTCAGAGGAAGGGAGTTCTTGAAATTGATGCTCTGAATGCCATATTGGCTCAGAACAAAGTGTTGACTCAGCAAGTTAACATGATTTCTCAAAGTCTGAATGGATGGCAAAATGCATCCAACAGTACTAAAGAGGCATCTTCTGAAGAAGAAGCTTATGATCCTGAAAATCCTGTAATGGCAGAGGTAAATTACATGGGTGAACCTTATGGAAACACCTATAATTCATCATAGAGAAATCATCTGAATTTCTCATGGAAGGATCAACAAAAGCCTCAACAAGGCTTTAATAATGGTGGAAGAAATAGGCTCAGTAATATCAAGCCTTATCCATCATTTTCTTAGCAACAGACAGAGAATTATGAACAGAATACCTCTAACTTAGCAAACTTAGTCTCTGATCTATCTAAGGCCACTTTAAGTTTCATGAATGAAACAAGGTCCTCCATTAGAAATCTGGAGGCACAAGCGGGCCAGCTGAGTAAGAAAATCATTGAAACCCCCTAGTCCTCTCCCAAGCAATACTGAAGAAAATCCAAAAAGAGAGTGCAAGGCCATTGATCTAATCAATATGGCCGAATGCAAGGAGGAGGGAGAGGACGCGAATCCCAATGAGGAAGATCTCATGGGACGTCTCTCAAGCAGGAAGGAGTTCCCTATTGAGGATCCAAAGGAATCTGAGGCTTATATAGAGACCATAAAGATTCCATTAAATCTCCTTCTGCCATTCATGAGCTCTGAAGATTATTCTTCCTCTGAAGAGGATGAAGATGTAACTGGAGAGCAAGTTGCTCATTATCTAGAAGCCATCATGAAGCTGAATGCCAAGTTATTTTGTAATGAGACTTGGGAAGGTGAACCTCCCTTGCTCATTAGTGAACTTGATACATGGGTTCAGCAAACTTTACCTCAACAGAAACAAGATCTTGGGAAATTCTTAATACCCTGTACCATAGGCACCATGACCTTTGAAAAAGCTCTGTGTGACCTAGGGTCAGGCATAAATCTTATGCCACTCTCTGTAATGGAGAAGCTGGGGATCATTGAGGTACAGCCTGCCTTATTCTCATTACAATTGGCAAACAAGTCAGTAAGACAAGCTTATGGATTAGTAGAGGACGTGTTGGTAAATGTTAAAGGCCTTTACATTCCTGTTGATTTCATAATCTTAGACACTAGGAAGGAGGAGGATGAATGCATCATCCTTGGAAGACCTTTCCTAGCAACAGCAGAAGCTGTGATAGATGTTAACAGAGGAGAATTAGTCCTTCAATTGAATGGGGACTACCTTGTGTTTAAGGCACACGGCTATCCTTCTGTAACAAGGGAGAGTAAGCATGCAGAGCTTCTCTCAGTACAGAGTCAAACAGAGCCCCCACAATCAAACTCTAAGTTTGGTGTTGGGAGGCCACAACCAAACTCTAAGTTTGGTGTTGGGACTATTCAACATTGACCTGATCACCCGTGAGGCTCTATGAGAGCCCACTGTCAAGCTATTGATATTAAAGAAGCGCTTATTGGGAGGCAACCCATTTTTTATTCATCTAATTTTATTTTTTTATTTTATTATTCTTTTATGTTTTATTAGGTTCATGATCATGTGGAGTCACGAAAAAAATATTAAAATTAAAAACAGAATAAAAAAATAGCAAAAGAAAAATCACATCCTGGAGGAAGGACTTATTGGCGTTTAAACGCCAGTAAGGAGCATCTGGCTGGCGTTCAACGCCAGAACAGAGCATGGATCTGGCGCTGAACGCCAGAAACAAGCAACATCCCGGCGTTCAAACGCCAGGAATGCACCCTGAGGAGAGCTGGCGCTGAATGCCAGAAACAAGCATGGAACTGACGTTCAATGCCAGAAACATGCTGCACATGGGCGTTGAATGCCCAGAACATGCATCACTTCGGCATTTAAATGCCAGAATTGCATGGAAAGGCATTTTACATGCCTAATTGGTGCAGGGATGTAAATCCTTGACACCTCAGGATCTGTGGACCCCACAGGATCCCCACCTACCATATTCTCCCCTCTTCTCAACATTCATCCTCTCTTTCCAATAAACACTCTTCCCCAAAACCGTTCACCAATCACCTCAATCTCTCTTAACAATCACCCCCTTCACCACTCACATCCATCCACTATTCCCCATAAACCCCACCTACCTTCAAAATTCAAATTTCTTTCCCACCCAAACCCACCCTAAATAGGCCGAACCTACTCCCTCTCCCCTCACTATATAAACCCCTCAATTCTTCTTCATTTTCACATAACACAAACCTTTCTTCTCCTTCTTGGCCGAATACACCTCTCCCCCTCTCCTCCATATTTTCTTCTTCTTCTTCTTCTCTTCTTTCATCTCTTGCTCGAGGGCGAGCAATATTCTAAGTTTGGTGTGGTAAAAGCATAGCTTTTTTTTTTGTTTTTCCATAACCATTGATGGCACCTAAGGCCGGAGAATCCTCTAGAAAAGGGAAAGGGAAGACAAAAGCTTCCACCTCCGAGTCATGGGAGATGGAAAGATTCATCTCCAAAGCCCATCAAGACCACTTCTATGCTGTTGTGGCCAAGAAAAAGGTGATCCCCGAGGTCCCTTTCAAGCTCAAGAAAAATGAGTATCCGGAGATCCGACATGAGATCCAAAGAAGAGGTTGGGAAGTTCTAACCAACCCCATCCAACAAGTCGGAATCTTAATGGTTCAAGAGTTCTATGCCAATGCATGGATCACTAGGAACCATGATCAAAGTAAGAACCCGAACCCAAAGAATTATCTTACAATGGTTTGGGGGAAATACTTAGATTTTAGTCCGGAAAATGTGAGGTTGGCGTTCAACTTGCCCATGATTCAAGGAGATGCACACCCCTACACTAGAAGGGTCAACTTTAATCAAAGGTTGGACCAAGTCCTTATGGACATATGTGTGGAAGGAGCTCAATGAAAAAGAGACTCCAAAGGCAAGCTGGTTCAACTAAGAAGACTAGACCTCAAGCCTGTGGCTAGAGGATGGTTGGAATTCATCCAACGCTCCATCATCCCTACTAGCAACCGATCCGAAGTTACTGTGGATCGGGCCATCATGATCCATAGCATCATGATTGGAGAGGAAGTAGAAATTCATGAAGTCATCTCCCATGAATTCTACAAAATAGCCGATAAGCCCTCTACTTTGGCAAGGCTAGCTTTTCCTCATCTTATTTTCCATCTATGTTACTCAGCTGGAGTTATCATAGAAGGAGACATCCTCATTGAGGAGGATAAGCCCATCACTAAGAAAAGGATGGAGCAAACAAGAGAGCCCACTCATGGAACCCAAGAGACGCATGAGGAAGCTTATCACCAAGAAATCCAGGAGATGCCTCAAGGGATGCACTTTCCTCCCAACAACTATTGGGAACAACTCAACACTTCCTTAGAAGATTTGAGTTACAATGTGGATCAATTAAGAGTGGAACATCAAGAGCACTCCATCATTCTCCATGAAATTAGAGAAGATCAAAGAGCAATGAGGGAGTAGCAATAAGGGCAAGGAAGGGACATAGAAGAGCTTAAGGACATCATTGGTTCTTCAAGAAGAAGACACCACTAAGGTGGATTCATTCCTTGTTCTTATTTTTTCTATTTTTCATTTTTATCTATGTTTTATGTCTCTACTTCATGATCATTAGTATATAGTAACTATGTCTTAAAGCTATGAATAAATTCCATAAATCTTTCACCTCTCTTAAATGAAAAATGTTTTTAATTCAAAAGAACAAGAAGTACATAAATTTCAAAAATTGTCCTTGAATTTATTTTAATTATATTGATGTGGTGACAATACTTTTTGTTTTCTGAAGGAATGCTTAAACAGTGCATATTTTTTATCTTATTGTTTATGAATGTTAAAATTGTTGGCTCTTGAAAGAATGATGAAAAAGAGAAATGTTATTGATGATCTGAAAAATCATAAAATTGATTCTTGAAGCAAGAAAAAGCAGTGAATAGCAAAAACTTGCGAAAAAAAATTTAGAAAGAAAAAAAAAGCAAGCAGAAAAAGCCAATAGCCCTTAAAACCAAAAGGCAAGGGTAAAAAGGATCCAAGGCTTTGAGCATCAATGGATAGGAGGGCCCAAAGAAATAAAATCCAGGCCTAAGCGGCTAAATCAAGCTGTCCCTAACCATGTGCTTGTGGCATGCAGGTCCAAGTGAAAAGCTTGAGACTGAGTGGTTAAAGTCGTGATCCAAAGCAAAAAGAGTGTGCTTAAGAGCTCTGGACACCTCTAATTGGGGACTCTAGCAAAGCTGAGTCACAATCTGAAAAGGTTCACCCAGTCATGTGTCTGTGGCATTTGTGTATCCGGTGGTAATACTGGAAAACAAAATGCTTAGGGCCACGGCCAAGACTCATAAAAGTAGTTGTATTCAAGAATCAACAAACTTAACTAGGAGAATCAATAACACTATCTGAAATTCTAAGTTCCTATAGAAGCCAATCATTCTAAACTTCAAAGGAAAAAAGTGAGATGCCAAAATTGTTCAGAAGCAAAAAGCTACAAGTCCCGCTCATCTAATTAGAATTAATATTCATTGATATTTTGGGATTTATAGTATATTCTCTTCTTTTTATCTAAATTAATCTTCAGTTGCTTGGGGACAAGCAATAATTTAAGTTTGGTGTTGTGATGAGCGGATAATTTATACGCTTTTTCGCATTGTTTTTAGGTAGTTTTTAGTATGATCTAGTTACTTTTAGGGATGTTTTCATTAGTTTTTATGCTAAATTCACATTTTTGGACTTTACTATGAGTTTGTGTGTTTTTCTGTGATTTCAGATATTTTCTGGCTGAAATTGAGGGACCTGAGCAAAACTCTGATACGAGGCTGACAAAGCACTGCTGATGCTGTTGGAATCTGACCTCCCTGCACTCAAAATGAATTTTCTGGAGCTACAGAACTCCAAATGGTGCGCTCTCAACGGCGTTGGAAAGTAGACATCCATAGCTTTCCAGAAATATATAATAATTAATACTTTATTCGTAATTAGATGACGTAAACTGGCGCTCAACGCCAGTTCCATGCTGTATTCTGGAGTCAAACGCCAGAAACACGTCACGAACCAGAGTTGAACGCCCAAATCACGTTACAACTTGGCGTTCAACTCCAAGAGAAGCCTCAGCTCGTGGATAGATCAAGCTCAGCCCAAGCACACACCATGTGGGCCCTAGAAGTGGATTTCTGCATCAATTACTTACTTCTGTAAACCCTAGTAGCTAGTCTAGTATAAATAGGACTTTTTACTATTATATTTTCATCCTGGATTGTATTTTTGATCTTGTGATCACGTTTTGGGGGCTAGCCTCTCGGCTATGCCTGAACCTTCATCACTTGTGTATTTTCAACGGTGGAGTTTTTGCATACCATAGATTAAGGGTGTGGAGCTCTGCTGTACATCAAGTTTCAATGCAATTACTACTATTTTCTATTCAATTCGACTTATTCCTATTCTAAGATATTCGTTGCACTTCAACATGATGAATGTGATGATCCATGACACTCATCACCATTCTCACCTATGAACGCATGACTGACAACCACTTCTGTTCTACCTTAGACCGGGCGCATATCTCTTGGATTCCTTAATCAGAATCTTCGTGGTATAAGCTAGAATTGATGGCGGCATTTATGGGAATCCGAAAAGTCTAACATTATCTGTGGTATTCCGAGTAGGATTCCGGGATTGAATGACTGTGACGAGCTTCAAACTCGCGATTGCTGGGCGTGATGACAAATGCAAAAGAATCAAGGGATTCTATTCCAACATGATCGAGAACCGGCAGATGATTAGCCGTGCTGTGACAGAGCATTTGGACCATTTTCACTGAGAGGATGGGATGTAGCCATTGAAAATGGTGATGCCCTACATACAGCTTGCCATAGAAAGGAGTGACAAAGATTGGATAAAAGAAGTAGAAAAGCAGAGATTCGAAAGGAACACAGCACCTCCATACACTTATCTGAAATTCCCATCATTGAATTACATGAGTAACTCTATCTTTATTTTCTGTTTAAATTTATTATTATTATTTGAAAATCCAATAATCTCTTAATATAGTTGAATCCGCCTGACTGGGATTTATAAGATGACCATAGCTTGCTTCATACCAACAATCTCTGTGGGATCGACCCTTACTCACGTAAAGTATTACTTGGACGACCCAGTACACTTGCTGGTTAGTTGTGCGGAGTTATGACTAAGTGTGATTCATGTTTGAGAGCACCAAGTCTTTGGAGCCATTGTTGATGATCACAATTTCGGGCACCAGCATGTTGTTTTGGTTTATCTGTCCGATTTGATGCTTAGTTGTTTTCTGTGTTTCGCTGCAGTGTCAATGTCTGCTGAGGTGACCGGACTTGAGGGTTTGTATAACACCTTTTTGGCTGGTAGTGATGATGATTCCATTACCCCTACTTAAGAGACCGCTGCCAACAACGTCGTTGAGCTGGAGGTCCAATCCCAGTCAGCCCAGGAGGAGGGGCCCGAGGCCAATGTCTCTTTGGGTCCTCGGCTAGAGGCGGGGGATGGCTCAGGCTCACGACCTGACGGGGCTGGGAAGGAAGGCGATAATCCAAAGAAAAAGAAATCTCTTGCCAGTCTTGAATTTGAAATAATTGAGGAACCAAGGAAAAAGAGACCGTCTTCCAGCCCGGAGGGGGTTCTCACCGTTATGGATAAGAACTTTGATGCCGGGAACTTTATCGATTCCCAGCTACTTCCCGGCACGGAGGACTTCTTCTATGGTGGGGACCTTGCCTCGCAGGCGAGGTGGATGTATCGCTGCTTGCTTCGAGGTGCCGCGGTTGCGAGGAAGGCGGAATCCGCTTTGGCGGGGGCACAGACTCTGGAAACGAAGCTTGAGTCTTCAGTCAAGGCCAACTCCAAGTATAAGGATGAAGTGAAACTGCTTTGGGAGCAATTGGCTGCTGCCAAGGAGAGGGCCAAGACGGCCGAGGAAAAGGCTAAGGCCGCTAAGAAGGAAGCCGAGGCTGCTGAGGAGAAGGTGAAGACTGTTGATGCTTCCGTGGCACATCTCACTGAGCGGGAGCTTACTTTGGAAGGTCAGCTTAATGTTGCTCAGGGTCGGGTGGTCACATTAGAGAAGGAGCGTGATGAGGCTCTCTCTTCAGCGAAGACTGCTCAGAATGAAGCTGCTGAGTTCAAGAAGAAGTATAAGGACACCGTTAAGCAGGGAAGAAATGTTATCTTGATGACCGAGGAGGCTCTAAAGGCATAAGTAAAGCTCCTTGCCCCCGAGTTTGACACCTCCACCGTTGGCGTTTTCAAGACCATTAGAGATGGCAAAATTGTTGATATACCGAAGAAGTGACTTATGTGTATTTGAAACTCATGTACTTTTGTGACTTGTATTCCTTCCTTATAATCTTGTCAAACTGTTTGAATTTGTTCGCCGTTGGTTTGGTGACAGTGTTTATTTTCCGTCTTGTCGGCGTTTACTTTTCGTTATTTTGTTTACCGTTTGCTGGCATTAACTTATTTGTTCATGAATGTTTCGTCGTTTAGTTGGTAACTCGCGAAGCCAGGTTATGGCCTTTACCGTTTTAACAGCCGCACGTTAGGGCATTTGTTGCTTTTGTGATCCCCGGGGTGATCAGCCCCGAGACCGTTTATTCGTTATGGTGCCTTAATAACAAGCTGTGTGAAAAGCAAATAATAATAAAGGGGTGGCGAGTAGCATTGGTAACTGATTTGAATGTAACATGATAGCAAATATGACAAGTAAAAATTGGCAAGTGAATTGTCATAAAGTGCTCTTACTAAATTGGCGAGTCTATTCTACGAGTAGAATCTTCTCAGATTATTCGCGTTCCACGTTCTCGGGATTTCCTTGCCGTCTAACCGTTCTAACTTGTAGGCGCCCTTACCAGTCACCTCTTTCACCCTGTAAGGGCCTTCCTAGTTAGCCGTCAGCTTTCCTTCCCTGGGGATCAGGACCCCAATATCATTGCACCTTAGGACCATGTCGTCCCGCTCGAACTCTCTCTTGAGCACCTTGGCATTGTAATGTAATGCCATTCTTTGCTTTAGTGCTGTTTCTGATAAATGGGCCATCTCCCTGGCCTCATCCACCAAATCCTTTTCCATGACCTCTTCAATTCCCTCAAATAGTAGTCGCGGGCTCGGCTCACCGATTTCTACGGGTATCATAGCATCCACCCCATAGGTGAGTCGGAAAGGTGTTTTCTCGGTGGCCAACTGTTGGGTTGAGCGGTAGGATCAGAGAACCGAGGCTAGCTCATCTGCCCATGCTCCTTTCTTTTGGTCAAGTCGCTTCTTTAGGCCTTGCAAGATGACCTTGTTCGCGGCCTCTACTTGTCCGTTGGTTTGGGGATGCTCAACTGACGAGAACTTTTGCTTTATGCCCAATCCGGCTAGGAATTCTCCGAATTTTTTATCAGCGAACTGAGTCCCGTTATCTGAGATCACGACTTCTGAGATTCCAAATCTTGCTATTACGTGACTCCACATGAACTTTCGACAATTGGATGAGGATATGCTGGCCAACGGCTCTGCCACTATTAGGTACTTGACTTGCCCTGGTCCAACCGGGAAGGGTCCTACTAGGTCAATTCCCCATTGTGCGAAAGGTCGGGAAGGCGTGAGGAGGCTGAGTTCAGTTGCTGGCGCTTTGTGGAAGTTGGAGTTTCCCTAGCATCTTTTCCACCTTCTCACGAACTCTTTAGAGTCCGTAATCATGGAAGGCCAGTAGTATCCAGCTCTGATGAGCTTCCTAGTTAGGGCCTTCCCTCTGATGTGGTGACCACAGCATCCTTCGTGGACTTCCCGAAGGACGTACTCCGTTTGGTCGGGGCGCAGGCATTTTAGCAGTGGTCGGCAAAGTCCTTTTTTAAACAACTAGCCCTGTATGATTGCATACTTGGCCGCTTTCCGCCTTATCGTTTTGGCCACCTTCTCGTCGCTGGGGAGCCTTGCCTTCTCCAGAAAATCAATGATCGGGTCTATCCAAGAAGGTTCTGATTGGGTCAGCTGCAAGACCACCGCTGGTTCCTTTACCAAACTTTGAATGAGAGTCCGGTTGCCCATCCCTGGTTTTGTGCTTGCTAGCTTGGACAGGAGGTCTGCCCGTGTGTTCCTTTCTCTCAAAACGTGTTGGATCGTGACCTCCTCGAATTGTTTGCTTAACTCTTTGACCTTCTCCAGATACTTTTGTAACAGTGAGTTTCTGGCTTGGTCGGTCCCATTGATTTGAGAAGTAACGACCTGCGAGTCACTGCACACTTCTAGTCATGTGGCTCCAACTTCCTTAGCCAGGATTAAGTTACCCAGAAGGGCATCGTACTCCACTTGATTGTTTGACATCAGAAATTCGAACTTGATCGATTATTCATAAACGACTCCAGTCGGGCTTTCCAAGATTATCCCAGCTCTGCCGAACGTCTGGTTGGAGGCTCCATCTACATGGAGCTTCCATCGTTTGCTCGGTGTCTCGGTTGGGTCTCCCGTTACTTCTACCAATAAGTTGTCCATGGCCTGCGCTTTGATCGCGTGCCTGGGTTCATACTTCAAGTCATATTGAGATAGCTCGATAGCCCAGGTCGTTATTCTTCCCGCTATGTCGGGTTTCTAGAGCACCTGGCAGATTTCCTGGTCTGTCCTCACGACTACTTGATGACCTTGGAAGTACTGTCGTAATCTGCGGGAAGAGGTCAGGAGCGCGAGTGCTAGCTTCTCTAACTTGCTGTACCTTAGTTTCGCTTCTTTTAGTGCTTTGCTCACAAACTAGATTGGTTGTTGGGTCTTTCCTTCTTCTCATACCAGGACTGCCGCTGTCGCTTCATCCGTTATGGCCAAGTACAGGTATAGTGGTTCCCCGTCCTTGGGCTTCCTGAGGACGGGTGGTGTTACGAGTACTTCCTTAAAATGCTTAGACGCCTCTTCACATGCCGGCGTCCATTCAAACGCTATCCCCTTCCTCATCAAGTTAAAAAATGGTAGGGCTTTAGCAGTCGACGCCCTGAGAAAACGAGACAGCGCAGTGAGCCTTCCTGCCAACCTCTGAACGTCTTTAATGCATCCTGGACTCTTCATTTGGAGTATTGCTTCACACTTTTCCGGGTTGGCCTCCACCCCTATTTGGGTTATCATAAACCCCAGGAATTTTCCTGCTTCCATGGCAAAGGCACACTTAAGTGGATTGAGCCTTATGCCATGTTGCCGAAGGGAAGCGAACACATTCTCTAGATCGCTTATGAGCTCCTCAGGTCGGGTGGTCTTTACTAGAATATCATCTATGTATACTTCCACTGTTTTTCCTATAAGGTTGCCGAATATCTTGTTCATCAACCTTTGGTATGTGGCCCCAGCATTCTTCAGCCCGAACGGCATTACTTTGTAGCAGTATATTCCCCCTGGCATTATGAACGCCGTTTTTTCCTCGTCTGGCCGGTGCATCGGTATCTGATTGTAGCCAGAATAAGCGTCCATGAAACTTAGATACCGATATCCCGCCACCGCATCAACGAGCGCATCTATGTTGGGGAGGGGGTAGGAGTCCTTAGGACATGCTTTGTTAAGATCGGAATAATCCACGCACATCCTCCGTTTCCCATTGTGCTTTCTGACCAGAACTATGTTCGACAGCCAAGTCAAGTAATCGAGTTCTCAGATAAATCCCGTTTCAAGAAGGCTGGCCATCTGCCTGGCCACTTCCTCTACCCTTTCTTGTGACATTTTCCTTCTCCTCTGAGCTATTGGCTTGGCTTCTGCCTTAATGGCCAAATGATGTGACATGAGCTGAGGGTCTATCCCTGGTATGTCGGCCGGCATCCAGGCAAATAGGTCGCCGTTAGCTCTGATCATTTTCATTAGAGGTTCCTTCAGGTCGTGTGGGAGGTTTCTGTTCACGAAAGTGAACTTCTCCTCTGAGTTGCCAACCCTGAACCTTTCCAAGTTCCTTTCTGGCTCGGGTCTAGGGTTGTCGTTGACCCTTGCATCCAGGTCGGCGAGGAACATTCCCGATGCCTCCTTGGAATTCTTCCTTAAGGAGAGACTGGCATTGTCGTAGGCGACTGCCGTTTCCAAGTCTCCCTTTATGGATCCCATGGATCCGTCATCAGCAATGAACTTCATTATCAACATCTTTGTACTGATCACTGCCCCGAGATCGTTGATAGTCTTTCTTCCCAGGATGACGTTGTAGGCCGTGGAGTCTCGCAGAACCACGAACTCCACCATTACCGACCTTCACCCCTGTCCTAGTCCTACGGAGACCGGTAGGGAGATTATCCCGTCGAGCTTGATAAAGTGGTTACCCAACCCTACTACACCGTGCTGGTGAGTCCTTAAATCAGCATCCTGGAGACCCAAAGCATCGAACACATTGCGGAACATGATATTTGAGTCGGCGCCAGTGTCTACGAGGATCCGCTTAATCAGGCCGGTTCCCACTCTGGCCGTGGTGATCATGGGAGGGTTCTCCGCGACCTCATCGAACCACTGGTCCTCTGGACCGAATGATATGGACAGAACCCTCTAGGAGCCTCGCGCGGGGGATGAGGATATTACCAAGACTTTGGCGTCCTTCTTGTGTGCCAATCTCGACCTTGAAGCCACGTCTCTCCCTATTACCATGTTTACTATGGTAAGGCCGTGCGTTATCCTCTGGATCTTGACGTCGCTTTACTGCGCGGCTCTTGTCTTCCCCTTCGCGGTCGTGATCCCGTCTCCTCGGCTCCCTGATGAGGTGGGAGAATTCGGCTAGCTTTCCATCCCTGATCACTTGCTCTAGCGCGTCCGTTAGGTCAAAACAATCCTGTGTTTTATGTCCATAGCCCTTGTGATAATCACAATAGAGGTTCTTGTTCCTCCTGGTTCTGTCCTTTAGAGGTCAGGGCTTCGACAGAATTTCCTTCTCAGCTATCTGTTGATAAACTTCTACGATGGGGACGGCGAGGGGGTGTAGTTGGTGAATTTCCCAACACAGGGAAACAACTTGAATATTTTGGTTGGCCCGCCGTCTCTGGCGTGATCTTTTAGCATTTCCTCGCCACCGTGCTGCCGAGGTTGATTGTAGGCAGGCTGCCGCTTGTTGGCAGCCACCACTTGACTGACTTTTTCATCGTTGATATATTCCCTAGCCACGCTTTGGATTTCTTGCATCGTCCACACCGGCTTCGTGGTGAGATGCTTTTTAAAATCCTCATTCAGAAGTCCATTCGTTAAGCACAGACTGGCCACCGAATCGGTTAGGTCGTCAATCTCCAAACATTCGTCGTTCAACCTGTCTAGGTATTTTCTGGTCGGCTCTCCAGACCTCTGTGTCACCCCAAGTAGGTTGATCGGGTGTTTCACCTTTGCAATGCGGGTGGTAAATTGGGCTAAGAAAGCGCGGCTAATATCTGAAAATTTGGCAACAGAACCCTGCGGGAGGCTGTTAAACCACCGTATCGCAGATCTTGCTAGAGTGACCGGGAAGGCGCGACACCTCACCTCGTCGCCTACCCCCTCCAAGTTCATTCTGGCCTCAAAGACCGTTAGATGCTCTTGGGGGTCTTGAGTTCCATCGTACCTCATGTCCGTTGGCTTATCAAAGTGCTTTGGTAGTCGGACCTCGAGGACGGAATGATGGAACGGGGTTGCGCCCATTATCACGGGTCATCGCGTTCCCTTCGGCCTTTCTCCGTCGTCTTCCCGATCTCGCTCAGTGGCGCGTCTCCCTTGAGGCCGGGTGTATATCACGGGGTCACGCCATCTTCTTGGACGATCCCGATCCTCCCAGGTACTTTCAGATTCAAATCGCGGGCTGGGCGTGCGCCGGGAGCAACTTCTCTAAGGAGTTCTTCCACGTCGCTCAAGAGACCGGGAATAGTTTGGTTCGAGAGTTCGTTGACGATGTTCCTGATCTGCCAGCTGGCGTTCCAGGTTCTGCACCCTATGACGCAATTCCTACATTATTCTGGTGCTATCGCTACCTGTTCCCCCAAAGGGGCGTCTCTCTTGGGATCGTGAAGACGGCTCGGGTCGTCACAGAGGGGACCTTATGCTCTCTCGGGAGGAAGCCACGAAGGCTGCCCCCTGGGCTCGACACCACCGCCAGGCTCTACTGGACCTAGTATGCAGTCCATTTAGGCATTCCCACAGACAGTACCAATGTTTGGAAGCTCGAGGACCGGACAATTCGGGGAGATCCCTCGGATGGTGATAAACCCCAATTTTGTGGTTTATCTTGTGCTTAATTTGGGGGTTTTGTCAATATTTCTCGCACTTATTCACAAGAAATACATGGTTTTGTGTTCACTTCCTAATATTGCTCCATGATAGAAAACATGCTTATTTTGCCTTAGAATTACTATATTTTAATCCTCTTTATTGCCATTCGATGCCGTGACGTATTTGTTGAGTGATTTCAAAATTAATAGGGTGAGAATGGCCTAGAAGAGAGAAAGAAAGCATGCATAAGAGGAAGGAACATGAAGATTTGGATTTTGGGAACTGCAGCACCGATGCGCACGCACACATCACGCGCACGCGTGGATGTGGATAGTTGGAAGCGGCGCCCAAGGATGGACGCATCCGCGTAGGCCAAAGAATTCTAACCAACGCGCACGCGCACTTGACGCACACGCATGGATCACAAAGGCAATCGGCACGCACGCACGCATGGCACGCACGCGCGGGAAGCTGTACGTGACCTCATTAAAAGAAATCGTGCCTGGCAATTTCTGAGGCTCATTAGGCCCAATTTCAGCTGTTTCTGCATGGAAAAGACCCAAGGATGCTAGGGAGAAGGGGGGATCAATCATTTTGACACTAAGACACATTTTCTAGTTTTTTGGTTCTTTGTTCTTCTAGAGAGAGAAACCCTTGTTCTTCTCTAGATCTAGCTTTAATTTGATCTTCCCTTGTTGAATCCGAATTGGATTTTGTTAATTACTAGTTTTGATTGTTTAATTTGAATTCCTCAGTATACTTTTGCTTAGATCTTGTGTTAGTTTATAGATTTTTGTCAATTGTCACTTTATACCCATTACATGAATGTTGTGAATCTTGACTTGTTGATGTTACATTGATGATTTCTATGCTTAATTGTGTTGTTTGAGTGATTGTAAATTGATATTTATTAGTGGGTATTTGTTAATTTCAATCCAATTGCAAATTGAACATGTCTTTTGTTAATGCTTACCATGTGTTTGATGAATTATTTACCTTAATTATGGAGTAGTTCTTTCTACTCTTGGCTTAGGCCAAGGGAATTGGGTAAACTTGAGTCGTTGGGTCTAATGAATTTGATGATTTGGGAACCCTTAGTGGTCAATTTGATAGCCATTGACACTAGCCTACTACTAGGTTAATTAGTAGTGAGGTCAGACCTTATGGGTAGATGTTGACCAAACCATTTAACATACTTCAAGTATAGAAGTAGACTTCATGGGTTTGGTTCCTCATAATTGTCAAGATATGGTTATTAGACAAGGATAGTGACCCCAATTCCCATGCCTAGCCAATAGTTGCTTTTATTATTCATATTTGAAAACCCAAATTCTTAATTGTCTTGCTTTAGTTATAGTTCTTGTTTAGTTGAGAGTAGAATTAAATTGAATGTTGTCTTCTTAGTTTGAAATTGCTCACATCTTACTCAGTTATTTGAATTAATTCCTTGCAATTTAGATTACTTGTTTGCTAAGATTCCTAGTTTACTTTCTTGCCCATGACTTACAACCCCGGATTTCTAACCAATGTTGAGGCACATGTTTGCCCATTCCTTGTGAGACGACCCGAGGTTTGAATACTTCGGTTACTTTATTGGGATTGAACTTGTGACAACCAAATCCTTTCTAAATTTGATCCTAAAGGATTGTTATTGGTAGAGCTATACTTGTAATGCAACTTCATTGAGAAATTCTCTTCCAACGTGATTCCCTCGATCATCAGATGGTAAGGTGGGGTTTCTGCCTGGTTCAGTATTGCGGAGATGGAGCTGGAGCAACCGACTTTCCGAGTTCTTGGTGTGGAGAGGGGGTGTCACCTGTAAAGACACTTCGACGCCCAAGTCAGTGTGGTGTACAGGTGGTAAGGGAGAAAAGTTGTGATGACGTACCTTAGGGGAGGGGTAGGACCCTCCCCTTATATACCTTGTCAATGGGGCGGGCCCCACAAGGGAAGGCCTCCTTCCAGGAAGCTTCGCTTCCCATAGTTGTCAAGCAGCTGGCAGCAAGAACATGTGTTCGAGCCGGGGACCGAGCGATTCGTAAGCGCTGACCCGACCATGTAGGCCGATTAGTTGCGGGTCGAGCGGTAACTCTACTCAGCTGGGCTGGGCCGTAACATATACATAAAAAATTAATTATAAAATATTTATTATGTATTTATATATAATTATATATATTATTTATTTTTTTTAATATATATTTTGTACTTATACGAATGGTTATATTTTATATATAATAATAATAATAATAATAATAATAATAATAATAATAATAATAATAATTATTGTTAAATATGATTAATCTTTAAAATGTCTAGTTATCAAATTAAAATACTAAAATATTAATTTAAATAATAATGTATAATTTAGAATTTTATTTTTTTAAGTTTTATATTTAAAAAATTGAATAATTCTTTTCTTAACAATATAATCGAAATATCTCTTTCTTTTATATATATATATATATATATATATATATATATATATATATATATATATATATATGTCACTAAATGATCATTTAAAAATTTACATCCCATACAATTATTAGCTATTGATGATATTTATAGTTTAAAAAGTTTTTTTCAATTACTGCAGTTATTATAGAAAAAACTAAAACTAATTTTAAAAGAAGAAACATCAATAAATAATATTTTTTCGAATCAATTTTTAAGGAAGAACACTAATCTCATTTAAATTTGAAAATAGATCATTATAACACACATCTAATACAAAGTTTTCAAATTGAATATCAAATTCTAAAAGTCAAGTAACATATTGTTGTGGAGTCAAAGTAAATAATTT
The DNA here is from genome assembly GCF_014773155.1 of Arachis stenosperma. Classification (NCBI taxonomy): domain Eukaryota; kingdom Viridiplantae; phylum Streptophyta; class Magnoliopsida; order Fabales; family Fabaceae; genus Arachis; species Arachis stenosperma. The sequence continues at coordinate 13,982,285 of NC_080377.1, forward strand.
AATGAGGACAAATAAATATTATTATCATGTCCGACTAAAAAAAAATTTAAATTATAGTGGGACGCTTGATCCCACACCAATACAAGTAGATCCGTCCCTCCAACAATCTTTATAATTTTATAAAATTTATAATAAAATTTTTATCATACTAAAAATATTAAAATTAATAGAGACTATTCTTTTTCAAATTTAAAATACCCATATTTAAAAGTTAAAATTTTAAATCTGTACATCTTTTTGTTTTTAGAATATTATATTTAATTTATTCTATTTTTTTTACAATAAAATTTAATTATAAAATTTAAAATGATGTAAGAAGTCAATTAGAAACTATAAATATAAAAATTTAATTACAAATTTAATAAAATTATAGAAATTGACAGAAAGTTTTAAACACTGATAAATTTACTAAAAAAATGAAATTAAAATTGTACCCATAAAAGATATGCTCCATATGACGAAATTATCCAAACCCTAAAAAACTACTTAAAATCTTTACCTTTTTTAAACCCTAATTTTTCTTGTCCCTTTTCTATCCCCAGTACAAATACTACAAGCAACACAATAATGTTATAAAATTATGAAAGACTAATTCAATCAAAGAACTAAATCTTAAAAATTTTGTTTTGATTTGATAATTTTTTTTATCATCAACCATGCAACAAAAGACTCTGACAACCTTGTAATATTGATTGAGAGGATCAAAAGAGACAGCAATAATGGCAGTGTAGAGAAAGCAATAGTGGCAGGGTCGCAAGAAGCTAACATAGCGGTAGAAAAAAAGGGTTGCAGATGACGAGGGAGTGATAGTAGTGGCCGACTATGATGCAAACAAGGCCATGGCTAACTCCAATGACAGAAAAATTTGTAGTAGAGGATGGTAGGAGGGAGGAGGAGGGTAGAGCTGGAGTCGGAAAGGAAGAGATTGTCATGGCAGAGGGAGTAGCAAATGACAGTGAATATGAATTTGAGCAAGTGCTTAACCTTCAGTGTCTATCTCCTATCAGCACAAAACGTAGCAAGACATTTATTAATGACCTTTGCTTGATCAAGGTTAGCTTCTGAAAAAAGAATGTGGTCATCCGCAAAGCACATATGAGATAACTTCGACCCATCTCCTTTTATATGGATGGGCTTCTAAAATCCGTGACCGACAGCTGCATTGATGAGTTGAGAGAGCCTTTCAATACAAAGGACAAAAATATAAGGAGAAATAGGGTCTCCTTGTCTAATACCTCTCGCAGGAGTGAATTCATTAAGATCCTCACTATTTTATAAGACTCTCATTCTAACATTAGAAATGCAGTGAAGAATGAGATTAATGGTATAGGAAAGGAACCCGATGTCTTTAAGGGTGTCTTCCACAAAACTTTTCTTAAGCCTATTATAGGCTTTTTGAAGGTTAATCTTAATAGCCATCCAATCTTTTGAGCTTTTTTATTTCCCATGAAATAAATCATCTCTTGAGCAATAATGATATTATTAGAACTATGTCTGCCGAAGACAAAACTGCATTCGGTAGGCTGGACAATCTTATTCATAAGCCTGCGCAATTGATTAGCATGAATCCTGGTAACCACTTTATAAAAAATATTACAACGACTAATAGGACGCATTTGTCTGACCCTAGTAACAGGGTCAATTTTAGAGATCAGTGTAAGGTTCCACATCGGTTGGGGAGGAAAACGAAGCATGCCTTATAAGTGTGTGGATACCTCTCCCTAGCATGACGCATTTCGACGAGTGAGTGTGGGGGGTTTCGGTTATCATCCCTAACGTCAAAGGCAAAATCGTGAGGCCTTATGTGCTAAAGCGGACAATATCGTGCTAGTGGGTGGTCTGGACTGTTACAGATGATATCAGAGGCGGAGTCCGGATCGATGTGTCAGCGAGGGCGCTGGGCTCCCTTAGGGGGGTGGATTGTAAGGTCCCACATCAGTTGGAGAGGGAAAAGAAGCATGCCTTATAAGGGTGTGGATACCTCTCCCTATCATGACGTGTTTTAACGAGTGAGTGTGGGGGGTTTCGCCTATCATCTCTATCGTCAAAAGCAAAACCATGAGATCTTGTGTGCCAAAGCAGACAATATCGTGCTAGCGGGTGGTATGGGCTGTTACAATCAGAGTGATAAGGTTCATTAATCTATCAAACCTTCCTTGAATCCAATACAATATGTTGCACCAGAGAATACAAATCCATTCCAACATAATCCCACTGGCTTTGATAAAAAATGGGTTGAATGCCATCTCTCTCTGGCACTTTAAGACTTCCCATATTAAAGGTCATCAACAAGATCAGAGAAGATACTTTATTCCATCTTCTTCTAACTATAGTTGATCCGTGAAAGTATTTCATGTTACAATCTCCAACCGCGATTTACTTGCACCTAGATTTTTGGTACCATAAAAATTCTTTATGGGCCAACACCTCTTTATATTCACTCCAGAGCTGTTTTTGAAGATTCTCAAGGAAATAATTATTGCTAGTAGCCAATTTGAAAGCAATGCCTTGAAGTCTTCTTAATATAGTTCTTTTGTTCTTGAAAATGTACCCAAACACATTAGTATTCTAGTCTCTAAGGTAGCGTTTGGTGGAGAGACAGAGACGGAAAGACTGAGACTGAGAGACAGAGACTAAGAGACAGGGATTGAAATAAATCTCAGTATTCTGTTTGGTGTAAAATGGGAGACAGGAATTGAAACAAAAATGAAACTCTAATTTAATTTTCACAAAGGGTAAAATTGAAATTAATTAATTGAAATGAAAGTATTTTAGGTATAAAATGTTATTAAAGTTTTAGTCTTCATCTCTAAAAATTTCAGTCTCCTGTGTCCCTACGTTTTGGAGGTACTGAAATACTGAAATTTTAGAGACAGAGACAGAAATTTTAGTACCCTTCTCTGAACTAACAAATACAATACTGAGTTTCAGTCTCTCAGTCTCTGTCTCAGTACCTCAAAACAAACGCTACCTAAGAGAATTCTTGAAACTCACAGTACCACTAGTCCAAGAGGAAGAGACATCCCGGAAATTCATGACCAAATTATTGAAATTCGGGTGTGACAGCCAAGCCGCCACAAATTGAAAAGTTCGCTGATTCCTGTTATGTATAGAAGTAGCATAAGGTTGCAGGCAGATGGGGGGTATGGTCGGCAAATGCTTCAAGATCCCTTCCAGGAAAGTTAATTGCTAATCTAAATTACTCGAGTCTCGATCCAATCTCTCGACAAAATTCCCCCTTTTCTAAGTGAACGACCAACCAACAAAATCCAGATCAACCAGCTCGCACTCAGAGACGCATCTTTGGAAGTCAGAGCACGCATTATGCGTAGCATTCACAGAATCCCCTTGACGCTCATAGGCATGGAGGATACCATTAAAGTTACCTAATAAACACTAAGGAAGGTTTATATTTCCATCCAGGGATCACAGCTTGTTCCAGAGATTCCTTCTACTGATGCGTTTGGGGCTTCCATAAACCATAGAGAGGAGCCGAGGAATCAAATCAACACCAATAACCTAGAGATGAACCAACTGGCAATTTTGCTCTTAGACATCAATTCCATGTACCAGAGTCCCAAAGGCACCAGACACCACCAGAATGTCCATTGGCTTCGACAATGAAGGAGCTATCAGAACCAATTTTATTTTTGATCTGTAAACCATGCACTCACTAATTTGAGGTTCTAGCAAAATCATGAAATTAGCATCATACTCCTTTCTGAGGTCTTTGATGAGAGAGTGGAAAGTTTTGCTATCGGCACCCCGGCAATTCCAACAATAACATTCATGATAACAAACTAAAAGGAAAGAAGTCACCAATGACTAAATCAAACCTGGGCATGAGGCCCTGACTTGTCGTGTTTCTTACCCAGGGAATTATCCCTCTTTTTTCTTTCTTGTCACTAGAATCAAGCATAATCACATCTGTAGGTCTTCTAAGGTATTTTCCGGCATTAAGGTCCCCACGAGAGTCAGCTGAGAGCCAGAGGAACTTGCATTAATAGTAAATGATTATTCTTTACTGCAAAACTTTCCTAACCAGAAAGGCTTGCTTCATAGCATCATAAGCTTTATATTGTTCCTTTTGAAGATGTCACATATAATTTATCACTACCCCTTTCATGTCTTTTGCTTTTGGAGATTTCTTCTTTGGAGTCACAGGAATAGGGATCTTGGAACCTTCAAGAGAGGGAGGTGGAACCTTGCTATTAGGTTTAGAGGTGGGTTTCACCCCTTTCTCAGTACTGTGGGCATCAGTTTTGTTATGAAGGCCCTTTTTACTACTTTGTGAGTTTTTACCGGCTCCAACCTGTAATATTTTTTTTAGTAGATTACCTTTTATTGTTCACAACATGGGCTTTTCAAGGACCAGGCCCATTAGAAATATTCAAGGCCACGATGACATTCTCATGCATGGAATTCTTAGACGGAGTGTCCGTTTCTTCCTCGTGCAAGATATTTCGCGAGCCGTTAGCATTAATGGGCATATCTCCCTCATCATCTCTTTCGTGATTTATAGGAAGATCTTGATCAATCATATCTTCGATCTTTCCTTAATTATTCAGGATATTTTTTTGCCTAATATGGCGTTCGACTAATATCCAAGGCCCAAAATTAGGAGGAGCTTGATTTCCTCAAGGATCACTTTCAATTTCTTGGTTCTTTCCATTTTGGTTATCATTTTCACTGGGGATTTGGTCTCGAGAGTCTACTTTATTTTTTTTTCACGGTCGACCTCCTGGTTTACCGTCTTCTCCATCAAATTATCAGGACATATATTTGTCTGATGAACATATTTGTATTGGTTGGTTGATTCTTCTCAACACATGGAGTAGCAATCTCTATGTCTTTATTTACTTGATTCAAGTCAACGTTAGATCTAATTCTAACTCTTTTAGTATTACGTTGCACCAAATCTTTTTTTCTGTTTAAAAATTCTAGTAGAGCCTTCTTTAATCATGACGGTTCAAATGGTGATTAATTAAAAAAAAAAATATATAAACAAAATATTAAAATAATAAATATATTTAACCTTTTACTTTTTTAGAACATAGAAAATTAATTAGGACAAAGTAACTAAAGCGCCATATAATAATTTTTAGAAGAAATTAAAAAAATAATAAATACGTCTTTGACTTTTTGGCTCATAGATATTTATATTCTTAAAGATTAAGAAAATATATTTAAATTTTTAATTTTTTCAAAAATTCTATGAGACAGATTAGTGCAGTCTATCAAACCCAAATGAACATAAGATCAATATGTCTAAATTTTAAAAAGATCGAAAATTTAAATATATTTTTAAATTTTTAAAAAATTTAAATGCCGGCAGGTCAAAAGGTCTTAAAATTCTCGTATTTTATATATTTGATATAAAAAAAGAAAAAGAAAAAGAAACGGAATCGGAAAAAAGTTGTGCTTATTTTGCAGTGTTCCCAGTTACCGGCGAGTTTGGACTGGCCGCAATCGTCGTCGCCAGCCTTCTGTGCTTCCGCCTCTGCCAGTCTACAGAGACCCGAAATTATCTCAATTCCAACATTCAAACATTCGATATTGGTTTCTCCAATTCAATCTAAGAAATCTGTGATCCTCTCTCGAGTTGGGGTTTATCTCAAAACCCAAAATCAAACCCAATCATGGAGGCATTGGCGTCAAACCCCCGAAGAAGCACTGCCTCCAACAAACAGCAACAAGAAGCGAAGATTCCGAAACCCCAACGACCGAACCAATTTCCATCACACCGGGACGCGGTGCACGTGTCCCCAAATGCGAGAAAACTGTGCGAGCTGCTGACGCGAACCCCTCCTAACGACATCGAAACTGCCCTAACTAACTGTGGGATCCGGCCTTCCCACGATGAGGTCCACGAGGTCCTCGGGCTGTCCTACAGCGTGCCGTCGTCGGCCGTGAAGTTCTTCCGGTGGGCCGGGCAGCTTCAAAAGCACTCGGGCCATGCCTGGAACTTGATGGTGGACCTGTTGGGGAAGAACGGGGTGTTTGAGTACATGTGGGACGCCATCAGGTCCATGAAGCAGCAAAAGCAGCTGGCATTGCCCACCTTTGTCTCCGTTTTCGAGAGCTACTGCACTGCTGGCAGGTTCAATGAAGCCTTTATGAGCTTCGATGTTATGGACAGGTACGGCATTCAGCCCGACGTTGTTGCCGTCAATTCCCTCCTCAGCGCCATCTGCCGCGAGGACAATCAGACAACCGTCGCATTGGAGTTCTTCCATAAGATCAAGGGCAAGATTCCGCCCGACGGGGATACTTTCGCCATTTTGCTGGAGGGCTGGGAGAAGGAAGGAAATGCCGCCAAGGCCAAGAGCACGTTCGGCGAGATGGTGGTTAGAATTGGTTGGGATAGGAAGAACATGGCTGCCTACGATGCTTTCTTGATGACATTGGTTCGTGCATTGCAGGTTGATGAGGCTGTCAAGTTCTTGAAGGTGATGAAGGACCATGACTGCTTCCCAGGTTTGAAATTCTTTACCAATGCTCTTGATATTATCATCAAGCAAAACGATGCGGCTAATGCTGTCATTTTGTGGGATGTCATGCTTGAGAGTGCCTTGGTAGTGCCTAACTTAGTAATGTACAATGCTGTCATTGGCTTGCTTTGCAATAACAATCAGATAGATCACGCCTTTCGCCTGCTCGATCAGATGGCGTTTCAGGGTGTTTTCCCTGACTCCCTCACTTATAACATTGTTTTTGAGTGTTTGGTGAGGAACAAGAAGGTTCATGTGGCCGAGAGGTTCTTCAACGAGATGGTGAAGAACGAGTACCCGCCCACCAGTACCAACTGTACCTCGGCCATTGCAATGTTCTTTGATCGTGATGATCCTGAGGCAGCGCAATCGATTTGGACTTACATGGTTGAGAATCATATTAAGCCGCTCAGTGATGCTGCCAATGAGGTGCTACTTGGTCTTTGTCAGCTGGGCCGGCTCTCGGAGGTGAAAAGGTCAGCGGAAGACATGCTGGATTGGAAGATCATGATATATGAGTCCACAATGGCAAAGTTGAAGGATGCATTCTATAGAGATAGTAGGACTGCGAGGGACAGATATGACAGTCTGTCCAGGAGGTGGAAAGCTCATGGCAAATTGTAATTTAGACAAACCTTTTCTTTTTGTGTTGAACTTTTCAGTATATAGCCATCACTGACTGAGATAGTGTTAAATGAGTTTTATCCTTTCACTCCCTCGCAGTAAGCCTTTCCCTTTGAAATTCTTTTGCATCGGGAGTTATTTTTGCTGTCTATAGTCTTTTCTTCCATTCATATTACATGTTTATGTTAAATGTTTACAGGTGGTCATTATTCTTGATTCTTCTGTCTTCTACATGTTCATGAGGTTGGTATTTTTGAAGTTGGCAACAGTGCTACTTGAGATGAACTTCATTGAGGCTCCTGAATTGTAGTTTCTTTGTGCGTGAGGATTTTGAGTTTCCATATATTATGGAGTTACCATAATATGAATTGCTTTGTATGAGTGAATAATTTGCTTTGAAAATAACGTTAGTATTTTAGCTGGAGGTTAAGTCTTCACCTCAATGGTAGGGGGTGATGACTTGTGATGCGGTAGTCACAAGTTCAAATGCTGGAAATAATCTCTCCACTTGTGGTAGTAAGGTTGCAAATAGGCCTACCTTCCTTAAACACCATCCACTGGGAAAACCTAATGCTTTTACAGTTCTGCCCAGCTTTATCTTTCACTTATTCACACTCTGGTTCTCTGGCTTTTTTTTATTTGTATCACCCGTACAACCATGGTGGGGTTTCTATATTTTCATTCTCCAGCAATTTCTCCCTCTTCTTTTGCTCAAAATGCTTTAATATGTGAGCTTACCAAGCTTGGCAATTTTGGTTGCCTTCCATTACAGTTCAGATTGCAGAAGTACTGTGATCTAATACTCATGAAGTATTAAGTTTTACAAAGGGGTAGCAGCATATCTGGTTACTATTTGTTATATGGAATTTTTACTATTTATATGTGGATCTTGAATGCAAACGCCTCATGTATCATGTCCTGTCATTTTTGTTATCACTTGGTGATGCAAATGGGGAACATGGTATTGAGGATCCAACTTTTATAGTTGAAGGATAAAAGCTCCTTTAGTGGTCTGCATGCCACTCTGAGGGTCTTGTTTTCTTTTAAGTTTGGCAAACTTAGAAGGAAAAGTTCAATACCAGGTGGATACCTTAGATATTGTTCTTCAATTTGGAGAGATCATCAATTTATTTTTGCAAGTTTGCCATGCTCTTGAAGAGATTAAGAATTGATTGACAGGAGCAATCTTTCTCCGGAGCCACAGGACTTAACAATAGTCCTTGTCTCTGTTTTGGTTAGTTTGTCTTTATCTTCCATTTTTCTGATCTTCAATTACCTTTGAAAGTCGTCCACAAGATTGTGCTGTAAATGCCAAGCCCAGGCAGTTGTCATTGCAAATATTTGACAAGCATGAGCAGCATTAGATGGTCAACAGTTGGCACAAGGGTTGATGTTTGAATTCTCACATTTTATTCAAGGTTTCCTGTTTAGTTATTCTTGTGATTTGTGAATGTTCGGAACGGTGATCATTCTTATAAAAGCTTTACTTTTACCAAATGTAAGCGTGAGGCACTAGTGCACTAAACTAATGTTAAGTGCGGTCTGTTTATTCGGTTTTCAGTATCAAATTATGCACTGGAATTATCAGTGTTTGTACGATGTTATGGTTCTGTTCTATAGTTCACACATTCATCGCTTAATGCGTGCAGCTATCATTGTAATGTATGATTGAATATGTAGTACAAACTTGCAAGCAAACTGTTATTGGTTAGTAGTTACCTTGGTTTGTTCTATTACACTGCACTTGTGAAAAATTTCATGGATAAAGTTGATTCGTTTCTAGACCTTATTAAGGCTCCTCATAGTTTGCGAATCATTCTGTTAGTTTTGTACCCTTAACATTTATGCGTCTGATAAAGCAATTGCTGCTTTTTTATGTAAAAATGGTCTAACTAAATTCATGTATATATATATTTTTATAAAACATTTGTACTTGATAGAGTGCTTAATCAGGTTTAAAGAAGAGGGGGAATCAGTATATAACTGAGTGTGATTCATACGCGTTACATATCCTAGGCATAAGATTTGCAATGTTTATTTTGAATGTTTAACTCTGGATACAGTCACTTGAAAATAGGAAAACGTTCTTTTGCATCAAGCTTGTTTTTAAAGCAAGGGGGGGAAATGTATATTTACTATTTCTTTAAAATATTTTATGCGAGTGTTTACTACTAAGTCGTAAAGATAAAATGTTATTTGCTAATCTAGAAGTGTGTATAAGGTTGTAAATTGTAATTCTGCCCAAGTAGGAATATGTACTAGTTAATATATGCTTTACGCATGCAAGTGTGGACCCACTTATACTTGAGAACAGAATTTGCTATGAAGGCAGAGTAAGAAGAAGGATTTTGCATCTAGCAATGCAAGTTTGGTATTTTACCTTTTCACAATTAACATATAAACCAAGATTCCCAGTTCATGGTAATATTTGCTATACGGCAATTGAAGTTTCTAATCATATAAACAGTAGGAGAATCATAGTCTCACAGAATTTGAATATATTCTTAACAAATAAACTTGTTTTTTCATTATTTGGAAAAGAGTGTATATTAATCCTCTTTCATATATGTACGAATTTTACATTGAAATGATTAATCTATCTCTTTTTCTCTTAAAATAGTGGAAACAAATTTATCGTTTTAAACCGTAAGATTATTTTATGACATGGTTAGGAATTTAAAATATATGAAAATGCTAGAAAATGAAATGGGATATAGTAATTTGCGCACAGGATCAAATGCTTTAAAGTTGGGAAAGGAATTAAACGAAGATACTAAAACCCCATTGTAAATAGAGTTAAAGAACCCAAATTGTTTATGTGCTTCATGTTCTGAAGCCAAACTGCTCTCTTTTCACCACAACACAGAACAAAACAGAGAGAAAGCAGAGCAGTGGGAAAAAGAATGTTTTAGTCCCTCAAGACTGATTGATTCATGCTCTATGCCTACGGCTTTCAAGAGAAAACTCGATCTCCATCGGCGGCAGGGCCGAACGAACCCCTTGATCTGGCTAGCAGCGATCCTATGCACCATCATAGCCATAGCAGTTGTGATTGCAGGGATAGTAGTTTTCATTGCATACTTGGTCATCCATCCAAGAGTACCTGTGATCAGCATCACCAATGCTCATTTAGACCTTCTGCGGAACGACTACGCCGGCCTCCTCCAGACACAGCTCACAGTCATTGTGAGGGCTCACAATGGCAATGCCAAGGCTCATGCTACTTTCTCTGACATAAGCTTCAACATCAGCTTCCAAGGCCAAGGCATAGCCGTCCTCGTTGCGGATTCTTTGGAGGTTCCTAAGAATAGTACTAAGGATCTTAACTATGTTATTCAGTCTTCTTCCATTCCTTTGACTCCTGATCAGATGGAGAAAGTAGATGATTCTTGGAAGAAGAATGAGATTGCCTTCGATTTCAAGGGAAATGCAAGGACTCGGTGGAGGATAGGGCCTGTAGGATCTGTTAAGTTCTTGTGCCGCTTGAACTGTCAACTCAAGTTCCATCCTTTGAATGGCAGCTACATTCCAAATAGGTGCACCTCAAAATCAAAATGAATCTCTTCTTATTCTCCTCCTTCTTTCATAATTCAACTTACATATTCTTATTTTTCTTGCCTATGTAGATATTATTTCAGCTAATAAAATTCAGTATCTATTCTTAGATTCTTTGCTTTTCAAGTACATTGTCATGTTTTAATATTTCTTCATGTGTAACTCAGCAAACATGTCTCAGTGTTTCATAATATATTTCCGCCATGAAACCCTTCTCCTTTTATTTTTATATTTTAACTAATTTGGGTGGTCGACTAACAATAAAATAGAGTGAAAATTGAAAAGAATTTTTTTTTTTGTTGTACTTAAAAGTGAGAATGTTTGATATATTATTTTGCAGAAATTACAAAATAAGTTCATCTTTTATTTATTTAATTTATTTTATAGTTAATTTTAGCTGGCAAACTTTATTATTATTATTTTTGTTTTCAACTTACACCCAAGTAAGCAAACAAGGAAGAGGGAAAATATTACGAAATTCAAATTGAGAGTTAATAATGAAAGATTCATCCATAAGGAAAAGACAAGTAAAATCCAGATCCTTTCTTCAACGTTGAAAAAGTGTCAATGATTTGCACCTTTTGCTTCTTTTTGGAAACTTTCTAGTGAAGCTTTGCTCCCTCGAGTATATTGTAGGGTAAGTATTAGGTATTTGGCAATACCTTTGTTGTTAAGTTTAATGGTAACACCTATATTGTTTTTAATTCATTTCCCTCTTTTTGGATATCTCTAATATATTAGTATTTTAATATTTCAACTTTCAAGCTTGTATTATATATTGAAAAAAATGAAAATAAAAGTTGTTATGAAATGAGGGACAAACAAAAAGATAATTACTGAAATTGAAAAAAGAAAAGATAAATTAAAATAAAAAAGTTTAAAATTAAATACAAAGAGAATTATTTTATTTTTTTATTTAATTTTTTGATACAATAAGATAGAAACTCACTTAAGATAAATTAAATACTTCTACCTATTTTTTTGATGTAATAAGAGAGAACTTCACTTATCTACACTATGATTTTATCACGAAACTAAAATGGGAGTTTTCACTCAATGACGGCTATAATAATAATTTAAAAGGTATTTATAACATCTTATTAGATTAAAATAAAAAAATCTTAAACTCATTAAAATAAAATCCAATCTAGTAATTAAATAAACAAAATTAAAATACAAAAAATTAAATTTAACATTCTAATACTTAAAAATATAAACTAATAACTACTAAATAATACTTGAACTTTTTATATCACGAACATTTGAAACATGTATTAAAAATATATCATAAAACATATCATATCTTATATTTTTAAAATAAAAAAAACTCAAGACTCAAGAGCCAACAAATTTTATTATTTTTTATCAGCATTTTTAATCATCAATTTAATTCTTTTAGTTTGAACTTATTTTTAATCTACACTTTTAAATATTGATGATTAAATAATAGCACAAAATAATAAATTTTATTCATCCTCTAACATTTTTGTTTTAATATTTTATTGCTATATGTGACTTTTTACTTTTGAAGAGTAAAGTCATTATTATTGAAATATCTATAGCTATATCTTCACTTATTTTATTTATGAAGAAAGCATAATTGAAATTCAAGTATAAGTGTATAACAAAACATTAATAACCTAACAAAAGTGAGATATACATATTTATTGCACTCCCTTTTTCAAATTCAAATTCTTAACTTTCTTTTTAAAATAAGAAAACTAAAGACAAACCTACTCCTTGATTTTGTAGTGTAGGCCACTAAAAATAAAATTGTAAAATGTAAACGTTATGAATTGAATTGTTTGGGCCAAGCAAATGAGAATATGTGGCAACTTAGCTTTTTTTTTTTTTGGTCAGTGGCAACTTAGCTTAAGATGTAGACACATCATACATGGAATGGTAATGACGGCGCTATCGTTGGGCCCCTAACGAATAGGGCCCACTTCGGACCCAAACGTAAAATGGGCCCACTTGAGCCCGATTTCTCGCGGTCGCTGTTCCTACAATCGTGACCATAGAAACTTTGACGATGAAGATTTATTTGAGAAGAATGCATTGGGTGGCATCACGTTCACATCACATCACATCAACTTTGAATGCTTGATATGCTGCTCTTGTTGTTTCTCTCACTATTAAATGCAAACTCACATCGCTCCATTACTGCATTTCTTCTTGAATTCAATTCAATCTCGTTTTCATTCTTCATTCCTCTATCCTCGATAAGCTCGTATAGAAACTTGAACCAAAGCACCTTCAGAAAATTAAAAACGCCATTGAAGAAGTAGTGAACAATTTTGGTGTGCTCAGGTATAAAATTTTCTTAATGCTTGTTACGTTTTACGCTTCTTTATTTATCTCTCCAAGTGTTCTACTATAACTTCGCCATTTTGAAAGTTTAATGAGTCTGAAACTCTTGAGGTCTGAGCTGAGCTTCTTCTCCATTTTCTTTTGATTTAATTTTTTAGTATCCGTTGAAACATTTTGATTTTGAATAAAAAATATTATTATAAAAAGAAAATGAAGAAGGAAAAGGTGTAACTGTAACGTGTAAATCTGGGATGGGCACATGGTTGGTGCAGATCCCTGTTTTCTTGGCTTTTTTGACCTCATTTTAATTACTACCTTCAAAAGTTTTCCATAAGTAGTGCCTTTTTTCCGCTCAAACACACTGCTTTTTCTATTTTACTTTCCCCTAACTTTGCTTATTGCATAATTAATTAATCCCTTCTTAACATAACACGTGACATCTGTGTACCTTATGATGAAGATTAATATGCTTTATTATAATAACGTTATGTAGAAATATAATATTCTCACATGAATGCATATGATCAAACCAAACATTTTGCGTAGCCTTAGATATTTGATATGAGGATACAATTAATTGTTGGAATAACATATATTTGGGATATAATTGGTGAAGAAGAAGGCACATTGGGAGAGTTATTGAAGCAACAGTGTCGTTTCTTTGAAGAAGGAAAAGGATGTTAGTGATGAGGAAAAGACTAGCTTGCTGCACCAGGACATCCAAAATTAGCACTGACTTTGATCATGACCACCAAGCCAGTAAGTTACCATACTCCTCTTAATAAAATATTATTATTATTCAAAAAAAATGTTTATCGTTAATATGACCATATCATCAGGGCGGGACAATCCAAATTAAATCAAGTAACGATAAATGTTGCATATACACGTACATCTTTCTTTTCTAGTATTAAGAAAATTAAGAAAAAATATAAAAAGTTGTCTTTTAGGTTTTAACATAAAAAAAGGTACAGATATGAGTAGAAAATTTCTAGTATGATTTCTCAAAAATAAATAAATGAAATCTCTCCCAAAAATTTGAATGGTTATAGTAGAAAATTTCACTGAAAGAGTTTATATATCACTGTCACTACCTAGTACTATACTAAGTTCCCACGTAAAATAAATAAATGATTGCTTAGTGTCAGTTTAAGAGGAGAGTATAAGCGCCTAAGATTTTCAAAGATTCATGATGTTGCACGTCAATTGATTAGATGCATCTATAGAAGCCAATTTTAGAAGTATACAGCGTAGAATGAATGAAGCGAATGAAGGGTGTAGTGTGTGTACCCCACTTACTGGTTAGTAGCTTGGTCTCTGGGTCAAATGTACATTTATTTAATTGGGTTGTGCCTACTTACTGCCTCTGCAACTCCCCCTGCCACAGGCAAATACAAATTCAATTGAGGACTTTCAAAAATTGAAAACTATGCATACACTGTACTGTATTTTCGAATTTGGATTTGGATGGAGATTGTGGATTGTACCTTTCTTCCCCACCTTTTACGAGCTATTGGATCATATGAAGGAGTGGACTAGTCACCAAAAGAAAAAAAATATGGAGTGGACTCATTTATGCATCCGAAGGTTATAATACTTTCTATGGTTTAAAATAATTGAAAAAAAAACATATAAATAAAATTAATACATAGATTTTAATAAAGTATAATGCTGCAGAAATAGATAAATTACTTCTAAATAAATACGGGTAATTACTGCTTGAGTAATCAATACATTAAATTAAAAACTTTTAGTAAATGTTGGAACATTTAATTTAAAAATATTGGGCTCAACACCAAAAGATTTTATACTTTGAGTTTGAGAATAAAATTAAAACTTTTAGTAAATGTTGGAACATTTAATATGTTTTTTCCTTTTCCCTAAAATGAAAAGTTCTCAGTTCTCACAGTGCTATTTAATTTTTATTCAAAAGGTTAAACACGTATTGATAAAAAGGATTAGCGTCCAATCTCTTAAATCGAGTTGCATGCGACAAACTTGACTAATGCTCTCTTGTGTGATTGTGAACCTGAGTGCCTTATTGTGTGGCATGTCTTCGTGGAAGCATTTCATACAACAACTCTGTACTAAGATTATTTTGTCTAAACATATTTAAGTATTAACTATAACCAACCGCTTATGTTTGTGTTATAGTTTTATTACTTCACATGTCTTTAGATAAACAATTTCTCAACATTTAAGACTGAAGAGGACAGGATAACTAACACATGTTCTATTTTCTTGTCCCTTGTCAATGCTTTCTAAATCGTCCAGCAGAGATGTTTGACCTGCTAAATAATTATTGATGTTGAATATAATGACCTTGGTATAACTCTGACTCCTTATGAGCTCGTGCTTTTAAGAAGCTTGATAATAACTTTGTAAATGCTGCTGAGTAGCTTTTGTTAAATAGCAACAACCAGCAAACCACCCAATTAATTGTTTGACAACTTTTGACACTGGAATGTTTCAGGGATTATGACATATGATGGCCTTGAGAGTTGCATTCTTGACAACCAATCTTCTGAAGATGAAAGCAGAACTAGCAGAGGAGATGGATGTATAACCGATTCATTCAATGACGATGACTTCAGTTGTTCATCCAGTAAAGATACTTTCAGATCATTCTCTTCACAATGTTTGAAAATGAAAAGGGATGACGAACAAGGATCGGAAGAATGGGAACTCTCTCAGAGTCCTCAACATTTTTATGTCAAAGAGAAGCCTGCTTATGCTATGCAGTGTTCGGATGTGGAAGCCATGAGAGAAAAGTTCTCAAAGTTGCTGCTAGGTGATGATATTACAGGAGGAACTAAGGGCCTCAATACAGCTTTAGCTTTGTCTAATGCCATCTCTAGCCTATCAGGTTTGCTTTTGATGCTTTTTACCTTTTTTCAATCTCTCAGTTCCATTTATATTTGAGAAACTTACATATATTTTCAAAAAATTTGTCTCTGATTTTAATACCAAAATATGCAGTGACGGTGTTTGGCGAGTTGTGGAAATTGGAACCATTACCTGAAGAACGGAAGAGCAAATGGCAAAGAGAAATGGACTGGTTGCTGTCTCCTACAAACTATATGGTTGAGTTGGTTCCTGCAAAGCAAAATGCTGCCAATGGTGGAATCTTTGAGGTATTGTTTCATTTGATCTGGAATGGAAATGATTTAACATTTTATATGAATCACACTTCAGTACAATAAGATAGTCGTCGTGTTTGAACAGATAATGACCCCGAAAGCTCGTTCTGATGTCCACATGAATCTTCCAGCACTTCAGAAATTGGACTCTATGCTTATTGTAGGTCAAAATCTTCATTTTATAAACATCCTGTGGAATCACTATGTAGACTGTATAGACATCTTAATGTTTTGATTGACAGGAGACACTAGAATCCATGGTGAATACTGAGTTTTGGTATGAAGAGGGAGGAAGCCGGGCAGAAAGGAGGAGCACGAGTGTAAGACAAAGCAAAAGATGGTGGTTGCCCTCACCCCAAGTACCAAGTACTGGGCTTTCAGACACTGAACGAAAGAGGTTGATTCATCGGGGAAGGGTGGTACACCAAATATTCAAGGCTGCCAAATCGATAAATGATAATATTTTGCTTGAAATGCCTGTTCCAACAATTATTAAAGATGCACTTCTAAAGGTGAGACTTGGAACTCTGGAGACTTGGAATTATATGTTTTTGTTAACCTCAACCACTATATTCCCAATAGTGATGATTAAAGATACCAGAAAAATAGGATCAATCTATGGTTAGGTATAAAGTATGAACATGAATAGAACATTCCATTATAAGGAATAGTATTGGTTGTTAATTCTTAATCTGGTAACACAAGAAAATTTGCAAGTTTTTTCATTCTTGGATCAAGAAATATGCAATCATAATGCTAGATAAACTTTCTGTGCACTGTAATGCAATCTTCATTGAATCATCGACTAAAATAATCTCTCTGCATTTTCAGTCTGGAAAGGCAAGCCTGGGAGAGGAATTGTACATGGTTTTGACAGCTGAATCAAGCAGTGGAGAAGAAATGCTCAAGTATCTTAATTTAAAAACTGAACATAAAGCCTTAGAGACTGTTAATAAATTAGAAGCCGCGATGTTTTCATGGAAAGAAAGAATGAGAATTACACAAGAAGATAGTGGCAAGTCCCCACTACGAACCTCATGGCCTTTCATGAAGGACTCCATGCCAAGTACCGAAAAGGTGGGGATGTGGTTGGACCGTGCACAAACTCTTTTAAAGCTGCTTAAAAGTAGATACCCAAACCTTCCTCAAACATTTCTTGATGCTGCCAAAGTTCAGTATGGCAAGGTGAGTTTCTAAATGTTACTTATTCTAAGTGTGGAAAGTTTCCTACATATGCTTTCATTTATCTGCTTCAATAACAAGCATGTTACTGTTATTTGTCCCCAAGAAAAATGTAAAATCCATGTCATATTGAATTATTGTCTACAAAGATCTTTTTTAGATTGATCTTGGTTTGAAAGATCTTTTCAAACTGTAAAATTAATTTACCTTAGAATGTCATACTAAAATATCTTAAAACATCTTTTTTTGTGTTATAAAATGAAGATCTTTTTCCTACAAGAATGAAAAGAGAGAATTATGAGTCGTTGAGGTCCAAAAGTTTCTCCTTATCAATGGCGTGGAAATTTTTCAAACATTAAAGTGGTAATGTTAGCTGCTTCTTTCTGCAGGATATTGGGCATTCCATTCTGGAAGCATATTCCAGAGTTCTTGCGAGTTTTGCCTTAAGCATACTATCTAGAATAGGGGATATACTGCAGGAGGATGCTTTAAGCAATCCGAATTCCCCCATGGCATCAATTAATTCTTACTCTCCTGGGACAAGTCTTTCAGAATCTTGGGTGGCTAGCTCACATGTCAAGCACTCGTTGATTGATAAGATGAACAAGGCAGATGGACAGTACTGTGAATCTAGTTGCGATAGTAATTCTGATTTAGAGCTATCATCTGCAGAGGCCAAAGCCAACTCTGTAACTAGCACACCAAGCCGTAATCGAGTTTGGTGCATTGGTAGAGAGGCTTGTAAAAGTGTGTCTCCCTGAATATCCCCATAGGAGGCTTTTGGAGCCTAATTTTGTATATCCTAAATGTTGATAATTGTTGTTAACATATGCTTATTATTAATGCAAGCAAATTAATAGATTTTGCCTCATAAACTCTTTTATTATGTACCATGGTGGTATATAAGAGTTTCTTTCTGACTAGGCTAAAATAAAATATTGAACATCTCAGTTATTGTATTTGGAGCAAGTAGGCAATTAGGCATAAGCACGAAAAGAAAAATGAAAGGAAAAGACGTAGCAAATCAAGTAGAAAAAGCACAAAAATAAAAAAATAGTGTGATCATATGCATAATACATGCAGTCTAGTCAATCCTGAAAGAATTCTTTATCAGGTTTAGCTCTATGATGACATCCTCCATGCTCATTCTTTCTTTTGATGGCTCCACTGAACAAGCAAGTCCAATCTTAAACAGTGAATGTAAACACTTCTCTGCATCAGAACGTCTTATTTTCAAGTTTCCCTGCTGTTCTCTGCTGCTGCTGTTCTATCTATTCTGCATGCAGAATAACTGGGTCCACGATCTGAAAGATTTTATTTGTCAACACTATCTTCGCGTAGCTATTGTTCAGTTTGCTTTGATCTTTCTGATTAAGTGATTATACAAGGTCGGAGAAGGGCCGCACTCAAAGGGTGTAATATATGCACTCTAACCTGATAATTGCATTAATGACTATTTCCATGGTTTGAATCTGTGATCTTAAAATCAGACAGAGACAATTTAACCATTGCTTAAATAACCGTAAATAGTTTAGATAAGTAAAAAATATGAGCCAACTTTATTCTTTAAGAGATCATCTCATATTTGAAAAGAAAAAAGTAGTACATAAAAAGTATATACATTGGCAACATTGGTGGTCTACATGAGAGGCAACCCCCAAGGATTAATTGAAGATAAGCAGATATATAAAGTTTGAGAGTGATTACAAGCAGAGAACATTTTGCAGTACCAAGTATCTTAGCTTATTAACTTTTTGAAATATACAGGCAATCCCAATATATGTTTTGTATTTGCTTGTATTTTTATTAGTGAAATGAAAGAATACAGCTAACTGTGGAATACTTACTTTAGTTTCTTGATTATTGTTAAGCTATCCTTTTTATCATCAGTGAAATATGATTAAGAGAAGATTACAACAATAATAATAATGTTTATTACTTATTACATTGAAAATGGAAGATCATCTAGATTTCAGGGTGGGCTTTGACATTTAAGACAGGTTTACCACAAGTAGGGTTGCATGGGAAGGCACAATCAATGTGTTGGAAAGGCTTTCGTTCATAAAACCAGTCACCAACGGCCTTAGCAATAGTCTGCAAATTAGTAATAATATAAGCAAAGCAGAAAGAAAGAGCGAGTGCGTGTTAGAAATACATACAGTATTTGCAAGCTGAGGTGCATCAGGATTGAACCAAAGCTCTTGCATTCCCGTTTGGCAGTGGATGTAGCAAGAATCTATGAACATTCCTTTTGATGGAGAGTTCTGCACCCCACTCAATGCCTTTATGAAATCCTCTCTAAACCCTGAACAAATCAAACACGTTACTCATATTAACATACACACATTCATTGATTCTATTCTTTTTCACCTTGCACAGCATCTAGTTCATCACGTGTGCAATTGCTTAAGTTCTCTTTGCAGTTTTTCCAGCTTCCGTGTGGATCCGCCATCCCCGGTACCAAAATGTTTCTAATCTGAATCACATAACGAGATAATGTTGAAATCCTCCTACTATGATCAGCAATGTAACAGAATAATATAATCATATCACCTGCCATGAATCATAGGCCGCATTTACAACAAAAATCGGTGCAGCGATATCTTGTACCACATATTGTGGGAAAAAGCACTGCACCAGAAGTAGAGGTATCAGTGCTTGCTTCTTGCTTGCACAGTTACACAAATCAATCATAGATTTACCAGGCCAGCTCCATATTTTGAAGTGCAGGATTTAGACAAATACTTTGCTGATCCCTATAACATGGACACCTCTTATCTTACTCATTATGGTGAAAAGTAGGGAAAATAAATTCAAAAGTTAAAGGAGGCCAAGAGTAGAGTAGAGTACATGAGTTTCAACAACTCCTTTGTAGAAATTTTCAATGTGCTTTGTTCCGGAGACATCTGGTCTGTTACACAACATATTTAAGCAAGTATCATCAAGTATGAAGAAGCAGAGCAAAACTAAGTAAGGAGTCATACACATTGATAAAATAGCCGGCATCCGGCACGCATTTCACTCTGGCGCCATTTGGTAGGAAGGATTTGAAGCGATCACAGTTCAATATAGCAGCCAATCCTCCAGCAGAGCATCCAGAGAGAATAGCCTGTGTAATAAGTAATTGAGTGAGTGAGTGAATCATAGAATAAGAATAGCCTTAATGTAATGTGTGTGTCATTCTTTTACATTTTTAGCATTCTCCATTCCTTTTGCAAGTAAATGCTTAATGACTGCTTCAAAAATTCTTGCTCCTCTGAAGTGCAGATTGTTTGTCTGATTTCACAATATAAATAATATCATGTCATAAAAATGTAATAGATTTTCCAAATACATTCAAAACTTTGAAAGCACTTACTGGATCAACTTCTTCCACATCACCAGTAAATGATGATCCATCACAGTACCTAATCTTGATTCTGTTCCAGTTGTAGAAATCTGGAAACAAATGCATAACATAACATAACACAATATGAATATGAAACATGTGTAGTGTAACTCTGGATATACCAACCTGGATTATAAACTTGTTGGTTGTTAAGTATTCCATAAAAGCCAGACTGCGTATCCATTTGTTTGGATGAACCTAAGCGAGTGTCCTTGCGTTGAAGGCAAGTAGATACATCATTGCACCATCCTCCTCCCTATTAGCAACAAAACACAATTGCTTTAAAATAATGAACCTTTCACTTTAACTTAAATCATGCATTCATCTTCCTATTCTCTAAGCATCCTAACATTTCAATTTTTGGAAAGGGATATACCTCAAGAAAAACAATCCAGCTGTTAACACCTTCGCCGGATCCCTTATCGAAGTGGTAGGCCGGTGGACTACCATCCAAACAAACTGCACAGACATGCTTAACTTGAATTTCCCAAACTAAATAAATACAACTGAAAATTAAAAACAGTTATAATGCTCAAGATCAAGATGATCCCTATAATCAACCACCAAAACAATTGTTCGTTACCAGCTCCTTTTGACTCTGCATCCTCCAAGTAAGTGATTGGAACAAAACCAGATCCTTCTGACTTTACCAATAACAGTACACATACTAAAAGATTTAACCATTGCCAAATTCTTGATATCTCCATTCAGCAAAATCAAATAACAAAACTTATGCATTTGAAAACAAAAACAATGCGCGTTAAGTACAAGTATCAAGATACATACATAATTAACATAATACCAAAAGATTTTGGCCTGTTAGAATATGTTATGATAAATTAACATTCATTCTAATTATTTAGCATATCTTAATATTTATTATAGGATATTACGTTTTTATTATTTCGATTCTCTTGCCACTTATAAATATCCTTGTATATTGAATCATTACACACAACTTGAATACACACAAATCTTTCTCTACTTCTTTCTCTACTTCATTTTGGAAGCATATTCTAGAGTTGTTGCAAGTTTACCCTTAAGTAAAAGAAAAAATGAAAGAGAAAGACGTATCAAATCAAGTAGAAAAAGCATAAAAATAGAAATGGTGTGATGATATGCATAATACATGCAGTCTAGTCAGCATTTCCAGAACAAGAATCCCAAAGCTATACATGTCACCTTCTTTGGACGCCTCCATAACCCATTCCATACTCTGCAATATGCTCTAGTTTGGTTAATACTTTGGAAGATATTACTAGAGAGTTGACTAAAAAACTAAAGGACCAAAAGCAAAATGATTTTCTGAAATACAAAAATGGTTCCAGTAAAATAGTTGAATTCCATGGTAATGTGACAGGAATGATAAACTTAACTGGTTATAACTCAAATCCAATCTTTTTCTCTTTCTTTTTAAGTGTAAATTAAACTGATCATCTCTGAGGTTAGATAAATATTAAACGGAACATGTTTCTGTTTATATAGGGAGATGTTGCAAACATGACAACTCAACAATGGTTATATAAGCAGAATCAAAGTAATTAAACACCCCCTCCTTCCCTCTCTCTTCTTCTCTGCTTATTAGTTGCATGCATGCTGCATGCAATTATTGCAAAGCACCGAATGCAGTTAAAGGAGCAATACTATGTATGTAGTTGAGAAAAGAGAAACGTTACAAAACAGAAAGGAAATAATACATTGACCTCTAAGTCGGTATATTACACTTTAAAATTGTATTAGTCGTTGCATACAATTGTGCTCTGGTAAGTGGTAATGGATGGATCACTAATTTAATTTAATTACATATCCTGTGTCTTCTCTCTCTATATTTGATCAGATGGAATCCTTTTGTCTTCTGCGTTTCTCCTCTTATAAGAAGAGAGATTTTGCAGCACCGAGTTGATTTGTTTATTTACTCTTTTTGAAATATATAGCTAATCCCTATGTTTTGTATTTGCTTGTCTTTTTATTAGTGAAATGAAAGAATAATGCTAACTATGGAATATTTGGATGCTGAAAAGGCTAACTTACTTTAATTTCTTGATCACTGTAAGCTATGGTCGAAAACAAGAAGATGATTGAAACATTACTACAAAAGATAAGATGATTACAAACATAAAATATGATATATCATTAAGAGAAGATTACAACAATAATAACAGTTATTACTCATTACATTGCGTTATTTCCACAACTGTATGAAATATAAGATCATATATATCTAGAATTCAGGGTGGACTTTGACATTTAAGACGGGTTTACCACAAGTTGGGTTGCATGGGAAGGCACAATCAATGTGTTGGAAAGGCTTTCGATCATAAAACCAGTCACCAACAGCCTTAGCAATAGTCTGCAAATTAATAATAAGATAAGCAAAGCAAAGCAAAAAGAAAGAGTGAGTGAGTGTTAGTAATACATACAGTGTTTGCAAGCTGAGGTGCATCGGTTTTGAACCAAGACTCTTGCATTTCCGTTTGGCAGTGGATGTAGCAAGAATCTATGAACATTCCTTTTGATGGAGAGTTCTGCACCCCACTCAATGCCTTTATGAAATCCTCTCTAAAACCTGAACAAATCATACACATTACTCATTATTAACATACACTCATACACACATTCATTGATTCTATTCTTTTTCACCTTGCACAGCATCTAGTTGATCAGGTGTACAATTGCTTATGTCATCCCTGCAGTTTTGCCAGCTGCCATGTGGATCCGCCATGCCCGGTATCAAAATGTTTCTAATCTGAATGAAATCACACGGATAATGTTGGGATCTTCCTACTATGATCAGCAATGTAACAGAGTAATATGATCATGTCACCTGCCATGAGTCATAGGCCGCATTTACAACGAAAATGGGCGTGGCGATATCTTGTACTACATATTGTGGGAAAAAGCACTGCACTAGAAGCAGAGGTATCAGTGCTTGCTTCTTGCTTGCACAGTTACACAAATCAATCATAGACTTACCAGGCCAGCACCATATTTTGAAGTGCAGGATTTAGACAAATACTTTGCTGATCCCTATAACAATGGACACTTCTTATCATACTCATTATGGTGAAAAGTAGGAAAAATAAATTGAAAAGTTAAAGGAGGCCAAGAGTAGAGTAGAGTACATGTGTTTCAACAACTCCTTTGTAGAAATTTTCAATGCGCTTTGTTCCGGAGACATCTGGTCTGTTACACAACATATTTAAGCAAGTATCAAGTATGAAGAAGCAGAGCAAAACTAGGTAAGGAGTCATACACATGGATAAAATAGCCAGCATCCGGCACGCATTTCACTCTAGCGCCATTTGGTAGGAAGGATTTGAAGCGATCGCAGTTCAATATAGCAGCCAATCCTCCAGCAGAGCATCCAGATAGAATAGCCTGTGTAATAAGTAATTGAGTGAGTGAGTGAATCATAGAATAGGAATAGCCTTAATGTAATGTGTGTGTCATTCTTTTACCTTTTCAGCATTCTCCATTCCTTTTGCAAGTAAATGCTTAATGACTGCTTCAAAAATTCTTGCTCCTCTGAAGTGCAGATTGTTTGTCTGATTTCACAATATAAATAATATCATGTCATAAAAATGTAATAGATTTTCCAAATACATTCAAAATTTTGAAAACACTTACTGGATCAACTTCTTCCACATCACCAGTAAATGATGATCCATCACAGTACCTAATCTTGATTCTGTTCCAGTTGTAGAAATCTGGAAACAAATGCATAACATAACATAACACAATATGAATATGAAACATGTGTAGTGTAACTCTGGATACACCAACCTGGATTATAATCCTGTTGATTGTTAAGTATTCCATAAAAGCCAGCCTGAGTATCCATTTGTTTGGATGAACCTAAGCGAGTGTCCTTGCGTTCAAGGCAAGAAGACACATCACTGCACCATCCTCCTCCCTATTAGCAACAAAACACAACTGCTTTAAAGTATGAGACTTTCACTTCAACTTAAATCATGCATTCATTTTCCTATTCTCCAAGCACCCTAACATTTCAATTTTTTCGGAAGGGATATACCTCAAGATGAACAATCCAGCTGTTAACACCTTCACCGGATCCCTTATCGAAGTGGTATGCCGGAGGACTACCATCCAAACAAACTGCACAGAAATGCTTAACTTGAATTTTCCAAACTAAATAAATACTACTGAAAATTAAAAACAGTAAAATGCTCAAGATCAAGATGATCCCTATAATCAATCACCAAAAACATTGTTTCTTACCGGCTCCTTTTGACTCTGCATCCTCCAAATAAGTGATTGGAACAAAACCAGATCCATCTGACTTTATTAATAACAGTACACATACTAGAAGATTTAACCATTGCCAAATTCTTGATATCTCCATTCAGAAAAATCAAATAACAAAACCTATGCATTTGAAAACAAAAACAATGTGAGTTAAGTACAAGTATCATGACACATATATAATTAACATAAGACCAAACGATTTTGGCCAAAGTGAATTTTATATCATTTTTCAGCAATTCTCTTCTGCTCACCCTTTACCAAAAAATCAAAATTTTCTCATTTTAATGTCAGAAACCAATGAATCAACCAATTTATATAGAACAAAAATCATTGAGGACATCCTTGAAACATATATGAATAGCGAACCGTCATAGTTGGCACTTAGCAGAAAGATTTTTTGTTTTTTTTTTTTTTTGTTCTGGAATTTTAGAAATCCCCCTTCAGCTTTCTTGATGATTACAGAACATGGAAACAGAAAGGAAGAAAATATTACCTACACTTCCAATTTTTTTATTGATGATATACAGATACAAATTAAATATAAAGGAAAGAAAGGAATAAAAGAACATACAGGGAAAGAGAATTGTGGACAATATTGATATTGTGAAGAATCACCTACAAGAAGATAACTACAGTATATTTTTCCTTTTATTGTTTGTTTGCAAATGAAGATTATACATTTTAAATTCCTATTAGTATGTCACGGGAAAAAGAAAATCATATCAATCAATATGATAATCTAAGAACCAACCAAAGTTCAGCTCAACTGAGTACAGAAAAGAAAAAAAACTATCCCAGAAAACATAGGCTCCATTGATAATGATATTAATGCAAGTTAATAGAGGCACCCCAACTGCCACCTTTTT
Organism: Arachis stenosperma; assembly: GCF_014773155.1. Lineage (NCBI taxonomy): Eukaryota > Viridiplantae > Streptophyta > Magnoliopsida > Fabales > Fabaceae > Arachis > Arachis stenosperma. Next base: position 14,008,107 of record NC_080377.1, read on the forward strand.
GCCACCAATGGAAAATACACAAGATAGAGCCATTTCTTCTATAATATGAGTTACTATCACACCCTGCCCCTGCATGCAACCTCCTAACATATGCTAAAAGCAAATATAGTTTTGTTTTCCCATTTCTTTTCATCGACAGTTTACCACCAAAGGAGCTAAATAAATAAGATTATCAATGTTTGTGCACCCCATTCAACAAAAACAAGAAACTCCTTTCAACCATATTAATATAATATCAACTAGAGAAAGAAAAAGAGAAAGAGAAGTATTATTGTGTAGAAAGCAAAGCATATATATGAGCATGAATATTGTATGAAGGGTAGGCAAGTAGATGGACCTGAAATGGGAGATGGGGTTGTGGAGCAATGTGAGTGAGGGTGGAGACTTTATATAGTGCTCCAACAATGAAAGAGTGGAACTGAATGCTTATTGAAGCAAATGGTTAATGCAGTATGAAGAAATAGGTCTTGTGAGGCAAAGTTTAATGGAATTGGAGGGAGTGTTTGGGCTTAGATTCTGGTTTTGGATTTTGTCTCTTTCTTATGAGTTGAGCTGTGACTGTGAGTGTATAGTGTCAAGTGTGAAACTGAAAGGTGATGTTTTGCTCACTGCTCAGTTCACTTTGCCCAAACCAAAAGTGCCCAACATTCATTACCACAGACAAACCACTAAAATAATTGTGTTATTTAATGCTTTCCTGTTACAGTAGTGTATTTTATTCCTTTAACAAAGTTTTAATATAATTTATTAAACTCAATGGGCGTTCTAAACAAATTTATTCACATTTTTATTTTTTGATGGCATCCTTTTATCTTTGTGTATAAAACAATAACATGTATGGGAAGAAGCAAAGAAAAAGCATGCACAGAATATAACTGCTCTTAGCTCTGACGGGTTATTAACTTGTTATTATGTAAACGGCGCCGAATAAAAACGAAGGCAAGTGGGTTTGCCATGGACCCATGCATGCTTCTTTTGAGTACTTTTGTGCCATACATATTTGCTTGTTATCTACAATCTACAATTAAATAAGGGCATATTTGAATAAAATGTATACAAAACAAATGTACATATTTGTCAACACTCAACAAGCTAAGATACTCTTAATAATATTGATTATGAAAACAACAACTTAGCTTGTTCAGATTTTATTCTTTTCATTGAATGAAGAAGAAAAAAGATAACATTATTGGTGTAAAACAACATATATACTTATATAAATTATAGACAGTAGAATATTATTTTCAAAAGTGGAGTGAATGACTTTTAATTAATTAGCACTAGAGTGTCACTCATGTAATATGCAGAGTGATAAATTAATGATAGTATATAATATATAATATATTTTAATAAGTATTATATTAATTAAAATATATAAATTAATATTAAATTTAATATTTTTTATTTAAAATATTTTATAATGCAAAAAAATTTTATATTAAAATTATATAAAATTATATTTTCATTTGTTATTTTTATTTTTATATTTATTTTAATTCACGAACTTAGTCTTTTTATTCGTGTTTGTTTTTTTTGGATTGTTGTTGAAGTTATTTATTTTTTCTTCTTGTCATATATTTTTGTGAAGATGTATTGTCTGAGCTATTAATTTGTATGTATTTTTTTAGTATTGGTTTTTTTGTTTCATCTTTATACGTATGTTTTTGAGTTTTTCATCTTAATATATACTTTGAATTTGTTTACTTTTTTTTCAATCTCTTGATTAGTATGTCATTTTCATTTGATGATATTACTATTCGTGAAGTTGGTTTTTATAATCATTAAAAAATATAAATAACGTTATAATTAGATTTAATAAAAAAAACTTTTGGAGTGGTGGAAGGTATTTATTTCCAATATATATATATATATTGTTCTTGCTATTAAAGGGGTCTGTCAAGGTATATATAGTTCGTCACAGAAGGGGAGACGTTGTCCTATCTTCTCCATGGATGAGGTATACGCTAGACTTCAAAGAACACTAAACAGGGTGGATACCTACAAAAGATATTCTGACGCTCAAATCAGTAATAATTTAAAGAAAAAAGTGAGAGTGACTTGAGTGAGTATTAAGTTTTCAGATGTCCTTTCTCTTAACCTAATGTTACTTTATATAGACTGAATAGAGAATAAATATTTCGAATATGCTCAGTTAGCGAATCATAAGTTACGGTTGTGGTGAAAATCACAGTGTGGTTATCGTGATATTCTCAACATTTGTTTTGACTATCTATTCTTAATATATAAAAGTAGGTGCATAAATTTATCCACATTACTTTTAAGACATTTCTTTCCTCCTACTAATGCCATGTCAGCAATATTGTTTACTTAGCAAAATTTTAGAATTAACCATTCAATTTTTGTCAAATTAACTATTATTTCCAAATCAGCAAAAAATAAAATATGCAAATAAAAAACTAAAAAATACAATACAATAAATTTATAACCTACAAATACATTGAATTCATATTCCTATATTTATTATATCTTAACGTTATAAACAATACAATAAATTTATAACCCCAACAATTAATTTATTAATTTTTATAAATAACATCCATATTACAAATGTCATAATAATAATATTATTAATCATAATAAATTTTACGTTATAAGTATTCAAATTCCACACTATTTAAACTACTTATATAAGTCTCTTATCACTATTCCTTCAAATAACATCAAATTTAGCACAAAAAATTTATTTCCGAATTACACATCTCAAACTTACTCAATAGAGCATCATTCTTTCATAGCAGAATGATTAGAAATTGAATAACTATCAAAGATCTAATGGCCATGCAATGAGAATCTGATGATCAGGTATGAAAAAAAAAAAACTCACAACATGCATCATACATTCATACTTACTCAAATACCATATACCTAATGATAACATAAATTGAATATTGGAATAGGAAAAGATCTTTACAATTTTAGCAACTATAAACAAAATTAATAACAAATTTGGATAGAACTATGTTGAATGTAAAAAGTGTCAAAAGAAAGCATATAAAAAAAATAACTACATTTGTAGCACATGTAATCAAATATCACAATATTCAACATTAAAATAACTCTATATACTTTTTATAATATCATCTATCAAATTATTAGTTACTAACCCAATACTTATTTTAGGTTTAGAATTCAATTAAAGGTTTTAGATCAAAGTGTTACAGCAACTTTTGTATTATTTGATCGAAGGAAAAAACTTATTAGGCACAACTTCTTCAAATCTAATGACATTTCAGAAAAAATAATGACATTGAAGCACCACTCCATCAAGAGATTAAGGAGAACGAAAACCATACAAATTTAAGACACATCTTCGGAAGAAGAACATACATACAAAGATGGAACAAACAACACAATAGAAAGTGTATCAAACTCAATAATTCATAAAGAACCTACGACAAAAAAAAGAAAGTAACAACTCTAACAACAACCAATAAAAAAAAGGAAGACGAGCGTCACATAAAAAGACTAAATCCATCAACTAAAACAAATCTAAAAATTAAACCACCAAATAAAAATGTCACTTTGTACAACTCCAACATCAAAATTTTTTGTACTACAAATTATTTTAAATAAAATACCTTTTAAATTTAACTTTAATTTACACATATTTAATTTATTTCTATAAAACATAACAATTTTTAATATTTATTATATATTATCATTAATTTACCACCTGCGTATCGCGCGAATCTCATTCTAATTTCATTGAATTGTTGGTGATGGCGTGTGATAGAATCATCATGCCATTGTATTAAGTGTTATCATATTTTTGAGTCATAGGTTGAGTTATAACTTTTTGGGGCCAATGTATAAATTTTATTGACCAAATTATAGGTAATAGATCAAAATTTGTTCTCTTAGTAATAGGCGACAGTTATCGAATAATATTACCAAGTCATATGTAACAACATGAGTATTGGTTATTTATGAGTAATGAAAATTCTAACATTTTTTTGACTTAATATTTCGAATATAGCTTGTAGCGACTGAATTATAGTGACCAGATAATATAGGATTATGACTCAATTTGCATTTGAAGCATACATAATATTAATCAGATTACTAAATGGGATTAGCACTGCCACCATAATTGTGTTGTCCACTAAATATATTTTGCTTCACTTCCTCCACAACATACACACAGTAGGTTTTACTGGATACGGGGATCTAATTAAGATAAGGAATGCAAGTGGATTTGCCTGTAGAAAGTGGTCCAAATAAATTAAAGCATGATTAGTGGCCTGGCCCCGCAATGTTGCTTAACTTATGTGGCCTCTAATCTTCACTCACCAGACTAGACATATTGCATTATTATTCATCATCAACTCATCATTGAAAACTTGGGGACCTCATTCACCCTAAATAGTAAATACCTACTTTTTAAAAGAACATAACCAAAAAGTTTTTAATCCTAGAAATGAGGCCAATATAAGCTATGTATGGATAAGTATGGGCTAGCTTTGATGGGAAATCCATGAGACTAGGGCATGTGTGTTAGAAAATAAAAAAGATAGTAAGAATATGAAGAGGCCCAAATTTATTGTTCCATTTTATTAAGCGTATATATAGCAGACTATAAGTAGTTGTGACATTCAACTAGTCATTACTATGCGTGGAGACTGGAGAGTGCCGCCTTTCCTTGGCTGACTTGTTTAATAAATTACAAATGATATATTTTGCCGTTCACTTTAATGTGCAATAATAATAAATTGGTGACTCACGTGCAGTTATCTTTATTGATATTTAAAAACGTTAGAATCATCTAACAGTTTTGAACTATCAACTTCACAACTACACGTAAGTCTTCTTTTAATAAATGTCTAATCATCTGAGCGGTTGTTATCAAAGATACGGTTGTGGCAGGTGGGGTTGCAAGGGTAAGTGCAATCAATCTCATGGAATGGCCTTCTCTCATAATACCAATCTCCGACAGCCTTGGCGATTGTTGTTTTGGCCAACACAGGCGAGTCAGCTCTCATCCATGTCTCTTGGGTTCCCATTTGGCAGTGAGCGTAGCATCCGTCTATGAACTTCCCCCGAGCTGGCGTGCTCCCCACTCCACTCAATGCGCTCAAGAAGTTCGTCCTGAACCCTGATCATCATCATCACCATCATCACCATTATTATTCTTAGTAATACATTTTAACATCACTCACAATTCTTATGTATGTTCACCTTGCATTACACTGAGTTGAGCAGAAGAACATTTCTTAATATCAAGCTTGCAATCGCGCCATTGCCCGTGCGGATCAGCAACACCCGGTGCCAATATGTTCTTTATCTGAACACACAATAATCCTAATTAATTAACGCTTCCTTCTTCACCACAACACAATAACAACAATCTTACCTGCCATGAGTCATATGCTGCATTAACAAAGAAAATTGGTGTCCTGATCTGTGATACCACATTCTCTGGGAAGAAACACTGCATCATAAAGACATATGCATGAAATAATGACTCTCCCTCGCTCAAAATGAAAAATAAATGAGTCACAAACTAACCAGCCCTGGGCTCAGTCTTGAAGTGCACGAGGCAGGCAAATTCTTCGCCGATCCCTGAGATAATCAACAAAATCACAATCAAACCCTGTCGGAGTAAATGGTTCATGGGAGTCAATCGAGAAACATACATGTGTTGCAACAACTTGACTGTAGAATTCTTGAATGTGTTGTGCTCCAGAGACATCCTTTCTGTTATGTTCAATCAATGAGGTAACAAGTTTCCATCGAATAAATAGAAAGAGAAGTTCAAGTAGGAAGCATACACATTGATGAAATAACCAGCATCTGAAATGCATTTGGCTTTAGCTCCTGCCGGAATTAGAGATCTAAAGCGATCGCATTGTAGTATTGCTGTCAATCCTCCTGCTGAACATCCTGAAAGAATAGCCTGTACTTACAATTTTCAATTAGTGAATCCCAATCATTTGGAACATAAATAAATAATGTGGCTTACATTTTGAGCATTTCTCATTCCTTTTGCCAGCAAGTCTTCAATGACAGCAACAAAAATCCTTCCTCCTCTGTAGTGCAAATTGGTTTTCTGATTTATTTATCATGTGCAAATCTCATCAGAATGGAAATTACAAAATAACAAATCTTATCACTTAGAACAGAATTTTCAATGTTGCAATACTTACAGGATCAACTGCTTCCACGTCACCGGTAAACGATGAACCGTCACAGTATCTAACCTTGATTCTGTTCCAGTTGTAGAAATCTGAAATATGCAGCACTTGTTAAGATCCATAAAATTAAAAAATGTTTGTGTTAATGAGGAGAAAGAATCAAAATTGTGACTAGTGAAGAATATACCTGGGTTAAATTTTTGCTTGTTGCTTAAATATCCAGAAAAGGAAGCTGTCTGATCCATTTTCTTAGATGAACCTAAGCGAGTGTCCCTGCGATCGAGACAAACAGAGGCATTGTTGCACCAACCTCCTCCCTGGAAAGAAAATGTCTCTTGAAGATCAATATCAAGAAGAGATCAAAGAAATCAAAAGAAGGAAACACGGTTTTATTTGGTGAGTTTGCAACCTCAAAGTGAACAATCCAGTTGTTAATTCCTGCTCCAAACCCCTTATCAAAGTGGTAAGCTGGTGGACTTCCATCCAAGCAAACTGCACACAATGTTTAAACATCAATCTTCCAACTGTTATAAACAATTCAATATAGCTAAAACTATAAACTTCATGTGTCTTCCTCTGATATTGTGTGCTATTACTTGTTACATATGACATCTCTTGATTTATAATCACTGTTATATTTACAAGGGAAGTTAATGTCGAATATTATGAAATACTAGGATATATATATAGTGTCATACAGCATAAATCTCACGGGGGTGTTCTATATGATATTACTAAATTTTAAGAGATGTTAGTGCAGTAAATAATACTCCTTATGATCCCTTTTATTTGACATATAAATGTGGAGATATCTTAAATAGTGACAGGTGAAAATAAAAAAACAAATAGAGATGATCCTTTAACAGCCAAAGAACAAAAAGAAAGAAAAAATGCTCACCAGCGCCTTTTGGTACAGCACTTTGAACATAAGTGAGTCCTACATCAACCCCTTCTGCCTTAAGCAATAGAACTACAAAAACCAGAAGACTTAACCATTTTGCCATTGTTGTGCCCTTCATTCTGCATCAAATCCACATGGAACATGAAATATATATTTTAAATCCATATAACAATCCTTTTTCTCCCCTCTTTTTTTGGAGGGGTATATCCATATAACAATCTTAGAATCAGTGAACTATATTTTTATCTTGTTGGTGCCTGAAAGATTAATTTATTCAATAAACAATACCAGAAATCATGATGGACTGAGTCAACTATTATTAGACTAAAAAAAATATTATATTACTGAGTTTAGCTGAGGCACATCAATGACCCTTTTACTGATAGTACCTAAAATAGAAAAGCTCACAAACTATGGCATTTTCATAGGGAAATAGATGAGGCAATAAATAAAAGGTCACAAAAAAGCAAAGATATAAACTTGCAACCATCCCCTCAAAACTTATATAAGAAACCAAATCATTGATGTCATTCCAACCCAGCTGCATGTACTTTATAGATCAACAACCATCTTGTTCACAAGGGAGCTAAACTCCAACAACATTTCCTCTATTCTAAAATTCCCAAAAATAGCCATAAACTCTCCTTCCAGAAGCAAACAGATAGATGTCCAAAATAAACACAATTAAAAACAACAAATAGGAGAAGTGAAAAGCAATAACAAAATGTAGAAAGTATATGGGTATGAAGCTGAGTTGATGTCAGTACCTGAAATGGAAGAAGATGGAGTGATGAATGGCTTGGAACAAGCTAAGGTGTGTTGCAATAATAATGTTGAGCCCCCTGATGCCCCTTCTAACATGCTAGCTTTGCATTGGCAACCGACAACCCTTTGGAAAAATCAAATTAAAAAGTGGGCCTCTCTAATCTAATTGTTTTTAAAGTTGAAAGGACATATTGGAAACACCTTTTTTCTAATCACGGTTTAGTTAATTTATGTATTAAAATTTATGATTATAAATTAAAAAAATTATATTAAAAATATAAAAATTTAAATTTTTAATATACTTGTTTTATGCTTATTAAAAAAATTTTAAAAATTTATTAATAATAATTTTATTATGTATTTTAAAATGTGTTAGCATTTTTTTTTAAATATATAATAAGGTGAATCGACTTTCGTTGCATGGATTTGCGTGCTAATAATGATACCAAACTAGGCATCTTTCTCTTAGATTTCACAAACGTCTTTTACAAATCTAGCATGAGTGGAACTTTTGCCACACTTTTTTACTTTTTCTCCTCTCCTTATTTGATTTGTTTATTTATTTTGGCATATCCTTTTTCTTTTCTTAGCCTATGGCTGGATTGACATCTGTAAAGTCGTGTAAAGATGTTTCCTAATCTTTAAGGTTTCTTAATGCAGCGAACTTCCTTAATCTTGAAATAAAATCTTAAATTAAAACGCATAACTAATATTTGATATTTTAATGCACTGCAAAAAAACACTTCAAAGTTTGATTATATTCTTATGCTTTTATTCTCATAATATTATTCAAATCTAAATTGATAGATAAGAAAAAAAAAAAAACACAGAGACATAGTGAGTAAAAAAGAAAGAACGCGGAAGAGGGTTATGTTACCCTGCATTATTATTAATTTGTTATTCTATTCCTTCAGGGTTGACCATGTTGTTGACAGTTGAGCATAGGACATTTGTCGGTGAATTCCTTAATAATATATAATACAGTAGACACTTAGATTTCATATTTGATGCATGCATCCATCGTTGTCCATTTGACATGACATCATCGCCATCACCGACGAACCTCTCTCTCTCTCTCTCTCTCTCTCTCTCTCTCTCTCTCTCTCTCTCTCTCTCTCTCTCTCTCTCTCTCTCTCTCTCTCTCTCTCTCTCTCTCTCTCTCTCTCTCTCTCTCTCTCTCTCTCTCTCTCTCATCACATTCTAAGCTGTCATCCATTGACCTTTCTTCTCGATGACTTGTTATTTTTATTCTGTTTTGTAATTTTTAATATTTTTATTTTAAATATTAAAAACAATTAATAAAAATTTATTTTATATTATATATACAAATTTAATTTTAATATATTTTTAATTAAAATAATTTTATACATGAATTTAATTATGAAAAAGTATAAAAAGACAATGAATTTAATGAACAATGTGAATAATAAAATAAAAAAATTAAGATAAAATGATAATTAATTTAATTAATTTTTAACAATTCTCTAATTTAAATTAAAAAAATTCAAACAAGAGCAATTACGTATCTTTTTTTCTTCAAACAAGATCAGTACTTCGAAACCTTTCTCTTTTCTATTCTCTTCTCATCTCGCTGGTCCGTTCCATTAGGAACACCAGCCGCCACCCAGAGCACCAATCGACGCCGTTCTGCCCACAACGAACATTTGAGCATCCCCCTTTGCGCACGTTGCATCATTCACGTAGCCGCCCACACCGACCGTGCAACCCGTCCTCCCCAGCTGGCTGGTTTTACCGTGACAGCATCTTTATCCGCGACATATAGCAGACAGATGGTTGTTTTAGTGAGTAATTGAATAATCATTTTTTGTTCGTAAAGGTCGGATGTTCATTTCTATATGTAATCTGATGATTATTATTATTATTATTAGTTATGTAGATGGTTAATTTTTGTTACGACGCGAGTGCGACGGACTAGGAAGCTAGGGCAGTGGTGGCAAGACGCAACCCACAGGATGCGTACCAGCGCGGGAGAGAGTGGAGAGCCAAGCACCAGGGACGCGCAAACGGAACGAAGAAGGCGACACGGGCTGTTGGCGGATGACACAGCGCACCGAGAAGGAGATGTCCGTCCGACTTATTGGTTGCCGACGACAGAGACAGACACGTGCGAGAGAGGTGGGTGGACTGGGGTCAAAACTGATGAACATTGCTGAGGGTTGGATGGTCAGTGAAGAACATCGGAAGTGGCTGCCGTCTGGGGAGGGAGAAGAATTTGATGGCGAAAACTTTTTGTAATTAGAATTTTGATGGTTGTTTTTGTGAAATAACTAAATGAGAGTTTTTAAATTTAAAATAATTTATAAAATAGTATTCATTTTTTACTTCTATTAAACCAAATAACCAACTAATTATTCACATCGTAAAAATTTATCATTATTTTTAGGAAAAATTTATAATTAAACAATAATATAAAATATTTTACATAATTGATGCATTAACGTCAAAATAATATAAATATCATTACTCAAAACCTTATCTATTACATATTAGAGCTATTGGTCCCAAACATGCGCTAGGATGAGTAGGATCACCATATAGCCGAAGAAAATAATTAAAAAAAGGGTAAATAATATAGGCACTAATAAGTTGCGTGAACAATTTATATAGTGAATTAGTGACAAGAGCTGTGTAGCATGGTTTGCAAAGATAGTCTAAATTTAGCTAAATTAAAAGACAATTTGATGATGACCACATAAAAGTGATAGATGAAATGAATGAGTTAATTAAGAAAATCATTAATTTAAAATTAATAAAGAAAAAAATTTATCGATGCTAATTAAGAACAATTAGAAAATGACTTGAAATATACTAGAGTTATTAATTTCACCTATTTTTTAATTGTCATGACTCATGAATGTTGAACAAAATTCTATTACTCATTAGTTCCTTGATTAATATATATGATATAATAGTTAAAATGTTAATATAACTAAATTTTTCTCTCAAAATCATGCAATTTTGAATGGACTTCTGCGTAATGCATGTGAATATATAAATAAAATAAATGTGGAGAAGAAGAATAGAGTAGTGTGCGGTTTCTTCATTTCCTCTGGCAATGTATTTGGGTGCCACTTCAACACATGAACCAACAGAAGACCAACTAAGAATGTCGGCCCATCACAAATCCTTGTCCCCTCATCTCTGTGTACCAATAAAGGATTTTAGAAATGCAAATAAACCAAACTAACGGTGCTAAAATTTTATGTGGCTAAAGCCTATGGTTTTCAGGGTATAATTAATGAGTCTGCCTATATATATAATCAGTCATTAGATAATTCTATATATTTAGCAGTTCGATCGATCAGCTGATGGTTTGGACAATTTTTATTAAAATAATTTCCCCAATTAATTAGCTTGTTGATTGTTACGAGTGTCGGCTAATCTAAGCATGTGGATTTTTTTTTTCAATTTGCTAATTGTGTGCTACTATATATATGCACATTATTGCATAATAATGCTAGCTAATAATAGGGGTCAGTTAGTTGGTGAGTTAATATAAAAACAAAGCTTTGGCATAAAACAAAAACAAGTCCCTAACATTTCTCCTTAAACTGTATGTAAATGAACATGATGAATTCTAGTACCAATTACTTGTTGTAAAATGACAATACAATCCTCACTCAAAAGATAAGGATTACAAAGGAAACAAGTCTTCCCAACTACCCTAATTATTGAAAGGACGAGATCGATGAAATATATATATAAACTACTTGAATGGTGATGGTTCGATATCGATGGAGAGAGACCTCCCTAACAAAGCTCTTTACATACAGCTTATAGTGCATTGTGTACAAATGGAAAAAAGCATATTAATTTGATTTGAAAGCTTATATGTGATTGTGCACCAAATTTACAATTAATTAGTAGTATGTAGGGCTGAAACTGAGTTAAGTCAGCTCATAAGTCAATTTGAGTTCGACTTGTTAATAGTTGGATAAGCTGAGTTCGTGAGCTGATGAGCCAAATTTAAATCTGAAATTGAGCTCATAAATTAAATGGGTCAAACTTAAACTTGGATAAGATAAGCTCATTAGCTCGTGAGTTAGTTCAATTATATATATATATATAACGTAAATAAAAAATTCATAATTAATAGATACATAATATATAAAATTAATATTTTTATAATTTATTAATATAGAATTATATAGATTATGTTTTTGTATGGATACTTGGAGGGAGAGCTCCGTCTCTGGGAGTCGACGCCGAGTTGTTACTTTTGGTGCCGACCTTTGCGCTTTGTGGTAATCCGAGCTTTACTCCAAGAGGGTGTCCAATCACGTAGAGCTTTGAGCAAGAAACTGGGGGGGGGGGGGGGAGTGTACCTGCAAAGGCACTCCGAAGATTAAGTCAGTATTGAGAATTCAATGTGTCCTTTTTTAGGATGGAAGATCATACCTTTTATGGGTGAAAATGTACTAGTCCGTTATGCTTCTGCTTTATTGTCTGTATTAAAGAGCAATAATGCTAGGTTGGACGTTTCGCTTTTTGGAAAGCAGTCCGTTAAGCTGAATTATAACGTAAGTTACCGATTAATGATGTTTGAATGCTTATTAGTAACTGTAACACCGATTAATAGCGTAAATTGCCGAGTTATGATTTGTAATGCCGATCTTGTAACGGTCCTGATCATAGCCCCCAAGCTTAGCCTGAGAGTAAGTTTTAATGAAGCAGGTTGAGCTTTAAATGAAGTATAAGTCGGCAGTTGCGTATTACGTCGGCGATATGTGTTGGACCTGAAGCCCCAGCTCAAGATGTTTTATTAAAAAGTGTTAGTAAAAGAAAAGATTTACTAAAAAGTAAACAGTTTTTAAATGAAGAGAGAGAATTAATGATGACATTAAGTGCGCTGTCATTTCCAAGATTGCTCTTTGGGCGGTTGATGTGACTGAGAAGTGGTTATTGTTTACTGAAGGATTTTTGTAACTTATTGGTAACTGTTACTGGAATACCAATAGTGTAGCATCATTTTTGAGTTTGTGAGATAAAGTTGTCTGTGGAATTTCCAAGGGGAGAAAAATGAGTAAAAGAGGTATGTGAAAAAATTTTGTTTCTGCTTTTTCATTGAGTTTCTTTTCTTCTTCCTTCGTTTCTGTTTGTTGCTGTTGATGGGGTTTGAGAAGGATAAGAATGAGAGGATAGACTGGTCTTATGACTGGGTTAATGAAGATGTTAGGAGTCGTGTGTCATTGTTCTTGGATCAGGGAGGTGTAGATGAAGTGGATAAGAGTAAAGTTGTTAGGTCTGGCTCTGGAATTCGATTGGAGCTACTGCCTTGTTCTGAAAGTGATAGGGTTTTTCATAGGGGTGAGGGGTTTGAACACTTTTTTATGTATAGTTGTGTTCTTGAAGAGTTGAAGGTTAAGCTTCCATTTAGCGATTTTGAATGTCAGGTTTTGAAGCAGCTGAACTGTGCCTCATCTCAGCTCCATCCGAATAGGTGGGCTTTTCTTCGTGCATTTGAGATATTGATGGAGTTTCTCGAGGAGGCTCCTACGGTGGAGTTGTTTTTCCCTGTTTCAAGCGAAAGGTGTTTGGAAGGGGGTGTGGGTGAACTTGAACAGTTCTCCAAGGTTTGCTGTATTCAGACTTTACAAATCCTCCTTTAAAAATTTTAAGGAAATGTATTTGAAAGTAAGAAGTGTTGAGGGTGACTTCCCGTTTTATATGGACGAGTATTTTGGGGAGAGATTTCCGATCTGGTGGTGCTCGGAGCCACAGAATATTTTGGGGCCAGGGGTTATAAGTGCAAGGAATGAATGTATCATTGAGTATTTAGTTGAGGCTATTGATCGGAGCGAGTTAATTTTGGTGTTTGACTTGCTCCAATGGGACGAGAATAGGGAAGCAGTTATAGAGTATTTAGGTAAGTTATGTGATTGTTGTTAGATTAGGTGGGATTGTATAGTTGTTCTGATTTTTATTTTGTTTTTTGGTAGGTGGAAAATATCCTGGTGTATCTGCTGCGAGTTTGAGAGCTCGAGTGAAGAGTAAAGGTCTTGACAAAGAGGGATCTTCATCAAAAGCGGAGAAGGTCGGTACTGGAGAGGTTAATCAGCCAAAGCCGAAGCGGACAAAGGTAATTTTGAAAAGGAAAAAATTAGATGTAGTGGATGTGTCCGAAGATTCGGAAGAGGGGTTAGAGGTTCCGGCTGAGGAACTACAGAGGTTTTATGATAATCAGAAAAAATTGCATGGCGTGGTTGAGCAGAGTGAAGGTTCATCTCTTTGGTGAAAGGATTATCCCTTCATGATTACTGCTGATGAAGTTTGCCAAACTCCTGCCGATGTTATTTTGGCTGAAGAGGTGGGAGATGTGGCAATTGATCAGTATATGCAAGTAGCGTTCTATCCTTTGTTTGTTTTTGTTGATAATGTTGTGGATGTCCTTGTTGGTGAATGTTTGCTTTTGTTTGTGTAAGGTTGTTGGTCTGAGGCTTGCCAGTTTAGGGCGTAGCCGGGAAAAGAAACATCGTCAAGTGGCCGAGCAAAATCCCGATGTGAGATTGGAGGAACAATTGAGTTTGAAAACTGCAAGGGTTACAGAGCTGGAGAGTAAATTAGCTGAGGTTGAGAAAGAATTAAAATTGATGAAGGAGAATTATGCCAAAGAGGTGTAGGATGTTAAAAAGAAAGAGGCGGATCTGTCAAGTATGAGTACTCGAGTGGTGGAGTCGACTGCTGATTTGAAGAGCTTAGAGAAGAGTAAGGAGACAGCTATTCTGGACTCTTTTATTAAAGGGTTTGAGCGAGCTTCTTTGCAAGCCAGGTTCTTAGCTCCTAATGTTGATCTTGATCAGATGGATCCTGGTAAGATTGTTCATGATGGGGTTATGGTTGAGGATGATGGTGCTGAAGAAGAGGGGGATGAAAATATTTGATAGGAATTTGGTTTGTTTCTGTTTTGTTTTTTGTTTGTAAACTAAGTTGCTCCTGTGTTGGGCTTTTGTGCTTATGACTGATATGTTGCTACTGTTTGTTGAAGAAAACATACTTGGATGCTTCTTTTTACATGCTGTTTCTGCATATTTATAATACAGTATTTGTTCTTTGTCTGATATGTGGGTGTATTTCTGTTTTGTGACTGTGGCACCGAAGGTAAACATGTTAATGGTGCTGATGGTGTAATGCCATTGTTTGATGGAGAAGCATAAAAAGGCTGGGTAGGCCGAACATATTAGGTATAGGATTTGTTTGATAATATCTGGACTCTGTTGAATGGTCGGCAGTAATTTACGTGAAATTTTGAAAAGTTGTTTTCTGAGTATTGCTCTGGCATCTGTTTGAGTGATTTATTTTGAGTGGTATGATTTGATATAAGATCGGAAATGTACCGAATGATCGGATTCGGATTGTAGTTGGTATTTTGATTTATTGATTATATCTGAGTTATCGGATTAAGATAAGTTATTTGAGGGATTAAGTGATGGAATTTAAATGAGCGTATGCCGACTTAGACCGATTATTGGATTGAATCATATTATCCGAGTTACCAGTTTCCGTTTTAAGGTCGGCAGTCGGACTGAGTGATTGTATCCGAGTGATTGGGTTCCATTTTAAGGTCGGCAGTTGGATTGACTGATTTTATCCAAGTGATCGGATTCCATTTTAAGGTCGGCAGTCGAATTGACTGATTATATCCGAGTGATCGAATTCCGTTTTAAGGTCGGCAGTTGGATTTACTGATTGTATCCAAATGGCCTATTATGGCATATGATCGGTGTCGATAGTATCTGAATGGTCGGATAGACATTATAGGTCGGCATTACATGTTTATTGATGAAACAGAACTATGAAATGGAGGAAATAAAGATTTAATAAAATAAGAAGTTTGTTTATTGAAGAACCCTTGATTTCAAAGGCCCAGGTAGGCTAGCCTCGTTAAAACCTCTCCAAGCAAAACCCTTGCGGGAAAAATCTTGGTAGTAGGAAAAAGAGTACTTGCCTGCCCCTGGTATTACCTGTAATATAACTTTAAGGAAGATACATTCCAAGTATTAGGGAGATCTTTACCCTCTAAGGTTTGTAGTCGGTAGGCTCCATTGCCGATGACTTCTGTGACTCAGTAAGGGCCCTCCCAATTAGCTGATAGTTTGCCATGTGCTGATGGTTTCCTAGCTTGTTCTGTTTTTCTGAGGACAAGGTCATGGACTTGGAAAGACCTTGGTTGAATTCTCTTGTTATATCTTTGAGCTATGTGCTGTTGCATGGCCAAATGTTTGACTGCTGTTGATGATCTTATTTCTTCTACGAGGTCAAGTTCAGTTTGTCGAGCCGTGTCTTTTGTAGTCTGGTCAGCAAGTTCAGTGCGCAGCGAGGATTGGGAGATCTCCACGGGTATCATTGGGTCAGATCCGTAGACTTGCCGGAAGGGTGTCTCCTTTGTTGTTGAGTGGACAGTGGTATTATATCCCCATATGATCTCTGGGATAAGCTCGGCCCAGAGGCCTTTTGCTTCATCTAGTTTCTTTCTTAGAGCATGTAGTATTACCTTATTTGCAATTTCAGCTAACCCATTTGTTTGTGGGTGCTCTACTGAGGAAAAGTGTTGTTTGATTTTCAAGTCCTGCAGGAAGGATGTGAATTTTTTATCGGCGAACTAGTGACCATTATCTATGATAATGTGCCGAGGAATGCCGAATCGACAAATAATATATTTTCAGATGTAAGAAAGCATTTGTTGTGATGTAATCTTGGCTAGAGGTTGTGCCTCTATCTATTTGGAAAAATAATCAATTGCTACAATGAGGAATTTTACCTATCCTGCTGCTATGGGGAAGGGGCCGAGGATATCTATGCCCCATTGGTTGAACGGCCAACTTACCTTTGAACAGTGTAAGAGTTCGGCTGGGAGATGTGTGATCGGACTATGTTTCTGACAATTGTTACACCTTTTTACTTTTTCATGGCAATCCTGTCGTATTGTCGGCCAGTATAGGCCAACTCTGAGTATTTTTGAAGATAGACTTCGGGCTCCGAGGTGTGTACCACAGATCCCTTCATGCGCCTCGGCAAGTGCATGATCGGCTTCTGTTCTGCAAAGACATTTTAGTAATGGACGAGAGAATCCTCGTCTATATAGGCAGTTATTATAAACTGTAAAATAGGAGGCTTGTCGGTGGAAGTGTCGGATATTTTCGACATTGCCTGGCAAGTTTCTTGTCTGAAGATAGTCCATGTATGGAGATCTCCAGTCTGCTTCCTGTGTAACACTTAAGATTTCTGTTAGCTCAATGCTTGGCTTAAGCAATGTAGATTGGTAAAGGGATGACCTGTTTGGTTGAGTACTGGCTAGTTTAGACAGAATGTCAGCTCGGCCATTACTCTCCCTGGGTATGTGCTGTATTTCGTATTTAGAAAATTTTGAAAGTAAATTTTGTACAATGTCAAGGTATCTAGAAAGCAAATGGTCCTTTACTTGGTATAAGTTGTTTACCTGCTGGATGATGAGTAAGGAGTCGCAGTATACCTTAAGTTCGGTAATGTTTAGGTCGGCAGCGAGTCTAAAGCCGGCAATTAAGGCTTCATACTCACTTTGATTCTTGCTTGCTTTGAATGAGAAATTGAGGGAATGCTCGATGACGTTGCCGTGGCCATCATCAAGTATGATACCTGCTCCACATCCTTGTGGGTTGGAGGAGCCGTCGACGTATAAGGACCATTCAATGTAGTCCTCGGCTGTGTCTAATACTGAGAATTCAGCGATGAAGTCGGCTAAGACTTGAGATTTGATAGATGTTCGGCCTTCGTATTTGATATCAAATTCTGAAAGTTCAACCGACCATTTTACTAGTCAGTTAGCCAGCTCTAGTTTCTGAAGGACTTGGCGTAAAGGATGATCTGTTCGAACATGGATTTCATGGCATTGAAAATATGGTCGGAGTCTTCTGGCCGAGAAGACAAGGGCTAGGGCCAGCTTCTTAATGGTCGGATATCGAAGCTCGGGATTCTGTAATGTTTTGCTGGTAAAATAGATAGGAAACTGCTGCTTTTCCCTTTCTGCAACAAGAGCGGAGCTGACAACCCAATTAGTGATAGATAAATATAAGAATAATGGTTTCCCTTGTAAGGGGATTTGTAAAATTGGTGGTTTTGAAAGAGTTTCTTTGATGGTTGTGAATGCTTGTTCACAGTCATCAGTCCATTGGAAAGCTTTTTTCTTTTTTAAAGTTTGGAAAAAACATAAAGTTTTAGAAGCTAAGCAAGGTAAAAATCTAGAGAGAGCAGTAAGTCTCCCTGTTAACCGTTGGACTTCCTTGATGGTGTGTGGACTTGCCATGTCTAAAATAGCTCGGCATATTTCTGAATTTGCCTCAATACCTTGGCTAGTGAGTAGGAAGCCGAGAAATTTGCCACTCTGGACCCCAAATGCGCACTTCTCGGGATTTAGCCGCATGTTGTATTTTCTTAGTTGTCCGAAGATTTCTGCGAGGTCATCAAGGTAATTGTTGCCGATCTTTGTCTTGGCGACCATATCGTCAACGTAGACCTCAATGTTTCTGCCGATTTGTTTGGCGAAGACTTTGTCCATGAGACGTTGATATGTCGCACCTGCATTCTTAAGGCCAAATGGCATGACTTTATAACAGTAGTTTTCATATTCAGTAATAAATACTGTCTTATTTTGGTCGGATGGATGCATTTGGATCTGGTTATAACCAGAATATGCATCCATAAAGCTGAGTTTTTCAAAACCATATGCATTATCAACTAAGCAATCAATAGAAGGCAAAGGGTAGGAGTCTTTGGGGGGCATGCTTTGTTGAGATCGGTGAAATCAACACATATGCGCCATTTTCCGTTATGTTTTTAACTATGACGACATTCGCCAGCCATGTTGTGAATCTAATTTCTCGGATGAAGCCCGCGTTGATGAGCTTCTTGGTTTCTACTAGGGAGGCTTGTTTTCGGTCATGGCTGAGATTCCTCTTTTTCTGTGTTACTAGTCGGGCAGATGGGTCTAATGCCAACTTGTGTGATATGATGGATGGATCGATGCCTGGCATATCAGCTGGGGTCCAAGCAAACAGGTCGGCATTTTGTTGTAAGAATGATCGGAATGAGGATTTTTCTTCCGAGGATAATGTTGAACCGACGTATGTGAATTTGTTCGTGCTTTCTGTGAAATAGATTTTATGCAGGTCTTCTGTTGGGGTTGGCCTTTCCAATGTTCTCGCTCTGGGGTCAAGGTCGGCCAGCATTTGTTGGTCGTTCATGTTGCCGATGTTGTGAACATGGGCTTTTGTGTTTCGGCTAGGTCTTTTGAGACTATTGTTGTAGCATTCTCTGGCTTCTCGAGCATCACTGTGAATGGTTGTAATTGTGTTATCCTGCAAAGGGAACTTAATATAAAGATGAATTGTAGATACTATAGCGCCGAACATATTTAAGAAAGGTCAGCCAAGTATTAAATTGTAAGGACTAAAACAGTCAACTACCAAGTATTGAATATCTGAAGTTTTTGACGAGGAAAACTCACCAAGTGTGGTTTGTAACCACACGAAGCCCATAACCGGGACTCTCTCACCTGAGAAACCTACCAAGTCTCCAGTAGAAGGTTGGAGGATGTAGCTGCTCAATTTCATCTTCTGGAATGTGGAGAAAAATAGGACATCGACACTGTTCCCAGAATCCAGCAACACCTTTTTTACTAGGAGATCTCCAAGCTGTAGGGAGATGACGACTGGGTCATCTAAGT
This sequence comes from Arachis stenosperma, assembly GCF_014773155.1. Taxonomy (NCBI): domain Eukaryota; kingdom Viridiplantae; phylum Streptophyta; class Magnoliopsida; order Fabales; family Fabaceae; genus Arachis; species Arachis stenosperma. Next base: position 14,027,644 of record NC_080377.1, read on the forward strand.
TTGGTATACCTTTGTTATGATTGGCTGTCTGGAATGTTATCTGTGGGGATTGTGGTACTGTCTGCTGTTGAGTTTGGTCAGCGTTGATGGAGAGCATAGCTCGGTAAGATCACTTTCTTGCCGAACTTGTTGTTCCTCCATCTGCAAAACCTCCGGAAATATAGTTAATAATACGCCTTGGTTGGTCGGGATGGGTGGTGTTTGGCTAATCTTTATCCCGGCCATGCTGTATTGCTGGGTGTTGTTCTCCAGGAGTGGTTGTTCATCGCTGCATGTGGCCAGTGATGTATTTGTCCAGGTGGCCTTGCCGAGCTAATCGCTCTAGAAGGTCTTTGGCGATGATACACTCGTCGGTAGTGTGTCCGTGCTTTTGGTGGAAGGAGCAGTATTTTGATCTGTCCGCGCCTCTTGAATCTGGGTAACTGCTGACTTTTCTTGGCGGTTTGATCAGCTTCGAATTCAAGATTTCCTTGATGATATCATCGCGCTTGGTGTTGAACTGAGTGTAAGACTCATACCGCGAAGTCGGTTTGAAGTTTTTCTTTTTGTCTCGAGTTCTGTCGTCGTCTCTGTAATGAGGTTTTTCTGTTTTTCAAGCTTGTTGGAGTTCCTTGATGTCGATCTGACCTTTTGCCTTTTCGCGGAATTCGGCCATAGTTTTAGGTTTGGCCACAGCAATAGTTTCCTGGAATTTTCCTGGTCGCAATCCGCTCTTTATGGCTTGCAGTTCCACCTCGGGGTGGAGGTCGGGTATACTTATGGCTATCTTTGTGAAGTGCGTCATGTAGTCCTTGAGGCTTTCGTGTTGGCCTTGCTTGATTGTGTTCAGGTAATTGGAGTCATGCAGGTAGATGGCCGATCCAGCAAAGTGCTCCTCAAAGGGCTTTGATATGTCTCGAAACCGAGAAATAGAACCTGCAGGCAAAGAACAAAACCAATCAAGTGCAGGACCGTCTAAGTAAGATGGAAAGCAACGACATAAAACTTTATCAGATGCACCGTTTACTATCATTATGGAGGTGAATTTCTTGATGTATTTCTTCGGATCACCTAACCCATCGTAGGGAGTTAGGGTAGTCGGCAGGGTGAACCTTTGGGGTAGCACGAAGTTCATCACCTCTGCCGTGAATGGTCTAGGGAAACTCTCCTGATTGTTGTTATCATTCTCTGGCCGAGCTTTTTCATTATGCTCGGGTTGCTCCTCTTCGTGCCGAGCAGTGTCAGAGACGTGTGTCGGCCCTGACTGATGCTCGGTTTCTTCTTGTCGGTCGTCGTTATTTTCGGTTCGGGTGTTATTCAAGTTGGCAATTTGATTTGCCATTCTTTGGTTCTCCTCAGCCATGGCTTGCCGCAACTCGGTCACCATTTGAAATAGTTTAGATGATGTGGGTGGAAGTTGTTCAGCCATGACTTCAAGTGAAGACCTTGAGGCCGATGATATATGGAAGGGATTATATTCTCGGCCCCACGGTAGACGCCAATTGTTCTTGTATGGATACCTGGAGGGAGAGCTCCGTCTCTGAGAGTCGACGCCGAGTTGTTACTTTCGGTGCCGACCTTTGCGCTTTGTGGTAATCCGAGCTTTACTCCAAGAGGGTGTCCAATCGCGTAGAGCTTTGAGCAAGAAACAGGAAAGGGGGAGTGTACCTGCAAAGGTACTCCGAAACTTAAGTCAGTATTGAGAATTCAATGTGGCCTTTTTAGGATGAAAAATCATACCTTTTATGGGTGGAAATGTACTAGTCCGTTATGCTTCTGCTTTATTGTCTGTATTAAAGAGTAATAATGCTAGGTTGGACGTTTCGCTTTTTGGAAAGCAGCCCGTTAAGCTGAATTATAACGTATGCCGATTAATGATGTTTGAATGCTGATTAGTAACTGTAACGCCGATTAATAGCGTAAATTGCCGAGTTATGATTTGTAATGCCAATCTTGTAACGATCCTGATCAGATTATGTTTTGCTATTTAAATCAATTCGTAAATTCGAATTGGTTCATGAGTTTTCGATAAACTAAGGTTAAATTTAAAAAATAAATTTAATTATTAATAAATTGAGTTGTAAATTAAGTTTAATTTTCGTGAATCGAATTTAAATTTAATTTAGTTCAAATAAGTTCGACTCACTTTCAGCTGCATGTGATATGCTTAGCTTGCACTTTTCTTCTGAATTTTGATGCTAGCTAGCTAGACAAATATAACCAAGCCACATTTTCAAGATTATACTAATGACGCCACATTGACAACTTCTATCACTAAAAAAAAAGCCGGAAGTTAGAGGCGGTTTAGATTATCCTAATGACGCCGCATTATTGACTAGAGTTCTTTCACGTAATAATAAAAAAAAAAAAACGGAAGATACCGGCGCTTTTTTAGTGTGCAGTCAAACCAATCATATCATATTTAGTGTTGGTTTTAATCAAATCGCCGTTAATTGAGGCTGTTTTGCTGCGATCACACTTTAAACCACCACTAAATCGAACCATCTTTATTTTCTATTTTGCAAAGGTCCAGAATCCAACTTGATTTTCTTTTCCCAAAATTTTCTATGCAACTTTGAGACTAAAAATAACCAAGTTTGTTTTGCATTTATTTTAAAAAAATCATGATCAATGGATCGGAATAGAATCTTGAATATATGTTCATACACACATTACTTTAATGTTGTGATAATTTAATATTGTTTATGATAAAATTAAAAATTTTATTTAGTACAAAATTTAATATATATATATATATATATATATGTATATGTAGTTTAATTTTTTTTAGTGAGTATTTAATTTTATATTAATAATGAATTATGATAGTTGATTTTTGCATAAAACCTAATATAGTTGATAGGTAAAATCTGAATATTTTCTTTTAACTTTCTTTTTCTTGTATATATGTATACAGTGATTTTTCCTCATCACTACCTGAAAAATTGCTTGGATGATTTGACTAGAATTATTGTATGGATGTAGAGCATTATTGTTTATATATATATAATTTAATTTAATTTAATTTTTTAATGTGTATTTTGTATTTTAATATGTATTTTACATTGATAACGGATTTTGATAATTGATTTTTGCGTAAAATTTACTATAATTGATATAGATAGGTTCTGATGAATATTTTTTTTTTAACTTTCATTTTCTTTTATATATGTGTTCTTGCAAGGATACTCTGTCCGAGCTATACGTCGGCTCTCCGTTGACCTTGGTAAGCCTGATAGCTTTAATCGGATTGATGATATCCTCGTGAACTTAGATCCGAGCGTGGTACCTGCAAAAAGAACTCTGACACCCAAGTCAGTAGAGAAATAAACTAAATAAAGAGTATATATATGATTGCGGATATAGTTTCAAAGTGTGTTGTCTTTTAGACGAAGTATTTCTTCTTGTGTGTTTTATCATTGATGCCACAACTCGTTTTATAGCTCTGTGTGTAGTTCAATAGTCAGTTTCTTCCGAGATTATGGTGACTGATCTCCTTCCGAGATTGTAGCGACTGATCTCCTTCCAATTTTGTGGGGAACGTTCTGTTAGGATAGAGCCGTTGTGCTGAGGTATGACTCGGTTTTTTTCGAGATCTTAAGGGTACAATACACAGCCCCCAAGCTTGACTTGATGTAGTTGCAGCAAGTTGAGCTTTTCGTTTAAGTTACACCTCAGCATTTTGAGGTAAAATACTGGAGCCCCGAAGCTCAACGCGCGTTTTAAGCTTAGGCTAAAAAATAAATGGATTTCAAAAAATATAAAAATAAAAATGCTTATTGAAAAAAGATTTTGCTTTGTAAATTGGCTGCAATAAATTCCGTGCTTAGCTATGATGGAGCCGGACCATTTTGCATTTGGGCGCATAATTGTTGCTGTTTCAACTTCCCACTAAAATAGTGGGTTGTAATTAAACTTGTGACGTTTACGAAATACGACTTCAGTTTGCAAAAAGTTTGATAAGTGTAAGAAGACATGTCTTCTAGAGGTTAGTCTTCTCCTCTTCTATTTGTCTCTTCAACTTCTCAGTGCTTCTTTCATTTCTTTTCCTCTATTTATTATCTGAAAAAATGGCTAAAAAAAAGAGAAAGATAAGGTGAAAGTTGTCGAAGTAAACAAAGAGAACCTTTATCATTAGGTTCATGTTGATGTGAAGACTCGTGCGTCGTCATATTGCGATCAGGAGTCGCTTCGTGCTTTAGAAGCCCCAAGGTTTGTCAGGGGGTTTTGGCGTTTGCGTTGAGTTTCTTCCCTGTTATAGTGAGGAGAGGGTTTGCGAGAGGAGAGGGAATTGTGGTTATTTTTATATGTATTTTCCTTGATTGTCTGAGTTGCATGTGAGATTTTCATTTTCAGATTTTGAATGTAAGGTTTTGACTCAGCTGAACTGTGCTTCATCGCAGTTGCATCCAAATTCATGGGCATTTTTGCGTGCATTTGAGATTCTGATGAGCTTTCTAAAGTCTCCCCCTTCTCTAAATATTTTCTTTTCTTTGTTTCAATCTAAAGGGGTTTGTAAAGGGCTTTAGGTATTTCTAAATAGCTTCCCTGACCGTTCTCTCTTTTTGTTATATAAATCTTCTTTTAAAAATTTTAAGTCGATGTTTGTGAAGGTTCGGTCTTTCGATTCTGTATCCTTTCTATTTAGATGACGAGATGATAGAAAGATTTTCTTTGTATTGGTGTTTGAAACCTTGCAAATCCTCAAAGCTAGTGAGAGAAGTGAGGAAGAGGACTGTTTATTAGAGTTTTTAGTTGAAAAATTTGCTGTTGGAGAATGTTTATCTATTTCCAATTTATTGAAATATGAAGAGAAAAATGACATGGAAGGGTTGGAATTGTATATAAGTAATTTTGTCTTTATGTGTTTTGATTTTGTCTAATTGCGTATTTGTTAACTTTCTAATTTTTGAGGTGGCAGGTAGTAGGGTGCCAAATCTAAAAATGCTGCTAAGTTTCAGGCTTATTTAAAGAAAAAGGGTGAGAAAGGTGGGAGTGTTTCTGGGGTTGTGAAGGAGACAGATGGGAATGTCGCGTTTTTCACTGCTCAGCCTCTTCCCTCCCCAAAAAGGAGGAGGAATGAGTCAGAAAAGTCTTTAGAAGTGATCTCTGAAGGTGACTAAAGTACTGCTGTGAAGTCTGTTTTTGAAAGGCAACGAAGACTGCATGGTTTTATTCCTAGGGCGAACTTACATTATTTATGGAGCGACCAATTTCCGATTTCCAAACTTGCAGATCGTGTTTCCCAGTATCCTGGAGATATGGGTCTCACACGTTGGACAGAAATCGAGGGGATGGGAAAATTTATTTAGGTAGGATTTTGTTTTTGTCTCTTTCTTTTTTCGTCCTTGTAAAGTATTTTGATCGGTTATGTTGTTGTTTCAGATTGTTGCTTTTCGGCTATTGCGTGTTGGTCGTGCTACTGAGTTGTTGAGTTCGGAGCAGCAGGTGGTGGTTGAGAAAGTGGCGTCTCTTGAATGTCTGTTGAAAAAAAGGGAAGAGGTTGTTGTTGACGTGACCGCGAAAAGAATACTCTATCCGAGCTATACGTCGGCTCTCCGTTGACCTTGGTATGCCTGATAGCTTTAGTCGGATTGATAATATCCTCGTGAACTTGGACCCGAGTGTGGTACCTGCAAAAAGGATTTCGACGCTCAAGTTAATAGAGAAATAAACTAAACAAAGAGTATATATATGATTGCGGATATAATTTCGAAGTGTGTTGTCTTGTAGACGAAGTATTTCTTCTTGTGTGTTTTATCATTGATGCCACAGCTAGTTTTATAGCTTGGTGTGTAGTTCAATAGTTAATTTTTTTTGAGATTATGGTGACTGATCTCCTTTTAAGATTGTGGGGACTGATCTCTTTTAAAATTATGAGGAGCATTCTGTTAGAATAGAGCCGTTGTACCAAAATGTGACTTAATTTTTTTTCGAGATCTTAAGAGTACAGTACAATATGTATACAGTAATTTTTCCTCACCTTTACCTGACACTTTATGAAATGAAGCTTCTCAATGTCCTACATGGACCAGATAGACACAGGAAACTTCATCCAATTCTTTTTACCGAATAACAATATATATAGTTTAGAATTATACTCCGATCTATTTTTTTTTATAAAAAACTGATTGAATTCAATTATAAATTATATTATAATTTATTATAGATGGATAAATTCGTTATAATTTTAATTGAAAGTGATTACAACAATAACTAATTAAAAAATAAAATAACTTAAATTTAAAATAATAACAAATTTGTATATTCTGCTAGCACGATCCACAACACGGAAGAAACAAGGGGAGACATTAAACCTTGGACAGTTGGACTAGTTGATTAATAATTATATTCTCTACTATTATAATGAACCCTAGAAAAACGACAAGGATTATATATATGATGATTAATGATGATACGATTCCACGTTACTTAAGAAAATAATTATGATTAATAATGGAATCAATTAACCAAGACACCAAACATGGTACTGCATGCACTCAGATTCTGAACGCAGGCATGTGGCATGAAAATCGTATAAATCGTCATTTCCCAATCAATCAATATCTCTATCTAAATCCCAGACCGCGCAGCCTTATCACAAACTCAAATCTAGCGTGCAATATAATCAGGGGTATATATATATGCCAGCATGGTAACATACATGAATATAATAGTGAGGTTCCTCAGCTTTAAATAAATATATATTTGCATATTTTTGCATTATTTACTTGAACTTAGAATTAAAGAAAGAAGATAAGAAATTTTCATGTTTTATACTTGTATATGTGTGTAGTGGCAGAAACAATAAAATCCCCCAACCTTCAAAGTAGCATTTGATCAATAATGAATTCTTACTTTCTTAGTACTGTAGTTCATCAGCATTTATTTAAAACTAATCCGGGAATGCAAAATCCAACAGAGATATACAAGACAATGTTGAATAAAAAAGTACAAATGTATATATAATATTAAGAGAAAGGAGAAATTAATTGTTGTGAATAATGAAAGGAAAAAAAAGAGAAAGAAAGAGGACACATGCACGAAGGTGGGGGCGCAGATGTAATACAAAAAGAAGAAAAGAACAGCTATATATATATAACATATTGATTTCTCTGTATCACAAATTAAAGCAAACAATAACATAACGTAAAATACAATTAACCATTCTGTTAGTTTCTTCTGAGAACAAGTTTCAAGAATGAAAGGAGGCAGTGAGATTATGTTGGGAAATTCTCGCAAGTGGATAATTGTGGTGGTCACCATATGGCTGCAGGCCTTCACCGGCACCAACTTCGATTTCTCGCAGTACTCCTCCGCCATGAAATCCGCCCTCAACATATCGCAGATGCAGCTCAACAACCTAGCCACCGCCAACGACATGGGCAAGCTCTTTGGCTGGTCCTCCGGCTTTGCCCTCATGTACTTCCCTCTTCCTGCCGTCATGTTCATCGCCGCTGCCATGGGCTTTGTCAGCTACGGCCTCCAGTGGCTCCTTCTCCAAGGCTTCATCCACCTCCCTTATTTTCTGGTAAACCCTATCTCCAAAATCAAAACACATGACTTATGCTAGCTTATTAGTCGTAAAAATATTGTTTGGTTTATAAGCTAATTTAATTTGTTACCGCAAGCATCTTTAGACGATTGCTAAATGCACTATTATCATATCGAATCAGAATGGTATGCATATATACAGGCCAGTTCTTCTTCCTCTCCCTGGCCGCTTAAAATTGATCGCACATTAAATTTACGTTGATACATACATTACACTTGTTTTCTGGTTAAATGGTTGCTTGTTGATCAATCATATGGATAATAATATTATTTAAATTAAAATGCAAAATTTAAAGGATTAGTAGTGTTGATTAATATCATATATGAAACATAGCTTAATAATAGAAAGAGGAGGCCACTAGCTAGTTCATAAATTAATATATAAAGAAATTGCATGTTAGCTTTTTGTCCGTACTGGAAAATGGGTGTATGTTGCACGTGTCCAGCTCATACGTAGCTCTGATATGCGTTTAATAATGATTTCAGGTGTTCGTTGTGAGTGTGTTAGGAGGGGTGAGCATATGTTGGTTCAACACAGTGTGCTTTGTTCTGTGCATAAGGAGCTTCCCCGTGAAGAGAGCACTGGCACTGTCCCTCACTGTCAGCTTCAATGGTGTGAGCGGGGCACTCTACACGCTGGCCGCCAATTCAATAGACCCTTCATCTCCTACTCTCTATCTGCTTCTCAATGCCCTTCTTCCCCTTCTCGTCTCCTTCGCCGCCGCCTTCTTCGCCCCAATTATGCCCCACTCTCCTGCTCATCATGATCACTCTAACAGTAACAGTCGCGACTCCATCATGTTCCTGGTACTCAACTTGCTGGCCACTCTCACTGGCCTCTACCTCCTCCTCTTTGCCTCCCATGCATCCGCGGGGGACGTGGCATCCAACAGGCTCTTCTTGGGGGGCGCCATTTTCCTTCTTCTCTTGCCCTTATTCGTTGCTTATGCCAGCTCATGGTCTCGTCCAGCAGTTCATGATGACGACCTCGAGCTGCATAAGGAACTCATCATTAGCTGCAAGAGGATGCTGGAAGAAGAGCAGTGTGGCAGCGCCGTTCTTGGAAGGCTGGATTTCTGGCTCTACTATGTTACCTACATTTGCGGAGGAACTATTGGGCTTGTGTATAGCAATAATCTGGGACAGATTGCGGAGTCAGTGGGCACGAGTTGTGAGATTTCTACACTTGTGATGGTGTATGCCTCCTTTTCCTTCTTCGGTCGCTTGCTTTCGGCTCTACCCGACTATATTGGTAGCAAATTGTACTTTGCAAGGACTGGTTGGCTATGCATTGCACTAATACCCACCCCGGTTGCATTCACATTCATGGCGCTATCACAAACTCCCCTCGCACTCCCCATAGGCACGGCGTTGATAGGCTTCAGTTCCGGATTCATATTCGCTGCTGCCGTCTCCGTCACGTCGGAACTCTTTGGTCCCAACAGTGTTGCCGTCAATCACAACCTTCTCATAACAAACATCCCAATTGGATCCCTGGTCTACGGCTTCCTGTCCGCCTTACTCTACGACGCCAACACAAATTCCGGCGTGTGCATTGGCAGGCAGTGCTACTTCTGGACTTTTGTGTGCTGGGCTTGCACGGCTGTCCTCGGACTGCTTTCTAGTCTCCTCTTGTTCTTCAGAACCAAACATGCATACCAATTACATGATGGTTTTGTAAGAGGATGAACCAATAAGGGGAGGGTTTAGTTGTAGCAATGTGTGCATGGCTACAAGAATCACTGCAATTTCAAATGAAATCATACTCTTTAATGAGAACAACACAACCGTCTCACCACTCGCTAGATATCATCATTTTAGTTCAATATATAATGCTCAAGCTATTATTGCATTTTCTTATTATGCCTAATCATAATATACATTGAGTAATTCTTCGCATACAAGTGATTAAGACTTGAAAGCTTTACAAGTTCAATTAAAACTAACGCTCAAAACGCGTTTCAAACCATTCTTCTTCCTCTTCGTCTTCTCCTTCTTCTTTTCTTTCGTTTCTTACCTTCTCTTTCTCATTCTTCTTCTTCTTGCTGCACGTTCTTCTTCTTCTTACTCTTCTTCTTCTCCTTTTCTTTCGTTTCTGCACGTTCTTCTTCCTCGTCTTCCTCTTCTTCTTCATTTACGTTCTTTTCTCTCTGTTTTCTCTTTTTTTTCGATTTTTTATGGTGAAATCGTTTTTGAAGAAGAAAAAGCAGCAGAAGATGAGGAGGAGAAAGAGAAAGAGTTCTGAATTATGCATAAGATGTACTTCAACGAATTTTGGGTGTATTTCTTTAAATCCTTTGGGTGTATTTTCTGTAATCCTTTGAGTGTATTTCTATAATCGTTTAGGTGAATTCCCGTAACCATTTGGGTGTATTTCTGTAATCCTTTGGGTGTATTTCTGTAATCATTTTGGGTGTACTTCTGTAATCGTTTTGGGTGTATTTCTGAAGTTCCATTATCTTCAAAAGGATTACAGAAATACACCCAAAGAATTACGAAAAATACACCCAAAGGATTTAAGAAATACACCCAAAATTCGTTGCATAATTCAGAACTCTTTCTCTTTCTCCTCATCTTCTGCTGCTTCTTCTTCTTCAAAACGATTTCAAAACTTGATTTCAGAAACCATGAAAATCGAAAAAAAAAACGAAGAAGAAGAAGAAGAGGAAGAGGAAGAGGAAGAAGAAGAGAAGAAGAAGAAGAAGAAGAAGAAGAAAAAGAAGAAGAAGAAGACGAAGAGGAAGAAGAGAAGAAGACGAAGAGGAAGAGGAAGAAGAGGAAGAAGAACCGTTCTGAGTGTAGCGCTTTGAAAACAGGAAACGTTGAATAACGCATTAAAAGGCCTAGTAACTTGTAAGGCTTGTAAGTCAAAAAGACTTGTATGTATAACACTCCTCATATACATTTCATTCTATTATTATATAGTTATAACTACTTGTTGATCGAAAAAATATTTTTGATGAAGGTGAATGGTTCGAAATGGTAAAGCAGTGAAAAATATAAATAGTTTTTAGAAAGTCACATGCGCAAGCCTTAGGCGGAGGTTCTCAAGGCGAGTTCGATTTTGAAGCCCTTTAAATAAATTGAGTAAGCTTAATCGAACAGGGTACTCGAGTCAAATAATCGAATAAGTTATTCGAATAAGTGATTCGAGTAGTTATGGTAATGAAGAAGTTAAAGGCTCCCATTACACGAGAAAATCATGAAAAACGTTCATAATCAAATGGTGGGAACGGTTACCAAGGAGAATGTATTCAAGACTGTGATATTGTAATTTATTGTAATTAATTGTCAATTATTTAAAATAGATTATAAATACTAGGAAGTCTTAGAGAATAGGGGTTGGAATTTTGTACTCAGAAAAACACTCAAGCACACTTACATCTCAGGAAATTTCTGAGTCTGCAAACGAATAAACTTTTCTGTAGGGTTCCTTCCATGTTTTCTTCTATTCTTTCAATTTACTTATTTGTAAACTTTATTCTTTCAAGTAAATTTATCTTTCAAGTATCCTTTATCTTCTTTGTCCGATTTACTAATTTCTGCATTTTCAATTTTCATGTCAAAGTCCTTTGATCCAGTCGAAGGCATTCTACTATTTTCCTTTAATTTTAACACAAGTATTTCCTATTTTAAGTACGTTTTCTCTTTGAAAATTTTATCTTTTTATTTCTTTCTTTAACTTATCCATTTTAATTTATTTTCATTCTCAATTTTCGTCAAATCGAGCACGTTTTGATGCACTTTTAGAAACTGGTACTTGCAAAAAGGAGTAGGTTTCGCTCCCAGATCACTAGATATCGAACTGATGAGAGAATTTCATGATGGTCTAGAATTTATCAATTAAGTTCGTCGTGAGTATAGTCTAAACCAACAAGCAATTCCACATCAAACTTAGAAAATGTGTCACCACAATTCAAAATCAATAACCAGGAGTAGAATCCCGAGTCGTTCTCCCTAGGAGTTGCCCTAAGATGCACATCATTGAATATGAGTTCTCTTGGTGTTTTGGTAAGGATTTAAGAAACTAAGCCAATAAAGGTGAATGACAATCAATCAATGTAAAAGCATTGGCTAGGTGTAAGAATTGAAAGTACTATCATCATAATCTCCATCAATTGTGACAAGAATTAGTTATTGCTCTACTTAGTCAACCTCTAACTAGGAAGGGAAGTCAAGTGGAGATAATCAATTTGAGTCTACAAGTTCTAGTCAAACCCTAAGGAAAGACTAGCTTTAGTGGCATTCAAGTCAATTAGCAATTTCTAATTGGTAATCAACAAAGGACGACATTGACAATTCAAGTATCTCCAATAACTCAACCCCCAAGCCAAGAATGAGAAATCTACTTTATAGCTATAATGAACATTTTTTCAAACACTTGGTGAGAAAGAATGAAAGACATTATGAAATTAAAAAGAAAATTCAAATCAAAGTTATCTACTACAAGCAATTAACAACAATCAAACAATTAACAATAATGAACATGAAATACCTCAATGCATTAATAGAAATCAAAGTAACAAGATCCAAATCTAATTAAGATCCAAAGTAACTTGAGCAACAAGAACACTAAATTGAGAGTAGAAGAATTAGATCCACAAATTGAAGCAATGTAGAATTGAATTGACAATAGATCTCACCAATGGATCCAAGAGAAATTGAAATTGAGAAAGCAAAAACCTAGAGAGAAGTGAGAGTTTCTCTCTCTAGAACCTAACTTCCAAAACTAACTAAAAGTGTATCTAATGCGTGAATCATGACAATCCTCTTCATTCCTTGCTCCTTTTAGGTATTTTTCCTTTAGAATTAGTTCAAATTAGGCCCCACAGCTCTTGTGAAGTTGCCAGCTGCGATTTCACTTAAAAATCACGTGCGAGCACCAACGCGTACGCGTGGGTCATGCGTGCGCGTCTTTGGAGTTTTTGCGATCGATGCGTACGCGCAAGGCACGCGTACGCATCCATGGAGTTTTCGCCCAGACACGCGAATGCGCCAACTTTGCGCGCTGATTCCCAGCAGCATGCAGCATGCATCCACGCGTACGCGTCGCTGCTTAAGCTCCAAAGCCCCATTTTTCCATGCTCCTTCCATTTATGCATGCTTTCTTCCTCTCTTCTAGGCCATTATTGTCCTATAAACTCTGAAATCACTTAACAAACATATCACGGCATCGAATGGCAATAGAAGAGGATTAAAATGTAGCATAATTATGGCCAAAGAAGCATGTTCTCAACCATGAAGTAAAATTCGGAAAGAAACACAAAACCATGCATTTTATATGGATAAGTGTGAAAGAATATTAATAAAACCCCCAAATTCCATACAAGATAAACCTTAAAAATGGGGTTTATCACAAACTACCATTGATTTGCTAAAAATTGACAAAACAAGTTGGCACGTCCGGTGGGACAATTTTGAAATCGAAGTGTGTCAAACAAATTTTTCCAGTGTTACTTAGTGTATGCGATTACGAAGTGGAAAGATCATTCACATGGCTGATGAGTTATCGAATGTGAATGGTGGTTCATCCATCAATGATAGCATACCAGTGTCCATGCAATAGGCTGACATATCTTCACGTTCGGAAGGTGCAATTTGAATTGAAAGTATAGCAGTTACGACTGTTCAAATTAGAAATGTGGGATGCAATATTCATCCACGTGGTCCCTTGCCACCATTTCAACCTCCACTAACCGTTGGTTGGCCTCTTTATGGTCTTCCTCCTGATTATACCCCACCGGTGGGTGGTTTCGTTCCGCCTATCCGCTTTGGGAATGCAAGTGGAATGAATAGCACTCAAAACCCACAGCAACATTTCGAGTACTCTCATGATTATAATGTGGGCTCTACTTCGAATCCTGCTAATTCGATGGCAGTATATCGACACCAAGTAGAGGAAAGTCATCATGACTTAGTCAATTTATTGACCCAACAAATGACTACAATTCTGAATCCCATGATGGCCGATCATGAATCAAAATTCGAGCATCTTGCTAGACAAGTCAAACGGACTGATCGAATTGTTGATTATGATGAAGGTGAAGGGCATAATGCCAGGGGAAACAACGAAGGGACAGAAAATGTAGTTCCCCGAGGTCAAAATGCCGATGACGTTTTAGTCAGATTACGTGCTAATCATGGCGGTGAACGTTATCAATTCACTAGAATTGTGGAAGAAGTACTCAATAGAGTGGGTTTGAATGTTGGTTTTATGAATCAACCACACTTTGTGTCTGCTTTTTCCCAAGTAGTTCAAATGGCCGAAGTGCCAAGAGGGGTAAAAATTCCAAAGAAAGTCACAAAATTTGCTGGAGAGGTTGGAGAATCAACTACTGAACATGTTGCTCGCTATTTGATCGAGATTGGGAACTTAGCTAAGGATGAAAATTTGAAAATGAAGTTTTTTTCTTCTTCTTTGACGAAGAATGTATTCACTTGGTTTTCGAATCTTAGACCAAATTCGATCACAACATAGAATCAGTTAGAAACTGCTTTTCACGCTCAGTTTTATCGAGAGAAAATGAATGTAGCAGTTACAGATCCAGTGGCCTTAAAACGTGAAGATGGTGAGACCATTGATGATTATCTGATATGTTTTAAGAACGCTAGAAGTAGATGTTACGTGTCATTGCCTGAGAGTGAGATAGTGAAAATAGCAACTGTGGGGTTAGGATTTTATATGCGCAAAAAGCTGCTTAATGTGTATATTCCTGATTTAGCCCATTTGGATGAAAAGGTTTGTTTGACCGAACTCATGAAAAAGAGAAAGAGAAGTATAGGAGTGAGCAAAGATCGAAGAGTAAACCTTTTACTCGAAAAGAAAAAGTTGCTTATGTAACTATGGAGTCTTCAGAGGAGGAGCTTGATTTCGAAACAAAAGTCGATTTGGCTGAACTTAAGAAAGGCCCTCCATATGTTTGTTCCTTACTTAAAAAGCTTCCTAGTAGTGAAAAGTTGAATGATTCAAAAATAAAAAGTGGAAAAAAATATAGTTTTGATATTTCGAAATCTTATTAGATTTTTGATGTGTTGCTTAAAGATAAACAATTAATTATGCCTAAGGGTTTAAAAGGGAAACCTTATTGCAAGTTTCACTAAGCAACAAGTCATTCGACTAATAGTTGTGTTCGTTTCAGGGACTTAATTCAGGAGGCAATAATAGAAGGACGGTTGAAATTCAATGATGGCAAGAAAGAAATGAAGGTTGATGTTGACCCCTTCGATGTCGATGCCAGCTTTGTCGAGCCATGTTTTGGAGTGAACATGATTGGCATGTCATATGATTTTGATGTGACTCTGGATGACTTTGAGTCACGGGTGAGATATGTATACCCCAGAGCAGGGGATGGTTTATTGGAGTTTCTGGTTCAGCAAAAGATCAAAGACCGAGACGTATCTCTGTGTCCTCGGTGCAATGCTGTTTTTGATGCTGAAGCAGTGGCAATCTTTGAAAAAGAAAGGATGAAGAAAGAATTGGCTTATAGAGAAGAGCAGGCGCGCCAGAGACAGTCGATTCGGCGCATAGAAGGTTCTGGCTCAAAGACCCCTCAACAAAATGTGGCTACACCTGATAAACCCTATTTTTAGGGTTTATCTTGTATTGATTTTAAGGGATTTTATCACCTTTCTGCCACATTTATTCCATGAAATAGCATGGTTTTGTAGATTCTCCTTTATTTGTGCTTAAGTGTGAAAACATGCTTTTTAGGCCTTTAATGTGTTAATTTTAATTCACCTTTGATTCCACTAGATGTCTTGATATGTTGTTAGTGAATTCAGATTGAAAAGGCTAAGAATGGATCAAAGGGATGAAGAGGAAAGGAATGCAAGTGGAGAGCTCATGGAAAAACAAGGATTTGGGATGCTGAGATCGACGCGCACGCGCAGCAGATGCGCACGCGTGGAAAGTGACGTCGCAAGGCGACGCGTACGCGTGAACTACGCGTACGCGTGGATGGAAAAATGTCAAGCGACGTGTACGCGTGACCCATGCGTACGCGTCGGTGCTCGCACATGACCCACTTAAAGTGAATATGTTGGGGGCGATTTTTGGGCTTCCCAGGCCCAAATCCAATTCACTTATGATGTTATTAAACCCAAGGATTGAAAGGGGATCAACAACTTTTAGCATATAGTTTAGTTTTAGAAGTAGTTTAGTTAGTTTTCTAGAGAGAGAAGCTCTCTCTTCTCTCTAGGATTAGGTTTAGGTTAATTTCCTCTTAGATCTAGGCTTTAATTCTTGCTTTCATCTACTTTTACCTTTCAATTTCTTGTTGCTACATCTTGTTCTTCTATTCTCTTGTTGTAATTTCCTCTATTTTGTTTCTATAATTTGTTATGGATACATTCTTGTTCCTTCTATTTTCTTTTAATGAAATTTGAGGTAATTCATGTTAATTATGCTTTCTTTAATTGTTGTTGTTAACTCTTTGCAATTAGTAGTTGTTAGATTCATTCTTGTTGTCAATTTACTATGCTTTCCTTTTATGCCTTCCAAGTGTTTGATAAAAAGCTTGGAAGGATGTTAGAGTATATTTTTGTGTTCTTGGCTTGGGATGGTAACTTAGGAATTCTTGAGTTACTAATGTCCAAGTGGTTGATAATTGATAGCCATTGACTCTAGCTCTCATTAATTCAATTAGTGAATAGGTAAGACTTATGGACTTGGATTGATATAACTCATTTGACTTTCCTTCACTTGTTAAAGGATGACTTAATGAGATTAATCCTTGCAATTATCATATTGTGGTTAGTGATAAGGATAGAGATCCTTGACCACCAAACCTTGCCAAGACCTTTTTATCCTTTGAATTTTATTTACTTTCTCGCAATTTACTTTCCTTGTTTCTTATTCAAAACCCCAAAATATACATGTCCATAACCAATAACAAGAACACTACCCTGCAATTCTTTTGAGAGACGACCTGAGGTTTAAATACTTCGGTTATTAGTTTTATTAGCGGTTTGTACTTGTGACAAACAAATTTTTGTATGAAAGGATTATTGTTGGTTTAGAAACTATACTTGCAACGAGATTTCATTTGTGAAATTCTATACCATCAATTTTCCGTTCATCAAAATGGCGCCGTTGCCGGGAAGTTGCAATGGTGTTATATTATTGGTTATTGTATATATGTGAGTATTATGAATAGCTTGATTTTTGGATTGCCTGTTAGTTTTTGCTAGTTTTAAGACTTTGTTTCATTATTCCTTATTAGCTTTTGTTTCTTATTTTCTCTTTTCACCATAAATTCTCACTTTGGCTATGAGTTTGGTTCTCATTATGTTGTAGGAGATGTAAATTTCAATGACAACATGCATCAAGGATGGGACAATCAAAGGTGGGAGGAGCCATATGCATGTGATCAATCCTCTTAGCAACAACCTCCACCAATGCACTATGAACAAGAGCCATTCTATGATGCATACCAAGACAATAGTTATGGTGACTCTTATTGTGACTATCAAGAACCACTACCATATACCTATGAACCCCCTCCTCAACATAGTTTTGAACCACCACACTCACAAGCCCCCTACCACCAAACACCTCCATATGACCCTAATCCTTATCCACCATACCAACCACCTTTTGAGCCATATGAGCCACACATAGAACCACCACCATTCCAATATCAATACTCCCAAGAACCATCTCAATATACACCACCTCCATATCCTTACTAAGAAAAACCACCTTCCTATTATATACCCTTTTCTCCAAAATCATGAACCCTCTTATCCACCCCAAGCCCCAATGGATGATTCTCTCACTATGTTACCTCAAGGGCAAAGAGAAATACAAAGGGAGACACTAGAATTTATGGCTACCTTGACTGAGGTAGTAAGCCGATTAGCCTCCCAATGCTTGAACATTCAAAGAACTCCTATGGCCACATGTGGAGAATCACTTGAAGAGCATAGCATGAAGGAGAGATTGGAAACTCCAGTGGAGAAGGAGGAATATTACTTTGTGTTAGAACAATTGGAGAAACCTATGATCATTGAAGAAAAGGAAGAAGTGGTTGAAGACTTAGGAGATGCGAAACCTCCATGGGAAGCTAAAATCATAGAGAACTCCTCCAAAAAGATTAAATTGGATGTCGAGGAGGAGAGTGCACAACCTCCAAAACAAATTTTGAATGAAGACTTGGAGGGGATGAAGCAAGAATCGAGTTCCCTTGGAGATGAAGATCAAGCATCAAAGATTCTTGGTGGTGAATCCTTTGAGCTTGAAGAACTTTCTTCCGATGAGATAGAAAGCAATATGGAGGTAGATCTCTCTCAACCTCCCATTTATGATTTGAGTGATGGAGAAGAATTAGATGAAATTGATGAGCAAAGGATTGAAATTGAAGAAGTTTGTGAAGAGGTGGAAGTTGTCAAGGAAGAACACAGGGAGTAAAGCTTGCTAGCACATTGGAGATATCTCTCCCCAAGCCATCACCATCCATTTCTTCATTCAAGTGGGTAAATCTCTCATCCCTAAGCTTTTTTATTCCACTTGAATATAGTTTGCTTGAGACGGATGGTCAACTTAGACATCTTTGTGGCTTTAAGAGCAAAAGGGAGACGGTTAGTGGTTAGCATTGTAAATCAAAGTTCATTATGGTTGACGCATCAAAGATGAGAGCAAAGGTTGGACTAGTGATCATTTAGATGGGTCTTTGAGGATTGTTGGGCACTTCATTGAGAATTTATCTTGCTTGCCACCCGGATGAATTAATAATGATCAACTTCAAGACGAGTGTGAAAATAAAGTGTGGGATCCCAGATTACAAGAAGAGGATCAACTTTGGGAGCCCCAAGCTTGTGAAGGACTCCATCAAGACTTGGTGCAACTCGTTAGAAATCTTGGAGTGCAACGGAGAACCAAGCATTGGTGGGAGTTTCGAGAAGAATTCAAGCACAAGCCACCTTGAGAGGAGCTCCCCATAAGTCCAACTTAAGGACAATAAATAAAAGTGCTAGGTGGGAGACACCCCACCATGGTAAACTCCTTTCATTTTTCTCTTTTGTATATATTGGTAAATTTAGTGTAATCTCATGTTTTGATTGATTTGTTGAGTTTATTTGGTAGCTTAGTGTGTTGAATAAGGTTTTATGGTGTTTTGGTAGCTGTTTGGAGGTTTGGAATGCTTGGTTTGGTGCAAAAACTTAGAAAAATTTTGAAAAATAGAGCACAAATCCACGCGCACGCGTCACCTACGCGTACGCGTGCACCAAGTATTTTCGACCATCCATGCGCACGCATGACCCACGCGTACGGGTGGATTCAGAAGTTTCACCATTCCATACGTAAACCCGAGAGTTGTGCCTACTTCATGCCAACTTTATGCCCGTGGCACAAATCTACCCACGCGTATGCGTCGCTTCTCTCTGATACCACCCGCGTGTATGCGTGCTCTATGCGTTCGCGTCGATCCCATTTCACCTCACCATACGCACGCGTGCACTACGCATACGCGTGGATCACCCTGGTGCATACACCTTCTTCTCCTCTCCTCTTCCTATTTCTTTCCTTCTTCTCTCTTCTTCTCTTCTTTCTCCACCCTTTAACCATCATCCAATACTACCAAACATCATCTATAACCATTTCTTTTAGTTATTAGTTAATTAGTTATTTTGTTAGTTAGATTTTCATTTTATTTTTTGTTTTTCATCATGAGTGTTGGATTATTAATATTGTTTGCCGTCTATTGCTGCTAACTGATGATAAGATGTTAGTTTAACATCATTGTTAATTTTTGTTGTTGGAATCCTTTATTGAGGATTATAATTTGTCATTTGGTTTTGAATTCTTCATGCTTCATTTTGTGAATACCAAGTGAATGAAAATTACCTTCAAGCATTCTAAATCTTTTTGAATTGCATGTTGTAGCTAGCCACCATGTGATTTGAATCCTTTTCTTTGATTAGGCAATTTCTTGATATTGAATGTTGTACATTTATCTTAATGCGTTGTGTTTCTTGATCATACACATCCATATGTTGTATATTTGCTTGAATGCTTTCATGCTTCTTTATCGCTTGTTCAGTTGTTTTAACCTACAAGTTTAGAGTATTTCAAGCACACTAAAGTGAGTGAAGTGCATGCTTCTTTTGTATAACTTGTGACAAAGCTTTTTATGTTAGTGTGCATGTGTTTTAAACCGTGCGCAATTTAGGACCCATACACCTATGTTTTATTAATGTCACACTAATTCACTCACTCCATTCTAATGATTATTACCTCATTCCAACAACAAATGCTTCCTTGCTTTTGCAATTACTTGTCTTCTTATCCTGTTTTCTATTTTCAGGATGATTTTTCATAAGCAAAAAATGGAAGCGGGAGAAAGAACACGCAGCAACCGGTTGATCTACCGGCTGAAGGTAGCAACTCGGGAAGTCGCCGTACCCCCTTGCTCATCTTTGAGTGCACCAAAGACGGTGCAAACTTTTAAGTGTGGGGAAGTCGTCCGACCAGTCGGCATTTTTGGGTGACAAGTTTCCAATTCCAACACTTTTGCATTTCATTTCTTTTAGGTCTTTTAGAATTTTTAGTTACATTTATATATATATATATATATATATATATATATATATATATATATATATATATATATATATAAAATAAGCTTAGTTAAAATAATGAAATTCTCCAAGAAAAACATTTTTATTAGGGCATTGACATCCCAATTGATTTGAGTGAAAATTTTTTATTGAACTTGCTTGAATTATATATATTGTGGAACATGATTTTTGAGCTAAGAACACACAACCTTGTGAGATTTGAGCCTAATTGCGTGGTTACATCTTATAACCACTTATTTTCCTTCTTGTGTGCATTATTCTCTTTCTACGATTGTAATCTTTGATTTGTTTGATTCTATATGTCCATTATTTCATGTATTCATGCATTTATATGATCGAGACCATCATTTCATTTAGCTCATTTACCCAAATATCCTTACCTTTTATCAACCTTTGTTAGCTAACTTTGAACCTACGAATAACCCACTGTATTCTTTAATTTAGCACATTACAAGCCTTAAAGCGAAAAATAATAAATGTCCTTAATTTGGATCTTTGATTAGCTTAGGCTAGTGTTTATCATTCAAGTGTGGGAAAACTTGGGACATTGGTTGAGGTAAAAGTGTATTTTTGTATTTTGTTGAAAATACTGGGAATTGAGTACATGCTCATGTGTTAATTAAATGTAAAACCATATGCATTGATATATTTGTATATAAGCACATCAAAAAGAAAAAAAAGTATGTAAAAGAAAAGAAAAAAAATATAAAAAGAAAAGAAAAAGAAAAAGAAAGAATAAAAAGGGGACAAAAATGCCCCAAAGTGAAGTTCAATAAAAATCAATGCATATGTGTTGTAAAGTGAAAAGAAAATGCATGAGTATGTGAAAAAGTGAAGAATGGGGAGTTATGTTAGTACTTAAATTGTATAGGTTATCATAGGCTAGGTGGGAAGCTTAAGTTAATCAAAGATTCAAATTTCAAGCTCACTTGACTATATACAATCCTACCTTGACCCTAGCCCCATTACAACCTATGAATAATACCTCATGATATTTGTATGCATGCATGAAATAATTATTGATTGTTAGATGAAAAACAAATCTTGGAAAGCATGATTAGGGAGGAATTGAGTGAATCATAGTTGTCAGAACCGAACCGGTGATCGAACCGGTCAGGTTACTGGGTCACTGGGTTACTGATTCAACCGGTGAGTCACTGGTTGAACCGTTTAACCCGGTCCTATATAAATAAAAATAACTAAAAATTTAAAATACATATTTTCACTAATATTTTAAGAATATTAAACTATTTTAAAATAATATAGAACAGGAATAATAAGTATTTTGTTATTTTTATTCTATCATAAATATTTTTATTTTGTTTTTGTATTAAAATAACTATTATTTTTAAATTTTAATAATTTATTAATTAGTTTATATCTATTATACTATTATATATTACAAGTATTTATTAAAAAAATAATATTAATATATATTATATAATTATGAAAAGAAAGAATAAGTGAATTTATAATTATTGTTAAATAAAAATATAATTAAAAAGATCAAATTTATAACTAAAATTAAAAAAAATAAAAGTAAATTATTTGATAAAAGATATTTATATATATTATAATTTGCGTATAAATGTATAAAAAGCGTAACAACCTAGCGGCTGTGAGAGTGCTTTAGTTCTATGAGGTCAGGTGTTTGAACCCTCCCTCCAACATTTTGAATAAATTTGTATTTTCAATCTGTTTGGTCGGACCGGTTTTCACCGAGTTTGACCGGTTTTCAACGGTTTATGGCAGGTCTGACCGGTTTGTATCGGTTCTCTTTCTTTCACGGTCTAACTATCGGACCGGATCAGTATAGGATCCAGTTCACCGGTTTTTTGTTGAACCGGCCGGTCCGGTCCAATTTTTACAACAGTGGAGTGAATCAACCCCAAACACTTGAGTGACTAGAGCGGATACACATCCGGTGAGGGTTCAATTGCTCAATTACATGTCTCCACCTATGATCGTCACTCTTCTTGCAAGTTTGTAAAAATCTTTAATAACTAATTCTACTGTGGATTCGATTTTATTGCTATTGCTTTAAGGGATTTTATCACCTTTCCCCCACATTTATTCCATGAAATTGTATGATTTTGTAGATTCTCCTTTATTTGTGCTTAAGTGTGAAAACATACTTTTTAGGCCTTTAATGTGTTAATTTTAATTCACCTTTGATTCCACTAGATGCCTTGATATGTTTGTTAGTGAATTCAAATTGGAAAGGCTAAGAATGGATCAAAGGGATGAAGAGGAAAGGCATACAAGTAGAGAACTTATGGAAAAACAAGGATTTGGGATGCTGAGATCGACATGCAGGCGCAGCAGACACGCACATGTGGAAAGTGACATCGCAAGGCAACGCGTACGCATACGTGTGGATGGAAAAATGTCAAGCGACGCGTACACATGACCCATGCGTACGCGTCGGTGCTCGCACGTGACCCACTTAAAGTGAATCCGCTGGAGGCGATTTCTGGGGTTCCCAGGCCCAAATTCAATTCACTTCTGATGCTATTAAACCCAAGGATTGAAGGGGGATCAACAATTTTTAGCATATAGTTTAGTTTTAGAAGTAGTTTAGTTAGTTTTCTAGAGAGAGAATCTCTCTCTTCTCTCTAGAATTAGGATTAGGTTTAGGTTAATTTCCTCCTAGATCTAGGCTTTAATTCTTGCTTTCATCTACTTTTACCTTTCAATTTCTTGTTGCTACATCTTGTTCTTCTATTATCTTGTTGTAATTTCCTCTATTTTGTTCCTATACTTTGTGTGGATACATTCTTGTTCCTTCTATTTTCTTTTAATGAAATTTGAGGTAATTCATGTTAATTGTGCTTTCTTTGATTGTTGTTGTTAACTCTTTGCAATTAGTAGTTGTTAGATTTCATTCTTGTTGTCAATTTACTATGATTTCCTTTTATGCCTTCCAAGTGTTTGATAAAATGCTTGGAAGGATGTTAGAGTAGATTTTTGTGTTCTTGGCTTGGGATGGTAACTTAGGAATTCTTGAGTTACTAATGTCCAAGTGGTTGATAATTGATAGCCATTGACTCTAGCTCTCATTAATTCAATTAGTGAATAGTTAGAACTTATGGACTTGGATTGATATAGCTCATTTGACTTTCCTTCACTTGTTAGAGGATGAATTAATGAGATTAATCCTTGCAATTATCATATTGTGGTTAGTGATAAGAATAGAGATCCTTGACCACCAAACCTTGCCAAGACCTTTTTATCCTTTGAATTTCATTTACTTTCTCACAATTTACTTTCCTTGTTTCTTATTCAAAACCTCAAAATATACATGTCCATAACCAATAACAAGAACACTACCCTGAAATTCCTTTGTGAGAGACCCGATGTTTAAATACTTCGGTTATTAGTTTTATTAGGGGTTTGTACTTGTGACAAACAAATTTTTGTATGAAAGGATTATTGTTTGTTTAGAAACTATACTTGCAACGAGATTTTATTTGTAAAATTCTATACCATCAATTTTCCGTTCATCAACACCTTTAAGCTGATCCCAGGCTATAGGTGTTCAGTGGATTAGGAACTGTCAGGAGTTCTAGAGATGAGATCATCTGTATCGACGTAATCTACAATGGGGACATCAAGCACCTTCTCGAAATCAATATCGCTACTATCGAGGTCGAGCCAAGGGATATCCGAGAGGCAGAGGAGGAATGAGAAATTTCAATCAGAGTAAGAAACCTCAGTCAGAGGCAGGCAAAGAAGTAAGCAAGGGGGCAATGCCTTCTGTGCATTCTCGAATCGTCTTTCTTTCTGATGGAGAGACTTATCCAAAGGGAATTCCATCACCTCCAAAGATGGAAAAAGGTAAGGCAGTAGCCCAATCCTCAGGAGTTGATAAAAACAAAGATGTCGATGTTGATGAAGAGTATTTTGACGAAGGGGATGATGACATGATAGGAACGATTTCGATCATTCCAACCGAGTATCTGAGTGAGTATGAAGGTAACCTAGAGGAAGATTATGATCTGAAGGATGAGGAAGCTTTCTCCTTCATTCGAATTGAAGATGAGTCGGGGTATTTTCTTCGGCCTACTGAAAAATAAATGTCCCATCTCTGCCCACTCCATATAACCACTACTTTGAGTGGATCAAAATAAACAAAGTCTTATTCGACGGTGGGGCGGAAATTAGTCTTTTGCCAGAGAGAATGTTGATGAAAGTGGAAAAACATCCTGATGATTTGGTTTCCACCAATATTGCTGTGACGGATTTTAGTAGGACTTCAACTCCAGCGAGAGGGCTGGTTACTCTAACTGTTAGGGTTGGTTCAATTGAGCGCAACACTGTGTTTGTGGTTGTCCCATCTAGAGCAAGTTATAATGCTTTGCTGGGGCGGGACTGGATCCATGGTGTGAGGGCAGTACCTTCTATTGTGCATTAGAGTGTTCTTCTGTGGACGAAGGATGGCAAGCCTAAAACCGTCAAGGCATATTCGAACTTATATGTCGAACAAATGCATGTCAATTTTAGGATATATAATCCTAGGCTTAAACCTCTTAATATTGACCGAACACGGAATTCTTATAATTGTGAAGGTTGTTACTTGTCCTCGGAAGGTTTGTCGGTGAAGTTGCATTATCCGAAGTTGGGATTTGAACCAACTGGTTGGGATTGCCTGACTTGACGATCTTTGGAAGATTGCTCTATGGACCAAGTTAAGGAAGTTTTCGACTACCTGGTAACATTACATAATTATTTAAGTAATTTTTATTTTGTAGAAAATAAAGATGATTCTTCTGATGAAGTTGGATCACATAGGGTTAATACTTTTTCTAGTTATGATAATATCGATTTGACGTCTTTAGTCGAATTTAGTCATAATTTTATTGCTTCTTGTAATGAAAGTATTGATGTAAGTTAGATTGCCGGACTGATAGCAGAGGCTCATTGTGTAGAAAATTCAAGTAATATTAATATAATGAATGATCAAGTTTCTTCTATTTCTGATAACATTATTGATTTCACTTTTGATTGTATCTATGATTTAGAACCATTGGATTTTGAAAAATATTCAGTAAAAGATGATTGTTATCAAGGGTTTGAATCTCAAGATCCCTTAGAAGAAATTAATTTAGGGACTCTTGATGATGTTCGAATTACATATATTTGTAAAGATCTTGTTGATCCTTTTCGAATTGAATTCTTTAGTCTTTTACATGAGTTTAAAAACTGTTTTGCTTGGGATTATCATGAGATGTCTGGTCTTGATCGTTCCCTTGTGGAGTACCAGTTAGCGTTAAAACCAAATGCCAGGCCTGTGAAACAAGCCCCAAAATTTTTTGCTCTGGAAATCAATGAGAAAATTAAGGAAGAAATAGAACGCTTGATTAAAGCGAAGTTTATTCAAACTGCACGCTATGTTGAATGGATTTCGAATATTGTCCCTGTGATAAAGAAAAATGGGAAGTTACGAGTATGCATTGATTTTCGAGATTTAAATAATGCTACTCCAAAAGATGAATATTTAATGCCGATTGCAGATATGTTAATCGATTCTGCAGCGGGAAACAAAATTCTTAGTTTTATGGACGGTTATTCTGGATATAACCAAATCTTCATTGCAAAAGATGATGTGTCCAAAACTGTTTTTTGTTGTCCTGGGGCATTGGATACATATGAATGGGTAGTTATGCCTTTTGGTTTGAAGAATGCTGGGGCAACATATCAGCGGGCGATGAATGCTATTTTCCATGAGTTTATTGGAAAATTTATGGACGTGTATATCGATGACGTTATGGTCAAATCGATTTCTGTGAATCAGTATATTGATCATTTAAGAAAGGCATTCATCACTATGAGAAAGAAAGGATTAAAAATGAATCCTTTAAAGTGTGATTTCGGTGTCTCGGCTGGAAATTTTTTGGGTTTTGTTGTTCATAAAAAGGGAATTGCAATTAATAAAAATAAAGCTGATGCGATTTTGGCGTTGTCTGCACCCAAATCGAAGAGAGAAGTGCAATCCTTTTTGGGCAAGGTGAATTATCTTTCTGATCGAACTTGAGTATTTACACCTTTGGTAAAATTAAGGAATGGTTCCCAGTTTGAATGGACGCCTAAACATCAATAAGCGTTTGATTCGATTAAGACATATTTGTCTAAAGCTCCGATTATGATGAATGTTTGTCCACGTGAGCCTTTAAAATTATACATTGTAGCATATGAACACACAATTGGGTGTATGTTAGCCCAGGATGATGAGAATGGACATGAGCGGGCCATTTATTACCTTAATCGAGTACTAACTGATATCGAAACAAGGTATTCCCCAATTGAGAAATTGTGTTTATCTTTGTATCATGCCTGTATGAAGTTAAAGTGTTATATGGTGGCTAAATCGGTGAAAGTTATAGCACAGAATGATCTCATTAAATATATGTTAAGTTTCCCGATGTTACGAGGGCGTCTAGGAAAATTGATGTTAGCATTGACAGAGTTTGATTTACAATATGTCCCAGCTAAGGCTGTCAAAGGACAGGTCATTGCAGATTTTTTTATGAATAATTCGAAAGATCTGAATGACCAGGGAGCAAATATTATCGATGTAGAAGTCGGTTATTGGAAATTATATTTTGATGGATCGAAGCATAAGGATGGTGCAGGGGTTAGAATCCTTATTATTTCACCAGAAGGTATTCCATCAGAATTTTTGTTCGAGTTAAAATATCCATGTTCCAATAATATGGCCGAATATGAAGCTCTGATTTTGGGTCTCGAAATTTTAATTAGGAAAGGAGCTTTGGAAATTCAAATATTAGGGGACTCGCAGTTGGTTTTAAAGCAGTTATCGAAGGAGTTTAAGTGTAATAATGAGACATTACAGAAATATTTAATAACTGCTTGGGAGTTGTTAACTTCTTTTTGAAAATTATCTTTGGTTCATATCCCTAGAATTCATAACGAAATTGTGAATGAATTAGCCCAAATTGCTTCGAGATATAAAGTCAATCCAGAAACTATTAAGAAATTATCTAGTATTCGTCAAATTTTAGTGCCTGCAAATGAAAGAGAAGTTTTTGCATAGTTGAATGGGAGGATACTGATTGGAGAAAGCCTATTGCTCAGTATTTAAAAAATTCCAATGTGTCAGCCGAAAGGAAAATAGAGTTATAGGCAATGAATTTTGTTATAATGGCTGATGAATTATATAAGAAAGGGATCGATGGGAGTTTGTTGAGATGTTTAGGCCAAGATGATCAAAACATCGCTTTGGGCGAAGTTCATAATGGGATATGTGGTTCCCATCAAGCTGGAAAAAAGATGAAATGGGTGTTATACCGCAATCATGTGTATTGGCCATCTATGATAAAAGATTGTATCGATTATGCAAAGGCATGTCAAGAATGTCAAAAACATGGTTCGATACAACAGATCCCAACATCTGAGTTGCATTCGATAATAAAACCATGGCCATTTAGAGGTTGGGCTTTATATTTGATTGGTTTGATTCATCCTCCTTCATCAAAACAGCACAAGTTTATCTTGGTAGCAATTGATTATTTCACAAAATGGGTGGAGGCAGTTCCCCTAATAGAAGTTGGTCAAGGTGAAATAATAGACTTTATTGAGGAGCATATTATACATCGATTTGGAATTCCTCAAATGTTAAGTACTGATCAAGGAACTATGTTTACTAGTCAACGAATTAAAAATTTTGCAGCCTCGAGGAATATCAATATGGTTACCTCGACTCCTTATTATGCGCAGGCTAATGGACAAGTAGAGACAGCAAATAAGATCCTGATAAGTTTGATAAAAAAACATGTAGAAAATAAGCCTCGAACATGGCATGAGACTTTAAGCCAGGTATTATGGGCTTATCGAAATTCACCAAGAGGGTCAACGGGTACTTCACCTTATAAATTAGTTTATGGCCATGATGCGGTGTTGCCATTAGAAATTAATTTAAATACTTTGAGGGTGTCAAAGCAAAGTAACCTACCAGTTGATGATTATTGGAATGCGATGTTTGATGAATTAAATGAATTAGATTCGGAGCGAATATTGGCACTTGAGAATATAATTTGACAGAAAGAGAGTATTGCTTGAAGTTATAATCGTCGAATCAAAGAAAAATCTTTTAGTATGGGTGAGTTGGTTTTGAAATTTATTTTGCCAATGGAAAAGAAATTGAAATTTCTTGGCAAATGGTCCCATGCTTGGGAAGGTCCTTTTCAAGTGATAGGGACATATTCTGGAAATGCTTATCGGATTAAGGATATTGAGTCAGGAAAAATAGTTAACTCGATCAATGAAAAATATTTGAAACAATATTACTGTTGGCTAAATTAAAGTTAAGCATGCATAAGTCCGGAGAAATAAAAACTATTACATAAAGACGAAAAAGAAGAACTTCAAGGTGCCAGGAGTTTTGGCAAGTCTGAATGAAGCTTTGCCCTTTTATTGTCTAAAGTTAGAGAGTTCTTTAATATGCTTGAATTTGTCAAATTGGACCTGCTCGAATTATTTCTTGTATTCTTCTTGTTTGGTCTCAATGGAAACAATTTCTTAAATGATCTGATGTTGCTCTTGCTGGGGAATAGTCAGAGGAGCACCTATCTCGGCCCGTCTTTCATGCACTTTGGCAAGGTTTTCATTAATTTGGGTTAGTTCTGCTTCAAGTTTCATTTCTTCCTTGTCATAAAAGGCTTGGACAGAAATGGCATGAGTAATCCTTAGGTCAAATTCTTTACGAGAAGCTTTTTTTGGTTGAAAAACAGAAGCACATTTATTTATTTCAGTTTTGATTTTAGCATCTTCGTTTTTGATTTCCTGAAGTTGATATTGGGAGGCTACACTATGATTGGCAAGCTCTTTGAATTGTTGGACTATGGCAGAATAAGGGGTAAAAACCGGGAAGTCAAAGGTAGAATTCAAAAAATCATATAAAAGTTGGTTGAGGAGGGTTTCCTTGATCCATGCAGCAGAAGGATGATCCAAGAGTTTGAGAAGTGATCGGAGTTGCTCTCGAGTGTCAGCATCCAACTCGAATAACGGACCAAATGAGGTAGGTCTAGGGATTGTTGGAGCAGGAACAGGCACTTCGTCCTTTTGAATAACTCGATTTTAAACAGAAATCAAGTTGGCCAATATGGCACTAGTAGGTGTGGTAGCTCCTGAATTTCCAGATTCTGATCCAGGAAGAGTTTGGAATTCAGCCTGTTGAGGAGGGCTGGAGAGCCCTTGAGGAGTTTCCAAGACTTTAGATCGAGGTGAGTCTAAATTTGTTGTCTCAGTAACTCGGGAGATAGAATCAGAGTCTGGAGCTACTCGGTCCTCAGCAGAAATTGTATCCTGGTTGTTTGGTGAGTTCGACTCAAGTATCTGAGTATCTATTGGAGAATGCTACAAATGATCCAGTGTCAGATCAACAATTTGTGTTGCATGGGAAGGTGGAAACACAGTTTGAAGTGGCTGAGTGGATCCTGTGACTTGAATCAAGTCATGAGACGTGGAATTTCCCGGATCAAGTTGTAGTTGTTGAGATGGCTGATCAGGTGCTGCAGGAGATACTATTGAATATGCAGCAATGGTAGGATGAATATAAAAGGTACACAATCATAAGTTAAAATTTGTTTTAACTTAAATAAAACACATATAGAGACGATTGCATTACCAAGATATGTCTTGGTTTTTGAACTAATTGAGGGCCAGGATCTGAGTCAGCTGTATCCTCTGATTGGGGAGAAGCAGCAAAGATATTTTGAATGTTCTGTTCACTCCCATCAGAACTCTTACTTGACGGCTGTAAGTGTAATTGGTAAAGAAATTAAGAGTTAATATAGAGATTTGATTATCAAAAGAAGTTAGTTTAAAGTATATGGTTATAAGTAAGATAGTAAGTGATAATGGTTACCTTTCTGGAAGTCTTGGTAGAAGTCCTTCGACTTTTGTGTGGTGGTTGTCGAGAAGAGGCTGTAGCATCAGTTTTTCTTCTTTGTAATCTTTTGGAAGAACCCTCGACAGCAGGGTCTGTTTGAATGGCAGATTGCTGAATTACCTCTAAAGTACGATTGTACCTAGAGTAGTAGTTAGTCCACCATTCGAGACAAGACTTAGTAATATATGAGCTACGATCGTAAGCAACGAAATTGAAATGGTCCTTGTGTTGGTGATTTGTTGCGATGAGGAAATCGAAGTCACGTTGAGAATATAAAGTAACCTGGCAAAGTGGCTTGTTGTTCCGAGAAAAAGGGACTGGAATGGCCTGTGAAAATCCCAGTTGCCTGGCTGTAAAATGAGGGGCATATAAGGTCACCTTGAGCTTTTTCTTTTTATGCTGGGGTAACCCTATAGGAATTACTTGAACAGCCAATATATTTGCCCAGCTTCGATTAGCCAGTTCACTTTCCTCTATATCATGTGGGAAGAGTAAGCGGTCAAGCCACGCAGGACCACGGTTTCGACGCAGAAAAGGGGCAAAATCTAGATCTTCATTGTCAAAATCTTTACAGGAATGGAGGAGAGAAAAAATAGCCCAGAATCGGTCCTCATCTGATTGTGTATTTGGGAAGTTGAGTTTGTAATCAGCTAATCAAAAACCTTCGATGTGCTGTTTATCGGTACCACTACTTCCAGGTTTCATTATAAATTTTTCGAAAATGGCATTGAGCCATACTTGGAGAAGCCAAAGAGGGCCACCTGTATTGATTATACTATTGTCTCAAAGACAATGAACGAAGTGACTAAGTTCTTCAAAAACATGCCCTAAAAGAAGTTTGGCCAAGTTAAGAACTTTCTTTTCGTGAAGTGGAGCAGCTAAGGGTAGAAAGAGCTTTGACATCT
Source organism: Arachis stenosperma (assembly GCF_014773155.1). Taxonomy (NCBI): domain Eukaryota; kingdom Viridiplantae; phylum Streptophyta; class Magnoliopsida; order Fabales; family Fabaceae; genus Arachis; species Arachis stenosperma. The sequence goes on from NC_080377.1 coordinate 14,058,571, forward strand.
GGATGCTTCAGGAACAAAAAAGGACTGCGTTCAGCCAATAGAACAAAAAAGCTACATGTTCATCATCTATAATATCAGTGCCTTCTTCACCCATGATGTTAGCAATGAAGTCACTGTAAGAATTGGATAAGGTAACATTGTACTAGTGCTCAGGCTGCATGTTAGGGATACACTCTGGAGGGTTTATTGGGAGCCCTGTAATAGCGACTACATCCAAAAGGGATATTCCAATCATTCCACAAGGAAGGTGGAAGTTGTTGGTTGTTCTACTCCAAAAACAAGTCATGGCTCCAATCATCCAAGGGAGTGTTGTAAGTGAGAAATGAGAGAGTCTTAGTAGTTCCTGTATTCAGCATTCTTTGTGGGTTCAAGACATTGGTACCAGGCTGTGAAATCGAATCCTTGAGGATTAATCTTTAGATTATTCTTGAAAGGTTTTTGATTGATGAACTGGGAGATGTTAAAAGCCTAGTTAATCAACAAATCTTCCCCTTCAGTATTGGGGAAGAAAGGAAGTTTTTTGTTGGACCTCTCTAGGGATTCAATCGGTCCGAGGAAACAATCAGTGTCTTCACCTACTGTGAAGGGGATTAAGATTCTGGTATCATTAATTTTCAGTTGAGGATCATCAATGACTTCATCGTTGACTTAGTTCAATATGCGGAGGGTTGGTGGAGCTGGCGATGCTTCTGCATGGCCTTTACCCTTGTCTTGAGCAGTAGCATGAGAAGAGGAAGCGGCCATTGTAAAGTATAGGAAAAAAGAAGCAAAAGGTTGAAGATTCTGTAAGGAGGTTTGATGTAAGAGGGATTTAGAAAGCAATGAGTTCAGGAAAAATTGAACAAAGGTGAAATTGATGAATTTAAAGTATTACTTTAGTCATTACTGTAGAAGGAATGCGAATAGAGGTAACTTCACTAGGAAAATAAAGTGGAAGAAAGAGAAAGCGTGAGTCTCGGAAAATGTGTTGAGTGGGTCAGTATTAATGGGAAGTTAAATGATAATTATTACTGATTTAAAAACTGAAGTTTGAATTTGGATTAAGTGTTTTATCTTCCAATAATTTTATCAAAGGTAAACACATTAATCCAAGGTGGCAATTTGTTGATCGAAAAAATATTTTCGATGAAGGTGAATGGTTCGAAGTGGTAAAGCGGTCGAAAACATAAATAGTTTTCAGAAAGTCACACGCGCAAGCCTTAGGCGGAGGTTCTCAAGGTGGGTTCGATTTTGAAACCCTTTAAATAAACCGAGTAAGCTTAATCGAACAGGGTACTCGAGTCAAATAATCGAATAAGTTATTCGAATAAGTGATTCAAGTAGTTATGGTAATGTGGAAGTTAAAGGCCCCCATCACGCGAGAAAATCATGGGAAACGTTCATAATTAAACGGCAGAACGATTACCAAGGAGAATGTATTTAAGACTGTGATCTTGTAATTAATTGTAATTAATTGTCAGTTATTTAAAATAGATTATAAATACTAGGAAGTCTTAAAGAATAAGGATTGGAACTTCGTACTCAGAAAAACACTCAAGCATGCTCACATACCAGGAAATTCCTAAGTCTACAAATGAGTAAACTTTTCTGCAGGGTTCCTTCCATGTTTTCTTCTACTCTTTCAATTTACTTATTTGTAAACTTTATTCTTTCAAGTAAATTTATCTTTCAAGTATCCTTTATCTTCTTTGTCTAATTTACTAATTTCTACATTTTAAATTTTCATGTCAAAGTCCTTTGACCCAATCGAAGGCATTCTATTGTTTTTCTTTAATTTTAACACAAGTCTTTTCCTATTTTAATTTCAGTACGTTTTCTCTTTGAAAATTTTATCTTTTTATTTTTTTTCTTTAACTTATCAATTTTAATTTATTTTCATTCTCAATTTTCGTCTAATCGAGGACGCTTTGATGCACTTTTAGAAATTGGTACCTACAAATAGGAGTAGGTTTTGCTCCCAAATCACTAGATATCGAACCACCATTAATTTACTAAAAATCGACAAAACACTGCTCATATGCAATACAATTATTTTTATATAAAATTGTTAGTTAAAAATTATTAGATGATTTGACATAAATTTAACATATTTTACTAAATTATTATCTATTAAGTTTCGACTATCAATTTCACATAAAAATAATTGTACCTGCTTATTATCCCATATATTTGCTCTCATCTATTACTCTTAAATACACTTATTTTTTACTCTTTTCTCTAGTTGACTGAATGATAACAACTATTGATTGTTAATGTATATGTACTATCTGCGGAAAATATCTATTCAATCTATATTTTTGTTAGTATTATTTGAGTTTATTTTTATTAATTTATTTAATTTATATAAAAATAATTAAAAAATTTAATTCGTCTTTATAATTATCTTAATTTTTTAATTTTTTTATCTTTTCAACATTTTTAAAAAGTAACATATATTTAAATTCTTACTTATTTAAGTATTAAGAAAATAATTAGAAGGATGAATTAATTAAGTTTCTAATTAATTAATATTATTCATATTTTATTATTTTATATAAATATTTTTAATAATAATTATTAAAAAGATATAAATTTATATTACATATTTATATATGATTAATAAAGATTAATAAGTTATAATGTAATGGTATAATTACAAATAAAATAAACACATGTATTATTATATAGTACTACATATATTATTACTATATTTTTTGTATTACTATTAATCTTTTTAATATTAAATCCACACAGTGAAAAGTGACACATATATGTAAATTAAGGCTTATTTCGAAAATTCTAGTATTATATGAATATATATGTAATAAATTCTTGAGGATTATAAATATACAAAGGTAAAATATTGGATATATTTATTTAATACTATTATAACCTTTTTTAGCCTTTTTTTTCTTTTCTTAAGTAAGAATTGTAATACTATTTAATACTTTTTTACAACTCACGATATTCGTTAGATTAAATACGCAATGGTTAAATTATAATGATTTCATGTTATGTTATTATTTGTAATATTTATTAGATTAAATATATCTTCGTATATATATAACACTTAATAACTTCATATAAAATAAAAGAATTTTGTTAGAAAATCAACTAAAAGTGAAACTACATACCTCCGTTCAATTAACTAGTTAAAAAATAAATCCGTTATAAATAGAATAATTATTACCCTAATTATTTAAATTTTAAATTAAAAAATAAGAAAAAGAAATTAACTTTTTAACTTATATTGTAGTTTTAGAAGCTCTTTACACTGAATAATAAAAACTACTACAGCATGAGAAGTAATTATGAGGAGGAAGAGAATTGTGCATTCGAATTCTGTCTTCACCATTACTATTGAAAAAATTATAATGCATCTGAATAAATAAAATAGGATTATTACCACGGTGTCATGCATGTATTCTTGAATAATCATTAAGACTTAACTAAGCTGAATAATATATATAGCAGATGGATTATTTGATATACATGAAGTTGTTAAAAAATATAAAGGATACGTATTATATTATATAGGCATGGATCGGAACTTAATTGGCTTTGGTACAATCGGTAGGCTTAAAAGTGACAGCGCGAGCATCAAGATCATATCCCACTAAGAAGTTGGTCTGAGCAATGTTCCCAAAAACAGATACTCGTTGTGTTGGCAAAACTGCCAAGCACACCACACCATCTGCAACCTCTACGAAGGTATTCACTGGGCGTAGCACCACTCGAGCCCCCTTGAAATCTGCAGTCACATTCGGAAATTCACTCTCCCCCTCAACCCTGTAACAAAGGCTGAATGTACTGGTAGGGTCAGTCGTCTTGGGAACCCTTATGGCTTCTTCCAAAGCCGAAACCAATCGAAGAAGTGTCTCTTGTGGTAGGAATGTGACCGTTGTGCCAGAATCAATGACGATATTCCCCCCTCCGTTTGATGACGGGAGTGGGATTGTGTTGCTGCCAACGCTGAGGGATTCAAGAGAGAGGAAGTAGAAGGCGTCGAAGGCAGGATCACTCTGAATAGGAGTTGAGACACCAGAAAGAAGGGCATCGGAACCGAAGCTTATCCTGGTGGTGGATTTAGAAGAATATGGTGCTAGACAATAGGAGAATTTTCTCCCAGACTCACCTAACTGAGAAACCAAGGAAAGTTTGCCAGCACCAAGCCCTATGATGCCGCTCGCTGTGCTCGGAAAAGTCCCCGTGCTTAGATGTGAACATCCGAATATATTGTTGCGAATCACTGTTCCGCCGATGGTAATACTTTCAGTGGATAGCGTTCCCTGGGTTTTGGAACTGTCGGCATATCCATAAAGATACTCACATGTGCTGTTGTTTCGGTCACAACCTGAGCTTATGGTTTGTAGGTCGAAACACACGTCAGCCTTGCATGAGATGGTCTTGTAAGAGGACGAACGGCGGGGATCGTAGATGGGGAAGTTTTGCTTATAGCATTGTGTGCATGGCAGGCACTGAGTCCATGTTAGATCACTCCCAGTGTCTGCTACTGCCACAAACTCCACCGGCGGAGTTCCGATGGATATCCGCATCAGATACTCTATACCGGCCGGACTCAGAGGGGCCTCTAGTTTGTTCTCGAAATGCTTCACTCGCTTCCGTGATCGCTGAATTGCATCCTGCAAATGCTCGTAGTGGCTTCTTGATGGGTTATAAAACGGGGACGCGGGAGAATGCCGGGGAATCAGTTCCGTGCTGAACCCATCAACATTCATTCCCAACACCACCAACACCGCCGTTACAACAACTACTGCATTTTGAACTCTGCTGCTGCCGCCCATTTTTTAAGATTCAGTAGTGTAGTGTTTGATGAGAACCAATTACCATTCTTCAATTTATAATGACGAGATCGATCTAAGTCAATTACCTGGTCACAGCTAGCTACCTAGAGATCGATAGGATCATTTTAATTTGGTAACACTATTGTTTCTTTTATTTTTTTTGTGTATTCTTATTTCTTAATATATATCATTCCTTTTTATGCTACTTTGTATCTTTTAGTTCTTAATTAGTCTAAGCACGTAGTTATTATTCACGTATATGTTGTGTAATATAATATAAATATAAATGTCTACAAAAATCGAATATTGTTCAATTTGTACATGTTATTATTGTTTGTGATTTCATACTTACATTGACTCATCTAAATTGTATGTGATATTTTATTATTATTACTACTTATGGTATGTTTATAGGACAAAACAAAATTGAAATTGATTTCATTTTAAAATCAATTAATTACTTTGTTTGGATGGATGGATACAAAATATAAATTGAATTAATTGATTTGTAAATCTCATGAATTTAAATTATAGCCAAACTCAAATCCCTTCAAATTTGTTATCTATCTATTATGGAATATTAAAATCGGGGCTTTTTTTATTAAAATTATAGCTGACATGAAATAATATTTTTAAAGGTATCTTTTGATTTATTTTATTTGATTTATTTAATGCATTATTTATTTATTTTATTTGATTAAGATTAGTATCAAATTATTTAATATTTTTTTGTGACTATTTAATATTTTATGTGATCATATTAATTATAACTAATCAATTATATTAATTATTTAATTTGAGTAATTATAGTAATTATAATTAATTATTTATATTAATTTTTTTTATCATATTTTTCTAAGGCGGAACGCTCCCTACCGATTTATTTTTACATCCTACGGTTTTAGCAGATTACTTAGTTCCGTTCATTTTCGGCGCAAAAGATTTAATATCGTTCTCACGGTCCACACTATAAAGTAATTATATACAAATAGTACTCTTACATAAAAATTGCTATATTATATTTTACTTAAATCTGTAATTAAAATTTTTGCTAACTTTAGTATTGTAATGCTTTACAAGTACTTTCACCATCGTCTAAATAAAAATATTGGATAAATCGCTATATTGGCACTTAAGTAAGAACCCACACCTAAGTATATTTAGACCTGATGTCTAAGTCCACTCGAAAAAGCTCTGATCCATCATATCATGATATTTGTATAAAAAATACAAAAACAAATATAATAGAAAGAAAATCCTTTTATTACCAGTAATCAAGTATTGTATTTAAGTACCTTTTTAATAAAATAAAATAAAAACTAATAATTAGATATATAAATATTTTTGTTGCTCGGCGTCCATAAGGCTTTTGGGACCCATGGATATGCAAAAGTCCCACGTGTAGTATAATTATATCTTGTGAAAAAAAATAAAATAAAATCAATTTATGCCATATTTTTGGCAAACTCGTGAATTCATATATCTTTCTCTATATACATTATCATCTATCTATTCCTTTTGTAGCTATTGACACCTCGGCCAAATTCATCCTAAAATTTGCATTTGCAAAACAAGGTGAAAATACGCATCATAGATGCTTGAATAGTATGAGTGAGAAATAAAAGTGGATACATATGGAGTGTCCAAAAGAGAGAAGTGAATTTTTGCCTGTCGCATCGCCAAAAAAAAAAAAGCCAAGTTAGGTATGAAATATTGAAATAAAGAGAATAACAAGATACCAAAACAGTACTTTTATCTAAAGTCCAAAAAAAAAAAAAAAAACAAATAAATAAATAAAAGTAGGTAAGAAGAATATATTTATCCGATGAGTTGTAAATAAAACTTGATATTGTGTATTATACGTCTTTCAGATAGACATGCATGCATGGCTATCTTTTGCAACTAATAATTTGCCATTCTCGTGAAGGTGAAAGCAAAAGTAACTAACTAACTAACTGAGCGCAATGAAGACTTAAATTAAAATATATAGGAGATTGATTGATTGATTATCCGATAATTAAGTTGAAGATAAGAATGATATATAGGTCCGGAATTATTTGCATCTTTGCCATAGCTGCGCTATGTAAGTTAACTGGCTAGCTTAGCTACTCAGTGGTGTTTGGTACAATCGGTAGGGAATGAATTTTTTAAATTGTTAAAAATAATTGAAGGAGTAAATTAAAGTGTGATTTCTAATTTTTTATTATTTTTTTATATTTTTATAGGTTTTATTATAAAATTAATAGTGAGAGATTATATTTTATTTTTTTAGTTGTTAAAAAAAATTAGTGTAAAATTCAAACTATGTCTGAGCCAAAAATTATTCCATTATAAAATTTATTGATATCTATTTATTGATACTAATAGTTATTATTTTTTATTTAAAAAAATTTTTGTATATACAAATTTATTATACAATGTATAAAATTATTTTATTCTATATTTATAGGAGCAAAAATTTTTTTATTATTTTTCTAGCTCATATTAAAAGATTCTACTTAAATATAAAAACTATTATATTTGTATTTAAATATATTACTGGTATACAATCCAAAAAACATAATAAAACTTTAATAAAAATAATTTATATTCTAAACATACAAACAATAAATACTAACCAAATGACATTTATTTATATCATTAGCCTCTAGTGTATAACTTGTGCTACGCATAAATCATGTACTTAATTTATTTTATTATATTTATGTATAATTTTTTTTATAAAAAGATTAATATATATTTGTTAAAAGAATTAATTTATTTAGTATACAAAAAAATTAAATCATTAATCTCTTTTGCTATATTGATATTTAATTCAATTAATAATTTTTTGGTAACTTTTAAAATACATTGTAACTAAATTTTAAAAAATAGATAAATTAACGGGCAACTTACATAAATAAAATAAATGGGAGAAAGTGTTACGCAAATACAATATTTTAAAAAACCAGACGCAAATGCAACAAACCTAATTATATGTAATCCGCGACATCATAACGCGGTTTCTGATTACACGTAATTCGTTAGATCCTGTCGCGGATTACGTTCAGAAGCTACAAACACATAAACCGCTACATCCTGTAGCGGTTTATGAACAGATGGGCCCAAAGTGTATTCCGCGAGATCCTGTAGCAGATTATGAAGGGAGTGACTCACTATAAAAATCGCGTGAGGGTGTAGCGAATTTCATTTCATGAGTGTTGATATAGGGACTTAAAGAGAGAAAGTAGAGAGAAGGCAGAGAAAAAAGGGTGGGTTTAGGGTGAGTTTCTTGGAGCAGTTTCATTAAGCGGAACCATGGAAGATGAAAGGCGGTTGTACCGGCTCAACGGCGTTGCTCACGTAGCCGGAACCATCAATGAAGAGGTAAGTCTCTTTATTCTCTTTCAATTGGATGATATATTTGCATATTTTATTTAATCTTAAGGAAGTTATTTATTAATTAGGAAAATAGAACCTTAGTTTAGTTTAGGTTTTGAAAATTAAAATTTAAAATTTAAAATTAAAATTTAAATTGTAGATGGTAAATTTGTAATTTTAAAAATTAGGTAGTTTATGTCTTGAAACATAAATTATGGTTTGGTGATGTCAGTGTTAGAAATTAATCAGGTGTTCTTTATTTCTGAATATGCAGCCAACCCAATATATTTATAACGTTCGCAGGCAACAGAATATGCCATTACATGATAAGATCATACCTTACTTGGAGAGGGATGGGTTGTACCACCTGGCTAGGCTGAACGTACATTGGTTCTGGTTGGATGAGCCTCTGGTCAGTGCATTCATTGAGAGGTAGCGGCCTGAGACCCACACTTTCCATATGCCGTTCGAAGAGTGTACTATCACGCTCCAGGATGTGGCATATCAGCTGGGGCTGCCCGTGGATGGCTAGCCTGTTTTTGGATGCATGACTAACTTCCACCTGCATATCGAGGGGGCCAAACTAACATGAGGGTGGTTCCAAGAGTTATTTGGTAAGCTTCTTCCACCGGATAAGAGAAAGTTATACACGGTCCACTTCACATGGTTCCATGAAAGGTTCAGAGTGTTACTGGCTGATGCTTTCGAGGAGACCATGCGCATATATGCACGTGCGTATATTATGATGCTTCTGTCGACAAAGCTGCTCATGGAAAAGAGTGGTAATCGGGTCCACCTTTGGTGGTTGCCATTTGTGGCGAGATTTGACGACATGGGCAGCTATAGCTAGGGCTCAGCTGCGTTGGCATGGTTGTACCGAAGCATGTGTAGGGTGGCAAATAGAAACATCACCAACTTGGCCAGGCCCCTACAGTTGCTACAGTCATGGATCTTTTGCCGGCTCCCCACAATGAGGCCGCAGGAATTTTACGCTTTTTCTTTTCCATTGGCATCCAGGTATTCATTAATACACGTAGTCTCTTTCATTCTCCATTACAAGTTATTAACGTTCTACATATGAAATTACAAATTTATGTGATATTTCTATCATTCAGATGGGCCACTTATTTACCCACGTCTGATGGGAAGGAACAAAGGATTATTTAGTATTGCCTGGCATTAGATCGACTAGGTGATCGAGATGTAAGTCATTTATTTTTGTTTTCAATATTTTATTAGTTCTTCCCCCACTTATTTGTATACATTGTTACAATGCTGACTGGTCTCCTCACTATCAGATTGTGTGGGAGCCTTATGGTTTGCTGGGCGTACTTGCAGTCATTCATACGGAGATACTGACTGAGGAGCATAGTTGGTTATGGCAGGCGGTCACTAGTCTGATATACTTTGCAGTGATTGAGTGGCATCAAATAGATAGCGTCTTCCCACAGCTAGGAAGCGTACAACATCTGCCTGAGCCAGCCCTGAATATAGAGTATCTTCATAGTAAGGACGGCAGGGGTGGAGATAGATGGTTTCCCTCTTACTATAGGACATGGTATGAGCATTGGGACTAGCAAGTTCGCTTTGAGTTGAGTATCCAGAGAGTGACTGATCCTGGTCCATCCGCTGAGTTCCTAGACTGGTGGTACCGTGTTGTACATAGGATTCTATCACCGGAGATTGCATTCGCAGATCTCAGGCCAGTTGAGGTTTCGGAGGATGCTGTACTCAAAGGGTCGTCGCAGGCGCCCGTTAGAGTTCCAGTGTCGGATATGCCCAATAACAGACACTTGGAGTGGAGACAACACATTGGTACACGTGCCACTGATCGGGAGTGGCGCTGGCTCGATGACATGATGCAGGAGGAGCAGCTTGGTGGTGGTGATGACGGAGGCCAGCCAGATCATCGCCTGCATTGATCTAGTGCTAGACGACGGGCTGCTCGTGGCACTCAGGCTGGTGGCACTGCGGAGGCTAGTATGGGTGGTATACCTTTTACTCACGTATCTAGCTCCCAGGTATTACATGACGAGAGCACGCAAATGTTTGCTGATTTTGCTAACACTACTTTGAGCATGGATTTTGACGATCAACCGGCTGGGCCACAGTTCTATGTGAACTTTGCTAAGATCACACGGGGTGACGACATTCAGCAATACCAGAGTCTGATCCCAAGGGGTCCGTTCGAGCCTCCGGAGTACAGGCCATAGCCAGCAGATGTGTCATCCCAGGTTCCTGACTCCCAGCTGCTGGTCGACCTTAATGAGCCCGCAGGAAGCCCATACGACCCTTGGTTTGGCATGGAGGGATACCGCCATCTGCATTTGGAGTGGGTCTATAGGATGCTCCACCCAGAGATCAGCGAGCAACCAGAGTTAGGCGTCCGACTCGATGTGGCACAGGCTCGCACCTACTTGGTCCATTTGGGGATGACCATGATGATGATGGTGACCAGCAGTAGCGCCCCTTGTGTTAGTTCTGACCGTTATATTTGTATGAATTATGACTTATTTATTTCCTGTTAGTGTTAATGACTTGTGACTATTATATTTGTATGACTTATGTAGTAATTTATTTTGTGTTAGTGTTAATGCCTGGTGGCTATTATATTTTCTATGGCTTCATATATTTGTACGACTTATTGCTTATGATGAGTATATTTGTATGACTTTGTACGTTTTGTATCATGGGTTGTTACTATTATACTGGTATTCATGAATTTGTTCCAAAGTTTCACTCCCTTCATAATCTGCTACAGGGTCTCCAGAATACACTTTGGGCCCATCTATTCATAAACCACTACAGAATGTAGCGGTTTATGTGTTTGCAGCTTCTGAATATAATCCGCAACAGGGTCTAGCAGATTACGTGTAATCAAAAATCGCATTAGGATGTCGCGGATTACATACAATTAAGTTTGTTGCATTTGCGTCTGATTTTTCAGAATGTTGTATTTGCATAATACTTTCTTCCATTTATTTTATTTATGTAAATTGTCCTAAATTAACTATTATGAAAAGGTAAAATTAACTATTATAAAATAGGTTAATATTTTAATAAAATAATTATATTGATTAAAATACAAAACACATGAAAAATACAATTAGTATACTAAACACTCTTGATACCTTCATAAAAATATAAAAATGATTAATTAATCATAAATTTTAATTATTTTTAATTAACAATACAAACAAAATTTTTGTATAATTGTTAAGAAAATACAAATGTCAAAATAGTACTTATTATAAAAGATATACACATAATAAGAATAACAAAACTTAATTACTGAATATGTTATTTTTAGATATTTATTACTAATAAATTCATAAATATATTATATTTTTTATTGTAATATGTCTTTTACCACTAAAATTTTGAATAAAATAAAAAAATATGTAATTTATTATTTGCCATGATAGTAGATAAGATAGTGAATTTTATTTATTTGTTTAATTCTTTAGTTGAGAATTTTTATATAATATCTAAAAATAGAAAGACAAAATCACTACCTATAAAAATAGTAGTAATATAAATCATTGTCATCATATACACAAATCTTAAAATTAAAAAAATTAAAAATAAAAAATAATTAGATATGAGATCAAATATAGTTTTTTATTATATAAGAAGGATTATTATTATTAACAACAAAAAAGACTAATTATAAAAAAATAGTGAAGCAGTAAGAAACAAATAATTTTGATGCGATCTAATTTTCACATCTTTTTTGAATTTCTGTCTATTTGATAGTTGATAATTTTTATTAATATTTAAATTTTACTTATTATATATATAATTTATTATAAATTTTTTCGTATTAATGAGTTACAATTATTTCATAAGTATTTTGTAAGTTAAATGATATTTAATTATTTAGTTTACCAACCTAAAGGAGTATTTATTTCTTTTATAAATAAAATCTTAAAATTATATCTTATAAAACTAATTTATACTACATCAGAAAAACTTTTACAATTTGACAATTTGTACCATCTTAAATAAAATATTTATATTAAAAAATCATTTAATTAAATGTTGTTTAGACTAAAAAATATTTTTTTAAAAATGTCTGTTAAAATCTATTTTTGATTTTTTTATTTTTTAGATGAATTAGACATTATTATGATGCATTAATATGTTTTACTTAATTATTGTAAACTTAGATTTAATGTAAATAATCTTTATTATTTAGGCATATTCTTGTACATAAGTTAAATATGATTTCAATAATGTTGTCACTTACGCACACAATTTTAACACTAAATATTCTTAAAATCTGTAATTATAAATTATATTTTTTAATATTTATACCATAAAAATATCTATTTTTTAAATATATCATTTTATTGTAAAAAATAAATTTAAAAGTTAATACAAAAAATATATAAATTATATCCTATTAATAAATTAAATTTCAATGTAATTTTAACTAACATTATTTAAATATATTTATTTTTTCAATGTCCTATAAAAAAAATATTCCAACACAAATTATATGACAATAAATTCTTTTAATCATAATTGATTTTATAAAATCACATTTATACCAACATGTGTTGTCTATCTTAAAATACTTTCATATATGAGCTGTTGCATAAGTTCATTGACTTCTCTGCAAAGCAATTAGAGAATGAAATATTAAATAAATACAAATACCAACTCAAAAGAAAAAAAACATTTTTGAATAATTAAATTTTTATTCAATTTGTACTTAAAAATTGAAATAAAAAATATCTTCTCAAAAAATAAAAACACTACCATAAAACTATTTTCTTTGATAACTTGCACAATATAATACAATTCTATAAATTTACGATATTTCTTTTAAGATAAAAAATTCTTTAATTAAATAAAATTAACAAAGTTGCCCATTTATACAAAATGTTTATTGGTGTACTTTTATTGGCGGTTAGCATCAAATGCAGATTTATTTTTTTGATTAGCTACCTTTAGCCAAGTTGCCAAATAATCATAGTTCAAATTGTTATCTATTCAGTAAATGAAATGAGTAGACTATGAAAAATAATAAATAGATAACGGTTAAAAGTAGGAGACAAATACAAATATTTGTATCTAAGGACATGGTTTCTATTACATATCTTAATACAAATATATGCTTTGAAATTATTTCCATGTTTTTTTATAAGTTAAATTTACCAAAACCAGAAGATATTTAGTAAGATCAGTTCCACAAAATACATTCAACGACAAATTGATACAAAAAATAACCTAAACTAAGAGAAAAACAAAAAAAGACTGTTACATCAATTATTCTAGATAAACTATCTTTACAACAAATAACCACCCAAGCACCGCATTAAGACCCTGCAAACAAACAATCACGAATTTGCAGTCTCAAATCATCTTCTAATCACTACACGCCGATCCCCTGTCGGCATACATACTTAATGTCTATTTCTTTTCAAATCTAAATCTCTCCTAAGTTCTTCTGTAATGATGAACCTCCTTAAAGTTCTCTTTTATTTTTATCTCCTAATTTTTAAAAATATTATTATTTTCTATGTTTTTTACTAATTAAAGTCACCATATAATATGTTATACCTTTTAATATTTGGTGTATATCAAGGAGAACAAAAAGAAAAATAATAGCTTCAAAAAAAAAGAAAAACTACTTTCTCAATTAATTTGGTTAATTAAACTAATGCTATAAAAGTAGAAAATAAATGTAACACTAACCTTTTTGAAGCAAAAATGGACATCCTTCAAAATCCAAGCTTTTTTTACCAAATAGTTGCATCAAAACGTAGCTAGCAAACAAAAGAATGAAAACATTCAAGTCAATTTTAATTCACATTATTTTAAGCGTATGTTAAAATTATGCAATAGTAAATAGATACTAATAAGAGTATTTTTATTGAAGGGTCTAGATAAAAAAACATTATGTTACTTGAGAGTAATAAATTCTTTTTTTTTCAACAAAAATAAAATATAGAGATGCTGAATAGAAACAATATTCTTAAATTCAATTAATTAGTAAAACAAATTTTGTAATTTTTTTTTAAAATTTTGTTATAACTTAAAAGCTTAAATTTTGAAATTACTTCATTAGGAAAGGGTCTTGTTCTTTTCATAAATTCTTCTAGCACAATTATATATTTCAAAGAATAAAAAAAGGCTAAAACTAATAAATGGGACATGAATTGATAAAATTGCTCATTCAGTATTTTGATAGATGGGACATAAATTGTTAAAATTGCTTATTCAATATTTTTTCATTGATGCTATAGTGTTGCACAGAGTTCTATGCATTTTGTTTATTACAATTAACACTTTTTTGAAGTAGTAAAGGAACTTTACCTGCCGAAACAAAATCTGTTGAGTAGTTGTACTTGGTATACCATCAGACTACATAGGCATCACAATATACACAAAAAATTTCTTATAACATAAGATTTTGTTGTCTATGTTTAGTGTAAGTTCTATTGGAATTAAGTTGTTTGCACTTTTTAAAAAAATGGGAGAAGTAATTTGTAAAAACTAAAAGGATTTTTTATATTCCTACCAACAGCATAATTCTAGAAAATAGATCCTTTAATTAGACATTTCGAAACATCAATTAACATATATCGAATAGTGAGTGATTCTAGAAGGATATATTAATTTTGTTGAATTTTTTTTAATATTTACTCACCAAGGCCTATGGGAGAATTTCAATTATATCAATCCCAAGCAAACATAGTTAACAACAAAATTAACACATTGATCATTCTCAATAACTACCATTCTCCAACATAACCATGATATCATTTCACTCTTAAAAATTCATTCTCACCAAAAGGTAGAGCCTTCATCATAACTCTCACCAATTACCACAACCACAAAGATCAATAAATAGGACTGATATTGTTCGTTACCTGATGTTCTCGGGTGCTCGACGGGTCGGATGGTGATGACTAGGGGAGAGAGAGAGACCCTAAGTTGACGTGGAGCGAGGATTGACGTGGGCTAACGACGCCAGAGGTGGAGCGGAGTACGGAGGGGGTGGCCACATGCAAGTCAGTGTCCGTACGACTTGGTAGCCAAATTAGGTAAGATGATGTATACATTGGGGGGAGTGCTGACCTCTCCCTTTATATACTATGCTGGGTGGGCCTAAAGGTGATCTGGCCCAATGTCCAGAATGTTTGCGCTGTTCCTGCGCACGTGGGGGAGCATTGGTTGCCCTAATCGTCGGGTCGGAGATTCGGGTCCCGCTTCGATAAATCCGACCTGATCGTCTTGTTTGGGCGAGGTCTGGGGCGTGCCGGTAGTGTGGCCATACGTCCTTGGGTCGGGTGTCTGAGAGCCGACCCGTTGGGTTCCCTTGGGATTCGTTTGGGCCTGGGTCGGGGATGTTGCCTCGACCTGGCGAGTGGTTGGACTTGGTTTGTAGCGGTCCCGTAACAGTGCCCCCAACGCGCTAGGCTCGAGGTTTTGGGGCTCGTGGCTAGGCGCATTTGTCTTACTCTCCGAGAGGGGATGTATTCTTCTCCTCGGGAGTCCGTTGATGGCGTTTCGTGTTTCGCACGCGTAGTTGCCTCGTCTCTGATGCTGCCTCCTTGGCTTCCGTGCGGGGCATTAAATGCTCTATCATTTCAAAGTTCGTGAAAAGACATGTATGCCCCTGTCTTTTGGCGCTCTTCCTCGGCGGTTACATTTCTCTCCATTCGTCATGGGTTTGCTTAACCGCTGTGATGTTGCTCCATCGCAATTGCATCCAAACAGCTGGGCTGCCGTTCGATGTTTCGAGATGGTTTGTGAATATCTGGAGCTGCCGACTTCTGTAAATGTCTTCCTCTACCTCTTTCTTCTCACAAACCCTTCTCATCAGAAGGAAAAAAAGGGGTATATGTCTTTTAGGGCCCAACAAGATCGTAAATTTTTTAGCCTTTTTAAGGATTCTTATCATGACTTTAAGTCAACT
Source organism: Arachis stenosperma (assembly GCF_014773155.1). Lineage (NCBI taxonomy): Eukaryota > Viridiplantae > Streptophyta > Magnoliopsida > Fabales > Fabaceae > Arachis > Arachis stenosperma. The sequence goes on from NC_080377.1 coordinate 14,074,645, forward strand.
TTTTTCAAGGTTAGGCCCATTGAAGGTCATCAGCCCTTCTAGTTAACTGTCGAGGGGGATAGACGGATCCCGACCTACAGGAGTTTCGGAGCGGGATCCGATTATCTGATAAAAATTTCTTATGATTGGTTGAGTCCGGAGGATTGTAATATTGCTGACATCTTGTTGGCAATTTTTGGGGAGAAAAATCTTAACCCTCGTATGGTTATGGGGGATCTGGAGGCCGGTCGGTCTTATGTTGGTGAGTTCTTTACTTTTTATTTCTTGTGCCTTCACTTATTCCATTGCTCATACCTTTCCCTTGGTTGTTTTCAGTTTCTATGGCTGGCGGGAAGAAAACTCTGGCTGATTTGATGAGCCTCATCCAAGGAAGTGATGAGGGTGGTGAGGACTCATCGGCGACTCCTTCAGCAAGCCAGGACCACGAGGTTACCGAGGAGGGCAGTGGTCCGGCCGACGGGGTTGATCAAGGTCAGCCAGATAAGGCTGAGGCCCCCGTTGGGAATCCCTCGGGGAACCCAAGCGTGGAGGCGGAGGTGGTTCTTGATGATGATCTGGGGTTTGGTGATGACGTGAAGGTCGTCAGCAACCCTAAGAAAAGAAAACGTGACTCTAGGAAGACGCTCTCGGTCGTGGAAAAAAACTTTGATGCTGGGGGTTTTATTGAGTCCCAATTGCTCCCCAGCAGCGATGAGTTTTTCCGTGATGCCGATCTTTCCGGGCAGGCGAGGTGGATCTATCGCAGCCTTCTTCGAGCGGTGACTATTGCGAAGAAGGTGGAGCCTATTTTGGGAAATTATCATAACATGGAGGTGAAGCTTCGGAACTCCCAAAAGGACTTGACGGATTCAAGGTCTCGGGAGGAGTCTTTGAAGACAAAGCTATCCAAGCTGGAGGAAAAGTCCAACGAGTATGCCGAGGAAGCGAATAGGTTGGTGGAGCAGGATGTTGCTTTGATGACGGACTTAAACACCTCTCGTGGTGAGGCTGCCGCAGCTAAGAAGAAGGTTGAGGAGCTGGAGGAAAAACTTAAGTTGGCAGAAAGCTCGGCAGAGGCTGCTCGTAAGGATATGGTTGCTTTGAAAAAGAAAAATAGGGAACCTGCACAGGGGGTTCGGGAGGGCGTGAATTTGATCGAAGAAGGGATCAAGCTTCAGGTAGTTGTGCTGGCTCCCGATCTCGATCTTTCCCAAGTTGGAGCTCTCAAGACTGTCTAGAATGGGAAGATCGTCGATATCTTGAAGTCCTGAGGGGGTGGTCCTTTCCTGTTTCTTTTGCCTTTTGCTCTGTGGTTGGTACCTTTTGTTTCTGGGCCTGTTTAGGTGCCTTTGTTTGTAATGAACACTTTTCCTTTTCATGAATTTGTTTAATGTTTATTTGCTTTTGTTTTATTGCTTTCATATACCCGAGCCGTCGTGGATTTTTGTTTTATTTGCTTGTTCGGGCCGCCGTGGCTTTGCTTTTGTTTTATCGCTTACGTTTATCCGGGCCGTCGTGGCCTTTCGTTTTACCATTTTTATGGTATTTTACCCCCGTTTGTCGCTTGTTTTAAACTTATGTCCCTTTGGTTCTCGGGGTGATCAGTCCTGAGCTTCCGTTAGGTCGACCGTTCGTTATTAACGCCATTATGTTGCTTTGAAAATCTTGCAAAGAACAAAGTTCATTATATATATGCATACGCGAAACTTTAAAACAAAAGGGTAATGTATATATACATAAATGAAGGAGTAAAATTAAAGGGACTAAGGCGGCTATGGCCGTGTTGTCGGGCCATTCTATCACTTTCCTTATGAGTAGAACCTTCTTAAGTTTGCCATGTTCCATGTTCTCGGAACCTCTTTTCCATCTAGTTTTTCCAGCTTGTACACGCCTTTGCCGAGGACATCTTTTACCCTGTAGGGTCCTTTCCAATTCGTAGCCAACTTGCCTTCTCCTAGGGTTGGTGGTCCTATGTTGATACGTCGCAAGACCAGGTCGCCTTCCCCGAGGTTATCTTAGGGCTATCCTTTGTTTAATTGCTGTCTCTGTTAGATGCGCCATTTGCCTTGTTTCGTCAACTAGGTCCTTCTCAACTGCCTCGCTTCCTTCTCTGAGGAGTAGTCTTGGGCTCAGCTCCCCTATTTCGACTGGGATGACTGCGTCGACCCCGTATGTGAGTCGGAATGGGGTCTCGCCGGTAGATGATTGTGGGGAGGTTCTGTAAGACCATAAGATTGAGGCTAGCTCGTCTGCCCATGAGTCTTTCTTCCCTTCAAGTCGTTTCTTTAGCCCTTTCAAGATGACTTTGTTGGCTGCTTCCACTTGTCCGTTGCTTTGAGGGTGCTCGACGGAGGAGAATTTTTTCTTGATTCCTAGTCCCGAGAGGAACTCTTTGAAATTTTGTTGGTGAACTATGTTCCGTTATCTGATATGACGGACTCTGGGATCCCGAACCTAGTAATGACTTGCCTCCAGAAAAATTTTTGACAGTTTGCTGCGGATATGCTAGCTAGTGACTCCGCCTCCACCCACTTGGTGTAGTAGTCTACGGCTACTATTAAGTATTTTAGTTGTCCCGGCCCTGGTGGGAATTTCTCCAAGAGGTCGACTCCCCATTGGGTGAAAGATCGGGGTGCCATCATCAAGCTGAGTTCCTCGGGTGGGGATTTATGGAAGTTGGCATTTTCTTGGCATTTCTTGCACTTCCTAACGAACTCCTGAGCATCCGACATCAAGGTGGGCCAAAAATATCCTGCTCGGATAATCTTTCTTACCAACGACATTCCTCCGATGTGGTGACCGCAACATCCCTCATCGCTCAAATCGTAGTCCGTTTGGTCGGGTCGAAGGCATTTGAGCAAAGGTTGATGGAGTCCCCGCTTGTACAACTGCCCTTGTATAATCACGTATTTGGGAGCCTCTCTTCTGACGGCTTGCGCTTCTTTTTCATCTGGTGGTGTTTCGCCTTTCTCTATGTATCAGAGGATGGGGTCCATCCAGGAGGGGGAGCCACGCGCTTGGGTTGCGCATAGAATGATTGCTGGCTCGGTTGCCAGCCCTTGGATTAGCGACCTGTTTCCTGTTCCGGGCTTAGTGCTTGCTAACTTAGAAAGGAGGTCTGCTCGGGCATTTCTCTCTCTGGGAACATGCTGGATTGTGACTTCATCAAAGTTTTTGCAAAGTTCTTTTACCTTCTCTAGGTATTTCTGTAGCAGCGCATCCCTTGCCTGGTAACTGCCGTTGATCTGGGATGTAACTATGTAGGAATCACTATTTACCTCAATCCTTGATGCTCTGACTTCTTTTGCTAGAATTAGCCATCCTATCAACGCTTCGTATTCTACCTGGTTGTTGGAGACTGGGAAGTTGAATTTGATTGACTGCTCGTAAGCTATTCCTGTCAGATTTTCCAGGATGATCCCGGCCCCTCCGAACGCTTGGTTGGAAGCTCCGTCTACGTGGAGTTTCCACTGTGTGTTCGGTATGTCAGGTGCTTCTCCTATGACTTCTACCAGAAAGTCCACCATTGCTTGGGCCTTGATCGCCTACCTAGGCTCGTACTGTAAGTCATACTGGGATAACTCTACTGCCCATGCCATCATTCTTCCCGCGAGGTCGGGTTTCTGGAGGACCTGGCGAATCGCTTGGTCGGTTCTTAGGATGATTCTATGCCCTTGAAAATATTGTTTTGAGCCTTCTTGCGAGGTTAGCAAGGCATATGCCAATTTTTCCAGCTTGGTGTATTTCAGCTCCGCTCCTTGGAGCACTTTGCTAATGAAGTATACCAAGCGCTGAGTCCTTTCTTCTTTCCGGACGAGGACTGCCGCCACGGCTTGTGCGGTTATTGCCAAGTAGAGGTACATGGGTTCTCCTTCTTTGGGCTTGTTGAGTATGAGTGGTTCTGAGAGCATCTTCTTGAAATGGCTAAATGCTTCTTCACACGCCGGGGTCCACTCAAAGGCGATTCCTTTCTTCATTAGATTAAAAACGGGAGTGCTTTCTCAGCTGAGGCTCCGAGAAACCGGTGGTGCGGTATTTGTAAGCCACTAACTTACCGGCAAGTGCACCGGGTCGTACCAAGTAATACCTTACATGAGTAAGGGTCGATCCCACGAGGATTGATGGATTAAGCAACAATAGTGTTTGATAGGCTTAGTTAGACAAGCAGAAAATAGTTTTGAGATATTTAAAAGGTTTAAATTCGAATTCAGAATATAAAAAGGATAGACAAATAAATAAGTTGGGAATAAAATATGGAGAAAACTGTTAAGGTTTCAGAGTTATCTATTTTTCCGGATTAACTTTTCTTACTAACTAATTTAATCATGCAAGACTTAATTCATGGCAAACTATATGTGACTAGACCCTAATTCCTTAGACCTTCCTAGTCTCCTCTAAAATTTATTAACTGCCAATTCCTTGGTCAATTAATTCCAATTAGAAGCTACATGATCAAATTCCAGTTTATATGCCACAAGAATCCTAATTATCCAAAAATAAGGGAATTATATGTCATGTATCCCATTAAATACAAACAATTAGAAATTCAGTATAATATGCTTTCAAGCTGTTGTTCAAGTAAAGAGCTTTTCCAAGTTTTACAAGAACTCAATTAGAACATAGGTCATACTTCCGTTCCACCCAAATTCATAAAATAAAGAGCGAAAACAATTCTTAAATTATAAATCAATGAATAAATTAAAATAGAAAAAGCAATAAAATCAATCCATACAAATAGACAGAGCTCCTAACCTTAACAATGGAGGATTAGTTGCTCATGGAAGGCGGAATGTAAATTTGTATAGAATTCCCTAATGGAATCTCCTCAATAGAAGAGAAGTCTCCCCTTTTTATAACTAATCCTAATTAATTTAAAAATCTAATATCTAAAATTAAGATAATATCTTTTCCTATTTTAAAATCAAATTTGAATTTAAATCAGAATTAACTAACTACTCTGCATCTTGTAACGTGGGGACCACTTGGCTTCACTGGATCCACGCCTAACTTGGGTGCTAAAATGGGGCCCAAAAATCACCCCAGTATTTTCTGCGTTTTCTGCACGTGGCGCATGTCACGCGTACGCGTCAGTCACGCGTACGCGTCGATGGTCTTTTTCGCAAGTCACGCGGACGCGTCGGTCATGCGGACGCGTCGCTGAGCAAATCTGCAAATCACGCGTACGCGTCAGTCACGCGCATGCATTGCCGTGGAAAGCTCCAAATCATGCGTACGTGTCAGTCACACGTACGAGTCGCTCCTCGCTGCTGTCTCCTTCTTGAGCTGCAGAAACTCCATCAAATCCAGTCGAATGCTACCTAAAATAAACAAAATTGCAAAAGACTCAAAGTAGCATCCATATTGGCTAAAATATAATTAATTCTTTATTAAACTCAACAAATTAGATGCAAATTCACTAGGAAAAGATAGAAAAGATGCTCACGCATCACCGGGATAGGGCCGTGAGTTTTCTGATTAGTCGCTGTACGTCTTTGATGCACCCAAGACTTGTCATTTTCAGGATGGCTTCGCATTTGTCCGGGTTGGCCTCTACCCCTCTTTGTGTTATCATGAACCCTAGGAATTTCCCTGCTTCCATGGCGAATGCGCATTTGAGCGGATTGAGCCTCATGTTAAATTTCCTTAGTGCTTTGAAGATCGCTTGGAGGTTGTCTATTAGTTTGTTTGGTTCTGCTGTTTTCACCAGGATATCATCGACGTAAACTTCTACCGACCTGCCAATGAGGTCATGGAAGACTTTGCTCATTAGCCTTTGGTAGGTGGCCCCTGCGTTCTTCAGCCCGAAGGGCATTACTTTGTAGCAATAAGTGCCTCCTGGTGTTATGAATGCCGTTTTGTCCTCGTCAGGTCGGTGCATCAGGATCTGGTTATAGCCAGAGTAGGCATCCATGAAGCTGAGGAAATGGTACCTACCGCCGAGTCAACCAGGGTGTCAATGTTGGGGAGGGAAAAAGAGTCTTTTGGGCATGCCTTGTTCAGGTCGGAGTAATCAACGCACATTCTCCATTTTCTGCTTGCTTTTTACTAAGACAACATTGGATAGCCATGTCGAGTACTCGAGTTCCTTTATGAACCCTGCTTCTACCAACCCTGCTGTTTGTTTGGCGACTTCTTCAGCCCTTTCTTGCGAGATCTTTCTTCTCCGCTGAGCTATGGTTTGGCATCAGGCTTTATGGCTAGCCGGTGGGACATGACCTCGGGATCCAATCCCAGTATGTCTGATGGGGTCCATGCGAAGAGATTGCCGTTTGCCCTTACGATCTATATGAGGGGGCCCTTGAGTTCATGGGGCAGGTTTCTATTTATGAAGTTAAACTGATTTGCTGACTTCCCTATTTGGAACTTTTCCATGTCTCCCTCTGGTTCTGGTCTTGGCTTGTCCTCTATCCTGACGTCCAGATCTGCCAGGAATACGCCGGCTGCCCTCTTAGATTCTTTCCTTAAGGAGAGACTAGCACTGTCGCAGGCGACTGCCGTTTCTAGGTCTCTCCTTATGGAACCAACCGTTCCCTTGTTCGTTATGAACTTCATTGTTAGGAACTTGGTGCATATTACAGCTGAGAATTCGTTGATAGTTTTTCTCCCTAGGATGATATTATAGGCAGTGGAGTCTCTGAGGACTACGAAGTCCGCCATAATCGATTTCCTGGTGTCACCGGTTCCTAGGCAGATTGGGAGAGAGATCATCCCGTCGGGTTTAATGTAGTTATCGCCTAGTCCGATGACTCCATGCTGGTGATTTTTGAGGTCGGATTCCTTAAGCCCCATGGCGTTGAACACGTTTCTAAATAGAATGTTAGAATCGGCTCCCGCGTGTCGACGAGGATACGCCTGACTAGTCCTGTCCCGACTATCGCGGTAACTACCATGGGGGGGGGGGGTTTCGGGGAGATCATAGAACCATTTATCTTCTGGGCCAAAAGATATTGTGGGATACCCTTTGCTGGTGGCGGGGCCATCTGCTGAGATGGAGAGTACTTGGGTGTCCCTTTTCCCTGCCGACTTGGATTTAGGGGGGCTGTCGCGCCCGACTACGATGTTGACCACGAAAGTTGGGGGGTTATTGGCATCCCCTGCGGGTTCTTGCCTTAGTTTAACAGTTTGGCTCCGATCTTTCTCGGAGCGTTCCTTTTTTCGCCTCCTTGGTTCTCTGATGAGCCAGAAAAATTCGCTCAACTTTCCCTCTCTGATGGCCTGCTCTAAGGCATCCTTGAAGTCGAAGCAGTCTTGGGTTTTGTGACCAAATCCCTTGTGATAATCACAATAAAGGCTCTTGTTGCCTCCCGTTCTCTCTTTCAATGGTCTAGATCTGGACAGGATTCCCTTGTCTGCAATTTGTTGGTAGACTTCTACGATGGGTGCTGTAAGTGGCGTGTAGTTCGTGAACCTTCCTACCCGTGGTTGCTTGGGTAACTTGCTTAGGGTGCCGTCCCTGGGAGCTTCTTTGCACCTGTCGACCTGAGGGGCCTGCCGTGCCGATGAGCTAGGGAGCAGCTGCTTAGTGGCTGCTACGACCTGACTGACCTCTTCATCATTGATGTATTCCTTGGCCACACTTTGAATTTCCTGCATGGTCCATACAGGCTTGGTTGTGAGGTGCTTCCTAAAGTCTTCATTTAGCAGGCCGTTTGTTAGGCATAGACTAGCGACCGAGTCCGTGAGGCCGTCGATCTCCAAACATTCATCGTTGAACCTATCCAAGAATTTCCTGGTCGGCTCCCCGGGTTTTTAGGTAACCCCTAATAAGTTAATTGGGTATTTTGCCTTGGCTATGCGTGTCGTGAATCGAGCTAGGAGGCTCTGGGATATGTTTGTGAAAGCTGTGATGGACCCTTGCGGGTGGGCATTGAACCATCGAATCGCCGGGCCGGCCAGCGTCACGGGGAATGTCCGGCATCTGACCGCTTCGCCTACCCCTTCCAAGTTCATCCTTGCTTCAAAGGTTGTGATATGCTCCTGGGGGTCTTTGGTCCCATCGTACCTCATGTCCGTCGGCATGTCGAAGTTTCTCGAGAGCCGGACCTTGAGGATCGAGGGGTGAAAAGGAGTGGCTCCCATGATAATGGGGTCCTGTTGTTTCCTGGCCTTCCCCTTCTGGGATTCCCAGCGGCTTTCCGACCCGCATTGGGTAGGTCGGGAAGTTGCTTGTGTGTGCGCCTCGTCGTGCCTTGTTAGGCTTCTTTCTTGGCTGTCGTATGCTCGGGAGGGGGAGCGAGTGCGGGTGTGGGATCGGCTGATGCTGCCATGGGGGTGACTGACGTCTTCGTGGGATCGGCCCATCACGGCTAGCTCCCGCTCAAGGTTTTGTACTCTATGCCTGAGTTCTTGCATGATCTTGGCGCTGTTGGCTCCTGTCCCCCCGAAGGGACATCTTTCGGGGGTCTTGGTGTATATTCGTTGGTTTGGTCGAATGGAGGATCTCGGCTGTTCGGCGGCGCGGGCTATCGAACTCGCCCTGATCAGGCGAGCCCCGCCTCCTTCGTAGAGCTCCTCCGAAGTGATGGGTCGCTCCACGTCTGCACCGGGGTCCCCACAGACGGTGCCAATGTTCGTTACCTGATGTTCTCGGGTGCTCGACGGGTCAGATGGTGATGAGTAGGGGAGAGGGAGAGACCCTGAGCTGACGTGGAGCGAGGATTGACGTGGGCTAACGATGCCGGAGGTGGAGCGGAGTACAGAGGGGATGGCCACCTGCAAGGATACTCCGACACACAAGTCAGTGTCCGTACGACTTGGTAGCCAAATTAGGTAAGATGATGTGTACCTTGGGGGGAGTGCTGACCTCTCCCTTTATATACTGTGTTGGGTGGGCCTAAAGGTGATCTGGCCCAATGTCCAGAATGTTTGCGCTGTTCCTGCGCACGTGGGGGAGCATTGGTTGCCCTAATCGTTGGGTCGGGGATTCAGGTCCCGCTTCGATGAATCGGACCTGATCGTCTTGTTTGGGCGAGGTCTGGGCCGTGCCAGTAGTGTGGCCGTACGTCGCTTGGGTCGGGTGTCCGAGAGCCGACCCGTTGAGTTTCCTTGAGATTGGTTTGGGCCTAGGTCGGGAATGTTGCCCCGACCTGACGAGTAGTTGAACTGGACTTGTAACAGTTCCGTAACAGATACATAATGTAGATTTAACTATATAGATTCATCAATAATATAAATAATTATGAGCTATATCATGATTCACACAATACAAACAAGAACCAATTATTCCTGGACCAATCTCAATTGCACAAACATGACCATAACAATAGCAATTATTACAAATTTATAATACTTTTTTTTTTAAAAATTTCATTATCTACTTACCTCACTAATAAAGAAGGATGTGAATAGCAAGAGATACTATTTCAGTAATTTGTAAATTATTAAGCAGAAAAGATATATTTATATTAATCTTTTTCAAGAAAAGTTAAAAATGAGAATACAATGAATTTGTAAGGACCAAAAAAAATATAACTTATGATTTAAACTACATGAACAATTTTGATCTTATGAAGAACAACTATCCTTTCAATTCTATAATTTATTTCCTCACTTATTGAAAATTTATAGAACAGAACAAAAACAAAAAACTAAATAAATAAATAAATAAATAAAAATAATAATGTAATGATATCAAAGTAATAATGTAATGATATCAAAGGTTAAAGAGTATCAATAATAATAATAATAATAATAATAATAATAATAATAATAATAATAATAATAATAATAATAATAATAATAACACCTTATGTTTCCCAGGAATTGGCACTTGACAGCAGGGTGGGATTGACCCAGGATATTTGTCATCGATTTACTCTATTTCAGTCTTGAATTTTCGTTGATTATTTATTTTATTCTTAAATTGTCAATTGCAATAAATTAGACATACCGTTTTTTACTATACACATGCATATTTGTGTCATTATAATAATTTTAAGTATCAATTGTATTTTTAAAACAAACAAATAAAAAACAAAAATAATGAACACCAGAAAAAAAACATATTATTAATTAGATGGCATCTTAAACAAAATGACGTAACTATAGCAGCATTTCTCACGCAATTCATATATAAACTCCATATGTTCACGACATGAAATGATTTAAAATTGAAACTATGATAATTCAATCATTTTTCATTTAAAGATGAAAAAAATAGCATATTTTCAAGTAAACTTCTCTAGCATATTTTATTTAACGAATTTGATAATTTAAAATTTGGGCACTAATTAATACTTCATTCATTCATTTATTTTTTTATCATTTTGCATTAAGAATCTTAGAATCACTAATGAAAAAATACAATTAGAATAATTTTTGATACTTTTATAAACTAAAAGCATAATGATACTTCAACAATAAATTAAAAGCATAATTCTTTATCATGACCTATAAAGAGTATAATTGGACTATCAATTTGCCAACTAAGCACATACATAGAGAAAAAGACCAATATCCCATGAAAAATGAAGCCATTTCAATTTTATTATACATGCATATTAAGGAGAAGCTACGAGAAATATTTCTTCCATGGTAGTGACAATATCAAATCTCTATGCAATTCATTCAGCGTATTTTATAAAACCTTTGATGCTAGAATAATTTCACCGAGAACAATAGCCACAGCCTTAAGTGTTCTGGTATGAATAAAAATTCTTTAAAATGATAGGACAGAATGTTCATTTTGGAATCTCGAAAGAGACATGCTTACATGTTGGTCGCATGCACGGATTAATGCACACAAAAATACTTAGGAATTTGGCAATCATAGGCTAGAAGAACTCTTACAAGCTTGTTCTCATGTAAATGAAAACTACCAATGTTGTGTTTGGAATAAATAGTATGACCACAATTCAATCAATCACGTATCAAATAATTTGTTATTTTTATTATATTTGTTAATATAATAATATCCTTGATTAAATTTAGAGATTTATTATTGTGATAGTGATCATAATATTAAGAGATAAATGTTTTATAATTTAATCTAAATTATTCTTGATCATAGGATTATTAAAAAGGACATTAATAATCTGAAAAGATATATATATATATATATATATATATATATATATATATATATATATATATATATATATATATATATATATAATTATCTTCATTTGATGAAGATTAATAGATCTCATTTATTAAATTATATATAGATGGTGCATATAGATATATGACCATCCAACTGACTCATTCTGAGAATTCTTAATGATTATAATTATCGCATATTTGTCAATAGGATATTCTCAATATGAATATAGTAATAGAGTTTCCTTTGACCTGCGACCGTCATAGTAATTAACAATGTATTTATTATACTTTGATTCTGGACACCTAATACCCTAGGGTGCTAGTTGAATGAATATTGTGTATGATTTAAATACTTGTAGAATTAATGATTAGTCAATAAGGAATCTGTCAACTCTCAGTAAAGAGTTTGAGCTCTATGATTATAATGACTGAGATGAATAAAACCTTGGCCAAGAGAATTGAATGAATGAAGAAATGAATTTTTTAGGTCATTTACAGTTCATTATAATAATGGTAACAAGTTAGAGTTTGATAATTAAACCATACTCTAAGGGTTAACCAATAGTTGGAAAGATATTATACTTTGTTCTTCTGAGGTTCTTAGTAAAAATATATTACTTCATACTATCGGGTTATTTAGGAGTATTGCTGTACGCCAACCTTAGTATGACTAATTTGCTACCCGCTTAGTATTGAACCTATGTGGTCACACACTAACGAGTGTTCTAATCTTTGCTGTAGGATTATTTAATTATTATTTTGATTTGATCAAATAAATAATTATATTAATTCAAATGGAATATTATTGTATTCTTTGCTAGCACCAAGAATACAATAATAATATGATAATTGAGAATATTAAATGAGATTTGAGAATAATTAGTTATTCTATTTCTGAATTTGAATGATAAATTTGGATGAGATCCAAATCGATTATGTTTTAAATTGTTATGATATGATTCATAAAAATTGAAGGATTCAGATTTAGAATTTCAAGATATGATTTAAATTTGAATTGAGAATCAAATTTAAAATTAGTAACATATCTCATACTATATATATGTATGCCAAGAGTAGAGGAAAGGTGAGAGAATAAAATACAAGAGATTTATTCTTTTACCTCTACACACATAAACATATGTGAACCTGATTCTTGGAGAAGAATTTTATGGCGTGCAAAGAGTTGCAAGTGGTTTCTCAATTTAGATCAAATATCCATTGGTCAAAGAGTTGACAGCAAAGGTTGGTCTCGATGTGGATACGCATAGCACCTTCGTACCATCGAAGGAGAAAAAGATTTTTACTAGCGTACTCAGGTGTTTAGATCTGATCTACTATATTTATTATTAGAATAAAGTTTAAGCACAAAATAGATCTTTAGGATTACTTTCTTTTCTTCCGCTGCGTGTTATGAACACATGGTAATCCTTCATATTGGTTTCTGAAAATTTGGAAGAGAAAATACTTTTTAACCAATCACAGTGTTAAACAACTAATATCAGAAACTGTTCAGGTGATATTCGTAGTCTTTTGTAAGGATTTTCTAGTAAAAATCTCAACATATAAAGCTACTCATTCATCTAAAAATATGCAGCTACTATATGTTTAATATGCAGCTAGAATCTCCATCACTTAATAATATTTTTTTTAATTAGTTAATTATTTGAATGTAAATTCAATCCACAATTGAAAATTTGCAGCTAGAATACAGTATAAATAACATCAGATCAATGGTAGCAATTATTATACTTAAAATCCAACAACAAATTACCATAATTCAATTACATCTTTAAATTTTAAAGGTAAAGAGCAATACTTGGGGGAATATATCTTGCAAGTTCCTATACACTGAATTGAAACTTATTATCAACGAAAATTATCTGCAAAATTTATGTGATAAAAAAAAGTGGATTAAACACAATGAAGATGAGAATTATTTTAATAATGATAATAGAATCATGTGATCATGAAATTACAGATAGAGATAAACAAAATACACAAAAAAATAAGTGATCAAAACTCCAACGATTGTAAGATTAGAGTTCACAATTTATTCAAATCATTCATTTGCAAAATTCACTCATAAATCCTAAAAGAATCTCTCCCTTGCATAAAAAATGACCATGCAGACAAAAAAGGCAGAACACAGAATAAAAAGAGCATCTTTTTCCCATAAATTGAGGAGTTCTTTTATCTTTTAATTGAAAATCTTAAAAGTTCTTTCCTTCCATCAATAAGTAGGACACTAGTCGTAAACCACAATTATTAGGAAGCTAAGGTAACATGTGACCATATTATAAAATTTCTACAATACCCTTATTCCTCTTTTCTTCAAACCAAACTCAAATTCCTAAATTAAATCCACACACACTCATTCTCACATAAGCACACACTCTGAAGTTAGAACAAAAGAAAAAGAAAGAAAACAAGAGAGGGAAAATGGAGAGGGAGAAAGAAAGGAAGAAGAGGGAGAGAAGGAGAATGACGCCAGTGGAGCTGGACGCCATGGTCACTGTCGTAGAGAAAAAGGAAGAGATGCGTAGAAGAGATGAGAGAGAGTGAGGCCGCAGAACTTCCATGGAGAAAGAGGAAAGCGCGCGACGGAGAAGAGGAAGGAGGAAGTTCCGTCGCCGCTGCTGCCATTGATCGAGACTGTCACCATCCCAGTTGAGGACATCATCGTTGCCAAGCAGGGCAGAGAAGGGTGGCGCAAACGGGAGAGAGAAAGGGGAGCTCTGCTGGAGCAGGTCGCTGAGTTGCTGTTGCCTTCCACCACACCGTGAGGCAGAGCAAACCTTTTGTTCTTCCATTGTCATTGCGGTTGCCTCCGTTGCAGGTGGAGGACGTGACTGAGAAGAGATTGTTCTGTTCTGCTTCTAGTTTAGGTTCTCCATTGTTTGCAGGAGTCTCTGGGGGCATGAATGTTGCTGCCAGAGTCGTTGGAATCGTTGCCGTCAAGAGCCACCACTACTCTTCCTTCACCTTGGTAAAACAAAATTCATTCTACTTGTACTTGACATCTCTTTCCATTTCTGTTCTGCTTTATCTACGTTACGTCTCGCTCTATTTTTGTGCTGTCTTTTTTTTATTAATCTACTTTTGTTGTTGCTTGTTACAGGCTAGAAGTGGTAGCTATGCTGCTGTTGTTGTTGAGATTACATCCGCGACATTTTTGTTAGAGTTGCTGCTGCTGTTAGAATTGAAGTTGCTGCCAGTAGCTCGGTCCAATTCTGCGCTCTTTCGTTCCATTCTATTCTAAATTTTCTCGCCATTTAATTTGGCATTTCGAGTTTGGTCTCTTCGATCCTTTGGGGGCCAAGTTGTGAGTAGGCTTTACATTTATAATTGGTTGGCTTTGCATCTATAATTATTTTATTTTGATATATGTTTCTTTGAACTTATAATTACACTTATATATTATTATCAAAGGATTTTAAATTAGATTGAATAATCGATTTATTAGAACTAAATAGTTATCTTTGTTAAGTTCATCTTAATATGCACATGAGACTATATATTTTTATGAGGCTATATGCAGTTTGATGAAACTTTATATTATTTTAAAATATTTGATTTTATTCGAATATGATTTTTTTGAAGCATTGAAGTATTTGTTGTTACTCACTTATTTTGAAATTGTGAAATATGTTTGAAATACCTTAAGATTGAGAAAATATGATTGAAAAAGATTTGGATGAAAAAAGTATTATTTGATTTGATTTGATATATTATATGTTTGAAGACTGAAGAATTTGTTATATTTAAAATTATATATTTTGAATTGGTTTGGGAGGCTCATATTAGAAAATCGTAGTTAACGGCGGTTATGACGTTAACCTAGATGCATCTGACTCAGACTTCAGCTAGCAGGGTCGTTGCTAGCATAACGTATAGGCCACACATTGGATCTATTACCCCGTACAGATACACTAGAGGAAAGGGCTACCCATAGAGGTGTAGCCGCCCAAGTGTGTACTTTTGATTTGATTTCTATATGAGAACTCCCTTATTGATTCACTTATTGTTATTAACTATTATTTTCTAATTAAAAATTGCGTTAATAATAATGTTTATATAGTCTCATGTCGATTATAGATGTTTTGTCTGGTCATTGAGTTGCAAAACTCACTCCATTTTTCTAAAAATATTTTTCAGAAACAAATACTTGATTATGTGAGATTTTCTATTCAAGAGTAATGATCTGCACTGAGTACTTATTCTTTGTCGAGTTCCTAGATGTTATATGCTCCATATGTCAAAGGCAGGATCCAACTACTCTTAATTATTTTAATTTTGTTAAAAATGTATAACTATTTATTTTATAACTTGTAAAATATTTGTAACTTTCTTATTCAACTTATATTTGAGTCTATTAGGCTTGCTATGGGATTATTTTTCTGAGCACCAGTCATGGTTTATTTTGGGCTGTGACACATATGATGCCAGGTCTATAATTTATAGTTCAACCAACCAATAAAGCAAGCAAACAATATAACCATATGCAACGTTCTCAGCAACAAAAACAACAATTAAATTAAAATGAGAAGATAAAATGAAGCAAATCAGCTTAAACAAATCAAAATAAAATTTTAGGTGAGAAAATAATAGTACTTTATATCCCATCAGTATAAGAAATAAGAAAAAGATATAGATGTACTTCTTTAGTGGCTTGCTTCTGCAAAGAGCTCCTGCTTTGATCTGACCTAAACCCAAAAACACACACACGAAACAAACTAAAAGAAGAGAAACAAATGTTTTGAAATAAAAATAGAAGACAGATTAAAAAAGAACACACAGTAATATCCACCGATAACATCTTCAATGGCAAGATATTCACCACCATTCTTCTCTTCCATCTCCAAAAAGTGAATATCCACCGGCTAGCTTTCTGGCGTCACCACCTTGCAATCGAGCTGTTGCCTCTTCGCTGACAACAGCAAGATTTATTGCATCTGAAACCGACAACGGTTAGGGAAAAAAAACCTAAATAGTTATATCCAAATTGGTTGAGCCTTCTAAATAAGAATAACATAGTGAAGGAGAAGGATGATCGAGCAACTGTAGAAGAAACACATACTGCAGTAACTATATTTGACATTAGTATGAGAGCTTCTTCTCTATTGTGAAAGCTCTATTCGCCTCTGCTCCTGAAGCTCGCTTCTCCTTGTCTGCCTTCTCTTCTCTCAGATCTTACTCTCATCTTCTTCTCTTATTTCAACATTCTTACTTGATAAATACTTTCTATCACTACTCGCTAGCTTTCTCGATACGGACGAAGAAGATGATAGAGAAAACAAAACCCGAAGAGAGCGCGAGAAAGAAAAGAGAGAACGAAAATCAAGGAAATATTTTATTTTTTAAATCCTGATTAAAAATTTGTTCATTCTTGCTCTATTTTCAATGCAAGTTCAAATTCTGATCCTAAAAAAGAAAAAACGCGCTTAATATGCAATTAATTTATATTTACAGATTTATTTCTAATGCTTTTGCAAGTGAGAAGGGTGTCGAAAAGTTACTGTCCTTCTTGATTTTTGTCTATATTATTTATTAATTTTAGAGTAATACCCAAATAGGTCCCCAAAGATTTGGCGGTCCGACAGATTTGTCTCCTAGAAAAATTAACTAGGTCCCAAATCCCTAAGATTACTAGATATATGCCATATAGGTCCCCAAGCCAGGTTGAACCGGTTAACATGACACTCTCTCTCCTACGTAGAGGTTGTAGGTATGATGTGTCAGGTAAAGCAACATGTATCACGTTCAGGACATATTAGTCCCTGAACACGTGGCTAAAACGACGTCGTTTTGGGACAACGCCAAACGACGCCGTTTTGAGGGGACAGATTCGTCCCCACATTTGTTTCCTAGTTCTCAAAACTTCGACTTTCTAAAGTCAAATAGGTCCCCAAAAATTTTGTTATAAGTCAAAAAAGTCCCTGAATTTATAGTATATATATCAAATTGGTCTCCTCGAATTAAGCAACTAGAACCATAATTAGAATTAAATCATAATGAAATTATCCAAAGTATGTCAAAATATGCGGTCTCAAGCACATGAAATGGCAGATCTCAAGTATAATTACCGTCAAACAATTAGAAAGGGGATCATACTAATACATTGTCTTGTGGTCATGGTAACCCAAGTCTAAGAAAAATTTCTATAGGTCGAAGAAACAGATCAAGTCAATGTCCATTGGGAGAAATTTTTTTATTTCTCCATTAATGTACACAAGTACCCCTTTATTGTCTCTAACAAAACTTTCACTATGGTAAAATACAGGTACCATGTCTTTACTCATTTAAATACCAAAAAATAAAACTCTGTCATAAGTTAACCAAGCAACCAACACAATACAACAACGTCATAATAGAATAAAAAATTCAAATACCTATATTATTTTTGTTATTATCAAATATCTATCCGTAACCACTTCACATCTCTCACTTAAGCTACACCTACAACAAACTGTCTTTGATCTACTCTAAACATACATCACATGCACGTTCATCATACTTCACTTTTTAATGCCAATTTAATACGGCAAAAACTAACTTAACTTATCTCAAACAATGGCGATATACACAACACACCACCATCAAGCAGTCCTTGTTCACACTGTCAAAACACCATTACGAACTTGGATAAACGTTAATGGAGGTGAAGAATATGAAGGGTTAGGTCGTAAAATCTAGGTGAGGGTTTGGGATACTTATAATTTTACAAAGAGAAAGGGAGAGGATACATTTTTTTATACAAGGTACCTACTGACGAATTCTAATTGTTTAACTGTAATTATACTTGAGATCTACCATTTCATGCGCTTGAACCTACATATTTTGACATACTTTGGATAATTTCATCATGATTTGATTCTAATTATGGTTTTAGTTGCTTAATTCGAGGGGACCAATTTGATATAATATATACTATAAATTTAGGGACCTTTTTGACTTATAACAAAATTTTTGGGGACCTATTTGACTTTAGAAAGTCGAAATTTCGAGAACCAGAGAACAAAGTTGAGGACGAATCTGTCCCCTCAAAATGGCGTCGTTTGGTGTTGTCCCAAAACAACGTCGTTTTAGCCACGTATTCAGGGACTAATCTGTCCTGAGCGTGATACGTGTTGCTTTACTTGACACGTCACACCTACAACCTCCACGTAGGAGAGAGAGTGTCGTGTTAACCGGTTCAACCTGGTTTGGGAACTTATATGGGATATATCTAGTATTCTTAGAGACCTGGGACCTAGTTAATTTTTCTGGGAGACAAATCTATCAGACCACCAAATCTTTGAGGACCTATTTGGAGTAATACTCTATATTTTATTTTGTTTAAATTTTGAATTAGTAAAACACTTGTCAACTATTCAAATAAAATACTTGTTGAATTAATCTATATATTTGTCAAGCATTAAATCTATTACTACTTTCCTATTATATATTAATTATTAATAGATTAATAGAAGATTGAGAGGATTCATACTCGGTAGGCTTAAAAGAGATCATATCCTGCTAAGAAGTTGATCTGTGCCAATAAGTTGGCAAAAAGAGAGAATTGGACATTGAAATGGGCAGTAGTGATATTCGGCCCTTCAGGCTTCAAGTGAGGGAAGTATCCCCGGCCCATAAACAATTATTGAAGACAAGACAACACGTGTCATAAGACAGGTGAATTACCCGTCCAAAAAAAAAAAAGACAGGTGAATTACAGATTTACAGTTACTAGATAATTTGCTGCTGAAATGGTTGGCGCACGCTTCCATGATCGCTGGATTGCATCCTGCAAATCAGTTCCCAACATCACCAAATAAGATTTTGTTATGTATTTTCCCTTCACAAGATTGAAAACAGAAATCAGATTTATAATCAACATGAAAATAAAACTTTTGACATTCCAAACCTTAGAAATAAGTTTGAGATTTATCCAAAATTTTATGTGCTATAACTTTAACTCTCCATATTTTTAGTTAGGAGACAAAAAATTTTGGAAAGTAAATTTACGTGTGTCTTCAAAATTTCGTATTTTTTGCAAAGTAAATTTTGGATATTAGACGAGAATGAGATAAAAGAAGTTGGAAAGCGAGGGAAGTGGTGAGTGTATGAGGCAAGGATGGCTTTGTTGCTGCATTCTCCCTTTCTCCCCTCTCTCTCTCTCCGCTCACATCTCCACCCGAACCCTAACCCTAACTCTGCTCCCCATCGTTTCTTCCTATTCGTTATTCCCGTCACTTTTAATGCCGCTTTTCGATTCTCCGCTCACCATCGTCTGCTTCCATCGCCCTCCCCTGCCATCCCCTGCCGTCATTCCTTACTAACAACCCCTCTTCAGCTGCCGGGGGCTGCTCTGCGCCTCGCCGTTTCGGTGCTGCTGTTTCTCTGCTTCAGCTTCTGCCTCGGCGGCGTTCGAGCTTGTTCGGCATCTATGCCCTCTGTTGCCACCGCTGCTTCCTCCGTTAACGAGGATCAAACGGTTCAAGGTTCTCTTTTATGTAGTTACTTTTTCTGGAAACCCGAGACAATACGTATAGATTAATACATTTTCAATTTTTGCGGCTGCAGATGATGGCGATGAAAGAAAACAGGGTAATGAAGAAAATGTGGAACTAGAAGCAGCTTTTAATACTTGGAAATCCAAAACATTTGCATTGACTGTTCCTTTGAAAGTTGTTGCTCTACGCGGTTCTCTGCCTCCTTCGTGGATCAAGGTCTGGCCTTTCTGTGCCTATTCTCTGTTTTGCTTTCCTTTATCTCCATTGCTGCTTCCTCAGAACAACATTTCTGTTTGAATCCCTGCCTTAAATAGTATTCTTTTGTTATTACTTATTACTTTACTTTAATCCCCAAATAATGCAGTGTTATCACCTTGGTCCTCCAAATACTTTTTATTCAATTATGCCCCGCAAACATACAAAGTTTCATTGCTTCGGTCCCTCGATATATAACTCATGGATTAATCTCTGGATTAGGGATCTCATTTTCTACGCTAATCTCTGTCATTTTGATGGAGAATGATTCATTGCATGACCTTTTTGCATAAATAAGGGGAAAATTTTTTGGAAAAGAAAAACAAAAGGTTCCAAGGAGGCCAGGACCAAGGTGTTGTCTAACACTTGTATCTTTAGAGGATGTTTCTCTAAAACATTCCTATTCAATTTACAGTTCATCTTCTGACTGCTGAGAATGTACTAGTTCGTGATGAAGTTTCCTTCTGTTCTTTCTTTTCATTTCAAATAATTCATAGTTGTTTATACTGGATGTCAATAACTTACTCTGTAGTGTCATTTTTTTCCTCTTCATTCATAGGACTTCATAAATTCTCAAGGAAAGAGATTAAAGTTTAATGTGAAGTATCATGCCAGTCTTGATGGTATCTTTTCTGAGCTATCAATTCCTTTTACTAAAGGAAATCTCGGGCCTGCCTCTGCTTTGGCAGCAGATATTGTTGGAATTGGTGATTCATGGCTTAAAGTTGCCATTAAAAAAGCTATAATTGAGCCAATAAGGGATGTAGAAGATCAGGATTGGTTTAAAGGCTTAGATGAGAAATGGAAGGTAACAATAAATTATCTGTTTCTTATTATATCATGCTGTGCCACCCTTGACTTGTCGTGCAAAATTTATTCTTTAAAAGGCAAACTTTTTGTTTTCTGAGCTTTGTAGTGTGAAATAATGATTCTGCAATCATAAATAAAAATTTCTGAGTACCTTTGTTCCAGAAGTAAATCTCTTGAAAGTATAGTTTTATGTTCCTCTTACAAAATTCCAGGTATATCTACGCAGGAACTGTGAGGGAGAAATGGATCCTAAAGGTGACATATGGGCGGCTCCGTATAGATGGGGCTGCATGGTAATAGCATACAAGACAAATAAATTTCAAAAGCATAAGTTGGCTCCTATAGAGGTGAGTTGTCTTTTAATAGACCCGTTAAAATTCTTGCAAGGCATTTATGGGCTTATATAAACTTCAATTACAGGATTGGGAAGATCTGTGGCGGCCTGATCTTGCAGGGAAAATTGCAATGGTTGATTCTCCTAGAGAAGTTGTTGGTGCAGTTTTGAAGTATATGGGGGCTTCCTACAATGCAAAGAATATCAACTTGGAAGTCAATGGTGGGAGAGATGCTGTCAAGCTCAATTTGGCATTGCTTGCAAAACAGGTATCTGTACTGGAGAATCATTCAACTGTTTGCTGTCTTTTTATCCTGATTATGATAGTGATGCAGAGCTGTACAGATTAGTAGTTAAAAGTTACTATATTCTAAGACTAGCACTTTTAAAAGTGATTAGATTAAAGTCCATGAATGTTTGTGGAGTATGGACAGTATGGCCTTTATAAAAGCTATTTGAGCTTAAGGTATAGAAAGTATAGAGGACCAGTCTCCTTGTACTCAAATTCAGCTTTCAATAAAGAAATTTGGGATGGAAAGGATTAATTTTTAGGCTTGTTGATCAGGAGGTTTTGATGCTGTGTAAAATTTCCACTCTTTCAAAAGTTATCTATTAAGTGAAGACTAATAACTTGTCTTTGTAGGTCCGATTGTTTGATAGTGTAAACTACCTAAAAGCTTTTGGAGTTGGAGACGTGTGGGTAGCTGTTGGATGGAGTAGTGATGTTATCCCTGTTGCTAAGCGCATGTCTAATGTTGCAGTTATTGTTCCAAAGTCTGGAGCAAGTTTATGGGCGGATCTCTGGGTATGTCTCTTATATGCGTTGTCTCCAATATCTTTTTAAAAATTGTTAGCAAATGTATCATGCTATTCTGATGTATTGATCTAATTCGAAAAAATATCATTAATCATGAACTTTATTTCCCATTAGACAATAATAGGTCACTAGGAATATATGATCTTGTTTTTCTTTTGTTATCCTTCTTTTTGTTTCCCACTTTCCTAGGCAATTCCTGCTGCCTCCAGGATTCAAACAAATCAGATTGGTGGGCGCATCAGGGGACCATCCCCCTTAATCCATCAGTGGATAGAGTTTTGTCTTCAGGCTGCAAGAGCACTGCCTTTTAAGCAGGAGGTAATCCCAGGTGCCTCTCCCTCTCAAATTCAAGATCATGCAGCCAATATGCCTGTGAACATGGAGTTTACCAAGGGTAGGCCAAGGCTAAACACCAATCTCATTGATGGAGCACCACCTCTGGACATTAGAAAAAGGTGCGAGTTTCTCGAGCCTTTATCTGACTCAACACTGTCGGATTATCACTGGTTGCTTGCCTCTATCCAAGAACCTGGCAATGGGGTGATTCACAAAATGTATCAGTACATTGCAATGGTGGCTAAATCTTCTGGGTGGTTTGGTTCAAAACTGACATGAATACGGAGCTGCTAGTTGTGGAATGGCTATAGAGGATATATATCTTAATGGTGAATGGTCTGGAATTTCTAACGCTGGCCATTTAGTTTGAAGATCGTGGAAGTCCATTTTCAGTATTACCGGCTAAGAGGTTGTGGTCAAGCCACAGGAATGTTATATTTTTCTTGGATGTACATCGGGTTCTTTCAATGTAATTTTTCTCAATGTTACTTTTATATATATACTGTCAAGTGAAAAACTAACACAATCATGAGCTGTTGGTTGTTGACCAAGGTTCATTGATAGGTGAATGCAACTAACCAACGTCAAGAACAAGAGCCATTCTATAATTAAACTTGGCTTGGTAAACCAATAAAAAAAAGGGAGCATTATAATGAAAAAATTGAAGCGGGCATTCGGTCAGATCATGATTTTTTTGAGTTTTGCCATCGGAAGTTTGGGAGGAACAACAAAAAGCGAAAAGTTGCAGGTCTAACTTCTTAACGCCTAGAAACAGATTCAACCCCTAATTTAGAAGAGAATTAATACAATCATAAGCCTATTAAGAAATTGCGGAAATTATTTAAAGAATGGAAGACAAAATGGTGCTGTTCTCATAAATGTGGATTTGCAAATTTCAGTAACCTGCAAAACACAGGTTACGTTTTGAGTACACGTGAGTACACGTGAGTACACGTGAGTACACCTCAAAAGATAAAATTAATCAAATTAGTCCTCCAAAAATAACTATGTTGGTCAAGTTCGTCCTTCTGTGCTAACATGGCTAACGATCGCTAATGGAATGTTAACTGACAGCGTGGCACACTCCAAAACGACGTAGTTTTATTTGTTTTGACCCCAACCCCTAATACGACGTCGTTTGATCTCCAGAATGAATATTCAAGCATTTCTTCCCATCACCACCTCTCATAGCAACCATGTCTCTGTTTCGCTCCAAAACCACTTGTTTCCTCTCTTCTCTCTGAAGCTCTGCCCTAAGATACTTGCCGAAGAATTGAACCTGCCTGTTCAGTTCACCATTCTGCAAAACGACATTTGCGGACGGGTTCGCACTAACAGAGTGCAAAGTTGGAGGACTCACGGAGACCAAACACCAGTGGATGAAGGCATCGTAAAGGTGAAAGGTAAAGCTTTAATTTTTGTTGTTGTTATTTTTTGTGGCTTTGCATTGTTAGTGTGTATCATTGTATCTTGCTGAGTTAATATGGATTGTTGAGTTAGGTTAGGGTTTGGAATATAATTTTAAATACATTTGTCTGCTGATGTTGCTAATCAAGTTATGATATTAGGTAGAACATTTTTCTTTTGAAGATGGAACAACAAGTTTCAGGGTTATTTTGTTGTGGGTTTATGGGTTTGATGCATGTTCATTCTGGTGTTAGACTAATTTTTGTTATGATTATGACTAGGTTGTGTGATGTGGGTTTATGTTCTGGTGTTGCTCTGTTTTTGTAGATGGAAAGCCCTGCAATGATTTTTGTATTTCACCATCGTGGAAAGTTTAAAAAGGAACTGAATGGATATCTATATTATGAGCCGGATAACACATAGGTTGTAATGTGCAAGGATTGTAGAAGGTTCCTGGTGTTCCCCTTGACAAAGGGTTGAAGAGGCTAGCCACGGATGCCGACTAAATTGTAATGAATGCCTCTGCCAAACCAGCTACAGCTGCATAGCATTTGTGCCAACTCCAAGTTTCAAGCCTCTATGGAAGAAAGATAAAGCCATTTGATTAGGATAATGTGTTTTGCTCCATGGTTGTTGTCTATGTTTTTATACAGGGCTATGTAAACAATGTGGTTGATTATCTTTTGTTATGGAACCTTTGTTTAGAAGGATTATGTTATATCCCTTTATTTAGGTCTATATATTATGTTATGGAACATTTGATTAGGTCTGTTATGATATGGATGCTTTGGTACCTATTGTGGTATATCCACTGAGACAATATTATGATAATGATTATGCTTATTAATGAAGACAATGTGTTATAATATATGAGTTTACATTTTTTAGCAACCCATTAGCATAATGGATAAATTAACTATCTTAAAATTGACTAATTTGATTAACATTATCATGAACAATAGAAGATAGATCCTCCTCTTGCATCGGTTTCAAAGTGTACTATTGTCTGTGTGTGTTCAATGGATAAATTATATGTTGAATTAAACACAACTAAGTTGAAATAACTCATTTCATTGATAAATTCAGTTTATCATTACATAATCAACTCTTTCAATCTCAAAAGTCTATCAACAACCCAAACATAACATAACTTAACATCACTACTAGCTTTACTTGGATAAACATATGATCAAAAGGGATTCACCAATAACAGTTGATTTCCATGCCTCGTTATCCCTGTTACAAGCCTTCTCCGTTTGTCTCGCCATTTTGCATGGCACTTCCACTTCTGCATGCTAATTTAACCTTCCAATCTTCATAATCAATCTCTAGTTCTACATCAGTTTTTGAGACTCTCTTTGGACCTTCTGCAACAACTACATATTTATTTTCTTCAACCCATTTAAAAAAATTGCAGTGGCTCCCCTTCTGAAAACATTGAATAAAAAAGTTAAGGGTAAAGTACTAAATTAGTCACCTACGTTTGGGCGTAATTGTGTTTTCGTCCTTAAGGTTTAAAGTGTCCTATTTGAATCCAAAAATATTTCATTTAGCTTCAATTTAGTTCCACCGTGAGATCAAAGATAAATAATTAACGAAATGTCCTACATGACAGCAGTATAAGAACAAGGTCGATAATTTGGAAAATAAGTACAAGCTCTAGAGACACAAAATTAACCGTGGATGCATCAATACATGTATTTAACATTTTTCTTAGTTTTATAGAAAATATTTCATTTTAATTATAAGAAAAATGATAAAAAAATGTATTGATGCATTCACGGTTGATTTTGTACCTTTGGAGCTTGTACTTATTCTCTAGATTATCGACCTTGTTATTATCCTGATGTCATGTAGGACATTTCATTAATTATTTATCTTTGACCTCTGGTGGGACTAAATTGAAGTTACATGAAACTTTTTTGGATTCAAATAGGACACTTTAAACCTTAATGACCAAAACAGGATTACGCCCAAACGTAGGAGACTAATTTAGTACTTTACCCAATCTCACATAAATGGTGAAAGCCAAGATGATGCTATCATTCATACAAAATTAAACTCACCTGCTAAACATATCTCGTCAGCAACACATATGGTATGCTAGGTGTAATTCGTATTGCCACTTCATGTTCCAAATCAGCAGATCGTTAACAGCAGCGTGAGAAAGTTAACGAAAGGACGAACGTGATTTAAAAAAAATTATTCAAGGACTAATTTAATTAAAAAAATCATTCAGGGGGTGAAAATGGAGATCGCGTGATCTTTTAGGGACAAATTTGAATATTAACCCTTATAACCAGTATTATTAGGATTAGTATCCGTGTTATTATTATTATTATTATTATTATTGTTGTTGTTGTTGTTGTTGTTGTTGTTGTTGTTGTTGTTGTTGTTTGTTTTAGGAGAATAAGTATTGGATTAGTTATGATTAGTATATTCTTACATGTTTATAATAATGTATCTGTTAAAAATAAACGTTTTTTATCATAACATTATTTATTAATTATTATTATTATTATTATTATTATTATTATTATTATTATTTATCGTTAATTTTTTTCGCAGGCTATCAGGAATTTATTGCCCAGAAAATTAGATCCGCCAAAAACCTTTAACTGCATCATGTGTTTTGGTCGGGAGCCCGGTCTGCAGGATCACGTATTAGGTAAGGTTAGTATACCCTGGGTCCGGCGGTGCAGAGATACCGAGCCGTGTGACACTCAGGAGTCTATTGAGCGTTACGTCTGGGCGCACATTTTCTGCGTGCTCGGAACGGTTGTGTTTCCGGATAAATCGACCACTTCGTTGAACTCGAAGTTTCTACCACTACTTCGGAATTTCCACCGGATTTCAGCATACAGTTGGGGGGCAGTCAGTCTGGCACACCTATACAAATCGTTGTGTCGTACATCACGATACAACTGCAAAGAGATGGATGGCCCACTGATACTGTTTTTTGTTTGGGCATGGGAGCGTATGCCGTTCCTAGCACCTATACCCCGCGATCAGCTCGTCGATGTTGGTATTCAACTCGCGCGACGGTATTGTCTTTTATTGTTATTGTTATCGTTATCGTTATTGTTATTGTTATTGTTTTTGTTAGATGGAGTCATTGGCGCCGACATACAAGACATATGCCCATCAGTTTCAGCATCCGGCATATGCCCAGCAGTTTCAAGGCCTGTCATATGCCCAGCAGTTTCAGGATCCGGCATATGCTCAACAGTGGCCGACATATCAGCAGCAAGCAGCATATATACCGGAAGCACAGTCGCCTCAGGCACCTGAGCCCTACATACCATAGCTGGTGATTCCAGCCGAGGGTCACTTTAGTTCGTTGGGTGGATCTGACACCATCAGCTTCTCTCAGATCTTGAGAGATACAGATTTTCTATCCCCGCCACCACCACAGGAAAGGCCTGCTGCATCTCAGCATTCTGGTGGTCGTCGCGGCACTTCAAGTCATGCCAGTGACTTCGACTTTGATGATCCAACCATTGATGTAGATCCGCCCGGTCCTTCCGCACCACCACGCAACCAGTTGTTTGATTTGAATGAGTACTCGTAGCAGAAAGAGTGAGACTTGGGATACGACTTGCAGCACTGGTTTGATCTTGGTAGAGCGAGTGCTCCGGGGATGAGTGGCTCCGGTTTGTATGACATTGGTGGTGCGAGCATGACAGATTTCGGTGGTTCTGACGTTGGCAGTGGGCTTGACGCCGGTGTGTCGCAGGGTCATCCGTATAACTTATGGACACATATAGATTGCGCCTCAGGACAAATACACCCCATCCTTGTATACGAAGAAGGCGTCGAGGAAGTAGTCTGTTGCATTTGATATTGTATTCAGTATTGTATTCAAATTTGTATTCAGTGTCGTATCTTATATTTAGATGGTTGTGTTCAGTATTATTATTATGACATATTTAGCTTTATTCCCGTGTAACTCTGTTTGGATCGAAAATGTTTGTTCTCTAAAAAATTAAATACTGAGGTTAAAAACTTTATTTATTATAAATTATTAACTAGGTTAAAGTAAATGACGAGCTTACAAAAAAAGTAACATATAATTGTGAAGTAAGTCATAACAAAGTTACATTGAAAAGCTTAACCACTAATGATCTCTAACGGAGCTTAGACCTGCGCGTTGAGGACATCGGCTGCGGCTATGTCCCTCGCGTCCACAAATAGTGCACCGGCGAGGACCACGCATATCACGCGAATCTATCTCATTCAAGTAGCAGGTTGACTTCGGTCTTCCTTTCGTTGCGCACCTCAATATCCAGTTGGCGATCACCTTCGCTCCTTCGTATCTATCCCACGTAGAGGGGTCACCCATCGGAACAAATTCGCCTCTATACACCTTGCAAATTTCAGACATCTTGTGCACATCGTGCACGTACACTTGCCAATCAAGATGCTGGTTGGCGCAACATGCAAGCACGTGGCGACATGGAAGTCGCTCGACCTGGAAATGGCCACAGTCGCAGTGTCATTGCGCAAGGTTAACCGTGTAAATGGTACCATCTTGCATTTCGCGAACCTCAAACACCTCGTTGCGCCTGTCGAACTGGTTGACTACAATGTTTCCTGCACGTCAAAAGCTTTCTTCCACTCTCTTCGTGCAAATTCTGAATACATGAATCCGCTGCGGAAACGCTCATGAGCCTCGATACTCTTTCGAGTGAACAACTCATTCAGCCGATAGAAAGTTGACCGGACAAGGGCAGTCACAGGAAGGTTGCGTGCACCCTTCAGGACAGAATTTATGCACTCTACCAAGTTTGTCATCATATGTCCCCAACGATGACCTCCATCGAATGCCAACACCCATCTCTCAACACTGATCTCATCACACCATTGAGTATATGCCTCACCCCGCTCTTTAAACCTTTGGTAGTTTTTGTCGTACTCCTGCTCTGTCCTAGAATAGCATGTTGAACAAACCATTTAATCATAAGCAGATGCCACAAATTTACTATAAATAGAACCATAACAGCGAGTTGAAATTCATGTGTTCACCACGAGTTTGTGCAAATATGGAGCCTTGAACCTCCTTAAGAAGTTGGACCCGATGTGCCTGATGCAATACATGTGCCACGCCCTTGGTGGTGACCATGTACCGTTACTGCGAGCTATTGCAGTGTCGATGGAGGTATGGCAGTCAGAAAGAATACCCACACCATCAATGGTAACAACATATCTCCGCAAATTGGTTAGGAAAAACTCTCACGCGTCTGCTGTCTCGCCCTCGACAATCGCAAATGCAATAGGCACAATGTTTTGATTCTCATCTTGTGCAACCGCTACCAGAAGTGCACCTTTATATTTTCCGTACAAGTGTGTGCCATCAACCTGCACTAGTGGCTTGCAGTGTCTGAATGCTACAATACACGGATAGAAGCTCCAAAAAATGCGGTACAGAACTCTTACACCTTGAACCTCCTCACTCTCATGGTAAACGGAGAGCGTTTTAATTTGAACACGAGACCTTGGCATCTTCACTGTCATTGCTTTCAACCATACTGGCAGAGTCTGGTAAGAAACTTCCCAATCACCAAAAATTTTTGCGACAGCTTTCTGCTTTGCCAACCAAGCCTTGTGTAACTCACAGTGTAGTTGAACCTGCCTTGAACTTCTGCAATAACAGACTTCACCTTTATCGAGGGGTCTGCTTCGACCAACGGTCTAATGGCATCTGCAATTGTGTCTGAGTCCAACTTGGCATGATCTTGTGAAATCGTGCCCATGGTACACATGTGCTTGCCATTGTATCTCCTGATCTCCCAACAAGCTTTTTTTCGAATCAAGCTAGCTCGGATAAGCCAGTCGCACCCTGCACCATACCCCTTGCATTTCGCATTGAATGTCTGCGGCTCAAACTCATACACAATGTAATCAACTCCTCTAGAAATGGTGTAGCTTTTGATTGCAGATATCACTGACTCTCTCGAACCAAATTCTATTCCGACACTAAACTCGTCATCTTCCGCCGCAACGTTGCCTTCACCTACGACATGCGCACCACCATCAGTCAGACTAGGCAAATAATTTAAGCACTACAGAAAACTTGAGTTAATATTCATAACATACCCGTATTCGCATACTCAGGAAATTCTGAGGCATGCATGGCTTCGATATCTAGAGTCCGCATAAAAGACGGAACACCAAACGGGTGTTGGCTTACAATGGCATTCGCTTCATTTTGCACCCTCGGATTGCCTGCCAAGTCTCCGTCATCGTTTTCGTCATCGACTTCATAGTTAGCTTTGAATTCCTCTTCGCTGTCATTATTATCTTCTTCCCAATCTATATCCCCGAGCTCATCAACATTGACCTCGTCGCCGACCGTACCCATCTCCGACTACTGTTCAAACTCAACGTACAGCTCTATCATCGGCACGTGAGATCGAGTTTGTTGATAAATATACATCTGCTGCATACTGGCATCGTTAGTGATGGGCATTATTTGAAACTGTATTACCCCACCAAATACTTGCACAGGATTTCTGTATAAAAGATTGCTCACTCTTTTCAAAATGTGGCTTTAAATGTTATTACAAAGACCATTTTGCAACTCGACAAAACTCATGGTATATGGAATAGCAAATGACAACGGACATTCACAAACAAAAGTCACTCCTTCATGTGTGTTTGTTATAACCTCACCGTTATAATATACTTGCAAGTTTGCAACACCTTCCATAACTTCAACCTCAACTAACTCTATTTTTTTGACACAGTTTGCCAAAAGAGCACCCTGCTAAGGACTTTATGCAAGAAAGAGTAAGAGGAGAAGTGAAGATGAAGATGAATGAAACTGGATTTCGTATTTATAGGCAAACTTGTGGATTTAAATATTATTTTGTGTGCAAAATGCAACATGCGTTTTGGGACTTCCAAGAAAAAGTTTCTGACACTAACAAAACGCAACCTGCATTTTATAGGCTTCAAAAAGCTTTGAATTTTCTGACTTAGTAAAATGCAACTTGCGTTTAGCCTTAAACCAAAATAAAAAAAAATGAAAAGCCCAAAACGTAAGCTATGTTTAGTGTATTTTAAAATTAAAAGAAAATAAACAAATATAAAACGCAACTTGCGTTTTTGTCTCTGACCCATAGCAGTGCAATATTTTGGCTTCCTTCCATTTCATGGTGTATCACGTTACTTGTTTCCATAAGCAAAAAAAAAAAAAAAAAAAAAAAAAAAAAAAAAAAAAAACAGCCAAGAAATTGATCACATGGCGTACTGGTGTAGGAAAGCATTTCCAATGTCGACATTAAGACTTTTGCATAGGCAACCTTTTAAATTTCCTGCAGGTACTGAGGCTAGAAAGTAGAAGCTATGCTCCAGCTGTTATGCAAACTCGTCTAAACTGTTAATATCAGTGCAGTGTAACCCCAGAATAGCAGTAATAACAATCCCAAAGGAGACATACAACAAACAATGTACAATAAGGCACGTACAAATCACTGCACGTCTCAGCTCTCGATAAATAAATTCTTCTACAAGAACATATGTTACAAAAATATGAATACTTCCAAAGCTGGGAGTTATCAATCAATTTAAACATATTTCATATACACTTTAATTCAGGTAAATAAATGCGATGACAATTACAAACCCTAGCAGAAATCCGCTCACAAGGAATGGTGGAACTTGGATCTAAAAAAATGCATCAATCCATTCTCTCTGAAAAAAGGTTTGTTTCTTAACTTCTGTCAGAGTCGAGTAATGAAACATCCATCATTCGTCACAAATCTGCTTTGAGAAAAAAGGTTTGATTCTGAACCTCTTTCAGGGTTTCACTGCAGGCTAGTCATTGTGAGACGGGTGCATACTCAATACATCACTTCGATTTTGTTTATCTTATTGTTTTTGCAAGCACCTAGTCAGAGCTTGAGTCATAGAAGTCACTTGGGCATGGGGTCATGATCTCTGACTCAAAGAACTGGACCACTCGGTGCATATTCGGTCGGTCCTCTGGATTTGATGAAACACATTGAATAGCCACAGAAAGCAAGGCATCAAGGGTCTCCATCTGCACCCCCTCGCATAGTGGATCCACAATTTCCCGTCGCCTATTTTCCGAAATTAGAAAATTCAACTGCAGCAATGGAAAATAAATTGCATTAAAAAGCCAAATAAAAGTTACTAGCTTGCTTTATTATTACAAATCAGCTACACGACTTGTGTACTATATCAGATGATAAACATGCATAATTAACTCATAGGAGTTGACCGAATACCCCCACCCACTCTTCTTTTAAACCAACTCTGCTAGTTACATTGGGGACAAGCTTGTTTAACAACATAGGGCAATGTAGTCTCAATTTTCAGGGAATATTGTCAGACAAAGATTTCTAGTACAGAGCATGCCTTACCCAACCAACAACATTGAGGCCCTTTTCTATAAATGATGCATCTGTTGGTCGCTTTCCACTCAGAACTTCAAGAGTCAGGACCCCAAAACTATAAACATCACTCTTGTCAGTTGCTCTACCACTTTGCATATACTCTGCCATGAAATACAGAGGCTTGGTCAGACTACTAAGAAAACCATAGACTAAAATTAAGTACAGCGACTTTTTTTACCAACTTAAATATAAGTAAAATCTACAGCCATAGATCTACAATTGATCATGATTGGAATACATTTCAATAAGTTCAATCTTCATAACATAAGGGTCAGAAGAACATAGGATTAACATCATTGCATAGATTTTGAAAGAAGTGCAATTCATAATTTAATACATCATGAAAGGAAAAGAATCCATGTTATTATGGTGTGTGAGCCATTACCCACCTTGATTTAAAATAATAATAATAATAATAATAATAATAATAATAATAATAATAATAACACAAAAAAGACAAGCCAAGACTCGGAGTAATATTCATGCAGTTGTAGATCTTGAAGATCTTATACATATACTATCATCCATGATCATGCAAACAGCATATCCATCCTACATTGCTTACCTGGTGCAAGATAACCAAACGTTCCAGCTACAATAGTAGTGATGTGAGATTCTTCATCCTCTAGAAGTTTTGCGAGTCCAAAATCAGACACCCGAGCATCAAGGTTTCCATCAAGCAAAATGTTGCTTGATTTTATATCACGGTGTATGATCCTAGGGGAGCAATCATGGTGTAAATAGGCGAGCCCTTTTGCAGCTCCAATGATTATATTCAAGCGAGCATCCCAGTCTAGTTGCTCAGATTTTTCTGTGTAGTGGCAGCACAAAAATATCGTTTACCCCAATAAATCTTAACAGTGAAGAGGACACTCTTAAGCTCCAACATGAAGTTCAGGAACAAATTGCATAAAAGAGCTTTTACCATTTAAGTATTTCCTTAAAAAGTTATTTTTCAGCAAGATTTGAGTACCAAAAATTGTACAATATACTTTTTCAGATCTTGGAATTATATTAAGTTTTCAACATTCATCCTGTCTGTTGGCAAATGTTTTCAAGTTTATCAGCCACAAATGATACTATAAAGGGCAACATGAAAAGAACTGGCTATCTTGAGGTAGCAAGAACTCATTATTTTTTTAAGCACCACTCTTTGTTTTAGTGTAAACAAGGGAAGATTGACTGAAAATTTGTAATTTATAATAACTTGTGTCAAATGCATCAGAATAATCCTCAGAAAGGACACATTTGAGTTGGTGTTTCATGACAAAAGACATTGCTGATTCACATGTTCAATCTCTACGGAAACAAAAAAATGTCAATAATATATATGCTTAAATAACATGGATGATTCTGCAGTGTGACCTATCTGGAAAGTTTTATATGTTTACTTAATTTAAAGGTTAAGCTGATTATCATCAGAGATAAACAATAAAACACACACAAAATCATACAAACAAATAAAATGACACAAACAAACATATATAAGCATTGATTTTGTAATCATAACATCTCCACCTTAAATGATTACATAAGAAGAGAAATATACAAGTGTTTCAAATATGACGATCTTACCGTGAAGAGCTTCATCAAGACTGCCACCAGGTAAGTAATCATATATTAACAACTTTGATGTAGGTGAATTGCAATATCCCCGCAAGTTCACTAGATGGCGATGTTTTATGCTTCCCAGAATTTCAAGTTCTCTCTCAAAAAACCGATCGAAACCCTCATTTAACTTCACAATCCTTTTCAAAGCAAACACATTCCCATCATCCATTGCAAGTTTGTAGACTGTTCCAAACCCTCCAACCCCTATTATGTGTTCCTCATTCAAAGTCTCTAGTTTCTTAATGATATCTTTTGAAGAATAAGGTAGATCTCCGTGAAACATCACAATTGATGCACCTACAAGATATTAATTCAGGGGTCAAAAGTGTCAAGGATTTGTCAATGCATAATAAAGTCAGATTAATAGGCCTAAAAGAAACACAAAGGTCTACGCACCTTCACCCACATCCATTGCCAGACTTATTCTGTCCTTTTTACCAAACTTCTTGTAAAGAAAACAACCCCAGAAACACATCAGTGCCACCGAAAGAAGAGCACCCACAGTTGCTGATGCGCTGATAAGTAGCCGACCTGAATATTTCTTCTTTCCATTTTGATCTACACGCAGTAAAACGATGTTAGTCCACAATGTGACCCAGTTTAGCATGCAATATCATCCAACATGAATCATACAAGCAAAAATTATCTAGTTCACTCAGGACAGTGCCAACATATCAAGAGGCAGACAAATAAGTTGGATTTGCCTCCCATTGTTTAAATAATACTGTTGAAAATGGAAAAGGTATCTTGGTTACACAAATGGAAAATAGTATTATAACCACATTTCTTTCAACTTTCTATTTTTCACTCAAGCACAGATAACGCCATGTTGTTCAGAAAACTGAAGATCAAATTGGAAAAACATATAGGTAAAAATCGGCATATATATATATATATATATAGGAGAAGCAAACCATTACACCATTGACCATAAATATGCCTCGTTACCTGAGGTTGGAGATTGAGGGTTTGATCCAGGACATGTCACATCAATTTGCATCCCACACAGACCACGATTTCCAATGAAGCTGCAATAAGCCATACTTATTAAAATATTGAAATATCGATGGTAGACTATTGCATTAGGATAGTTTAAACCATTGATCAGTGATTATGTATATATAAACACAAAGCTCCGAGATAGATCATTCAATATACATATTTCACCAGAACAATATAACTTAAAATATCAAATAGGATGGTTTCACGAAGGAAACAAACAAAAAACTTCTACTTTATGTTCATCTTTTTGTACCAGAAGGCAATACAGTAGTCACATTGCTTTTAGAAAAGAAAAACATAAATAGACCAGAAACATAATTTTGAATTTTGAAACGTAACTTGCAGGTGGACTGCATTTAAGCATTCCTACTAAAATTTTGTCCGGTCAAAATAGAATGAAATTTTATAGTAACAATCAAAATAAGGGGAAAAGTTGGGGAAAAGTTAGTGATGCGTAAGTCATCAGAAGAACATGATTTTCTTTTTTTTTTTTCTGGATAAAAATATGGTTGATTTTAATAGATGACATTCCAACAATTAATAAAAAAATATGAAGTTTTAAGGAAAAGCCAAAAATTAATGTAATCCAAAATTGACCAGAAATTAGGATGATAACTCTCCATGATCAATGCCTCAGTTCATTATTTTCAAATAGTGGATCCAAGTGTTGATAAATGCCTGACTTCCTGCAAACATATATCTCTTATTTTACTTTATAGTAGACCCTACGCACGAATTACTATATTGCATGCATAATTAGCCACATTTCATGCAGCAATCATAGTTTAAATATATAAAAGCATTCCAAGATCTCCATAAGAACTTAAGGTTTTGAGAGAGTATGCTAAGGAGATAGTAATAGATCCTCTTTGACCAAGTGGTCAAATGTTCAATCCTTTTAACCCTCCTTCATAAATAAGTTCAAATTTAACAAATGGTAAATAGGTCTATGTATTTCGCATTATTTGATAAATCCAATCCAATGATTCCACCGTACAACTTCTGCTTCCAGGTAAGTTCATTCTTTGACAATGTGTTCTTAATAACAAAAGATAAAATGACAGCCAAAATAAGTTAAGAGAAGCTGCAATTTTAAAGAATTTAAATAGATCTGAAGACAGGAAAAGATACACTTACGAGCTTCCAGTAAAGTTGGCAAGCACACCATCAGACGGTATTGGTCCAGACAGAAAATTGGATGATAAATTGCTACAGAGCACCAAATATAACCATAATTCAATTTTAAACATCACGTCAACAAAGGGTTTGAATAAGGAAACAAGAACCACATAAGGAAAACAAGATTACATACAAATTTTTTATGTTGTACAATTTTCCAAGCAATGCTGGTATGTTTCCACTGAGGGAGTTGCTTGATATATCCCTGCAGAACAGGAAAACATGAGTTTGATCTGTCACACTGGACCATCTTAATCTATGACTATGCGACTCGGGCACTAGACAACACTTGTATATTCCCTTTTTTTTTTTTATAGTTGGTCTGCTTGGTCTTAGGTCATTTTTTCTTCAAAAAATGAAACCAACGAATAAAAATTACAATAACCATAGTGCTTCTTTCTGACCCAAACAATTTTTAATGCAAAGCAAAACAGGGAGCATAAACCAGAAAGAGAAACTCACAAACTTTGAAGCTGTGAAAGATTTCCTATTTCGCCTGGAATCATGCCACTAAGGTAATTTTCCTGTAGATATCTGTACAATCCAAATCAACAGCTATTACCAACAATCAACAATTAGGATACTCAGTTTAATCTTAACGAGAAGGGGAAGGGAGTGGAAACGCTGAGACAAAAACTTGGCATATGATTCAAAGGTGACACTTACAATCCCTGCAATTCAGTGCAGTTTCCCAGTTCTGATGGAATGGTCCCATAGAAGTTGTTGTTGTGAAGAGCACTGCAAAACCAAAAAAGTTACTAGTTCATCAAATAAAGCAAACAAAAAAACGTTGAAAACAACATTTAAAAATATAAATATACATTCAAAATGGAAACAATACTTACAGAACCCTCAAATGATCTAGCTTTCCAAGGTCAGCTGACAAAGACCCACTTAACTTATGGTGAGATAAAGCCCTAGAATATCACAAATCAAAACTATGTTAAATATAGAATCATAGACAAGTTTTTCAAACTGCCTCTTGTAATGCCTTGAAAGTACAGTTTTCTGGAGAAAAAACTTGTATAACATGATACAGCATAGAAAAGTTTCATAACATGAGTATACCACAACTTTTCTTAACTTGGAAACTGACCAGTGAGACAAAAGAGAGAATTTAAAATAAATAGATAATTAATTAATTATATAAAACTGGTAGACTCAATAGGGTAGAATGCATCATAAATTAAAGTTATCATTGCTATAAAATTTGTAAACTAAAACAATGGGAATCTGGTCAAGGCCTAAATTTTATGAATGATTCACAAGTAGTAAAAGCTTCAAGGATAAAACGTTTCTTTAGAAAAATATTCTAAATCACAATATAAATTCCCCACATGGTAATGGCAAAAAGACTTCTGATAGAGGGCTCCATAGAAGTTGTGGATGAGTGGTCATAAACATTCTACTGGCCAGTGTAATCTGGTTTTCTTTAATGATAAACCAACATCATATATATATATTTTTTTTAAAAGAACCAGTGTCTTAGTATCTTAAATCTAACTCTCTGATAAGATAAATAAATTGCTCTAAATGAAAGATGTAATAAGATAACCAATAATTATTCAATTGAAACAAGATAGGTATACTTCTTTTACTGTTAGGCTTCAGCACTGATAGTATGTGTCTTAAAGTTTAAAATATAATGACACGAAAAACAAGCAATAACGATTAGAATAATTTTAGGAACTCACAGATGGGTTACTCTCTTGGTTTTTGGATCACATCTCACTCCTTTCCATTTACATGGGTCAGGATCCTCTGGCCTCCACTGTAACAACACACCATCTGAGCTAACAACTGATATCCTGAAGCTGAGAAGTGCCTGACCTAAAACAATGAAAAACAATGTACTACCAATAAGACAACCCAGGAGTCAGGAAGTTTCGCATAAAAGACTAAGGCAATGATAATTTCGACCGAGTCCCACACCAGAAGAAATTCAGGTAAGCATATTAAAAAGCCATATACATCGGGGAAGTAAAAAGCTATACCCTAACAAGGAATAGCTGACTTTTTAGTCACAAATGGGAGGTAAAAAGAAGTATACTATATACCATCAGGACTGAGTGCACCATTTTCATTGATCAGAATATTTATCATCAGACCATAAAGAAGCCATAGCCATTTCTGTTTCATCAGACAAATGCCCATAGCAACACTGTCCAAGCATAATATAGCTACCAAGAGTCATCTGAGAAAGAAGTATTCCACCATGTAGTTATCTTGGTAGTTATGATACCAGCAATTGGAGAAGAATGAAGACACTGCCTGCTATGGAATGCAGCAAACTTGAAAAGACAAATGTTATTAGATACAAATTAAGCAAGAAAGATGAGAAAGAAAAATCAACTTCTGCTATTATGCATAGCATATCAGCAGTTTCTATGTAACTTAAAATAAGAAACAGTTTAAATTGCTTATACATGAAATCTCAACAAGCATATCTTACACAAGACAAGTGTTCTGTCAGTTTCATATGAAAAAGTGTCAAACTAAGACATGCAAAATACCGTAAGTCAGCATCCTCGATTCTTTTAGCAAATACAAAATAAAAATAAGCAAATGATTGGATCTACGTTACAAAAGTTTCAGTTCACACTTTTGAACATTACAGTTCTATCAGAAAACTGAATTATTTGGAAAATAGTATACTACCAAAAAAATGGCCATAAGGCATACTGTTTCCTCAAAACTTATTAAACGAACCCCCCACTTAAAGATCCAAACTTCAATGAGATAAAACACCAAAGAATCTGGAAGGAAAAAGATAACAGGATAAAACACCGCGTTCCCACATCTGTGTTCGGGTAACCTACCTTAAGAATTGAAAATCATTAAATTATGATCACATTCACAGAATTCATCAAGGCAGTAGTCATTTTTCAAAAATGCAAACTGGTTAATAATTAATTATTAAGGGACCACTTCAAGTCATCGTAATATGTTGTCGGAAAAGGAAAAGACATAGTTAAACACAGAAAACCAATAAAGAGCTGAACACACACAAAACTAAACAAACAAAAGGAAAATCCACAGGTTTTGCCGAACAGTGAATTTAACTTAAAACAACAGATGAGTAGAGCAGGATAGAAGAGATTTTCATCAAGCTTCATCACAGAATCTATTGTATGATAAGAAAATACTGCAACCAAACAAACAAACCAACATACTATTCCGACCATAAAAGTAAAGCAGAAAATGTGACTAAACTAGATACACCGTAGAAATCTGTGAACAATATCTAAGCCAGTTAATCGCCCCTGCGTATCCGATAGAGCTATTTATAAGGTAAGTTGATTGATGCAGCACCAGAAGCATCAACATTATCCTCTCACTATACGTTATTATTAAAATTTGATAAATCATAACAAGGAATAATATATCTTCTTCATCCTGAGCTTAAAATGTACTATTGAAGCTTCTCATTTGATAAATCCCCAATCGAAGACAATCGGAGTAAAACAGACCTCAGAAACTAAATTCGAAGACCTACCTACTTACTTGTAAATACAAATTCAGCAAAACGAGAGAGAGAGAGAGAGAGAGAGAGAGAGAGAGAATTACCAGTTACAAGTTGAAATGCGAATGCGCAATGGTTGGATAGAGGTGAGGCGGAAGAGATATTTGGATCGGCGATGATATTTGTTTTGGGGAGAGAAAATGGATTTCGATCTGCGATGAGAATGGAGGTGGAGGTTGAGGTTGAGGTTGTGGTTGAGCTGTAAAGAGAGAATAACAACAAAACCAACACTCACTCGCTCGCTCTCTTAAAGTAATGAGGCAGCAGTAAGTAGAAGCTTGTTTTGTTTTGTTTTGTTTGGTTTGCTTGATTTCCCTTCCCAACTCCCAAGTGAAGAAGCAAGAGAGTGTGAGTGGGTGCCCAACACTCATAAGTACTGTTACTATTTACTAAGTGAGAACGTGTGGCCGTGCATACTTAAGCAATTTGAGATGGCAGCAAGCAAACCCATGGCAAATTGGCAATCACCCAAAGGTTGTGTGCCACTGGCACGTGTCATTACTTGCCACCGACGCCCACTTCACCCTTTTCAACATTTCTACATTTATTTAAGTCTTACTACCGTCGACTCCGTGTAATTTATCCCGTTAACCTAAATAAGAAATGATATTAAGTATGTCTTTCATCGCATAAAATATGACATTTTTTGTCTTTATAATTTTTTATTTTTTCATCCATAGAATTTAAACATCTTAATTGTTGTCATCAATTTTATTTATTAAATACTAACATCAGAAAATAATCATTTCTAACTATAAAAAAATTAAAAAATGACAAAATTTATCATAAAAAAATAAAATCAATATTATATCTATAAAAAATTAATTTTGTTCAACAAAAATAATTAATCATTAAATTTTTCTATTAAAAAAATTAAATAAACTTATCTAAAAAAACCAAATTACTTTCATTAAAATTTAGATTCGTATACATGATAAGATTTTCATTTAATTCTGAATATGATCCTAATATTATAATAAAGTGAAAACTCGAATATAGTTAATTTACGTAAA
Source organism: Arachis stenosperma (assembly GCF_014773155.1). NCBI lineage: Eukaryota > Viridiplantae > Streptophyta > Magnoliopsida > Fabales > Fabaceae > Arachis > Arachis stenosperma. Next base: position 14,114,863 of record NC_080377.1, read on the forward strand.
GTTTATAACAAAGAGCCGTTAAATAAAGATTTAGTCAAATTTAATCTCAGCGATCAATAACTTCACGTTTTCACCAATAAATAAAAGTGAAAATTCAAGTGCAGTTGACTTCATGTGAAATTGATAGCTAAAAACTGTTGGATGAAACTTTAGTCAAATCAGCCAAATCATTTAATAACTCTCAATTATCAACTTCATGTAAAGTCAATGGCACCTTAATTTCCACCATAAATAAATCACTAAATGGGTATGCCAAAATTTATTAAGTTTAATAAACTAGACTTCATATATACTCGAAAACATTAATAAAAGGAAACGACGACAGAATAAGCAAAATGCCGAGAAGACACATGGAAAAACAACAAAAAAAAAACACTCGCATTCACCGTTATATGATATACTATATAATGCGCATTCCTCGGCCAGCTATGTATTCCTTGATCTAATCCAATTACTCCAAGATCATCACCCTCGCCTATATCCCCGCAAATTAAAGTGGGGAATTAAACATGGCGGATGGTGATGATGATGGGGGTGGTGGTTTTTTATTCAATAGCAATGTTAGTTCCGTGCTAGCTGGCATGGGTTCAGCTGTGATTGTGCTGCTAATATACCGATGCATGTCCATGTTCTTGTGCATCCGCCATCCTCTCACAACCGAACAAGAGCAGGCTCGGTCCCCGCCGGCCGGCACCCGATCTAGTACTTTGAATTCGGTGGCGCATATGATCCCATCCCACAAGTACGACAAGAAAGATGATGATTGCACAACATGTGCAGTGTGCTTGGGAGAGTTCGAGGAGGGTGATGAGTTGAGGAGGATGCCAGAGTGCATGCACTCTTTCCATGTCCCATGCATTGATATGTGGCTCCGTTCCCATTCAACTTGTCCTATTTGCCGTGCTCATGCCACACCCTCTTCTAACCATCACTTCAATCACACCACCATTGATATGGATTTCATGCAACGTATTCTTCTCCAAGGTGGCCATGCTCCCGTGCCCATGTAGTCAGATGTCATCTATAATATTTTTGGTTTAATCCAATTGCATATACTCTTCATACTTGTAATAAATAAGTTTTAGACAACCATGAATATATACTATGAAAGTCTTTTAGCTATAGGATCTTTAATTTGAGATTTTTTTTCTTTTAATGTGAAACTGGTTATTCATAAAGAAAATAAATAAAAAACTAACCTTTTCCTTTCCTATAGTAACAAGTAACAACTCAATATATATACCTTTGGTGGTTATTGCTGGAGGTGGCAATGAGTAGGGTAGGTAGGGTTTGAAGCAAACTCTAACTCTACTTGCTTAGAATATCTCAATTCTAATCATATTCGTTCTCAATTTGTGGATATCCGACTCGCGTGTAGATATCCGACTCTACCCGCGAGTTACAAAAAAGATGTAAAATTATTATATAACTTCATGATAATTTAAAATAGAACTGATTTTTATATAAAAAAATATTAAATTATCAATTAATGATTTTTGTAGTGACTAAAGATCTTTTACATTTAGTGAGAAATTTTTGGTTCAACATCCACTTAAAACATATTTTTATATAAATATACATGTTAGTCGGATAGGGTTGAGACTCAATCCGTACCCTATCCGACCCGCACAAAAACTCAATCTGCACCCTACTTTACCTGCTGCGGATCGGATTGACAACTCTACCTGATCGGATGGGGTCGAATTGGGTACCTACGGTAGAATACATATTGCCACCCCTAATTCTTGCTATCTCTAAATAAGTACGAAAAAATTATTGAGTTATAATTCATTGGTTACAATAGTTCTATTTAAGAGTTATGAATTTTAGTTTATTTATTTACACAACTTGAATTCATTAGTACTTTTTTTTCAGAGAAGTATAGTATCTCTAAAGTAGTGGTCAAAAAATAATTCGACAAAATTGAGGTTAAATAAATATTTTATATAATAGTTCCATATTGATAGAGTGACCATTTTTTTTTTTCAAATCATTCAAACAAATAATATACCACAAACTACTTTTCAATTTTCGTTATATACAGCAGACAATTTTATTTAATTTTGGATAAGATTAAAATGTTGAGCTTAATTTTCACTATCGATTCGATGAACGTAGGCTTTCTGCTCTGCTCTGAGTTTGCTTTTGTTTTGTATGCTCCTGTGAATGGTGACTGTGCAGCTGAACTTGGCATCTTCTCCTAAACCTTTGGATTCTTCAATGGAACAAGCCTTCTCCTTCAGCTTTTCCACCCTCCAACGCTTTCCTCATCTTCCCTGGTTTGTTCTTATCCCCATTTCCTTTTCTTCTTTCCCTCTCTTTTCTGCGCGTTTTCTTTCATGCTTTCACCAATTCAATTGATATTTCATGCGGTTTTGATCCATGCGACTCTGCTACAGCCAAAATTCAACTTTTTTACTTCAATTTTTTAGCCTCTGCATGAATGAATAAATGAATGAATTGATGGATCGAATTTTGATGGTAAATAAATTTGTCCAAGCCTGATCTTTTTCTTAAACTGCCATGTATTTGACTGGCTTTAAGGTATTTGGTACCTTTAGAATTATGTTTTAGTTTTTGTTTAATTTCTGAGATTGAGAACAACCCCCCAACCCCCCCCCCCCCCCCGGCTTTCTACTGTGTGTGCAGAGATTGAGAATTGCAGTTGATAATAGGCAAGAAGGTTCTGGAGCAATTATGGGGGTCTCCAATGGTGATGAATATGTGGCAGTTGGTGAGTCACCCTCTCCAGAGAGAAGAAACCATGCTAGGAAAGTTTCAGTTCTTCCTTTGGTGTTCCTCATATTTTATGAAGTATCTGGTGGACCCTTTGGGGTTGAGGACACTGTGAAGGCAGCAGGTCCTCTCTTGTCCCTTGTAGGATTCTTGGTTTTCCCACTCATATGGAGTGTTCCTGAGGCTCTCATCACTGCTGAGATGGGTACCATGTTCCCTGAGAACAGTGGCTATGTGGTTTGGGTTTCTTCTGCTTTAGGGGACTATTGGGGGTTTCAGCAAGGTTGGATGAAATGGCTTAGTGGTGTGATTGATAATGCTTTGTATCCAGTGCTGTTTCTTGATTATCTTAAATCAGGAATCCCTGCATTAGGTAATGGAGTTCCAAGGGTTGTTGCTACATGGGGTTTGACTTTTGTTCTCACTTACTTGAACTATAGGGGTTTAACCATTGTTGGTTGGGTTGCTGTGTTCTTGGGGATTTTCTCACTCCTTCCATTCGTTTTTATGGGATTACTGGCCATTCCTGACTTGAAACCCTCGAGATGGTATGCGGCAAATGTGGATGATATTGATTGGAATTTGTATCTGAATACTCTATTTTGGAACCTTAATTATTGGGACTCCATAAGTACTCTTGCCGGAGAAGTGGAAAATCCAAAGAAAACTCTTCCCAAGGCTCTCTTTTACGCTTTGATCTTGGTGGTTCTGGGGTATTTTCTCCCTCTTCTAGTCGGCACCGGTGCTGTCCCCCTCAATCGGGAGTTGTGGACGGACGGATACTTCTCAGATATTGCGATGATTGTTGGAGGAGTTTGGTTGAGATGGTGGCTTCAGGCTGCTGCCGCCATGTCAAATATGGGAATGTTTGTTGCCGAAATGAGCAGCGACTCTTTCCAACTTCTAGGGATGGCTGAGAGGGCAATGTTGCCCGAGTTCTTCAACAAGAGATCACGCTATGGAACACCTCTTATTGGAATCCTCTTTTCAGCCTCAGGAGTAATCCTACTGTCATGGTTAAGCTTTCAGGAGATCGTGGCTGCCGAGAATTTCTTGTACTGCTTCGGAATGATCCTGGAGTTTATTGCGTTTGTAGTGCTGAGGATCAAGCAGCCAAATGCACCTAGGCCTTACAAGATTCCGGGGGGAACAGCTGGAATGATTATCATGTGCATTCCTCCCACAATATTGATCTGTGTGGTGCTGGCATTCTCCTCCTTCAAAGTAATGGTTATAAGCCTCATTGCCACGGCGATTGGCCTTGTGTTGCAGCCCTGTCTCAAATTTCTGGAGAAAAAGAGATGGATGAAATTCTCAGTGAGTTCTGAGCTTCCCGATCTTGACAACGAGGACAACATTCAGCCTTTGGTTCATTGAGTTTATGCAAAGAGATGAGCTGAGAAGATTCCAGTATTCCACCACCATGGGTTACGTGCTGTCCAAAGCAAAGTAGGAGACGATAATACATGCATTTTCTGAGCACAATGATCATAGTCATAGAGAGAGCAACTTTGCATTCTTTCTGCCGTTGGCATTTTCGCCTTCTACAATATGTTGTCTCCACTAAGTTGTTTATCTATGTTTATATTAGCAGTTAGAAACCTGAATATGAGTTTTAAGATTGTTTCATAAGATTAATTTTATTTGGTTTCCCTGATCGGATTTCGGGATTAAGCTAATGTTTTCCTAGACACTCGAACTCAGTAGTTAACATCTCTTGGTTCCACCAAATATTAAGTTGTGAATGTTTCTTACCTGTTCTAGCAAATCAGTTTATTGAACGGGAAAATAATGAACCGTTATTGAGGACTTAATTTGTGCATTAACATTAGCCAAAGAACTTGTATCCATAGGTTTTAAGGAAACGCTTGCAAAAAATTCCCCTTAATTATGTTTCTCATGAACTCCATGGACAACCGGCTGATCTTTTTACCAAAGTTTGTAATCGTTGACAGTTTCACGCTTTAGTTTCCAAACTCAAGTTGCTTTCAATACCTACCACTTGAGTTTGAGGATGTAGAGTCAAGCCTGTATAAATGAAGATCAACAATAACACCAGCTTGCAGTTATACAATTAACCTCCAACTACCATTTATACTTACTTTCCTTGACTTTGTTGCTCACTGTAATCTATAAATAGCTTCGTTGTTCTTGTTGTATACACACATGCAAATACACATCAACATTATTCTCTGTTCTACTCAATCATATTCTAAAAAATAAAATGGATTTAATATCCAAGAACAACACAATAATAATAATAACAACAACAACAATAACAATTACTTGTTAAAATACTTGAACTTTAATCCCCCCCCCCCCCCTCCTCCCCTCTCTCTCTCTCTCCCTTTCCTTCTTTATTTATGCAATTTGGTTAGCATTTACAAAATGAAAACTCTCTTCAACCGAAACAAAATATGGTCATGACCATGAAAAAAAAATTATATATATGATAAATCTTGGTTAAGCATCATACATTTACAAGACTGCACAAAGTGAACAACTTTAAAATCTCCCCTAAGTACTTTACAATTCATCCATCCTACCACCGGATTAATCAAATATCCCTCAACTTATTTTCGCCTAAGTAATGTTTAAATTCAATCCTCTTTTTCTCTTTTTTTTTTTCCCTTTGAACCTAGTTTGTGATGAGAATAATCCATAACAAAAAGGAGTTAAAAGAAATAGGATACAGTTTCAAAACTGATAATGATGGGGTGAGAATATATGAAAGCATATTATAGCATTTAGTGACGGAATGCAATCACAGCAAAGTGCTGAAGCTTTCAATGGGATCTGTTTCTTCAAGCATGAATGCTGCCTGGAAGCAATCAGCAGCATCGGCCATTCGGCCATCAGACTTGTGTGTCAGTCCCAAGTGATACCAAGCCATACGATTTGTTGGTTCGACTCTGAGTGCATCGGTAAGCAGGCTTCTAGCAGCAGGCAAAGCTTTTGGACCCATTTTCATCATCAAAGAACCCATCAATATCTTGCTTGGAACATGGCTTGATTCAAGCACTGTAGCATTTGTTGCAGTGGCCAGAGCTTCTTGATCTTGTCCACGGCCGTCTAACATAACACCTGGTGAAATCACAAAATAGAAACCATCACAAGATTAAAAAAAAAAAAAAATCAAACATTAAAGCCATTCAACCACATTATTCTATAGCCTTCTGACTGATTCCAGCTTCTGATGGGATTATGCTCTACCAACAGATAAAGGATCTGTTCTTGCCTCACAAAGTATGTTCAACATGCCAAAATAGAAAATCTAACAGCAAAAAGGTTCTGTTCTTGCCTTCAGTGTGCGCTGTAGCTGCTGAGTGCTCCTTTAATTCTCTGGCCTTTTGCAAACATATTTCGGCATCCTTCCAGTGAGAAAGGCTTGCATATAAATTCGCGAGGCCATGCCAGACATCATATTCGTCTACCTTGTCATCCACCTGCGAAGAGTTATTAATAAAGGTGAAAAATCATTTCAATGATTAGTCATACAAAGCTATGAACATATCTGTTGGGGAAAACCGATTCAATTTTTCATTCAATCATTTTAAACAACAATTTGATATAATGTGACTAGCTATTATCAAATTTAAATAAACTAAGGGCTGGAAGAGACAAAAAGTTGGCACACAGAATATTACCTGTGAACTAATTCTGAGAGGTCCAAAGGATTTCCTCTGGGCTTGAACCAATGCAAGAAGGTATCGGTAAGTTTCAATAGCATCCATGGGTCGTGATTGGGAAATCTTCAGCTTCGCTTTCAACCTGAGAAGTGGACCTTGCTCCCATTTTGCAGTCTCATCTAAAGCAGCATCTGTCACCACTTCAGCCTCTGAAAATCTTTTCTGTGCAGACAAAACTAGAGCCAGCAATCTCCATCCTTTCAATACAGATCCACCAGTTTCATCAAAGAACTGCTTCGCATAGCGTAAAGCTGCAGGCAGATTTCGGTGCTCTGCATATTGAACAGCTAACTCAAAAATTAGATCAGAATTCTTTTGCTCCAATCTAGCTGCCTCATCCAATGATTGGAGAGCTTTGGCCTGAAGATGAGACCTCTCGTAATCAGAGGAAGCAGCCTTAGCTTGCTTTCCCAGGCAAAGTCCCAACATCCGAAGGCTTACGCCTCTTAAATGCTCGTCTAGACCCCGAGCGTTATTGACTGCCCTCTGGGCATAGCCTGCACCCTCTGCAGCAAGATGAGGATCCTCACTGCAAATTCTAGCAGCCAATAATAATGCTATCATGTCATTCGGTCGTTCATGTCGGTGCAGAGACTTTCTTAGCAGATCCAAAGCAGTTTTGCTTTGTCCAGCTGCACTGAGAGACAGCGCTAATGAATTCCAACGGTCAATACGATGATATACACCAGGAATCAACTCTTCAAGTTGTTTTGCTAAAACAGAGGTTTGGCCACATGCTGAAAGTGCAAATGTCAGGTGTTCCATTACCGAGGGGTCCCATTTTGTCTTTCCAAGACAAAACTTTCTCACAAGAATCATTAGAAGCAGAATCGCCTCTTCCAGATTATTTTTAGGTACATATGACCCTTCAGTCTGAACTGCCAAACTGGGTGGATTTGCCTCCACCCCGCTGTACAGCAAAAACATAGCAAATGCTTTCTGAATTCTTGCACAGCAATCATTATCAAGGTTCCATTGACTAAGAAGGGAATTCCTATATGCAGATATTGCCTCGGGATAGCAACCAGCCTCTTTCCAAAGCTCTGGAAGGAGCTCTACGGCATGGCTGACTATCTCTTGCAATTTACTGTCCACTTGAGCATCAGGTATACCTTGAGAAAATATCTTTTCAACAGCATCAAGTACACGCTTGCACTCACTAGCAGCATCTACATTATCAATGTGACTCAAATTTCAAAAATAAATAAAAAAAGTGGAGAAGGATTGGAGCAATTATTCCTGTTCAGAAAAAAATTACCATTGAACTTTCCCAGCTTTTGTAGAGACTTGGATTTTAAGAAGATGGCTTCAAGCACCAAACTAGCAGCATGCTGAGAGCTCGTGGAAGTTGAGCCACCTCCTTTCTTGGCTGGTTTATCAGAAAGGGAAGATTGCAATCGCTGTATGGCTGCTTGAAGATCTATCCCATCAAACACACGAAGAGCCCCTTCGACATTACCTCGTTGATACTCTAGCTTTCCAAGAAGAGCTCTTGCTTCCTGTTAAAATTTAACAGATCATATAGCGTAGCCCAAGCATGTGATTGAATTATTGAGGGAAAAATAAATAAATACAAGAACAAACAGGGCATGTAAAATCTTCATATTTATTAAATTACTAAAGATAATGGTAATTGACAAGTATTGCCATATGCAATGTAAGAATGGGACCTGGCATCAGAGTCTTGTACCCCAAGACAAATCACTTGTCTCGATAGCTAGCTCCAGAATGGGGATAGCAGGGGGACAAAGTGCAGAATTCTTGTTTAGACATTTAGTTAGGCTAATGAGTAACATCTCATTTACACAATACACTTGCGGATGTGACACAAGATGGTTAAAAATAAAACAAGGGTTCTTTGAAAAAGTAATGAAATGATTGCTGCAATCATTAGGCAACAAAAAAGGCATGACATTAAATACCAGCTTTCTCCATGGTTCTCTGAAATTACTACTTGACAATACAAAATCATAAAGCAACAAAAACCAGGTCTTGCCAAATAACTACCATAAAGCATAGAATTAGAAAACAAAATTTGACCTCAAAATTGAGAGACAAGCCTTCTCGCAATGCTGATTCTGCTTCTTGAATATTCCCTTCATCAAGCTTAGCCTCAACTTCTGATGTTTTAATGCTGTTTCCATTTGCACGCACCTCTCGAACCGACGAACCCCCACTCTCACCAGACTCCATCAATCATTTCCTGCACATACACACACATTCATTCACCGTTTCCTCATAATAAGTCTCTGTTATTTGTTCCCAAAACCCCGTTCAGCTTCAACCCATTCATTCCTCACATCACACATCAAACTTCCAAACAATTTCTTTTTCAAAAAAGAAAAGGTTTCAGAAGAAATATAACGAAATCGGGAAGAACCCAGTCTGAAACGACACCGTTTCCCACGACATTGCTTCGGAACGGATCGAAAACAATGCCATTCGAGGCTGGATCGTTTCTTGGTGTAATTGGGTTCGATTAAGAAAATGCTAAAAGAATGAAACTTTAGGCTATGAGGAATCAAACTTGTGAGTCAAAATGAATTTGGAAAAAAAATACAGATCTAGAGAGGAATGTAGGAAATGCAAGAAAATGGTGGAGAAAGAAAAAACGACCGTAGTAGAACTCACCGAAAAAGAACAAACCAATGCGGGGTAGGAAGAAGGTTGAGGAAAAAATGCTACAATGTTTTCTGAAACGCGATCTTGGGTTCCTTCGGAATTGGACTTTGTTGTTTGTTGTTTGTTGTTTTGTTGAGATTTGATCAAAAATGTGTTCCAAGGGAAGAGGAGCTGGCTTAGTTTTGTTTTGTCTTTTGTTGTGAGAGAGAACGAAAATAAAAGTAATAAAATTACAAAAAAAAAAAAAAAGAGGAAGAAAAACAAACCAAAGTACCATACCGAAGTACTAATAAATAATAACGAGTGACAAGAAGAAAAAAAAAGGAAAATGGGGAGGGCGATGAGTTGGTCGGGTCAACACAAAAAGTTACTATTTTTCCAAAAATTTTAATGTGTATAAATGATAATAATAGGATTTAGTAAAATTTATTTTTAAAATTTAAGTTGATTATATTAAAGAACAATTTTGTTATTTACATATTTGTTAATATATATTTTCGATCTTAAATTTTTTAATTTAAAAAATACAAATTGATTTTAAAAAGTATTGAAAGTATAAGCATACAATTTTTTAATTTATCAAATAAAATTATAGGAAAGATACAATTCTAAATTTTGAATGAATATAAATTACTTTGTTTCATAATTATTCCCTTTTTATATTCTGAATAAATGTTCTAAAAATACTTATTACAAAAATTTATTAATAATATTATTTTATTATTTTAAAATGTAAGAGACGCTTTTCTACTAAAACAATGTAAACTCACCCGTAGAATGTTGCAAAAGAAGCTGGATGATAATGCCTCTTCGATTTGCTGAATGAATGGCCAAAATATACTCAATTAGTACTCATCGTGAAAACGTATTGTGTTTTAAGAGCAATGCTAGGGGTCAGCAATATTTGTGATTGATAGTCATCAACTAGCCATCAATGATGATTTGATGGTATGAGATTGGTGTGAGATTTCATCCAATAGCTCATATTTCTCTGCTGGTTACATGCTGGCCAAAATGCAATAAAATTGCTGGCCCCCTAGATTTTTCCATAAAAAAAATTAATGTACATAAATTGATTATTCTTTACAAATCACAGGGAACTTGCATGTATATATAGAATAAAACCCATTTAAAAGGCGAAAATAAAATTAATCTTTTTATAAAACAATTTGTTCTTATCCGATTCTTTTAGACACATATCCTTGAAAATTTTAGAAGCACGGTAATCATTTCTAGTATTCGTTCTAATCACAGGACGTTAATTTATTTACAGAACTTGTGAAATAGAGGATAATTATTCAACAAGCTTTTTGCTTTTGTGATGGTAATATATACACTATAATAATCACACTAAATATTTATTCAATGTTTTATTGTTTGATATTCAAATATATGAGATTTGAGATTTGCCGCCTTTGACATGCCAAGGGCTGAGGTTTGAAAATATTTTTTTAAAAAAAATATAAGTAGAAAATAAAAATATTAAATAATATTAACAATAGATATATCGGATATTTAATTTACTAGGTGTACAAATGGTTATCCTAATATTAAGATTTAGATAGATAATTTAAGAATGTAATATATTTTTATTTTATTGGACCTATTATTCATATTACTTACAAAAATTATTATTTATCTAACAAAATCTTATTTTTTATTGTCATTTTTAATCAATTAATCAGTAATACAAGTTAATATTGCTATTTAATTTGCTTTATTTATTTATGGTGCATAAGTTTTTTAATAGTAATACATTAAACTAAATTTAGTACGAATAAAGTTCTAGATAAAGTATAAATACTACATATACTAACACACGATAATTAATACCTAATTAAACGGTGACAGGTTGTAGAAGAAGAAAAAATAGTGGAATCTAAGATTATTTTTGTAGTCATTATTGCGTTGTTGGTGATAGCTTTAATTTATTGAAACCCAGAGATGGGTGTGGGCTGAGACTTGAGAGTAGAAAGGAGCATACAACACTTGTTGAGATGAATACAATCAAAGCACATATTTAATTAAGGAAAATGCTAGTTGTACAATATTAATCAGTATTTAATCAGTTTTTAACCAAATTTAAATAATATTTAATTATTTTTTTGTAGTAACATGTCCTATTTTATAGATATATATCTATAATTAGATTTTAATTTAAATTTTAAAATCCACCCACTTCATTAGTCGTTACGGTGACTTTACTTTACTTTCGTAACTTCACGTAACAAATGCAGTTTTTTAAATTCCTTATTCCACGGACATTCACACGCATTAGTGAATCTCAAACTAAAAAGGACGCTGCTAGCTGAATTCTCCATCTCGTCTTCATTGGTGAAGACTATCAGCACCTTCCAGTTGAAACACTTTCTCATTTTACATTGGTGAAATGTATCATTATTTTCTATACATGTATTTATGTACTTTGTTAAGAAATATCATGTTCAACATTTTTAATTAAATTTTAATTTAAACATAAAACATTCTACTGATTTAATTGGAACAAGATTGATCTGATTTAATTTTATTAATAAAGTTGTTGCAAATAAAGTACTTTCTACGTAAGTAATTTGAGTAAAGAAAAAAAAAATCTGGAGTTTAAGAGAGAAAATGTAGTTAGTATAGTCATAAAAATTCTGTTATTATTTATCAATTATAACACATATGATAGTAAGATATTTTATTCAAAATATTTTTAAAACACATCCGAAATCAGGCTAACTTTAAATATTTAAATTTAAACGTTAATAATACAATTAATCTTTTGATTTTTTATTCGATCAAATGAATATAATATTTATTATTTAAATTATTAGTTGAATTTTTTTCAATACTTATTATTTTTCAAAATTATTATAATCAATAATTAATTTAAAATTGTGTTGTTATTTTTCAATTATAACACATCTGATAATATGATATTTTATACAAAATATTTTTAAAACACATCCAAATTCAGCCAACTTTAATAATACAATATAAACGTTAATAATACAATTAATATATTTATTTTTTATTCGATAAAATGCATATAATATTATTATTTTAATTATTAGTTGAATTTTTTCGATACTTATTTGAACATTAACTTTTTCAAAATTATTATAATCAACAATTAATTTAAATTGTTTATTATTTATAAAAAATATCTAAAATATATTATCATGGTATTAGTTGGAATTTTTATTACTTGGTTGGACATTAATATTTATTCATTTTAATTTTTTTTATTGATGTTATTGGTTGGTATTTTAGATAATGGTTGGAAATAGTTTATTTCGTAAATTTATTATACATTCAAAATAATACAATTGAACTTACAATATTGATAGAACACATCCAAAAATCTATCAAATAGCACAAGATTTTTTTTGGTCTTGCTGATCCAAAATGTTTAACCAAATGGACACTTAGCTATTAATTTGCATATAGTTTAATTAATTACAATTTTTTTTTATACTATTATAATGACCATTATTTTATTTATAATCTTAGACATCAACATGACATTTGTGATAGACTTGAACACGCAGCCGTCGTCAGAAGAAATTCACTCATTTGATACCCATATTGATATGGACGATACAAATATTTGTAATAGTTCAAGCAATTCTGCTACAGAAACCGAGTGCACGAATGAAGTAGTTGCCATTTTTTATTTTGAAATTTGTTATAATGTAACAATCTATTCTTCTTATATTTATGGCTGACTTTTTTACTTACATTCTAGTTATAGTTTTTATTTTAATACATATATTCCTGTGAACACATCCAAATATCCGAGTAATGACACTATAAATATATATATACATATGCACATATTATTTTATCATTCTTGTGCCACAATCCTTATTAGTATGTATTGTTTTTTTAGGTCCTAATTCATCCCACCATTTCTGATGAGGAGATTCCAAAAGTGGGGATGCTATTTGGAACCCTCAAAGAAGCACGCCAATTTTACTACAACTATGCCAATAAAGTGGGATTCGAGCCTCATATAAGAAACACTAACTTCGACAAGAATGGAAGGACACCCATTAACCAATCCATACAGTGCAATAGAGATGGATACCGAACAAAGAAGAATCTGGTAACCCAAAGGTCAAACACAGTCTCATCTGTACACTGTAAAGCTCGCATCTATGTGAAACTTGACACAGTGCTTGGAAAATGGAGACTGTCGAAGGTAGAATTGGCTCACACGCATCGGTGTGATCCCACTTTGTCATGGATGTTCAAGAAAAACAGAGAACTCTCTATGCACGTTAAGGATGTCATTGAGCGCAACGACCAGGCTGGTATACGACCTTCGAAGACTTTTCAGGCGCTTGCTGATGAAGCTGGTGGTCGTTCTAATCTGAAATTTCTTGAGAAGGATGTTAGGAATTATATATCTGGTAAACTCCGAATCAATGGAGATAATACTGATGCGCAAGAGATGCTGGACTATTTTACCAGGATGAAAGAGCAGAACCCGAATTTCTTTTACGACATTTGTGTCTATAGTGACAATAGTCTCAAGCATGCATTTTGGGCGGATGCTCGATCAAGAGCTGCTTACGAGTATTTTGGTGACGTGGTGTCATTTGACACCACATACAAGCTCAACAAGTAACTTCTTTTTCTTGATTTTTTTAAGGATTCATTAATTTACAAACTCACTGATTGTCCCACGTGTTGATTTTTTATAGGTATGAGATGCCAGTTGCAGCATTTGTGGGTGTCAATCACCATAGAAGGTCATGTCTTTTCGGGTGTGCTTTATTGGGCAACGAAGAGACTGAGTCCTTTGAATGGCTCATGCAAACATTTATAAAATGTATGGGAAAGACACCAGATGGAATCTTAACTGACCAATGCAGGGTCATGGCAACAGCTATTCGAAATGTCATGCCAAACACCAGGCATAGATTGTGCATTTGGCACATCACGAGGAAGATACCCCATAAACTTGGAAAGTTGAGCCGTTATGAGGAAATTAAAGCTACAATGCGTGGAATTATTTGGGAGTCTCATTCGCGAGAATCATTTGAAAGTTCTTGATATGACTTCATTGAAGAGTACACCCTTTATGACAACAACTGGCTTAATGGTATGATTACACATCCAAAAAACTTGTTTGGTCTATTTATTTGTCATTTTAAGTATTAACTAGATTTTGTAAAAGAAATGAACTTATGCTAGATATCCTTTCATGCATGTGTAGTGACACAACATAGGTGAATATGTTAACAGCAAATATGTCTTTCAAAGTGCAGATATATATCATATTCGCAATATACGGGTCCCTGTTTTTCTAGAGCAAGAATTTTGGGCTGGCATGAGGAGTACACAGCGGAGTGAGAGCATGCATGCTTTCTTTGATAAGTACCTAATGTGTAGGAGCAGTTTAATTCAATTTGTGCACCAGTATGACAATTGTCTTGCAGACAAGGAACAGCAGGAGTTGGAATGCGATGCAGCAGATAATAGGGGCCTGATCCCATGTGTATCGAACTCTCCTATTGAGAAGCAGTTCCAATATGAGTACACGAACTGCATATTTTGCGATGTTCAAGCTGAATTTGTCAAAAAGTGCGACTGCAACCTGTCTCCAAGGGTAGTGAAGGACAACCAATACTTCTATGAAGTGACTCAACAGAAGATAGTTAAGGGGATGTCTATTTACAGTGAGTATGAGGTTGTGTTTTGTCCTATCTCGCACCAGGTTAGGTGCAACTGCTTCAGGTTTGAGTCATATGGTATCCTCTGTTGCCACATCCTATCGGTTTTATCCCATTGTAGGGTTGACAAGGTGAACTCGTCGTATATACTTTCTCGGTGGAGCAAGAGTGTTTATCGTAAGCACACTCATATCAGAAGTAGTCACGAGTCACGGCGCTCTGATGAAAGCATGAATATATTTAGGGGACTGTGTGTTGACTTCTACAATGTGGCCTAGGACTTTGTGCATGACATGGAGGAGGCTGATATATTGCGTTCCGCTTTTGCAAGTGCTAAAGTGGCACTTAGAGAACATCGGGCAAAACATGCAGAAAGCATGCGCACAAGTGAGTGTCCTAATGGATTAAATGCTTTGCGGAGCCCTCCTCATGTGGTATCTAGGGGGCGTCCAAGCTTCAAGAGACTGGAAGCGGATGTGGACCGGAAAATTAAGAATGGTACTAAGAGACGTCGAGCTAGTAGTAAACATACAAAGGTTAGTTATGACGGCCAGGGTTTGGACAATTATCTTGCTCTGGTTATATTTTTCATGTGTGGAGCCTGTTGAATTTAAGATATTTTCATATGTACAGGAAGTTGCAGCTGTTGAAGGAGACAAACATTTAAACAAGGCCACCGAGAAACGCATTACTGCTAGCAAACACCCTAAGTTTTATTTTACTGTTTATTGCTAGAGAGTATGCTATGAGTTTTGTATGTTGTAATTTTAATATCGTTCATGTATCTATGCAGGATTTTGCTCCTCTTGAAGGAAATTGTTTCACCGACAACACCGTTTCTTGTATCCCTGAACATTTTCCTAATGCAACAAATACGCAAATGGATTCCTTAAGCACGGTGGGATTTACAACATTGTTGAATTCGTTCCAGAACCCTTGTATTCATGTAAGATTATTGCATCATAGAACTTTTTTATTTATATATTAAGTTGTATTCATCCATTCTTTGTTGACATTAGTTTATTGTATTTGTTTGTAGGCACATTCTTATAGTAATATTGACTAAAGGATAACACATGCAATAGCAGATCCAGCATCTACAAATTCCAAATCCCAATTTCATATTAGGGTGCATCCGGTGTTTTTTTTTTTAACAATTTTATATCTATTTATGAATTTTCGATGTGTTCTATATCTTTTGTGTAGAACAAAAATATCATTTTTGATGTGTCATAAAAGGATAGGTATGTTTCTCATTTTTTGAAGTGATAATTTGTTTACTTAATATAGAGGACCGTACTTGTGCTATATTACTTAGCAGTTGCAAAGGGAGTGTTCATTGGTTCAAATGAATGAATTTTAGATGTGTTCAGGAATCCATTTACCAGATGGAATATGATTTTAGATGTGTTCCAAGTCATTCTAGTTCATGATTAGAAAAAATTTTACTCGCCATAACCAAGTGTAACGTACGACCAGCGAATGGACAATTATAAAAAAGATGAACATAGCAAAATAACTAAGGTTAATTGAGTCTCCGAACAACATCAAAAATGACATGCGAGATTAAAGAGTAAAATATATCCATTTTAATAACTAATTACATCTTAACGGAACTGCAAAAATACTTGACAAGTGCTTTAGAGGACAACAGGAATCAAGGTTTTTGCTTATATTTAATTTCTAAGGTTATTATGTTAGTAAAAAGAAATAAAATAGGTAAATTGAATCGTACCAGTATCACATTGAATCCAGTTTACTTTTATACTCATCTCAGATCACATAAATTGAATTCTACCCATTTTAGTTACCAAACATCTACTAAATTATGAACACAACTTCTTGTGAAAATGAAGTTCATACATACTACTCAAATTCTATACACAATTCCTTATATTATGCAAGAGATGAAGATGGAAAATTGTTTTGGATGTGTTGCAACTCAATCTAGTTGGCGTTTGGAAAAGAGTCTTCCATGAACAATTAACAAAAAAGTTAAACATAGCAAACTAACTAAGGCTAATTGAGTCTCTTAACAATACAAAAAATAAAGAGATGATATCCTAGATTAATGATAAAAAAAATATCCATTTTAAAAGCTAGTTATATTTGTCCAGTGCTATGTTTTTCTGTTTCTCCTATTGGCCCTCCTGCATGCTGCCTCTTCTGCTCTTCTTGTTAGCTCAGCAGTATTAGGCGCAGTCCAAGGATCTTTCAACTCTTTTCTTTTATTCCTTTGAGACGCACGGCGTAAAGGGGCATGCGCAACAGCCTTTACGGTGTTCAGATAACTATTCCACGGATCAAGCACGATGTCTAGTAGGTACTTCCTCCTCATTATAGCCATGTCTTCCTGAATGCATTAATGTTCAATGTCACCAAACAATAATATCATAAAAAATATTAGAAACATTGTTCTAAATGGATCTATGGCATACCGTTGTCCAAACTGGCACAATATAATCATCCATGTTAAGAGTTTCGGGATCCCATGAGTCTATGAATTTAATGACAAAAACTCCGCAGTCATAACTATCAATCAAGAGAAAAGCAAATATGCTTCAAGTTAATTTGGTGTTGATATCCAATAAAATAAGACATCACATTGAACCATACTTGTTTGGCTGAATCGGAACATCCACATAAAGGGGATTTCCTATGCCCTCGTCCTGGACTTTGTACCATGGAAAAGTGAGTTGGGCCAACTCGTCAATAAGCTTGGCCTGTATATAAGAAGACATACCAAAATTATTCAGATGCAATTGGTTATTGATCTTAATTGGACATGATTGGCATTTGTATCGGCCGTGTTTATACTCACCGCATATTCATCCACTTTGATCCTATGATCAGCAAGAGGGGGTCTAAATAGAGAGTCAAGAGCAAAGAATGTCGCACTTTTTGGATGAAAAGCATACAACTACCAGTGATTATCCAGGCAGATGGGTACAAACAACTGCATCATACTCATATTTTATTTTTTGATACTCTTACAAAGATACTAAGGGATGCACAAAAAACTTTATACTTGTTGGATGTAATATTTTTGAACATATACCGTATGTCTCTTGGCCGCCTCTACCTTGTTGAACAGACGGATCTCGTTCCCCCAACATTCTGCTAACCCCACATACTCTGAGTTGTGTTTGTCCTCAAATTTTTTAACATTCATAGGTGTCATAACACGCCCCTGTACACATTTAGTCCGTATTAGTTTATTACTAAGTGTATTGGTGTAAAAACAAGTAAGCAGTCACATTGATATGTGTTCATCATACCAATATCATTGGATTAATGCAGTAGAATTCTTCTTGAAATCTCTTGGCTGGAAGCTCATTAAAGAGTGCACACATGCACTCTATCACCTGCACATGCATAAAAGCATAAAGGGCAAAACGAAAAGAGATAATAAAAGTAGGTTAACATTCTATATACATAGCTATTATTTGTTAGATTTTTTACCCGACCGTCGACCCATTCCCTCCTTTTTAATGTTTTCAGATCTCTTCGTGTTAGGTCCAACGTATAATGTGTTTGGTACCACACGATAACTTCATCCAACGGATTTCTGTCATCTATTACCCATCTGTACACCTTCTCTTTTGCATCTTCGTCAAAATTCGGTGGAATTATAACTGGAGCAGGCGTTGGTGTAGTGTTATTGACAGATGTTGGTTTCGCTGAAAGCCTATTGCACTCTATAGCATCATTTTGGGGTATTCCACGATCAACCTCGCCGCTTTCCATGTTATTCACACTTTCGTGGGGTCCCGAATACACAACGATATCTAAACACTTTGATGTCCTGCACTCCCCAAGTAAAAGATGGACAGCCAATCCAAAAAAATTCACATTACAACATCAAAAATAATAGTGTACATATTGTATCCCTAGATTGAAACAACAATAATTGGTACATGTACTTACTTTACACTCGATTCGTTGACAACATGGTGCTCTTCATTGCTCAGGGGCTAGATGCTCCAAAATCAACAACAACTTCTTCTTGGAGCTCATGACTGCACACACTATGTACTTTATGTTAATATAATATAACAGAAACGGAGTTAATTAAACATATCTAAATTTACAAAATGGCGAACAAATAATTGTTGAAACACATCCGAATTGATACAAATAACATCTACTCATTTCAATACTATTATACATATCGCATAGGTAAAGTATAACAGCGATAAACAGTAAACGTGCTTACTTTTCAATACTAGCAATGATAGCATGGTGTTTTTCGTTGCTCACGGGACTAGGTGCTCCACACTCAGCAACAACTTTTTCTTGGAGCTCATGTCTAAATCATTTAACTCATTAGAATAGGACTTAAACACATAAAAAATTACACAACGTTACACAGTTAATTGCTGAAACACATCTAAAATGATAGGAATAAGACATTCATTCCAATGCTAGTGTACATATCGGCTAGTAAATTCTAACATCAATTATTAGTAAATGCACTTACTTTTCAATGCTAGCATCAAAAACTTGGAGATCAAGACTATACACACCAATTCATTCAAGTATTATATAATATAATGAATAATTGCTACGCATACAAAACTAACCACAAAAGGAAGGAATATAAAATTAAATATAAAGTAAAATGTCATTTAAACTTGCCTTTTCTGCCGATTTTTGGTGCCATTCAACACTCGACCTCGAGACAAGGGAACATTAACTTTATCTGAGGATGTTGAGCTTGGGTTCTCTCTATGACATAATTCTTTATCGCTAATGTCAGTCTCGGTGAAAAATTCTTCCTTATCTGACTCGACCACAATTTTTTTCGGCCTTTTTCTTGTTCGCTCCTTAGTCCGAGGTCTATCTTGTCCACCCCGTTGATTATCACGTGTTCTCTTTTGTGGTCCATCGACGTTGCCCTTTTTCCTCTCGGATTTTCGTAACTCATCAATCTTCCAAATTAGACCCTATTACATCTATTAGTTAATTCTCAAGCGTAGGTTCATAGTAAAAAAATTAAATACATGTACATATGTATCTATACCGATTCTCGAACTTGTTCTTCTTTTACTGCTTCTCTAAGCTCAGCAACAGTCCATTCCTTAGTCCATGGTTCAACGCCACCAGAATATCCCCTAAAGTCCCCGTGTTTGTTCGTATGCAAGTAAAGTATCTGCCACAAAAGCACATCAACAAATTAGCACTACCCGTCAAGCGAATCTAGGTATAACAAGTCATATGACTAAACTTACCAAGAGAGCAAACATGCATCCATCAATAGTCCTTATTCCATCTTCCTTAAATTTCCTTAAGCCCTCCTTAACACAGTCATAGATGTGTCTACCCCAAAAAAATCTCATTGGATTACGCACATCTATCACGCCCGGGATGAATGAAGTGGTAATATACTTATTACTAGAAGCAAACAGAAAGGCCTTCATGACAAACATTATGAAGTAGCGCCGGAACTCCTCCTTTTCTACTTCTGTTGTAACCGAGCAACTAATAACATGGGTCTTCACCTCTTTTTTGGTTTTGCCTTCAAAGGTATCTATTAGCTGACGATGCTTCTTCAGATCTAATTTCGGGAAGCTATCACCTGTAACACGGGAACCAGAAGGTTGAGAGAAGTAGTACTACATCCAAAAAACACTAACTAGCAATAGTCTTACTAGGCATCGTAAAAGAGAACATATATGCACTTTACATTAAATATATATTTTACGTATTACCATTTGCAGGGAGTCCCAATGCTTGACTTAGCACTCGTGCATTCACCGGTATGTCTCCAGTTTCAACTTCCAAAAGCATTCGATCCTTGTTATATGACCGTGCCAGGGCGACAACCAAATCTTGGTTCATCGACCACTTAGGGATGTGCCTCAGGCATCCAAAACCTATTTTCTCAACTTCTTGGTATTTGATCGGGTATTTGTCTTTTAAATGCTCCATCATATCCGCAATGGCAGTTGGAGAGCAGCGGGTATCAAGTGTTTTCTAAGAAATTGAACCACTAGTTAGTATATATGAAATTGTGTACCTCACTTGCAAACCTCGAAAATATCTAAAGTGGGAAACAAACTACCTTTTTAGGACCCTCTGGTTTCTTCGGCCTTCCAACTTTCTTTTTGACATTGTTAACATCAGATTCATGAAGTCTGCCATCGAAAGCCTTACTAACTGCTGATTTTCCTTTCTTTGTACCAGATGAAGTACGTTTTTTAACTGGCATTATGATTCTACACTGCACATTGTTCATATCATAAGGTTAAACATAAAGTTTTCACCGAAAACACTTGTAGATGTCCATTTTAGTTAAAAATTTTGGATCAGTAAGATAAAAAAAAAATTATCTTGTGCTATTAATCTAGATTTTTGGATGTGTTCTAAATATATTGTTAGTTCGATTGTATTATTTTGTATGTGTAATAGACTTACGAAATAAACTAATTTCAACCATTATTTAAAATACCAAAAATTAACATAAAAAAAGAATTAAGATGAATAAATACTAATGCTCAAACAAGTAATAAAAATATTAACTAATACTATAATAATATATGTTGGATATTTTTTATAATTAATAAAAAACTTAAATTAATTGTTGATTATAATAACTTTGAAAACGTTAATGTTCAAATAAGTAACGAAAAAATCCAACTAATAATTTAAATAATATATATTAGATGCATTTTATCGAATCAAAAATCAAAATAATTAATTATTTTATGTGCGTTTTTATTTAAAAACTAGAATTTAACAATTTTGAAAACGTTTATATTTAAAAATTAGATTTTTACAATTTTAGATGTGTTTTAAAATATTTTGTCTATAATATCATACTATTAGATGTGTTATCATTTAAAAAATAACGAAAAAATCCAACCAATAATTTAAATAATAAATATTAGATGCATTTTATCGAATCAAAAATCAAAAGATTAGTTGTATTATGTACATTTTTATTTAAGAACTAGAATTTAACGATTTTGAAAACGTTTATATTTAAAAACTAGATTTTTACAATTTTAGATGTGTTTTAAGAATATTTTGTATATAATATCATACTATTAGATGTGTTATAATTGGAAAATAAAAATACAATTTTTATGACTATAGCTACAGCTTCTCTTGTAAACTCTAGTTTTTTTTTGCTTCTTTACTCAAACTAATTAAGTACACGTCTTGAATCGTAATAATCTACGCTAGTTACTTGTACAAGTTTTTATCTTTATTCTCATTCTAACAAATAGATGTATTTACTAGTCCATGCAGCCAACCCACCAAGCTAATTGACTATGAAAGCTATTCAACAAAAATAACATCTTTCAATCAATAACACACTACAAAATAGAACTTAATCATAATTTCCTTGCACCTGTCAGAGTTAATCCATTCTAAAAAGTAAAAAACCCAAAATCAATAAAATTATTTATTATTGGGGGTAGAAAAGAAAGCTTTCATATAATGTTGTAACACTTAAACACACAAATGAGAATATTAGTGCTCATGTCCTATAATCGTTCAAGCCTAAAATATGAAAGAAAAGTAAGCAAGAAAGAAAAGTAATTTTCCTCACAACCATGAACCTAAGCCAGCAACTCCAGTAATAGCCAAATTGATATAACGTAAGTCAGCAACCATGAAATTACTAACAAAAAAATCGATTCGAACACTTCCAAAAACCACAACATTGGACATGCAAAGATAAAAAAACATTACAATATATATGTAAATCTTCTCAAGCCATTTTATTCGGAATTTATTTTTCAAATTAGAAAAAAAAATCAAAACTTTATATAGAATAATGCAAAAATTAGTGGTGTCAGAACAATCCAAACCTCAGTTAAGTCGTCCGCGTGGTTGATGTGGACAAACGGCGGCAACGAAGATGAGCCTGGAAGGAGAGGAATGCAGCGTTGTGGATGAGCGACGTGGTGGAGGAATGGGTGGCGCGGACGAACGGCGGCAGGGAGTGACTTCTATGGGTTTCCAACGAGCGCCGCCGAGTTGCTGTTGTAGGGCGTCGATGATGAAGGCCAACGAAGAGGGTGGTGCAAACGAACGGCGGCAGGGGGATGAAGTCTCTCTGTCTTCAGAGTGTCGTTGAATTGCCGTTCTGAGTTTTTTATTTTTGGATGTGGGGTTTTGTGACTACTCTTCTCCTATTTTGAATGTGTTTAGTGAATCATTAAATGATTTTAAATTTAATTTAGAATTTTAAAAGTTAAATTTTAAATTTTGAGTAATTTAAATTTTAGACGTGTATTTAAATTATAAAATATTATTATATTAAATATATTAAATTTAAAATAGAAATTTAAGATTTAAATTTTAAATTTTAGTTTGATTTAATTTGAATTTTAAATATGAATTTAATTCTTAAAGACACTAAATCTAATTATAATTTTTAGATGTGTTGTTTTTTTTTTTTTGAATTACTGTAAGAAAAGGCTGAAAATTGTACCATATTTAAAGAATACCTAGTTGAATTGTTTAATTAAGACCATGATGTATGATTGATGATTCATATACAAATACAACGTATCATACTGATTCGTACCGAATATCTCGGAGCCACGTTATAATTCGAAAAGACTACATTTTGCAAATAATGCAATAAATATTAGGTCAATAAGGCGTGATTTGACTTGACGAGATATATCCGCAATAGTGAAGGAATCTTAGGTCGAACAACGTATTCGTATTTCAACTTTAAATATCATCACGCAAACAACTTAAGACATGCATCGAATACACACAAAAAACTTTATTTTCGTAACTAGTGTTATTATTGATTCTTGATCACGGACTATTTTAAGTATTGGAGTCCTTTTTGCAGGTGCTCCACACTGTCCGAATAAGGAAGGAATTTACGGCGCAGACGCTTGGAGAAGAGCATCACCAATACTCTCCCTCTGACACCGACCTATACCTCGGAGCCAAGTCCCAAACAGGAATATTTGGCGCCCACCGTGGAGCCATCGCCTCATTTTTTAATTTTTATAACATCTCTATATCCGCCTTGTACTCTTTTCAGAGGCTGAAGCATGACGGACCTTTCAGAGACTCAGCAACCCCCTCGAACCAATGCCAACCTCATGGCCGCCAGTGCTATTCTGCTAGCAGAAAATCAACAGATGGTCGAGCCGTTAGCAACAATACAGAACGATGGTGAAAGGAATAATGACAAGAAGAAGGAAAATGCCGATCAATACGAAGAACATTAGTCAGAGTCCAATGCAAAGACAGGGAAAACACCCACCAAAACAGGAAGACGACGAACCAATCTTTTTTCCGAAGAAATAATGAATTTCAAAATGACTAAAAATCTTACACTCCCCATGACTTTGGCACCATAGATGTCACAAAATTTGAGTCTATGATATTCCTCAATAGTGACTCCGATCCCATTTTTTGCCGATCTTTTTCAACTTTTTTAGATGGAGCTGCCCTATTATGGTTTTCTAATTTTCCTGCAAGTTCCATAACCAGTTTCGACGAGTTCGCCAAGTTGTTCATAAATCATTTTGCAGCATCCAAAATCTATGTGCGAGACTCAGACTACCTCAGCACAATCAAGCAAGGATAGTACGAAAGCCTGAAAGACTAATGACACGCTTCACAACAGTAGCCATGGAGATTCCTAACCTTAATCCAGAAATGCAGTTGCACACTATCAAAAGTGGCCTCTGACCTGGAAAATTTTAGGAAGCTATTGCCGTTGCGAAACCGAAGACATTGGAGGAGTTCCGAGACAAAGCGACTGGACAAATCGAAATAGAAGAGCTACGTGAAACTTGAAGGAATGAGAGACCACCATTTAGGAAGGAAGAAGACAAGCCTTACAGGTCCCAAAATAAAGACTCTAAAAAGCCTTTTAAGCTAGCTCCAAAATTCAATTCATATACCAAGTTCAATACCAAAAGGGAGGACATAATCAAAGAAATCCTTCACAATAAGCTCATAAGACCGCCAAGCAGAGCAGGTACATACCAAGACCAAAGGTATGTCGACAAAACGAAGCACTGCGCTTTTCATCAAAAGTTCGACCACACCACGGATGAATGTGTGGTGGCTAAAGACACTCTAGAAAGGCTGGCATGACAAGGGTTGCTGGACAAATACATCGGTAGCCGAGTACAAAAAGATTCGCCAACCTCGGAGGAGGTAGAACACCTGAAGACAAGAAACGAAAAGTCTCAATGGCAGAGAAGTCTATCACCAAAGAAAATCATTAATTATATTTCAGGAGGTTTCCCATGCGGTGGAGAAACAAGCTCGGCCAGAAAAAAGAAGTTACAGGACTATGTTAACAGCACAAGATTAGATGTCATCTGAAGTACCTAAACCCCGAATTCCCGATATAACATTCACAAGCAAGGACTTTGAGACTAAGGTCCCTAACCTCAACGATCCTGTCGTCATCTTGGTAACAACTGGAGCCCTCCTAATCCGGAAGGTCCTATTGGACCAAGGTAGCAGTGCTGATGTAATGTTCCTATCAACCTTCAAGAAGATGCAATTGAATGAAAAAGTGTTACAACCATCCTCTGGCGAACTAGTTGGATTCTCAGGGGAGAGAGTTCCCATAACAGGTTACGTTTGGGTGAGGACAACCTTAGGTGAACATCCACAATAAAAAACTTTGGACATTCAATATTTAATTGTTGACTGTTTTAGTCCTTATAATATTATTTTAGGGAGACCATCTTCACTTGTGTGTTAAGTTCTGTTCAGAGGAAGGAACTATAGCAATAGTATATTCAGACAGAAAGGAAGCAAGACAATGTTATAATGCAGGCCTAAAAATGAACCAGGCGCCGATGACGAGAACAAATTCAGTATACAACACCAACGACATACTAGAACTTGCCAAGCTCGACCCTCGTGTCAACCATGATCAACGGCCTACCCCGATAGACGATCTGAAAAAGGTAAGTCTAACAAACTATGAAAATCAATACACTCACATTAGTTCCACTTTACTTGTAGGATACACGAACCAAATAGCAGACTTGCTACAACCCAATGTTGACCTCTTCGCCTGGACCTTGTCAGACATGCCGGGAATACACCCAGAGGTCATATGCCACAAATTAGCTCTGGATCCCAAAGCTCGGCCGATAAAGCAAAAGAAAAGGCATCTCGGACAAGAAAAAGCTGAAGCAGCGACTAAGGAGGTACAAAAATTATTAAGTGCAGGTTTCATCCGGGAACTGCGTTTCACGTCGTGGCTGGCGAATGTCGTGATGGTAAAAAAGAACTCAGGAAAATGGAGAATGTGTACAGACTTCACCGATCTTAACCGGGCCTGTCCAAAAGACTCCTACCCATTGCCGTGCATTGACAAGCTCGTTGACAGTACTTCTGGGTATCAGATATTGAGCTTCATGGACGCGTATTCAGGTTACAACCAGATACTCATGCACCCTTCAGACGAGGATAAAATAGCCTTCATCACCGACCATGGGAACTTTTGCTACAAAGTTATGCCATTCCGCCTCAAGAACGCTGGCACAACCTACCAACGTCTGATGGACAAAGTTTTCCAGAAGCAGATCGGCAAGAACATGGAAGTTTATGTGAACGATATGGTTGTAAAATCGGACACTCAAGAAAGCATTTGGCCGACCTTAAAGAAGTCTTCGGCCAATTAAGAAAATACAACATGTGCCTCAACCCAGAGAAGTGTGCATTCAGAGTTCAAGGAGGAAAGTTTCTAGGGTTCATGCTAACCCACAGGGGAATAGAGGCAAATCCAGATAAATACAAAGTGGCCTTAGACATGAAGTCACCGTCAACAATCAAGGAAGTACAGCAGCTCACAGGGAGACAACGTTCTTCGAGTTCAAACAAATCCTATCATCCCAGCCAGTCCTAACAAAACCAACGCCGGTAATCCACTCTACCTGTATCTTTCAGTTTTTATTAATTCTATTTCATCTGTCCTTGTAACAGAAACATGTCGAGAACAGAGCCCAGTGTACTTTGTAAGCAAAATCTTACAGAACGCAGAAATGAGATACTCGATAATCGAAAAGCTCGCTTATGCACTAATAACCACGGCCCGACGCTTAAGGCATTATTTTCAAAGCCACAAGATAATAGTACGAACAAACCAACCATTAAGCACGACCTCGCCAAAAAACTGACCAAATGGTCTATTGAGCTATCCGAATATGATGTACAATATCAAGCTCGGGGCTCATTGAAATCACAAACATTAGCTGACTTCGTAGTAGAGCTAACATCAAGCGAAGATATACACCCAGAATGGGAGCTATATGTGGATGGTGCATCCAATGAAGACGGCGGAGGAGCGGGGATAGTCCTCAAGGATAAGGAAGGAATCTCAACCGAGCAATCAATAAAGTACATGTTTCTAGTCAGCAACAATCAATCTGAATATGAAGCACTCCTAGCCGGCATGGGCCTAGCAAAAGAGTGTGGGACACAAAACATCAAGGTCTACTGTGACTCTCTTCTAGTAGTTCAATAGGTAAACGATGTATTTCAGGTATGCGAACCTTCGTTAGAACAATACTATGGACAGGTGAAATATTCAGCTCAGCAATTTAAACACTTTGAAATAATACATATAAATAGAAATGACAATCATAGAGCCGATGTGTTGTCTAAGCTAGCTACATCTAGAAAAGCAGGAATACAACCTAATATGTCACAAATAACACTAGAACTACCTAGCATATGCAACAACCTTGTTATGAGTATGTCACAGGAACAGGATTGGAGAACACCTTACATCGAATTTTTAAAGTATGGGAAAATGCCACAGGTGGAAAAAAGCCCCAAGCTCTTTCAGAGGAGAGCAAGCTTCTTCACCATCATTGAAGACGATCTTTATAGAAGAGGATTCTCCCGACGCTTGCTCAAATGCTTAGAAAATGAAGACGCCACCCTAGCAATGGAAGAGGTGAAGGAATTTGTGGCACACATATCGGAGGCCGAAGCCTTTCGGCGAAAATACCGAGAGCAGGATACTACTGGCCGTCATTAAAGAAAGACTGTCTCGAGAAAGTTCGAAGATATGATAACTGCCAAAAGTGTGCACCAATCATTCATAATCCAGTCGATACGTTACACACCACAGAGATCGGATGGCCATTCCACAAATGGGGGCTAGATATACTCGACCCTTTTCCAATTTCTAAAGTTCAGGTGAAATTTCTGCTAGTGGCAATAGACTATTTTACAAAGTGGATAGAGGCCCAACCACTAGCCAAAATAACGTCGGACAAGGTAAAAGGTTTCATTTGGAAATTTATTATATGCCGATATGGATTACCTATGGATATTGTCACTGATAATCGTAGGCAATTCACCGATAAGAAAATAGCTTATTTTCTACGAAATTTAAATATAAAGAACCATTTTTCTTCGGTCGAGTACCCACAATCCAATGGGCTCGCCGAAGCAGCTAATAAGGTCATTTTGCAGGCTTTAAGGAAAGTAACAATCGCCAAAGGAGGGTGGGCAGAATTAATACCTTAAATCCTCTAAGGGTACAACAACACCCCACAATGCTCGACTAAGAAAACACCTTTCAGGCTAATGTTCAGATCTAACACCATGATTCCGGTAGAAATATCTCAAGGATGAATCAGGACGAATCATTTTGATGAAGATATAAACAACCAAACAAGAAAAACCGAATTGGATACACTAGAAGAAGTACGAGAAAAATCAAGGATAAGACATGAAGCGATTCAACTTATGGTCCAATGCAAATATAACATGAAGGTCAAACCTCGGCTGTTACATCAAGGAGACCTCGTTCTCCGACGCCTTAAGGACGTCCGAAAGCCACCAGGGGAGGGCAAGCTCGCTGCCATCTGGGAGGGCCCTTTCCGAGTTATAAAAGTACACGGCCGAGGTGCATATTCCTTGTAAACTCTAAAAGGAATCGACTTACCAAACACATGGAACATTTCTTCATTAATATTGTATCATACTTAGTTGCTTATTAAACACTTGAAGCTCGGACGATACTCTTTTTCCTACTTCCGAGGTTTTATCCCAAAGAAGAGTTTTACTCGGGGAGGTTTTAATGAGGCCGACCACTTCAAGAATGTCAAATGTCATTCGATCCTATGAATTACCATTCAAAGTTATCAAAATCATACATTCCATTTCATGCATTCTATTCAAGCACATGCTCAACAATAAAACAGAAAGCAAACATCGCATTCATAATAGGCAGCGCAAAGAAAGCTGCATACAAAGCCAATTGAAACAAACTTTCATATATTTCATTCAGAGTTCTATGAAGAAACACAAAATAAAGTCAAAAGTCAATTACAACAAAATCATTCAACAATCAACATATCAATCATTTTTAGCAACCGCACCCGCGGTCTCATCCTGGACTGCTCCTCCAGGCTCATCATCCACTAGCTTCCCATCAACAACTATCTTTGTAACGTCAAATTGGCCAACGTCAAAGTCGGGAGCAAAGACGGAAACCTGGCTTATTGCTCGGTCAAACCTGGCAGCAAACATCTCTGTCCCTTCATCCTCTAATTCTTGAACCCAAGCTGTTAGTTTTCCTTTTTAAAGATCATTTCCTTTGGCTTGTTCTTGAAGGGAACGGATTTGGTCCTGCAAAGTTCCCACTTCAACCTCCAGATCCTTCATTCTCTTCGTTATGTCCATAATGACGCTATCCCTTTCAGAAACAGACTTTTCCAGATTCTTTACCTTATCAACCTCCTTTTTTTCCTAAGTACCAAATAGCTCAATGCTACGACCAACTCAAAGAAGCCTAGTAGCCATGACCTATAAGAAGCAACATACTTAACAAAGCAAGTAATAGACAAGTCGGGAAAAACAAATTAAATCTAAAAATCCCACCTGAACTTACTGGCCAACAGTCTCGTTCCCGGAACCATTCAACAGTTGAACGTCTTAGAGGGCTGCGCAATTTTCTCAGAGAAGGCCGTATAAGGAAAACAGTCACTCCATGCCGATTTCGAGTTGCCCCCAACAACGAAACCATGAAGACCCATTTGCTTTTTCAAATTGCCCTTCACCCGAGGTGCACTAGCGAGGTCAAACCCAAAGAGAACCTTGAGCGAATCCTCAGGCTCGGGGCTCTTCCTTTTATGACCTCGGGGAATAGCACTTGATTGAGCCCCATCAGCAATCACCTCTTTCACCACATTACCAATCGATATGTCTTTCCCCTCCTTTTTCTTTTCCAGAAATCTCATTTTTGTGAAGACAAGCTCGAAACTCTGCCACCTATAAAGAACAATGAAATGAGTCAACGCAACCAGAAAACTTAAAAGAAGGAAGACGACGGAAGAAACCCTTACCAACGTAATTCCTCAACCCCTCATCATCATTTTCAAACTTTAAAACCTTATCAATACATAAAATTTTTTCGGAAGAAAAATAAAAAAATCAAGTACTCCAACAACAGATCCTCCTCCTCCGTTCTACTAATTGCTTCTAGAACTTGCACGGGTTTAGGACACCAAAACAAAGAGAAATTCTCCCCTAACTCAGAATCCAGAAAGAACGGATACTCCGTTTCCTTGGAACGGACCTTGAGGAACATTTCTTTGGAACTCTTAAAAGACGATTTATACAATACAAAAATGGAGAGACTAGGAAAACTGCTTAAGTTCACCCAGAGGCCCCTACGGACACCTTTCGCTTGAAAAAGAGAAGAAAACATTCAGAGTGGGGGCTGTTTCCAAAAAATCCATCACACACTCGAAGGCACGAAGAAATGCCCAAGAGTTAGGATGCAATTGTGACGGAGCACAGTTGAGCTGCGTCAAGACCGAACATTCAAAGTCAGAGAATGGAAGCTTAATGCCCAGTTCAGTAAATACACAAGTATATACATAAAAATATGCCCCTCGTTTTTCGCAAACCCTATCTTCTACATTACAATGAACTAGTTCTAAGCCTATTCCAGACTTGGGACGAACCCAGCTCCCAACATTGAAAATGCACAGGATTTTGAAACTTTGAAGAATGGAGGCGCGACACTTAATGTCCGCGTGCACCCACTCATACAAGTCATCCTTAACTACAACTACTTTATCCTATAGTTTTTTCATAGTCAGCAGAAGAAGACGAAAAGAAACCACACAAGAAGGTAAAAAAGGCTAACCTCTTGTTGCCATCCTCTTTAACCTGGCAAAAGTAACAAAAACAATGCAAGAAATCGAAAAGTGCTGAACCGAACCATTACCAAAGTGAGGAATAAACAAAAAACACATTCCCAACCATTTGATTCGAGAAACGGTCCATATGACGAAAGTCAAATCAACGGCTGTGAATGCCTTAGTAAAATCTCCCACTAGCATTTACTACTGAACGTGGCTGTATGATTCCAACAAAATAATAACTGCATAATTTTTTACAAAGACGGTTAGCTTCCACAAGAAAAATAAGTCGGTACCACATTGAGCTTGGGGGCTTAGACATGCAGAGGATAACGTCGGTTTTTCTCCTTTCGTAAGCTCAACTTGCTCCCGACACTAGCAAGTCAAGCTTGGGAGCTGTGATCGTACCGAATATCTCGGACTGACGTTATACCTCGAAAAGACCACGTTTTGCAAATAATGCGACAAATACTAGGTCAATAAAGCGTGACTCGGCTCGACGAGATATATCTGCAATAGCGAGGGAATCTCAGACCGAGCAACGTACTCGTATTTCAACTTTAAATATCACCACGCAAACGACCTAACACACGCATCGAATACATACAAAAAGCTTTATCCCCATAACTAGTGTTATTACTGATTCTTGATCACGGACTAACTTAAGCATTGGGGTCCTTTTTACAGGTGCTCCACACTGCCCAGGCGAGGAAGGAATTTGCGGCATAGACGTTTGGAGAAGAGCATCACCAATACTCTTTCTCTAACGCCGGCCTATACCTTAGAGTCAAGACCCAAACAAGAACACATGCTAAATACAGTTTGATAATTGATACGATGAAGCTAAGGCTGAATGCATGTAACTCAACATATAATATCATAAATATAAAAAAGAATGATAGCTTGTAAGGAGTAAGTCAATGTTCAAATCAAATTGAGTTTCATATCGTGGATCTTATTTCTATTTAAAGGCCAACACTTGTTTAAACGAACGAGTTGACGACTCCACCAACCTAAATTTGTTGATTCATGTTTTTTTTTTGTGTGTAGATTCATGGTTCTTTTTTTATTTGTGTATGAATTCACTTTGGGCCTTTAGACTATTTATTTACCAAGAACAGCAGTACCATCGTTTTGTCCCATTAGGCACTCTTACTAATTTTTGGTCAGAAAAGCACAATTTTCATACACAAGTTCAATTTGACAGTCGTTCAAAAAAAGGAGCTAAATTTGACACTCAGAAATAATTTTTGGGCTGAATCAATAATTATATTTATGCATACGTTACAACAAATTCGGTTTAGAGAAAGAAATAGATAAAAATATTTGTATCTAAAAATAAATTAAGAACTTTTGAAATTAAAAAATGACAATAAATCTAAAAAACGAACAAATAAAAAGAGAGCATCATAATTAATAAGCGTGTGAGGGTTTGATGCAGTTTCAGCTCTTCTGACTTGTCATTACTCACTCTTTAGTCTTTGACGTGCGTGCCACCCACCGCCTCATTATTCAATGAACATAGTACATTACATGTGGACCTCATTTCTTTCTCTAACTGCTTACATTATTAACGTTAACGCCTATATACAAAGTAC
The DNA here is from genome assembly GCF_014773155.1 of Arachis stenosperma. NCBI lineage: Eukaryota > Viridiplantae > Streptophyta > Magnoliopsida > Fabales > Fabaceae > Arachis > Arachis stenosperma. The sequence goes on from NC_080377.1 coordinate 14,147,292, forward strand.
AAACATACATTATAATGCTTATTCATTTTTCACTTAATTAAAAAGTTACAATATCCTATTCCCCGATTAGTTGTTATAATGGCAATGACAATATACACACTTTTCTTCTCTCTTACTTCTCATTATTGTTTTTCATATAATCATATTAGCTTTTCCGCAATGTTTTTATGCATATCAATATAAGTGCTTCATTTTCGTTGTGAGAGGAAGACAAGCGAAACGGTGTAAAGATCTCTCTTCTCTTTCAGCCAAATACAAATATCTTAAGTAATTAGTCTTCAAAAAGCACATTTTTGATTTTTCAAATGACCTATCAATCCTAAATCATCATTATTGTACTTTACTTCATTTTAACTCAAGATTCTTATAAATAAGGAAAGAGCTTCAGCCTTCTTTTCCACGTAAGTTATCAGATTCTGTATGGGGCAAAATACCTTTTTTATTATTGAATAAAATAAAATATAGCATGAACGTATGCTATATAAATTCCAATTTATATTAAGAAATATCAAAATAATACACCGTATATAAACGAAGAGACAAAAGAAATAGATTGAAGATTGAAGATTCGGTCACCACTACTAACAAGCGGCGAATAAAGAACAAAAGAAAAGATTTTTTTTTTCTTTAAAAAGAAGAGGGGTAAAGAAAAGATAAAGCTAGAAATTCTTAAAACAAAATAGAGACAGAGAGTAATAAGCTAATTACTAAAGGTAGAAAAAAAAGAGTCATAAAACAGAGGGCAAAATAATTTATTGAGACGCGAATAAAAAGAGAGGAATAATTTGGAAGAAGTTGAAGTTGAAGAAGTTGAAGACAAGCAGGAGACAGCTTAGCACATGAAGATGAAGTGAAGTATAAATAAGTTTCGTTTTGTTTTTCTTTATTAGTCTTTAGCCTTTTAGGTACGTTTCTGACCATTTTTTTCAACTCTCATGGTCCCTTTTTCCACCTACCATTAGCGCGCTCTCTCTTCTCTTCTCAGAGCTCATTGTTTCTAGTTCAACCAGGAAGCAGCTCCACAGAGAATTGAAACAGCATATCCTTAAGGGTAAGCGCTAATCCCTATTCTCTTTCTTTCATCATCGTCTCTTTTCTTTCTGTTGTGTCACAGATCTGCTTTCTCTTCTATTCTTCTTGGATGGGAGTTCATTGGTTGGAACTTGGAACAAGCTAATTAAGGACAAGAAGTGATGCCTTTCTTCTGTTCTGTTCTGTTCTGTTCTTTCATGTCAATAGCGTATGAATTAAGATGTTGAGCTGAGCTCCGCTTTTTGCATTCACCTTGTTGTGTGTTTAGGGCCCAATGTCATCATCATAGAGACAAAAGTGCGCCTTACAAAAGCACCAAGTGTCGGTAGAAAAAGAGAAAAACCGTCAGATTTCTTTGTATTTACACCTTACCCTGCCTCTTGTCCTTTGGATAACTCAGCTGGAATTTAGTCATCATTTTCTGTTTTTATTTTTTGCAATTTTACGAATCCACTATTTAGGAATGTGTGTTCTCATTCTCATTGCAAGCTACGTGATCTTAAGCTGATGATGCCTTCTCCTTCTTCTCTGTAGATGGTTTGGTTATTCAAATGGTGTGCTCCTGTAGAGTTGAATTATACTGCATGCTTATTTGGTTCCTGGAATAGATAGGAAACAAATGCTATCTTCACTTGTTTCTGCATTTTTTTAGAATACTGTCATCATCTGTGGTCAAATGTACAAGTTGGAACTAACAGGAACTGGAGTTCTTAGTATGAGGGTGGTTGGTTAGAGTGCCTCTTGTGAGTTCCTAGTGTTCCCTCTTTTGGGTGCTTTATTTATCTATGATAAATGTTATGCTGGTCATTGACAATTTCCCATAAAATATCAGTGTTTAAGTGTAATAAAATAGAAAAAAGTTTTGGCCAGAGCTGGCATAATCATAGTTTAGTGAAGTTGATTTATTAAAACTTGTGCAGGTAGTTGATTATTTGTTGGCCACGATGAAGGGTAGTGATGGAAAATCAATCATAACCCAGCCAGAAAAGTGCAGGATTGTTCCAATGGCAATAATATTTGTGTTGATATGTGGATTTTCTTTCTATATGGGTGGAATCTTTTGTTCTGAGAGGAATAGATTTCTCTTCATCAACGGCCAGAAGTCCCTTGAACCCTCCAAGGATTTATCCTCAGTAGGTTCTGTGCAGATAAAGTCTATCAGTTTTCCCGAATGTGGCGTTGACTATCAAGACTACACACCATGCACCGATCCAAGGGTAATATTACTAATGGTTGCTCTGTTTTCATGGTGTATGATTTGAGAAAATAGTTTCCTCATTGATTATGTTTACTTGATTAATTGATTTTGCAGAGATGGAGGAAGTATGGCTCCTACCGGCTTACTTTGTTGGAACGCCACTGCCCTCCGATTTTTGAGAGGAAGGAATGCTTAGTTCCTCCCCCAGATGGGTATAAGCCCCCCATTAGATGGCCAAAGAGCAGAGATGAATGTTGGTACAGGTATAATCATAGCCAATCTATGCTTTATGAATTAACAATATAAAAGGCTGGCTTAATGTGGCTTTCTTCTCATGCTTTCTGGTATATTTTATGGCAGAAATGTTCCATATGATTGGATTAACAAGCAGAAGTCCAATCAGCATTGGTTGAAAAAGGAAGGCGAGAAATTCCTCTTTCCTGGCGGGGGTACCATGTTCCCCAATGGAGTTGGTGAATATGCTGATAAAATGCAAGATCTTATCCCAGAAATGAAAGATGGGACTATTAGAACTGCCATTGATACTGGCTGTGGGGTGAGTTTTGCTGATATTTTCTTCTTCTTTATTCATCCAATGAATAGGTATGCAAATTATGTCTCTCATGATCACTTCCAAAACATTAAATTTTTAGTTCACCTTTTTGTTGTGTTCTGTTAACTTTTTGTGTGAACATATTTTAGTACCTGTACCTGTTTCTGTTGCAATTCATGAACAAGTGATAGACAAAGGAGTTCATCAATTAATCTATACAACACTTGTCAATATAGGTTGCTAGCTGGGGTGGGGACTTGCTTGATCGCGGGATTCTTACAGTTTCTCTTGCACCAAGAGATAACCATGAAGCTCAGGTGCAATTTGCTCTGGAGCGTGGTATTCCAGCAATTCTTGGCGTCATTTCTACGCAGAGACTTCCATTCCCATCAAACTCCTTTGATATGGCTCATTGCTCCAGATGCCTTATCCCATGGACAGAATTTGGTAAGTCTTTTATAGAAACAGGTTTGGCTTAGTTTACAAGAGGAAAGGTAAGGAGTTGAATGACTGATTTTCACTGTTTAATTCCTAATTTGCTGCTGGATGGCTGTTTGTTATTCTTTTAAACTAGTTTAGGAGCAGTAGTGATAGGACTAGCTGCTGCCTATAAATACTAGGGGTTAGTTAGTTTTTAATTAGTTAGAAAATTCTGTTAAGTTTGTTAGTTCAGGAGAGGGAAAATTCTCTTCGCGGTTGGTAGTTCCAACAGTGTACTCCAAGTAAGGATTGTGATTTGCAATCCCTAGTTCATCAATAAAATCCCCTAATTCTGCTAGATTTTTGATCTTATCAGTTTTCTATAGATTTTGATGAATTAAACAGAGTTTGTTCATATTAGGCTTATATTGTATTGAAGGCAGATCTCAATCAGCAATATCTTAGAATTTGCTTTTTGATATTGTGAAGCCATAGCTGTTAATGAGTCTTTTTCCCCCTTCCTGATCCAATAAATGTGACCATTTTATAAAATCATCTGTGCACCCTTGAACTAGGTTACACATTTGGTTTTGGCTATCAATTGTGCTTTAACTCCAGTATTCCACTGCTTTGACAAATCAATAATTGTTTTCTGTTAATCTCTGATTCTCATTCACAAGTTGATGGTATTACTGATTTTAGGTGGAATTTATCTCCTTGAAATACACCGGATTCTTCGTCCCGGAGGATTTTGGGTCTTGTCTGGCCCACCAATCAACTATCAGCGCAGGTGGCGAGGGTGGAACACAACTATCGAAGAGCAAAGATCAGATTATGAGAAGTTGGAGGAGTTGCTGAAATCCTTGTGCTTTAAAATGTACAATAAAAAGGGTGACATTGCTGTGTGGCAGAAGTCTCTGGATAATAATTGCTATAATAAGCTGGCCAGAGATACCTATCCACCAAAATGTGATGATAGTCTCGAGCCAGATTCAGCATGGTATACTCCACTTCGAGCTTGTATTGTGGTTCCCAATTCAAAGTTTAAGAAATCAGGTTTAACTTCCATTCCTAAGTGGCCGGAGCGGCTGCACACGATGCCCGAGCGGATTTCAATGGTTCACCGTGGGAGTGCTAGTTCTTTTAAACATGACGACAGTACATGGAAAAAGCGTATCGAGCACTACAAGAAATTGCTCCCTGACCTTGGGACAGATAAGATAAGAAATGTGATGGACATGAACACGGTATATGGAGGTTTTGCTGCAGCCTTGATTAACGATCCTGTGTGGGTCATGAATGTTGTCTCATCTTATTCTACCAATACGCTCCCTGTGGTCTATGATCGAGGCCTTATTGGAACCTTCCATGACTGGTAAAGTGATTTTAAAATGTTGTATGAGCCATAAGTTATTCATGAATATTATATATAATATTTCACCTTATATGGTGTGTTGATTTGGCTTTTGTTGTGGTATAGGTGCGAAGCATTTTCAACATATCCTCGTACATATGACCTGCTTCATCTTGATGGACTCTTCACTGCAGAAAGCCACAGGTGACATTCTCAGCTGATTTGCTTATGAATATGCTTTTAGAGAGATCTATCATTTTGGTATTTAGTTGCATAAATATGGTTGTAACCTGATAGTGTACACTCAATATAACTGTAGTTAGTTGAATGGTTAATGATGATGCTACAATTGTAGTTAGTATAGTTTAGTTAGATAACTACTGTAGTTAGTGCAGCAGGCAATACAAGTGGCTGGTTAGTTATGCCCATCTAGGATTAGAGTTTGATATTTAACTAACCTATTATATATAGTGTAAACGGGGAGATTCACCAATCATATGAATTAGTTCCTCATTTCTGATTCCAGAATTCTCCTCCTGTCAATTCCTCTGAACCTTATTTCTCTTGCACTTTCCAAATTGCTTCCACACGCCTCTTTTAACAATGTTCTCATGCAATAAATGGAACAGAGGAAATACATGATTGCATGTTTGATTTGTATTTAAAAATCTGTTTCTTGGACAATTTGATTGTCTTTTTAATCGCAAGTTAATTCAAACATGGGCTGATGGTTATCGTTGTCTTGGTATGTGGCAGATGTGAAATGAAGTATGTGTTGCTGGAAATGGACCGGATTCTAAGGCCAAATGGGTATGTAATCATACGTGAGCACGGTTACTTTGTGGATAGCATTGAAGCCATTGGCAAGGGTATGAGATGGGAATGTCACAAAGAGAAGACTGAGAAAGGTGATGAGATGATGAAGGTTTTGATATGTCAGAAGCAGCTTTGGTATGCATCCAATAAGGGTTCAAGATGATGTTAGAGTAGTAGTGATGTGATACCTCCAAGGAGGTAAACAAATTCAAAGCTTTGGTATGCATCCAATGATTGATTCTAGTACAAATGGATGGTTAACTCCGATAATCCGGTTTTGTTCATTTATAGAAAGAATTTTCATACACTATAGGTATAATATACATATATATATTCTTTATATGTGTTGAAATGTTTCTGATCCCCAAGGCCACCTTACTTTTCTCTAGACTCTAATTGTTTGTTTGTGTAAAATCAAAGTGAATTCATGTTAAGGTGTGAACATTTCAAATCCCCTAAGTATGTAATTTTCCCAAGTGCTAGTGCTACAACAACTTTGACATTTTATTTAACACTCGGGGAATGTTTTACACATAAATAGAAAATAGTACTTGTATCATTATTGAGCATGATAAAGTAATACTCATAATGTTATTGGTGCCCAATATATATGTACATACTCAATTTTCTGTTTTTTCCCATCATTTCATCCATAGATGCGAACAACGATATATTGTCTCCATTGACATAACATGTTAAGTTCATTTGAAAAAAAAAACACACTAGTTATAATCAATCCTTCAATATATTACATGATCAAATCCCTAAGCATAGGAGAAAATCTTGTCAACAATAAAATAAAAATCTACACAACATGAAATCATGTGAAGAGTAAAATCCATTAACATTAAACCTAACAAGACGATTAATGAAATGATAACTAAATAGAATAGGTGCCAATGCTATATATTTGTTAAAAAGAGGCCATATGCGAGCTGTGTTTGGTCATAATTTCTCACATGTCCAAGCAAATACAATTGAGGCCTTGAACGTGGCATTGCATACAAATAAACAATTAAATATGATCACCCCTTATTTACCGGGCAGCTGATTCGACTAAAGAATGCTTTTCCAAGATGGCAATTGTCTCTTCCTTTGCGCTGCACAGTGCAAATTAAATATATAAATAAATAATGCATATTGTAATTCCATATAAGCTGGTCCATATAACAAAATTCACCAGGAAAACAAAAAATAAAAGTAACCAAATATCTTAAACCACAGCAACGGGTAGTTATGAAATTATCATTTTCACCTCACCATGTAAAAGTGAAACAGAAAGTCTTGACAGTAAAATAATTATAGTCTTCTGTATGCATTTTGCAGCCTATTAAGTTATCCCTAATTTGATATGGATTTAGTATCATTAGTTTTTATAGGGTTTTCTTAAGTTAGTACCCCATAAAGACTCTTGTTTAAGAAATTGAGAAAAGGAAGTTTCGAATTGTCAATGTTTAAAAACATAAAAATTATACTTTTTGGGTTAGAAGTTAAAACTCGTATTACCAAGTTCGTTAAGGGTCTCGGTTATGTAAAACCTTTTATATCACAAATAGTATTTGACCCTTAACATAGCACAAACAATTGGTGAAATACATAATCATATTATTTGAGCAATGCAGCGTAAAAGATTTAGATCAAGCATATCTACCTTCCAGGTCTCAGTATCTTGTATTTGTGTGGTGTAGTGAGGTCCACAACTGTTGAACCTGCTCGACCTGATGGAAGCACACCACCATCATATACAAAAGCACAATGCTCCCAAAGATTCTCAAAATCTCTGATGCAAACACTACTTGGCTGTCCACTAAGGTTTGCACTTGTAAGTGCTAAGGCAGTTCCTGAACCGCGAGCAATGACTCTAATGAAATTGCTATCAGGCACTCTAACTCCTATACTATCAAATCCCGGGTTCAAGGATCGTTCAAGAACACTTGAATCGCCTGTAAAATATGAAGGCATACCATCACATATGTAGGATCTAGAGAACCGAATTTGATGTTTACATAATAAATGTTGACAGAACAAAATAAGGCTACAGCTTCAAACAAATTTTAATGCAGTGTTGAAGGCTATTCTGCAAATGTCCATAATTTTCATTTTGAGTAACTTACAAACCTCGACTTAATACAACTGTAACAGGCCCCGGAAGGAGGGAATCAAGCAGGCCATGTGGCAAGTGGTCAGTCACGGCAAAACGATATATGTCTGATACATCTCCAACACAGATAGCCAGAGGGCTTGTATGTTTTCGACCCTTGATCTCGTAAATCCTATTAACTGCTTCCAACGAGCTACAATCATGCCCCAATACAAGGCAATAAGTAATTACCAATCATTCATAAATCTGTCTCCATTGCAGTGTAGTCTTTGCCGATGTAAAAAAGCTGAGATATATTATTATAAAAGAATGTGGTGAAGTGATACCAATAAGTGAACTAGTGAAGTGATTATTTTCACATGCTTTGTTTAATAAGGGAGAAGTAATCGGATATGAAAAGAAGCAGCTCATACCAAGCATCACAAGCAAATCCATAGAGTGTGTCAGTGGGGACCGCAATAACCTTGCCAGCTCTCAAAGCTTCGATAGCCTCAGTTGCGTAAGCATCTGTTGCAGGGCGAACTAAACCAGTTCCTGTCTTGTTATCCAAACCACAGGCCATGTTCTTTGGAAAATCCTTTCTCAGCTTTCTACTACAGGGTTGCAAATGAGGTGAAAATGATGACTTGCGAATCCCTGAAGATAATAAGAAAAAGTGTGACTATTCTCTGAAGAAAATAGAGAGAGAGAGAGTGAGAGTGACAGTGAGAGGGAACGGACAGGGAGAAGGGTTGTGAGGAAGGAAATGACACCTCACTCGGAAGGGGAGAAAGAGAGGCAGGGCTGAGATTCTTGTCGGAATATGCATCCTATGTCAGCAGCTTCTTCTTCTGCCTCCACTACATCAACGAAACCCTATGCGCAAATAAGACTTAATAGACAAAACGACTGTGTTTTGTGTATGTTGTGCTTTTTGAGACTTCAAATAAAAAGAAGGATCCAGAGGCATCAAATATCTGTTCGATCTAAATATTTTGGGAGAAGAGAAAACTGAGCTATATAGGGTTAGGATTTGTCACCCTCAATCAAAATTTTGACCTCTCTCCTCTTTACGCTCTCGGTGCGTCGCCCTCTGCTCTCTGCGTCGCTGTCGCCGCCGCCATCACGGCAGTAGGTTGGTGCCCTGCTCCTTCATCTTGTTGTTCTATTTCTCGCTTTTGCTACTTGTTCTTGCTTGAGTTTATTCGATGGATGGCTAGTGGATTCATATTCTGCATTTCTACGAGCTTTTTTTTTTCTGATATAAGAGCTCAGTATAGCAGATGGATGTAGTAAATTTCATATTTATTATTATTAATGCACTAATACACTACTCTCTAAGTAATAGTTAACTGGACTTTGCCTCGCTGTGTACGCTCTGTATGGTAACAATTAACATGTGCCATCTCCCATGCTTTGTAGTTCTTCATAACCCCTTCAAACTCTTGTTTCCTTTGAAGTTGTTCTCCAAACTGAAATTATGCAAATGGGCCTGCCTCTCCTTTGTGAAATAGAGGTTGGTGTAGAGAATGTGAACTTTCATTACTGAAATGACCAAGTAAATCCTAAACCATGTAATAAGCTTGATAAGTAACGTGTACAGGTTGAGGTACGAATAGAATAAAAATAAGATCTGAAAGTTTCAAATTGGCCTCTAGTCATAACTTGTGTCCATAAGCAGATACCACAAGTACTTGCTTATGATAATATCAATTTTGAATAAACTTTTTGAGGCATGGCAATGATAGCATTTATACATTTTTCTCAGTAATAATGGGAAATGACTGAAGAGAATTCCAGAAGTCTGGTTTTGCATAATGAGAAAGAAAGAAAGAAAACTCTGGGTGTGGAGAGTGCAAAGAAATGTAAGAAGTTAAGACCGAAACCAAAAAGGAATCCAAAAATGGAGGAGAATTGAAAGTTAAAAAAGGAAAAGTATATATAACCATAGTTTCTGAGAAACATAGGGAGTGAGGCACTGGGAAATATATTAGTATTTACTTTGTGTAGAGTCTGATTGTTCACTTCACTGAATTTCTAATATTTATTATTACTATTATTATTTTATTTAATAATTATATAACTGAACTGTTTGGGAATCAGGATTATTTGCTTCCTCTGTGGCGTTAAGGTTTTGGCAAAAATGATAGACTTGTTCTTGTCAGACCCCAACCAGAGCGATGAAGCACACGACCGTGATTCTATAAAATGGAGAATCTCTTTGTTGAAGGAGATGGAATCCGTTATCTGGTCAGGGATGCTGTCTGGGGGTCGTGCGGAGGTTCGGCTATGGCTGTGCAGTAGCATCGCAGGTGTGACGTGCGTGGCTCCACGCGATCAGAGAGAGCTCTTTGGGAATTTGGTGAGAAGTCGAGGTCAGAAGTGTGGCCTTGCCTCCCATCTTTTGCATTTGATGTTCGACAAGTCCCCCAATAAAGGGGGTTCCATTTTAGCTCACACAAGCCGCATACTCCAGAAATTCTTCCAGGGTATGTGGACTTTTATATTCTCTTGTAAACGCTGTTGTGGCTGTGACATTTGAAGGATTCGTATTTATATGTGTGAAGGATTAAAAGTACTCTTATATTCATATATTTGTTTGTTGTTATCTACGGTGCAGGCTGTTTGTGCCAATATCTTGCTGCTCCCCATGTCATGCTTATTAGGCCGCTGCTTCTTTTTGTTGATTTTCTACTATTGTGTTGAAATTTTATATATATAATTGGTGCGATATTAATCACTTTAGATGTTACTTATTACAAAACATGTTCCTTTTGTGCATCTTGCGGGTGAAATGCAGGTAATCCTAATCGTGTATTGCAGTGGTTTTCATATTCTTCCTCGGGCAGTGGACTAGAGCAAGGGAAAGGTCTCAAGGCGTTGTCCCAGTTTGCATTTAAAAACAGGGATATTTGCTGGGAGGAGCTGGAGTGGAAGGGAAAGCATGGGCAGTCACCAGCCATGGTTGCCACCAAGCCACATTATTTCCTTGACTTGGATATCCAGCGAACTGTGGAAAATTTTATTCAGAATGTGCCTGAATTTTGGTCATCTGACGAGTTTGTTGAGTCGGTCAAAGATGGTGATATTTTTTTCATTGACAGGCCATTCTTTGTGCATTATTTCATTAACTTAATGTATAAAGAGGATATAGGAGATGTATGGCAAGTTATAGATGAATTTCTCACAGAGCATCCCTTCTCTTCTTTGTGCCAGCACCTTCTTATTACTCTTGACGAGCAGGACCTGTGCTACTTTTTGGAATTGCTTCGTAAATCACTGAACCGCAAAGTGGAATTTCAACATTTTGATAATGTCACTGATTTGTTTGTGGTTGTACTTTTAAATTGTGGTGGTACTGGGTCTATTGACCTGATGCTACTGTTGAATGCTGTCATTACTCAGGGAAGGCAACTTCTACGCCTTTTACGGGATGAGGAGGATCCGGAGCTGCAAGCGAAAATTGGTGACACTGTGTCAAAAATATCTGCAATCCCAAGTAGTGGCAATAGCTTGACCCCAATCTTTAAGAATACATGCAAGATGACAACTGTTGAAACAATAAAGTGTTTGGGACTTCAGTCTTGGGTTCTTTACTATAGATTGTCACAAGAATGCAAAACTCCTGAATCCTGGGAGTCTGTCTTTATGAATAATCAAATTGGTTTCCGCCTCACGAACAAGAATGCATTGCTAGATCATGATGGACGGTTAAAAGAAGATTGTTCTGGTTTTGATCAGAGTCCTTCAGTTCGATTGAAACGTAATAAAAAACAAAAGGCCAAAAAGAAGAGGAGGAGGAAGTATGATAGTGATGATTGTAATGATGATGAGCTGCTGGATTTTGATTCTACAAGCCTGGAATTGGACTTTCTGCACAATACTAGAAGCTGGCTACTTTCAACTGATGGATACACTTCGGCATGGAGTAGTGTACGTTCCTTAAATTTGAATAAACAAGCAATCGTCCGTAACCTAAGTTAAAACATTCTATTTGCATCAATTGCAATGAGAAATCCAAAATTTCAGCTGAGATATGCTTTCAGGCAATATAGATGTGTATCATTTAAGTGTGTTTTTCTGTCCCAACAATGTGTGATTAATTTTAACAATAGAACTTGAAGTGCTTAAGTCTATCTAAAAATCTCACCACAAATATATGAGCTCAACATAAAACAGGTCTGCTTCTTTGTCTTGATATACTGGTTGACTTGTGTAGGTGCAGAGAATCGCAAGATTGCTTTGAAATTGAAATTGTTCTTACCTGATATTTCATTATTAAAATCTCCTGAATATTTGGATTCTTGGGTTGTCTTTTAGTTGTTGATATAGATCAATCAATTTGTTCCATTTGAAATAACTTGGATTCTGAATCTCTGAATATTTATTTTATAAGTATAATATACATACCTGTTTTTCTTATTAGGAGAGTTTTAAGCGATTGAACCGGAAAATGTTTTGGTTTGAGACATGCTTAGTTCATGTATAATTTTTCGGTTCTAGCTTTTGAATAATTTCAGATACATGAGTACATCCTGTAGAGCATTTAGAATAAGAAAATATGCAGTTTTTTGTAGTGATGATATAAACTGGTTATTCTGCTATACTGATTTTGTGACCACTAATTTTTCTAGGCAGATTTGCCGGAACACCTACATAGGCATTGCTTGTGTAGGTGGATGACATGGCTTTTAGAAAAATGAGGTGAAGTTGCTTCAGTGGACCACCGGGGTATTGTGCCATCATCATCATTATCATCATTATAAGCTGTGGGCAAGGGTTAACTTGATCAGTTGTCTACTTGTGGTATTTTCACTCAGTTGATATCAAGCATGCCCTTCCGGTCCCCTTTTATTTTTGTTTTGGAGCTGAAATTCGTAATATAAAAACTCGACTTTTTGTAGAATGGAAAGATCAGAATTCTTTTGATTAGAAAGCTTGCCCGAGAAATCTATCAAGATTATTAAACTCTGGGTTCTTTGGGAAGTTCATGAAGTGGCAAGACCTTGCTGAGTTTCCCCATCACAAATCACTGTAGCATCAACATTGCAAGGGTTTCATTCAGGGTGTGATGAGTGTATGCAGGCAAGTTCTAATTCCTGAGGTCTATTACTATTTTCAAAAGCTATATTTCATTATACGTGTATTTTATACATGCATACCACAACTTCTAGTCATTTGTGTTTGCAGATGCAAGAGAACGGGATGCAAGCAAGACATTGTTAATGCAACATGTGATAGCAAGTTTCTGTTCCCTTTATTTTTGGTGTGAAGCAGACGATGGACTCAGAACCTTGATTGCTTGAACTAATTTCCTATTCAGAACCTTTATTGTTGGACGCATTACCAACTAATATCTCTTTGATTTATGATGTCTGCTTTTTAAGTTGAGTGAGTACAAATTAAATACTAAAGAGTAAAGAGGACCGTTATTGTATTGTGACTACTGACTTGTAAGATCAAAAGCTCTGTATATGATGTTAATTCGTAGTCTGCACTTTTGATGTATTACTAGCTGTAATCCGACCAACTCCAATTAGGTTGGCACTTAGGTCAGCACCTCAATCAAAACCACGTAAATCTTTTGGTTGTGTATGTCGCTTGCGTTATATTGGTCCAATTTTCTAGACCAGCAAAGATTAATGCTTATATATAGTGCGATCTGAATGACGTGTGTACTATGAGAGACTGAGGTCGCAAGTGTGTGTCAATGTTGGAAGAGAATATTGGTACCTTCTCCACGATGTGAATGTTCACTCTCACTTTTACAAAAAGCAGAGAACATAATTGGTTATTTCTCTTGGAAAAAGGATAGAGTATTAATATACTATTTTCTAACTTATTAACAACAATAATTAATTAATATATTTTAATTATAATTAGCATTGAATTGACCTAAATTAATAAAAAATTTGAATCATAAGAATTCGTAACCGTGCCGAGGAGAGCTGCGACGGAAATTCAGGAAGGTGTCACCCAACTCTCTTCCATAGCAACTCCTAATTGCATTCGTCGTCACTTGCCTTGCGTTCTTTTTCATCCCGACATCAGTCGGTGTTTCATCCTCTATCTCCACCATTACTATCTCTGCACGACATGCCGAACATACTCTTCGCAAAACCACTGCCTGCAATATGTCTCTGCGTCACATCCCCTTTGCTACTATCATCTTTGTCATCAACCCGTGGAGCTTTCACCACTGTCGCCTTCACCGCCATGCAGAACCCCATTCCCGTGGAGTTGCCGCTGCTGCGTCGCGTCGTTAGTTGCTCTGCTCGTAATGCATGCAGTGGTTTGTGTCTGTGCCGCCGCCGCGGCCTCCACCCCGACGATCCTCTGGACAGTGCCGGTGCCCTCCGCAATCAATCCCCGTCGCTGCAACGCGCGCTTTGCATGTGCCATTTTCTCCTCCGCAGGACCACCGCGGCACCCTCCCCCTCGCGATCTGCATCGCCGTCGTCCACCACAGCGCGCTCTCTCTATCTCGTTTCTACCTTCTCAATCCGATCAAAGACACCTCCACTAGAAGACATATGTATAAGGAGACACGTCCAAGAGACACATCTACAAAGACACTTCCATTAGACACAACCATAAAAAAGATACGGTCCAATAAAAAAACACTCCTATTAGAAGTCTAGTGTAGCATGTGTGGAGGCCGAGCAACAGTGATGATGACCTTCGTGTGGAGCCGCAAGCACATCAGTAGTAAAAAAATTAGGAGAAAGTGGTAAAATATAATTATGAATTATGATAAATTTGAGTAATTGAGGTGTGTTTTTTTTCAACGGACTTTGAAGTCTAGCCCAACAAGAATTAACAGGAGTTGGTAAAATTTTTATTGGTTTTGTAGCAAAATTGAAAATTAATATTTAATTTTAAAAATATAAATATAAATAATTATTAATGTTAAGTTTGAAAAATCTTATGATGATGATCAAACATTATTGAAAATGATTAATTACAAAATTATTAAGTTGCTAATTTCATTTGATTGATTAATAATTTTGCTAATGTGTATATTTGAATTTTGGATTTAAAATATCATGATCCAATGGGTTGAGGAAACATTCAGTTTTTGGTACAAAAATATTCAAGTATTATTGCTGAATTATTTTTGTGTTGATTGGACTATGAAAATTGATACAAAGCCCAAGATATAATTGTCCTGGCCCAATATTATTATGGATCCGAAATTGGAAGAAGAGAGAAAGCAAAGGTTGCATGCTTTCCACAGATACCTACTCCTACTAAGGAATGAAATTCAAATTCAATTAACTTGTTTTAATTGCATTGGTAATAGGAGAGAGAAAATTCAAAATTGATTTGATGGCTTTTATTACTTTCACACATTACTAAGCATGGGATTTTAGAAAGTGAAAATTTAACTCATTTTAATTTCTTCCTTTACTTCCATTGAAAGCTTTTCTCTCTTCTCTCTCCTCTCTTTCTTTGTTTCGGTCACTTCATCTGTTAGGAAGAAGATTGAAGATGCAAGCTATCAGAGGTAGAAGCAGAGAAGCTATGAACAAGTAAGAGGCTAAGGTGATGATGACTGAAGAACTGGAGATTGATGGTTTAGAAGTTATAATAAATTCTCGTTGCAAGTATAGTTTCTAAACCAAGCAATCAACCTTTCTTACAAACGTTTTGGTTGTCACAAGTAACAAAACCCAATAAATTTATAAACCGAAGTATTCAAACCTCGGGTCGTCTTCTCAAGGAATTGCAAGGAAGTATGATTTATTATTGGTTATGGAAAAACAGTGTTTGGGTTTGAAAAATGTTTTTGGCAAGAGAAATAGATTGTAAGAACTAATAAATTAATAACTAATAAAATTCTTAGCAATGTATGAAAACTGGAAGTCCTATCCCAATTATCCTTATCAATTGTGATGAGAATTGTATTTTTCTCCCACTGAGTTAACCTCTAACTATGAAGGTAAGTCAAGTGGATGGAATAAATTTGGTTCCTCAGGTCCTAGTCTTTCCTTGGGAAAGGCTAGAGTTAGTGGAACTCGAATTAATTCTTGAAGAATTCCAATTTTCAGTCAACAATGAGTTTGACAACTCAAGAGTTACTAATTAATCAATTAAAGCCAAAAATATAAAAAGCTAAATGAAAAATTATAAATCTGAAATACCTTAATTGCATTAATAAAATAAAATCAATCCAAACATGAAGAGTCATAAGCCAAATAGGCAGCATCAACAATCAACAATTAAGAGAAGTCGAAATAAAAAGATATTGAACCTAATAGAAAGGTGAGATAAAAATATTCCTAAGTTCTAAAAATCCTAATCCTAATCCTAAGAGAGAGGAGGGAACCTCTCTCACTAAAAACTACATCTAAATCCTAAAAAGTGTGTATTCTCCCTCTCTTTTTTGAATGGGTGGATTCCTCCATTTATAATATTTCAATTTGTGTTCTCTGGGTTTGGATCTGGGCCAAAAGGGGCCAAAAATCGTTGGAAATGAGATCTGCAAATTCTGCAGATCGCGCACGTCACGCGGTCGCGTCATCTGGAGTGTCGCTCTTCCACGCGGTCGCGTCAGTCATGCGCCTGCGTCAGTTATGTTTTGCAGGTCACACGTTCGCCTCATCCATGCGCTCGCGTCGAATCTCTTTTGCGCGAACCACGCGTTCGCGTCGTCCATGCGAACGTGTCACTGCCAGTTTTTCCAAAACTCCAATTTGTGCTTTCCTTCCATTTTTGTATGTTTCCTTTCCATCATTTAAGTCATTCTTGCCCTAGAAGTTCTGCAACTACTCAACACACAAATTACAGCATCGAATGGTAATAAAGAGTAATTAAAATAATTATTTTTAAAGCATAGGAAACATGTAATTCACATATATCATATAACAGGGAAGGGAAAGTAAAACCATGCAATTTATATGAATAAGTAGGTGAAGGGTTAAATAAATCATTCAATTTAAGCACAATATATATCATAAAATATGGGTTTATCAACCTCCCCACACTTAAACAATAGCATGTCCTCATGCTAAATCCAAGAGAAAAGAGTGAAGGTGAAATGGTGGGATCTCATGCAATGCAATCTATCCTAGATGCAACTACCTAAATGAGTCATGCTAAACTAGTTATTATTCACTTGTATATAAAACTTGCATGTAGTTAAATTAATTCACATTCTCATGGAAATATATATATGCATAGCCAACCTTAGACAATGTTAAAGCACTTTTACAATTGAGATGGATAAAAATATTTTTCAAACTTGCAAGACAATTAACAATTGAGATAGAGATATATGGTGATGAGCTATTGAACCCTAACTGGATTTTGTGTTTATTCTCTAGTCACTCAGTGTTTATTGGGTTAATCACTCTAATCTTCTTTTTATTCTTACTTTCTATAACTTTGTTCTTCATCTAACCAATCAACAATTATAGAATACAGACATACAAAAATCATGAGGTCTTTTAGGGTTGTAATGGGGCCAAGGTAGAAGTAAGAGTATATGTATAAGGCTAAGTGAGCTAATAAGTGAATCCTTGATTAGTCTAAGATCTCACCTAACATACATATTTTTACATAAATCAAAGTTTCTTAACCTATTTGCCCAAACTTTTCCACTTTATGTTGCAAACTCATGCATTAAATTCAACTTTGTCCCATGTGCATTGACTCTTTTTATTTTGTAACTGGGGAATTTCTTTGTGTTCCCTTATTGAAAATAAAAATCCTTTTTTTTTTGCACATGGTAATTTAATTATTTTGATTTCACATGAGCATGCTTCCCAAATTTTTACATAACTTGTTCAATTTAATTTCCTATTTTTTCTATCATCCCATGTTCCCATAAATTCTTCACACTTAAATTATACACAATTTCT
Source organism: Arachis stenosperma (assembly GCF_014773155.1). Lineage (NCBI taxonomy): Eukaryota > Viridiplantae > Streptophyta > Magnoliopsida > Fabales > Fabaceae > Arachis > Arachis stenosperma. The sequence goes on from NC_080377.1 coordinate 14,164,608, forward strand.
ATCTTAAGCTAACCAAGGATTCAACTTGGGATTTTTATTTTGTTTTTTTGCTTAAGGCTAGTAATGTGGTTGTAAAACAGAAGGGGATTAAAAAGCTCAAGGGGGCTAACAAGGATGGCATAAAAGGTAGGCTTTATTTGGGATAAGTGAGTTAATAATAAAAAATAGCCTCAATCCTATCTTGGTATGTATCTATATTCTATATTGGACATATAGATTAAAACAGAGTAAAGAACATCAGAATAAAATAAAAAGAAGGGCAAAACACACAGGAATGAAATTTATGGTTTGAATGTAACCATATAATTAAGCTCAAAACTCACAGGCTGTGTGTTCTCAAGCTCATAAATCATATATCAACTAAGTATGTCATGCAGGTAGAAATTAAGAGTTTTCATTACTCTCAATGTAAAATATATTGGATGGCTTTAAAGTTTTAGTGTTCCTCCTTGATAAAATGTTGTTAACTAACTAACATGTAATGCTATATATACAAGGGGTGTGGATTGATTCTGTTAAAGTTTCTAGCTTACTTCCTTTTTATTTTCAATCAAATCAATTATCATATGCTAAAAAGGGTAAACTATACTAATTAATCCACTTAATATATAACTAGTAAACTAAGGTGCAAATCAAGCTAAAATATCCAAGATGTATATACAGCCCAAAGTGCATAATGCAAAAAGTACAATAAAAGCAAAAGAGAGAAATATGCAAAAATACAGAAAATAGACAAAATAGGAAGAGAGTCTGTAGTAGTTCACTAAAATAAATAGATGTCAGAGATGGAGACCTCCCCACACTTAAATAATAGCATCGTCCTCGATGCTCACTCAAGAAGGGTGTGACGAAGTGTCATCTCCGGAAGGATGGGCTGCTGGTGTCTCGATGGTAGGCTGAGGATCTGCAGTCGCTGTGAGGATCGGAGGAGTGGTCTGCTGAATCGGGGGCTCTGTCCGTAGAGGAACCTCCGGATCTGCGGTCTGTAGCTGGTGGAGCTCCTCATGATGTGGTGCAGTGTGGCTGGGATCTCTCTGCTCAGCCTGGGTAGGTGCCTCCTCCTCGTGATCGCTCACCTCCTCCTCAGATGTGTCGGAGGGCGTGTCGGGCTCGGAGGAAATGTCACCACCAGAGCGGATCATCAGCTTGAGGTGCTCATAGCGTCGCTTGTGGCGACGCTCAGACCTCTCAAAAAGTCGCCTGGTGCGACGGTCAGATCTCTCAAATTGCTGCTGGTGATGGTGCTCCATTTGATCTAGGCGATCAAAGAGTCGGTGCACCAGACGATAGACGGGCTCAGGAGCAGGTGGGGGTGCAGTGGGTGGTGCTGGGCCAGTGGAAGCAGAAAGGGTAGCTGAAGAGGTGGCTGCCTCAGTAGTGTCAGTGAGAAATGGAGGGCGGTAGCTGAAAGTCAGGAATTTTCGACTGTGAGGGATGATCTTTCGACACTCTGCTGCGGGGGGGCTATTCATCAACAGTCTCCCAAGAGACCTCAGCTTGGCGACCCAACTGAGTAATCAGGTAAGGAAAAGAGAGGGTGCCTCTAACATGGACCCTGGCCATGTAATGCCGGATGAAGCGAGGTAGATAAAGGTCCTCATCCGTCATCACACACCAGATGAGGGTAATCATAGTAGCTGGCACCTCCGTCTCATGAGTGCTCGGCATCACATAGTTGCTCAGAATTTGTTGCCATAGTCAAGCCTCATCATTCAGATATATAAGTATGATTCCCTTTGGTACCAATGTGCTAGTTCCCATGACCCAAGGAACAGTAGGATCAAGAGTGATGTCCTTCTTTACTGCATCCTAATCAAACTTTCTGAATCTCATATCTTCCTCAACTTTCTGGTAACCATCTGGCTGATCTGATATAGGTGGAAGATGGAGAATTTCTTCAATTGCTTCCTCGATAACCAGAATCTGTTTGCCTCTGAGCTGTACTGCATCCAGGGAAGAGAGAAAGTAGTTACAGTAGAATTCTCTAACCCAGGATGAGTTGACCTCAGTTAGGTTTCTCTCCAAGAAGAACCAGCCTATCTATTTGATCTGATCTGAGGTGAACTGCTGGAGTTCTTCTAGAATTTTGAGGGTCCTTTCCATGTGTAGGTTCCTGGTGGTGGCAAAGGTTGGGTATTTCAACTCACAGTATTTGTTTGCAAATTTTACCGGGTCAGCTGAAGGTACCAATTGATTAGCCTTTTCCTGCGGGATAAAGTTCATCTCCCGCCAGGAATCATCATGTAAGATGCCAAGGATGGAACCAGAGGATTCACCTCTTTTCCGTTTGCCAGTGGTGACTTTGCCCTTTTCCCTGCCTTGAGATTCAGACATCCTGAAAAACAGAATGTCCAAGATATAATTGAGGAATAAAAGCAGAAAAATAAGTAGGCAAATAACAGGATAAGCAGTAAGTGGCAAAGGATCAGTAGAAGAATGAAATGAGCTAAGTAGATGTATATTTTGGATTATTTTGGAGTTGAAAAGCTGAGATGAGAAATCATATTCCAAAATATGTTAGAAGTGGAAAGTCTGTTAATTAGGAAAAACAATTATCAAGCCATGAGTGAAATTAATTTAAAGAAGTAGTGAAAAGGGGAAGTGGGAAGTTAGAAAGTTAAAAGTGGTTAAAATTGAAAAAGAGGTTAGAAAGCGAAAATCAGTGAGTTAGTAAAAAGGAAGTCAGAGTAAGTGACATGATGATTGGTTTCCAAGTAACAAGAATTTTACAAATTTAAACAACAGTTAACTCATATTCAAGAAGGGATAACATGGTATTGATGATGATTCAGATAGAGATAGAAGTAGTAAAAAGTAAAATCAAACCATCAATAAATCAATTTATAAACCAGGAGATCAAAAGTAATAAGAATGCTGGCTCGGACATTCAAGAATAGGTTTGGTATGCGTGGGGCAGTTCAAAAATGAGAATTGCCAAAACCAATACTTGAATGTAGAAGGAAAAGTAATTTGCAGAAAATTGGGCAGCATTCTGGCTAAAATTGGATGTACCCAGAAAACAAATAACAAGAATAGTTCATATGTAATGAAATAAGGCTGCACAAATAGCAAGAATAAGAAAGAGTAGTGTAACAGCAACATGTAACAGTTAAGAGCAACATATGAACAGGATCAACATCATAGCTAGAATAAATTACAGAATAGATAAACAGATAACATGAATGGTGCAATTATCAGGCCTAAATCCACTATCCAGATCCTAGGCTACCTAACCACCTAGAATCCACTACAACATGCATATCTAACTAGCCTAATGATGAACATAAACAGAAAAATATGTAATTAACTAGGAAGTGAAAGAAGGGTGGCGTTCGGCGGAACCTGGTAGGCGTAGGAAAGAAAGTGGGGCAGAGAGATGGCTGGGGGATTGTGGTGGTGGCTGACGCGGCGGTTGAGGGCGGCGCGGTGGGTGTGGTGGTCGCGGAGGGGGGCGGAACAGGAGTGGTGGAGGGGAGAAGAAGAAAGAGAGGAAAAAGAGAGAAGGGGGTGGTTGCAGGGAAGAGGAAAAAGAAAGGGGTTGGGGGGCGATGGGTAGGGTTCGCGTCACAAGGGGTTAATAATTTGCAATCCACGCGATCGCGTGGCTGGTGTGGAATGGGGTTGGTGCGATCGCGTGGGTGACGCGATTGCATGGAATGGTTAGATAATGAAAGACGCGATCACGTGAGGCATGCGATCGCGTCGCTGGAAATCGTGCGAAATGCACAATTCTAGCGTTGGTTCTGCGCAACTCTCTGTCTCCTTTGGGGTGGTGTGCAATCCACGCGACGCGATCGCGTCGCTCACGCTGTCGCGTGGGATTGGTGTTGTGCAAGTGACGCGGTCGCGTCCTGTTGTGCGAAATGCACACTAGTCGCACGATTCCAACCCAACTTTCTGGGCGTTGAATCTTTACGCCGATATCCAGATCACGCGTTTGCGTGAGTAACGCGAACGCGTGGGAGGTATTTTCCGCAAATGACGCGATTGCGTGGGGCACGCGGTCGCGTGGAACAATTTGAGCCAAAGGCATACTTCCAGCCTTGCTTCAGCATAACTCTCTGTTCACTTTCCTTTTCTTTTACTCCACTAGTGACGCAGACGCGGCAGTGACGCTGTCGCGTCGCGTGCTCTCTCTCTTATTTTTGTGTGTGTGCAGTATACAGAATGCAATGCTAATATGAATGTCATTCATGATTCTAGGTTCAATCAAAACTCAAAAACAAAAAAAAATAGACTAGAATTAAAACTGAAGAGGGACGATCATACCATGGTGGGTTGTTTCCCACCTAGCACTTTTAGTTAAAGTCCTTAAGTTGGACATTGATGAGCTTTCTGCTATGGTGGCTTGTGCTTGAATTCGTCCAGAAATCTCCACCAGTGTTTGGAATGCCAGCATCCTCCGGGGTCCTAAACAAGGTACGTATAGCCCTTAGGTGAGTTCAAGAAGGCTTCAAGGCTCCCAGAGTGTTGAATGTCGGAATAGATTCCAAGATCCCAAATTCTACTTTTACACCCATCTTTGTCTTGATCTGTATTTTTCCAGCCGGGTGGTGAGTAGTTTGAATTCTCACTGCAGTGACCAAACAGCTTCCGAGATCCTTCCAATTGAGCTTGACACCAATTACTGCACCTCAAATTGAAGTACGAAACCTCATTGAATCTTGCATACCAGCGCTGAGTGCGAGTCCTTTCCCTTTTTCTCTTAAAGCCGCAAAGAGCTCTAAGCTTGCCATCTGTCTCAAGCAAACCATATTCAAGTGAAAAATTGAAGATAAAGGTCAAGGATTTTACCCACTTGAAGTTTGTGTTGGGTGGTAGTGGCCTTGGGATCAGTGTTTTTAGTGGTTCTGCAAGCTCTACTCCCTTGTGGTCTTCTGTGAATCCCTCCACTTCTTGGCAAATTTCTTCCACTTCAACCATGTCTTGATCAAAGTCACTGATATCTTCCTCATCACTTGAGTCATACTTGGGAGGTTGAGAAAAGTCGACCTCTGCATCATCTTCGTATTCACTTGGGGAAGATTCTTCTGTCTCAAGGAATTTACTTGCGGATGCAAGTTCAATACCAAGAGAACTTGATTTGTGATCATCATCATCAAGGAAACATGTGTCTCGGGTAATTCCGTCTAGTTCTCCATAAGATACCTGCTTTGGGGGTTGTGCATTATCCTCCTTAGCATCAATTGTAGCGTCCTTGATGGAATTCTCCACAACTCTAGATTTAGGTGGTGGTTCAGCATCTCCTAAATCTTCAACCAACTCTTCTTCTTCTACAATGACAGCGTCCTCTACTTGTTCCAGTACGAAGTTATGCTCTATGCTGTCCACTGGAGTTTCTAGTGTTTTCTTCACGCTACGTTCTTCATTAGATTCTCCACATGAAGCCATGGGAGTCTGTTGAGTGTCTGAACGTCTGAAAGATAATTGATTTATTGCTTGCTCCAGTTGATGAAGGGTTGTATTAAATTGGTCTACTGATTTTTCGAAGCGAACCTGTGATTCTTGGATTGATGGATATGGACATGGCGCATAAGGGAGTGGTGGTTCTTAGGAGTAATTGGATTGGTGTTGGGGTGGGTAAGGATCATGGTAGTGAATGGCGAAAAGAAGCTTGTGAGTATGGTGGGTTGAGGTTGTGTTGAAAGGATGGTCTCTGAGCACAGGGTGGGGCTTGTTGGTAGCTACGAGGCGGTCCACCAAATCTATCAGTTGAGCATGCATATTTGTAGAATGGTCTTTGTCCATGATATCTGGGAGGATGTTGTTGCCTAAGGGGGTGATCAGATCCTCGTGGCTCCATCCATCTTTGATTGCTTAGACCTTGATGCATAGTTCTGTTATAGCTTCCATTCCTTGCAACAAAATTAGAACTAAACTCAAAGCGAGAGGAGTGAGAATTCATAGTAGTTATCAGAAATGAGGAGGGAAGAGAAGAAACAAATAAACAAGTAAAAGAAAAATATTTACAATAACCAATAATAAGGCACACGTTTGCAATTCCCCGGCAACGGCGCCATTTTGAAGAACTGGAGATTGATGGTTTAGAAGTTATAATAAATTCTCGTTGCAAGTATAGTTTCTAAACCAAGCAATCAACCTTTCTTACAAACGTTTTGGTTGTCACAAGCAACAAAATTCAACAAATTTATAAACCGAAGTATTCAAAACTCGGGTCGTCTTCTCAAGGAATTGTAGGGAAGTATGATTTATTATTGGTTATGAAAAAACAGTGTTTGGGTTTGAAAAAGATTTTTGGCAAGAGAAATAGATTGCAAGAACTAATAAATTAATAACTAATAAAATTCTTGGCAATGTATGAAAACTGAAAGTCCTATCCCAGTTATCCTTATCAATTGTGATGAGAATTGGATTTTTCTCCCACTGAGTTAACCTCTAACTATGAAGGTAAGTCAAGTGGATGGAATAAGTTTGGTTCCTCAGGTCCTAGCCTTTCCTTGGGAAAGGCTAGGGTTAGTGGAACTCGAATTAATTCTTGAAGAATTCCAATTTTCAGTCAACAATGAGTTTGACAACTCAAGAGTTACTAATTAATCAATTAAAGCAAAAAATATAAAAAGCTAAATGAAAAATCATAAATCTGAAATACCTCAATTGCATTAATAAAATAAAATCAACCCAAACATGAAGAGTCATAAGCCAAATAGGCAACATCAACAATCAACAATTAAGAGAAGTCGAAATAAAAAGATATTGAACCTGATAGAAAGGTGAGATAAAAATATTCCTAAGTTCTAAAAATCCTAATCCTAATCCTAAGAGAGAGGAGGGAACCTTTCTCACTAAAAACTACATCTAAATCCTAAAAAGTGTGTATTCTTCCTCTCTTTTCTGAATGGGTGGATTCCTCCATTTATAATCCTTCAATCTGTGTTCTCTGGGTTTGGATCTGGGCCAAAAAGGGGCAAAAAAATTGTTGGAAACGAGATCTGCAAATTCTGCAGATCGCGCACGTCACGCGTCTGCGTGGGTCACGCGGTCGCATCATCTGGAGTGTCGCTCTTTCACGCGGTCGCATCAGTCATGCGCCTGCGTCAGTTATGTTTTGCAGGTCACGCGTTCGCCTCATCCATGTGCTCGCGTCGAATCTCTTTTGCGCGAACCACGCGTTCGTGTCGTCCATGCGGACGCGTCACTGCCAGTTTCTCCAAAACTCCAATTTGTGCTTTCCTTCCATTTTTGTATGTTTCCTTTCCATCCTTTAAGTCATTCCTGCCCTAGAAGTTCTGCAACTACTCAACACACAAATTACGGCATCGAATGGTAATAAAGTTTAAAATAATTATTTTTAAAGCATAGGAAATATGTAATTCACATATATCATATAACAGGGAAGGGAAAGTAAAACCATGCAATTTATATGAATAAGTAGGTGAAGGGTTAAATAAATCATTCAATTTAAGCACAATATATATAATAAAATATGGGTTTATCAATGACCCTTGCAAATGGTAGATCTACAGTATGGCGTGACTGAGATCTTTTCCACTAAAGGTAAGAAGTGGAGAAGAAGCCTCAAGATCACCATGCCTAAAATGGTTGCAATTTAATTCGGTCATAGTAGAAGATCCCTGTGGTATGGCTCGTTTCTATTTTTTGTTCATCCATCACAAAAGGTAGCTACTGTAGCTACGTGGAGGAGGAAGTAAAAGCAGAGCAGATGGAGCTGTCAAGGATCAAGTGTTCATCAAGGATAAAAAATCCTTCTTGGAGACACAAGTCAAGATGGAAGGATTAGATTGATGAAGTTTGATGAGAAGGGATGAGAGAGAGGTAATTGCATGTTAGTTTTTGCTTTCGGTTCCCTCTCTCTTCTCTCTATCCGAACCAATTTTGGTGTTGAAAAAGAAGAAGTTGGCTCGGTTGAACCGTTTCAACCTTGGAGGCTTCCCCTTTTTTAATAAGGGTGAACAGCCAAGGGTCGAGACAAGGAGAGTAAGCACAGAGTTTCCATAACTACCCAAGCTAACAGAAGTTCTTCTCCTTCAATGTGTTTTATTTTGTATTTTTTTTAGTTTTGTCTGTTTGAGTCTCATGGTGAAAAAAGGCAAACAGTGAGGCTTGTAAGAAAAAGCCAGTGAGTGGAAAAAGGTAAAGTGTACAAAATTAAAGAAAAAGTCATAGGTTTCTTAGAGGTCATTTGTACATCTATGTGTTGTGTATCATGATTCTGTGAGAATTTCCTTGCAAGTTCGGTTAGCACTTAGCAGTTGAAAGCTTGGTAGGTGACCAAGTCAAGTTTAGGATTGGAGATAGATTATGGACTTGTCCCAAATATGAAGGGTGGTTCCTAGGGAGAATTGGTATTTGTAATCTGTATGATTATAGTGAAATTTCATAATTATTGTGATGGAGACTTGATGTAGGCTGCATGACACTTAGCAGCTGAACTAGGATACTTCTTGGTGTGATTCTCTTTCTCTCTTATACTCCATTTTTGATTCTGTTGCATAGGAGACAAAATTGAAAAATATCTCTTGACTGGTTACAAGACAAAAAGAAAATGTCTCTTGACTAGTTATGAGACAAAAAGAAAAAAAATCTCTTGAAGCTATTTCAAAGAGTAGAAAATAACTCTCTTCAAAAAGGGGCTAAGATTCAAACCTCTTTTTCTTAGCCACTGATAACCATCAATTAAATATTTAAAATTTATCATAAAAAATAAATTAGACAAAAATTAAACACTAAATTAAAATACCATAAAATTCACCTAATAATTGGTACAAGTATAGCCGATTACATTTAAATATAGATAATTCAATTACTTATAATTCTAAATGATTTGACCCATTGTGTGGGTGTTAATTACATATTGGTCATACAATAACCGGTCTACATATATGCTTGTTTAACATTTTAAGGCTTCAAATATATATGATAGATGATGTTGATGTGACATGTGCGTGTGTCAATTGCTTTGCCACTTTTTAAGAATTTCCGCATCATGTCATTATGGAGGTTTTCATCATGCGCATGATGATATGTGTTGAGACATTAGTGTCCAATATGGTGTTTTCTTTATTCCTTGCAGAAGCTCTTTATCATATCATGCCAATGCGCGCACTAAGGTATAATGGCACTTTCTGAGAGCCCCAACTCATGCAAACACAAGTCAACTTGCAAACCATTTCTGCTGATCATGTTGCTCACATGCTTAATTTATCAGTGACAACATTAGTGTCCAAACAATTTTGCTAAACTAAAAGCTCTATATTTGAAATTGTGTTTCTATAAATAGACGTCCGTTTGGGTAACTAGTGTATTCATAGTTTCATACCACTTGTACGCAGCTACTCCTATTTGTTTCTTCTATCTCCCAAATGGATGAGAAAGCTAAGTCCTCAGATCATGTTGCTGTCATCATTGACCAGCACACGAACCATCCGAAACCCCCTTCCTCTTCCTCCGTGGACAACAAGCCCCCCAAACAACACCCCTTGAGGGTCAAAACCCTTAACCGTCTCAGCTTCTCGAAGCCCAAATCCAGAATCCTCGAGTACAATAACTACTATCCCCACCACCATCTCGGCAGAAAGCTATCAAGCATTTCCCAGGAGAACAACAACGACAATAATAATGAGGACGTGGACGAAGACGAAGAGGAAGAGGAGGAGTGGTGGGACGAAGAAGAAGAGATCGAGGAGGAGGGTGAGGGAGAGAGGAATAAGTTGCAGGAGAGGAGGAGGAGGAAGAAGGTGAGGTGGAGGGTAGTGGTGGAGTGGGTGGTGTTCCTGAGCATAGCAACATGCTTGGTTTGTTCGCTGGTAATAACGCGGATAAAGAAGATGCACATGGTGGGTTTGGAGATATGGAAGTGGTGCTTGATGGTGATGGTGACATTCAGCGGGAGGTTGGTGTCGGGGTGGGTGGTGGGGGTGACGGTGTTCGTGATAGAGAGGAACTTCATGCTGAGAGAGAAGGTGCTGTACTTCATATACGGGCTGAGGAAGAGCATAAGGAACTGCCTGTGGCTAGGGCTGGTGCTTCTTTCATACTGGAGCGTGGTGTTCGACGACGTGCAGAAGAAGAACCACAAGTTCCTGAACAAGGTGTTTCAGGCACTGGTCGCAGTGCTGGTTGGGGCCATCATATGGCTCGTCAAGATTGTTCTCGTGAAGATGCTGGCATCCTCTTTTCACGTGGCCACCTACTTCGACAGGATGAAGGAGAGCGTCTTCCATCACTACATCCTCGACACTCTCTCAGGTCCCCCCATGGAGGACGCGGAGGAGATACTGCAGCAGCACCGCCTGCTCACGGGGGGCGGCTCAAAGTCGATGCCTGCCAGGAGTAGGTTGAATAAGCTAAAGGAGAAGCAGCAGCAGGAGAGGTTTGGGGGGTCCAGGAGGATTGACATGGAGAAGCTGAGGGAGCTGAGCATGGAGAGCACTGCCTCCGCCTGGAGCGTCAAGAGGCTCGTCAACTATGTTCGCTCCTCCGGCCTCTCCACCATCTCCAGGACCGTGGATGATTTTGCCACCGCCGAGTCTGAGATCAACAGTGAATGGGAAGCTAGAAACTGCGCTCAGCGGATTTTCAACAACGTCGCCAAACCTGCTGCCAAGTAATAAGCTCATGCCATTTCTTCTTTGTTGCTTCTTCCATCTCAACCTCCCCAAACAACTAATTCATCACTAACCTCATCAATCTACGTATGTTAAACCTATTACATGCTAAAAAGTACGTAACACAAGATAAATATACAGCTGAATGCTCTATTTTTATAAAGTAGAAATTCAAGTGCAGTCTGTTAAATGATATCAATTTTACGTGGAGTTTTCACCTTTTTATAAACAGGAATCCTATGCGAAAAGATAAATTTATTTTAACATAATAAATAAAATAATTTTAAACTATTTAAATCATTTTTTATTATTTATCAAATATTATCGTTTTACAAATTTATTCAAAGATAATAATTAAAAATATTACATAATTTAATATATTTAATTAATCTATTTAATATAATATATCAGCATTTTAATTATTATGATTTTTTGTCGTCTCTTTATACACATACATTTTCATATATAAATAATCTTCCTTCGACCACATTAGTAGTACAGTTCAAATAAATGATGATCTCATAAATGCTTTTCCTTCCCATGCAGCATAATATGCTTCTTCAGTTCATAGTAAGTTGACAATTAATTTGTGAAGATTACATACATTCAGATTCAGTACTCTCAAACTACTACTACTTTGATATTGATTATTAATTTGTCAATGGAATTATCGTGCAACTTAGCCTACTACTCTTGGGAGAACGACTAAATATTTGATAGTATATATTAATAATAATTTTGGTCTTTCATGATTACTTCTTTATTTATATATAATGTTAGACTAATAAATATTTATGCTTATTTATTTATTTTTCATATTATTATTATTATTCATTTGCCTTGAGAAAATGCTAGGCATTTAGGGTTTTGCCTTGGTCAACATTACCCCTCATTTTATTTTATCTAAAAAGTGGTCGTCTTTTAACATTTTTCAAAAGTTTTATTTTTAGGCTATCAAATTATTTAAATAAATAAAAAATGCTATGTGATCATAATAAATTAGTTACTATTTATATATGTATTTGTTAACTCATCTTTTATACATATTTGTATTTTATATTTTATATCGATGATTAATTTGATAGTTAATTTTTTTGTGTGCATATAATATGATTGTAGATAAATATTAAAAAGACAAAAGTTAATTGAACACTTAAAATAATTCAAATGTAAAGTATTATATAAGAGTATATATTAAATTAAGAAGCTACGACAAAATTCTATAATAATGATAAAATAAGTGTTGATCCAACAATATATTGATGTAGTTATTCAAAATAAATATTTCTTCTCATATAACATTAAAATTACTTGAAAAATATACTCTTATATAGAAGGTTAAAGTCATTTCTTCTTAACATGTCAATAAGAAATGATATATTAATCAACAAATAGTACAAGTATATATAAAGTAAAGATTCATTCATATGAATATGAATATAAATAAACAGTAGTATATAAAAAAGAAAAATATTAGAAGGTGTGCAGAGTTTATTGTTTTTGACTAACTGATTTTGTTAGAGAATCAATTAGGAGTATAGTCAATTAGAGCTAATTAGTTTTAAATTAAAAGGTTTGTTATAAAAAAGAAAAAACAACGTCACTATTCCTAATTTTTTGAATTTTAAAATTAAAAATACAAAGAATTAATTTGAGTTGACTGATGATGTAATTGGTTTTTTAGATTTTTTTTAATTAACGGTTAATCATTAATATTTAAAAATATGAACTAAAAAATATGTTATTAGATTATTAGACTAAAAAAATTAGATTAATAGCTAAAAGTGTGGACCAAAAATAATAAAATGTACTTTCCCTTAAACTTTTCTCATAAAAAAATATTTAGTTATTCCTATTTATTTTAATCGGCCAATTAAGTGGAAAATGATATTTATACACTTAAAAGGGTACTTTTCAATTAGACACCACTTTTACATCAAAGTAATTGTAGATTTTACTTAATTTTTACTTGTCTATATACATTTATAATCTTAAAATCTAAAAAGTACGTAAAATTTAAGTATGGTAGATAAATATGATGGGGGAAGAGAGCTGAAGCTTGGGGAAAACGTGGTGAAATTCAGTAGGTGGTGTGTGATTTGAGGACAAGACTAAAAGTGTAGGGTGGAACTAGTTGTGCTAGCCAGACTGTGATGAGGCTCCCCTCACATCACATGTGAGAAAAGGGTGAATTGCTCTTGCTATTGCCTCTTTATTGGAGCACAATCATAGAGAACCAACCTTCTTGGTGGCTTCAAAGTTTAATTTACTGGTTATTCCTGTGGTCCTTACTTTTTATTTTGTCTTATAATCCCCTGAAATCTTATTAACCCCGGAAATTGACAGCATAGGCATAGTGCTTTGTCACCTTCATTCCCTACTCTGATCTAATCCACAATTTTGCACTAACATAGAAAGAGTGTGGTAGGAGACCAACAAGTTTTGTGATTTGTAACTATCATTAGTATTTTTAATGTTGTGAAATTTCATCCAATAATACGGAATTACTCACTTTTCTTTTCCTAATTAAATACTGGTTAAATTTTAATAAAAGTGTTGGTCTCTAAACTTTTTTTCTAACGTTATCTTATATAGTGTGTATATATATAAAAGCCCACTATGAATATATGAATATGATCCATGTCAACGGATCTAAATCCACATGGTTCCAGACAGCATCAACCCTTGACTTCTTCCAATCTTTTTTCTTTTCAATCCTTAGTGCGCTGAACCACTTTAATTTGCATATGATCCATCACTAGTCCTAGTTCGCTCCAAATGACATGACAAGATATCCTAATATCATCATGTTGACTTTTGTGCCTAATTCAACAAATAATTTATTGAAGGTACATTGAAGAGGAGGATTTGATGAGATTTCTGAAGAGGGTTGAGATACATACTATATTCCCTCTCTTCGAAGGTGCCCTTGAAACAGGGAAGATCAGCAGATCATCATTTAGAAATTGGGTGGTAAGAATTACAAGTGTGTTGTTTTTAATTATCATAAATTAAATAATAAATTAAGTTGATAATGAAGAATAGTACGTGTGTATATATAATTAGTTAATAATGTTATTCAGATTCGAGCATACTACGAACGAAAGGCACTAGCACAATCACTGAATGATACAAAAACAGCAGTGCAGCAGCTTCACAAACTAGCAAGCGCGATAGTGAGTGTGATAATAATCATTGTGATCCTTCTGGTGATGGGAGTGGCTACGCTCAAGATCATATTCTTCTGCATGACGCAAATCGTGTTGATTGGGGTTGCCTTCCAAGGTACCTGCAAGACCGTCTTGGAGGCCATCATCTTCGTCTTTGTCATGCATCCTTTCGACATTGGAGACCGCTGCGTCATTGACGGTGTTCATGTATATCTCGTAATCATCGTCATTTCATTATTATTCTTCTACTATATATATATACTTACTATATGTCTGTGCATGCAGATGATCGTGGAAGAGATGAATATCTTGTCAACAGTGTTTCTTAGATACGACAACGAGAAAATATACTACCCTAATGCAGTTCTGCTGAATAAGCCAATCAGCAATTTCTACAGGAGTCCAGAGATGTGGGACTCAATTGATTTCACCATTGATGCTTCTACTCCCATGGAGACTATCATTGCACTCAAGAAATCAATACAAATGTACGTATGTCAATGTTATTCCTTCTATCTTAATAATCACATTATTGTTGCTAATTAGTTTGTCGTGTTACAGTTACATTGAGAGCAAGCCAAAGTATTGGAATCCAAAGCACAGTGTGATAGCAAAAGAAATACAGAATGTGGACAAGCTGAAGCTGTGCTTGTGTGTGCAACACACAATCAATCATCAGAACTATGGCGAAAGGAGCATTAGGATCACTGAGCTCCTCTTGGAACTCAAAAAGATCTTTGAGATCCATGCTGTCAAGTACAATCTCCTCCCTCAGGAGATCCACATTACCCAGATGAGCATGGAAAATAATAATATTAATAATGGCAGACTTGTCTTTCAATCATGATCTGATGAGATCGGACACACCATACCAACTTCCGTCTCTTTTCGTTTCATTAATATTTCTTGCAAATTATGTTCCTTTCAAACTCCATAAATCTTGTGTGCTTCACTTCATGTTATGGTATTAACTCATCATTAAAATGGTACTTTGTACATTGTTTATTATTAATAGTAGTTCATCAATACAACTCGCTTATCTTATATATACTACTGTATTGTGCTCTCTTTCCGTACTTTGATACATGTATGTATTGAACCCTGCTATTAGCGGGAGAAATAAAACTAGAATTAACACATGCAAGTACTACTTGTTAAGTGTATGGATGTAAGTACAAGTGATAAAGGTTAGTTAGGCCTAGTTAAGCATTGGTTAGCTCTCTAGTTAGTTTCTAATGCTGTTTCTCTGTTAGATATTTTCCATCTATAGCTTAAGTCTATTAGCTCCCAACTATATATAGTAGTGCTTGTGCTACTGCTCACTCACTTGTTTTCTCATTACTTCTCAATGCATATTCAATTTCTGCTTCAATACTCTTCGTTCTCTGTTTTCATCAGTTGGTTAGTTTTTTAATGGAGAGAACTATGCTTTGGATCCTCAATTCTAATAATTATAAGACACTCTGGATCCATTCCTTTTTGTTCTTGGTGGTTCAAGAATTGGAAGTTTCAAATTGAGTTAAGGATTATTGACAATGAATGAAGGTACGTAAATTTATTGTGTAAAATTAAAAAATATTATTATTTAGTAATTTTTAAATTATTTTTATTTATAAAAATTAAATGAAGGATATATTATTGATTAACGTAGCATATAAGCATGTTTTAGAAAAAAATCATTGGCAAAAAATCTAACCAATTTCACGAAATTAAATATTAAAGACCGAAATTATTTTTTTTTATTTGAAGTCTCGTAGTTTTTCGAAAAAAATTATCAGAGATCAGTATAGGTTTTCACTCTACTATGATAAGAAAAATGTCATTGAACTCCTCGAATGATGATGGGGCATGATGATTGCCAACCATATGCCAACTCTAATGATGAGTTCAGCTAAGCTTAACTCTTCATATTCAAGACTGAGAATCCTAAATTGTACAAGTTCATTGTGGGTGCACTACAATACTTGACAACTACAAGATCTAATATTTCTTATGTTGTGAATAGAGTTTAAATTTATGCATAATCCAATTGAATTGCATTGGAAATCAGTAAAGAGGATACTCAGATTCTTCATATGTACAGTGAGTTAAGCGTTGATTTTTAACAAAGGTATTGACTATTGAATTCTTGCAACTGCTGATGTAGATTGGACTAGAGACATTGATGATCACAAGTAGGAGTTTAACAGAAGCTGAATATCGTGTTCTCTGCTCAGCACAAACAGAGATCATGTTCATCCAATAGCTACAAGAAGAGCTGAAGATATATTAACAAGTGCCACTAACTATCTATTATGACAACCAAAATGTTTGTCTCTTTGCCGCAAATTTAGTTCTATATAGTAGATGTCATGTAAGAATTTGGAATTGAATTTGCATTTCTCAAGGGACTTAGTAACTCAGGAAAAGCTATTCATTGTGCATATCCCCTCACAAGATCAAATAGCAGATATGTAATTAAGCTTTTTATCACAAAGTTTGTTTGACAAATTTAACATCAAACTTACAGTGTGCGATAACTCCCACTTAAATTTGAAAGGGAGGAGGATTGTTAAGGGCATAAACGTAATTACAAGTAATAAAGGTTAGTTAGACATAATTAAGTATTTGTTAGCTCTCTAGTTAGTTTCTAATTCTGTTAGTCTGTTAAAACATATATTACTTTACATACTTTTAATATATAAGAAAAGTATAGGTAACGAACAACTTTTTTGAACCATGTGTGAATAATGTGAATTAATAAAGTTAAAAGAGTAAATTTAATTAATAGCATTAAATTAGGGTGTAGTGTATTTTTATTTGATTGGGAGTTCTTCATGTTGTTTAAAATAGTCATTGTTTACTTAGCATTCTCCATATATATAATATATTTTTTATACACGTAATATGATTAATTTAATATCTAACCAAAAAAAAATATTTTTATTTATTTCGTCATAAAAGTATTTTCTTTCTTTTTTTTGATATAAAGTATTTCCTTTTTTGGGGGAAGGGAGCAGTGGGAGGAGGGGGTGGTGGGCAGTGGGCTTATATGAAGTTATAAACGGGCCGAACCCAAATCCCCAGTGCATTTGTCTTTACTTTTCTACTGAAACGTGCGTAAGTTTTAGTTTTTATGGTTACTATAAATAAAGAGCAAAATCCAAAAACATAGCCATTTAATTTTAGGCAGAACCCCGAAGCTAGTAAACTACTCTGCTGTGATGTATGCTGTAAGGCTGTAGGAAGAAGTGAAGAACCCAATGCCCCAAATAAGCTACGAATAAAGTATAAACCACTGCGCCTGCAACGCTTTCCTTCCTTCAAACTTCAATTTCTTGGTAATGGCTACTACCTCTTCCTTCCTTCCTTCAGTTGATGCTATGGCTACCTAAGACACTTTGGAAATATAAGGTTTTGTTTATATTGCTACTCTCCAATTACTGCCAATCATTCCCCATTTCCCGAATTATTCAGTTATGTCGTTATGCTGTTTGATCAATGACCCAAGAGGCTTTCGTAAGGATCCATTCCTTAATTGCAAATTACAATATTTGTAACATCTGTATTCATAGACTCTTATTTATTTTCCCGATTCCAACTTATGGTCTAGGCTTAGTAATTTCTTACGTTTTCTCTGTTCTTAGCTCCAAATGATTATCAAAGGATTGTTTAGAAGATATAAGAGATGGAACCCTGTTCATCCAACTTATGGTGCCTTTTGGGGAATGGGAGTGGGTGTTGGTTGTGGAGTCGGATGGGGTCCGGGGTTCGGCCCTGAAGTGATAGGCTATGTTGGATCTGGTTGTGGCATTGGATTCAATGTAGGCTTCACTCTCGCTGGCTTTGGTATTGGCCTTCCTGCAAACTTTATCTTTGAAGCTCCTTATAATGGTAAAACCTTTGTCAATATGTTCAACCATTGCTTTTTTTTTTTTTTTTTTTCTCAAATTGCAACTTCATGCATGAGTTGTCTAAAGAGTTATAATTTTGCTGTATGCACTTGTGTATCATCATTTTCTCAGTTACTTGATGCAAATAAACTGTAGTCTTAGACTCATGTACATAAAACTTGAACTTCTTTTTAATGCAGTTATCATGGCAACAAGAAATTCAGCGTTAGAGGTAGCACGATCTAAGGGTTTTAATGCACAATGCAATGGCTGGACTATAAACTTATCTTGTGTCTTTGACCTGCAAAGGGAAGCTAGTGACAAATTACGTCACTTTAGGGAAAGGCGTTTATCAGTCAAGGGATTTGATTTCTTGAGCATGAAAAATGACTTATCATTGCTTGCTACATCTGCCTGTAACAGTATGCGCACATTCCATGACCAGCTTTCTTCTCGTAGGGGTATCACTTTGCCTCTAGTTAATTAGTTCATTTCTTGTCTTGATTGTTCATTTGTTTGTCCTCCTTTTGGAACTTTGGCCGTATGCATTGATGTTACATGTTAGTTATGCCTTATCTTTCTTTCATTGCTCATTTTTCTTACTTCCATTTTTCATGGACTTATAAATCTCTCCACTTCCTGGATGCTAGCTTGAGTGACTTTGAATTGCAATTTCAGATTTTATACATCAGAATTTATGGTTTCACACTTTGTCTTATGTAGAAGATTCTGTTGGAATTTTGCTGCAATATTGTAATTTAGGCATATCATATATTCCTGCTGACATAGTATAAATTGGAGAATTTCTGTCATATGATGTGGTCTTAACTCTTCAAGTGTCTGGTATGAAGGGAAGTTGTATATTTTTGTGGATTTAACAAGAAGCGTCTGCATATGATCCTTTCATCTCTTTGCCCCTGAACCTTAAATGTGCAATTTCAGTAGTTGCTGTTTGCTAAAGAGTTAACTTGAACCAATTGCGTATGGTATTTGCAGGCAAAGATTGATTGGTTCGAGTTCCACAACTCTCAGCATGGTGGTTACAACTTTGATGGATCATTTCATTTTTTTGTTTTTTTAACTTAATAGCAGGAAAACCAAATGTCTTATTTTGAGGTATATTATTGTTATGTTTACTGTCTTGTTTGACAAACTCAAGTTGTATATTTAATATTGTTGTCAAATATATTTCTTATAGAAGGCTATGATCCTAAATTTTCAACCAACATATCCGGAAGGGTAAAGGGACTAGCATTCGTTTCCAACTTTCCATCAAGACTAAATGATATAAGGTTAAATTTATCAAGTCGGATGTCGACCCAGTATATACTTACTATACTATGCCTTGACTAAGAAGTAAACAGTGGGGTTCCCCGTTCCCCCACCCCAAAATATGATTCAAACTTGGACAAATTGAAGAATAAACAAGAATCTTATGCATTAACCAAATGGATTTTATATTTGCCTAGGCATAGGTGGGTGTGGTAGATTAGCCTCTCTGAAACTTACTTTCAAGACAACTGAAGGAGATGGGCAGATGGCCTCATTCCCACTCTCGTCTAAGTGGAATCAGTTAGGATTTAGCAGTATGCTGCATTTGATATCCCAAGTCCACATTAGAAATTATTCTTTAAAGGATATTTTCATATTTGACAATTAGTAGGATGAGGGGAGGTGAAACTTTTTTATATGAATAAAAAGAAATTAAATTATCTTTTGATTTATTTATTTCTGTAAAAAAAAAACTGAATTTCCATTTTAAAGATTTTTCGTGTAAATACTAAATACGTGTGTCCGTATATGAGATTGATATATGTATAAAGAAATGAAGTCTGAATGAAAGAAAATTAATATTTTATGTTCCATAATCAAGTTTTGTTTGTAGTGATTAAAATGCTCATAATATAGCGATTATGTTGTGAATGGTTTTTATTGGGAGGCGAGGATTCCAAAAGCAACATCAGGCGAACGCAATCGGTCAAGGAAGAGCAAACAACATCTCTCGGAGCCTGAGCCTGAGCCTGAGCCTGAGCCCAGCCATGAGCCTCTTTGGTCTCGGCAGGTGAGTCATGCCTCTTCCCACGACTTCCGATTCATATTTCTCACCTTTCCTTCCTCCGTCCCCCCTTCTCATCTTTTCAAATCTATGGATTATTATTCATCTATGATCTGATCTGTTCTAGTTATCACCTCCTTTTCAAACTTTTATCATTGATCTTCTCTCCGTCTCTCGGATCCTCTTGTCTTCCATTTTCTCTCTCTCTCTCTCTCAATCCACTCTCATCTCATCTGACAACCCAATTTTGCAACGCAATCCAATTCCACCTGCAATTTCCATTCTTCCTCTTTAAATGTTACTGCTTTCTAAGGATTTCTTTGTCGTTTTCGGATTAAGCTGGAATTGTTAACTTGTAAGTTGTAAGCATGAATAGTTAGTTAGTTAGGTAGTTAGTTATAACTTACAAGATGCCAACCAATATTTCTATTAATTCAATCTAGGTTTATTCTCCTCGATGTTTTACTCATATATCATTGGATCTAACAAATTGCAACAGAAACCAGAGAACATTCCGCCCCAAGAAAAGTGCACCTTCTGGGAGTAAGGTTGGTCCCTTATGTTGAAGCAGTAATATCTCATCTTTTTCTTTAAAACTGTTTCGGAACTGGATGATGCAGACTCTGATCAAAATTAAAATGCATATTTCTTAGGTCGTTAGGACACAATTTATGAATTATGATTCTTCTCTTTCTTTGTATCACAGGGAGCACAGCTTAGACAGCACATTGATGCTACACTAGGTAGTGGAAATCTGAGGGAAGCAGTAAAGCTACCACCTGGGGAGGATTTAAATGAGTGGCTTGCTGTTAACAGTAACTATCGTTCTCTCTCTGTTGCACTGTTCGGCGCAGTATATTTATTTTGCAGTTTCCTATTGCCTATCGTTGGTTCCTTGTTTTCCTGATTTACCTCTCATACTATTCTGAAATACGTCACATTGCAGCTGTTGATTTCTTCAACCAGGTCAATCTTCTTTATGGCACCCTCACAGAGTTTTGCACTCCTGAGAATTGTCGAACAATGTCTGCTGGTCCCAAGTATGTTATAGCTAACTGACTGCTCATTTAACTAACGTGGTTGTGTAAAATGCAAAATTAAGATTAGAATATTGGATTTGTTATGAGCTTAGATCACGTCTTAAAATTGAGAATTTGAGTATCACTTTCTTACCACTATTGAGGTTTCCATTCCTTGCTGTATGCTTCTAATCCTAATAATTAAGTTTCTGGGTGTAAAATCAGCCAATAGTAATTTTTTTTTTCTATATTTCTCATACCTTTTCATTATGTATTGTTATTCTTATTCATGCCAACTGCGGTTTAAGAATCTACCCAATATTTAATAAATTGAAATCAACATAACTAGTTAAGTAAACATAGACATGATTTTAGGAACTGAGCTGGAAATGTATGTTCCTATATCCCTGTGCTCCTCATTGCAGCTGAACAGGCTAATTAGGCACGTTTTGTCTTCCATTGCTCAAGATTTTAGTGCTCGTTGGCTTTTTTTCCCTACTTTAGAGCAATATAATTTTGCAACTATATTCTCTCATGCAGAGGAGTTTGCCATCCGTGAATTTTGGGCTTAGATTTGATCTTTATTGGGTTATATCAATTTTTTGCATTTACAAGTACTTTTCGTATAATTAATCAGCATCATTCCATTAATGCTAATGGCAATTCTTGCAACTTGTATTCATTCTGTAATCATATGTTTGGTTCTCATGTTGCGCTGTTACATGAAAACTCCAGGTATGAGTATAGATGGGCAGATGGTGTACAAATCAAGAAACCTATTGAAGTTTCTGCTCCAAAATATGTAGAATATCTAATGGACTGGATTGAAGGACAGCTTGATGACGAGTCCATATTCCCCCAGAAGCTTGGTAAATATTTATTTTCTTTCCAACAGATTCTTAGGTTCTCATAATCAATATTTATTTATTTTCATTTCATGTGTTGTAATAACCCATGGATTCATGTAGGTGCACCATTTCCTCCCAACTTCAAGGATGTTGTGAAGACAATATTCAAGCGACTGTTCCGAGTATATGCTCACATATACCATTCTCACTTTCAGAAAATTGTGAGCCTCAAGGAAGAGGCCCACCTAAACACTTGCTTCAAGCATTTTATACTGTTTACCTGTGTAAGTCTCTTATATGTTGAGATATTTCTTTGGCTGGCTTTTCGTTTGATCACAGGTGTGAACTGCCGAGAATTTTATTTATTTATTTATTTTTTATTTTTTACTGCAGTAGCCATCTTGATAGTATTAATAGAGTTAATCAGCAAATTGATATGATAATATTATTAATGTTCATCAGCTAGTTGTTATTGGTTTATCGTCATCTGGTTTAGAAACTGTTTCTAATTGTTAACATCACAAGGTTATTAAGGGTATTTTTTTTTCCTTGGCAGGAATTTGGTTTGATTGACAAGAAGGAGCTGGCTCCCCTTCAAGAGCTCATAGAATCTATTGTCGTACCATATTAGATATGTGAAGAGGGTTGAACCGCATCTTGATAAATCATTACTGAGAAACATAACTTAATGATTACTTGTATTTTTGTGTTAGATATGTTCTAGCGGAGATACAGCAGGTCTAGTTTATCCTTCACTGCCACAAAACATGAAATAGGCAATGGATTATGCATACTACTGATTGTATGTTTCTTACCGAAATATTGTTAGTACTTTGATCTTGCAAGGCTTGTTGCCGGAATAAATCTCATTGCTAACATAGCAATACGTAATGTGTATGAATTTATGGATTTGAACAATAAGAAATCACAATAATAACTAGAACAATGCTGTAATTTCTCTGATTTATTTATTGGTGTAATTTTCTGTTTTGTTTTTGCCCTCTGAAATCTGAATTGTTTTAGGAATGTGTAAAATATTACAATTACAATATAGGAACTACAAGAATTTTGAGGGAGCTAGAAGTGTCTTCAGATGAGGGGAAGATTACTCACATTATATGTAATATGGGTATGTGTTGCAAATTACCTGTGACAAATTTCTAGTTTTCACTTTTCAATTAATCTTAATGTAGTCTAAAATTGGTTGATGAAGGAAAGAATAAAGTATGCTAAGGAACTGCCTTTTACTATCTATGATTGACGGAACTCCTTACAATTATACAACAATTGTATGGAAGAGAAGAGAATAATTTGCCTGCTCATTTTACATTTGATTTTGAGAGTGGATTTGTTTTTACTTAGATATATATCCTACAAGAAACTAGCTAGCGTGTCGGCTGTGGAGAAAGCAAAAATGGAAGAAAATTAAAAATTCATGGTTGATTATGTAGACTGTCACTTTCAGTTTCACTTTCACCCTGAAATTGAGTTCCATCTGTTAGCATGATCATTCTTCCCATATCATTAAGCAAGGTTTAATCAAGATATACCAATAGTTGAAAAGAGACTACTTTAAAACAAAAGGGTAAATAACTCTAAATAAACAGATTGCCATTGATCATCAATAAACAGAGTAGGTGGAGTCACGTGCTGGCTTTTGCATCGCGGTAGCTGTGTTGGGCGAGAAAGAGCGGTTCAGCTGCATATGTGTTGGGTCGTTGAAAAATATGTGGCGTGACATGACGAGAAAAAACAATATAATATAATGTACGTACAAGTTAGACTAGTAATAGTAAAGGTTGGTGTTTGACTACTTGAGCAACTTAGTCCCAGTTCGTGAGCCAGGATCCAAGGCCGGCTGCTGGCTCTTTCTTAATTATCTATAAAAGCATTGATTCAGCAGGGAGTGATGCTTGTATTGTGATAATAAAAAATGGGGAAGAGCAAGGTGCTAGTGGTAGGGGGAACAGGGTACATTGGGAGGAGAATAGTGAGGGCAAGCCTGGCAGAGGGGCACGAGACGTATGTGCTTCAGAGGGCGGAGTTGGCGCTGCAGATAGAGAAGCTGCAGATGCTGCTATCCTTCAAGAGGCAGGGGGCCCACCTCATAGAGGCATCCTTCTCCGACCACCAGAGCCTTGTGGATGCCGTCAAGAAGGTGGATGTTGTCATCAGTGCCATCTCCGGTGTCCATATCAGGAGCCACAGCATTGGCTTGCAGCTCAACCTCATTAACGCCATCAAGGAAGCCGGCAACGTCAAGGTTTCATTCATTCAATTCATTTTAGTTTCTAATTTCATCATCAATCAATTAATAGTCTAGTCTTGTCTGTCTGTAGCGCTTCTTGCCGTCGGAGTTTGGACTGGACCCAGCGCGGATGGGGGACGCGTTAGAGCCAGGAAGGGTGACATTTGAGGACAAGATGGCTGTGAGGAAGGCGATAGAGGAAGCAAACATCCCTTTCACGTACATCTCCGCCAACCTATTTGCGGGCTACTTTGCGGGCAGCCTGTCTCAGATGGGATCTTTTGTGCCTCCCAGGGAAAAGGTCCACCTCTTCGGAGATGGCACACTCAAGGCGGTTTTCGTCGATGAAGACGATGTCGCCACCTACACTATAAAGACCATCGATGACCCCCGCACCCTCAACAAGACTCTCTACCTCAGGCCTCCGGACAACATTCTCTCGCAGGCAGACCTCATTGCAATCTGGGAGTCTCTCATCGGAAAGCAGCTCCACAAGACCTACATATCTCCCGAGGGCTTCCTCGCAACACTCAAGGGCTTGGACTATAAGCTTCAGGTCGGGATTGGCCACTTCTATCACATCTTCTACGAGGGATGTTTAACCAATTTTGAAATCGGACCCCATGGAGAAGAAGCTTCCATGCTTTACCCAGAGGTCAACTACACACGCATGGATCACTACCTCAGGATATATGTTTAATTTTCTTCTTCCTTCCTTACAATTAAATAAACTTAAGCACGCAGCAACCCTTCATTCTCCGATCCTGTAACCAAATTTACAATTTCAGCAGGAAAAATAAATTACTAATCCCCGTCTCATGATTCATGAGTCCCACTATAATATATTCAAGGGGAGTGTTAGGTAAACAATGACTATTTTAAAAAACATGAACAATTATCAATCAAATAAAGATACATTACACCCTAATTTAATCATACACACTAAATAAATATAGAAAAAGTATAGGTGAACAATAATATTAGTGAATAATGTAAACAGGGTTAAAAAAGTAAATTAATTTTAAATGTAATTAATGGTTTAATTAATTAAATTCTAATAATAATTATTTTTTAAATTAAAAAAAAATCAAGATTTTCACATTGGTGAATTAAAACTCTGTAACTATCTTCTCATTT
This sequence comes from Arachis stenosperma, assembly GCF_014773155.1. Classification (NCBI taxonomy): domain Eukaryota; kingdom Viridiplantae; phylum Streptophyta; class Magnoliopsida; order Fabales; family Fabaceae; genus Arachis; species Arachis stenosperma. Next base: position 14,189,544 of record NC_080377.1, read on the forward strand.
TATATTCTTTTCGCTTGACCTTTTACTCTTCTGCACTCTCAACCCAACTCCAACCCTCCGTCCGACACCACCGCCATTACCACCGGCGACCACCGTCGCCTACCCCCTCTCTCTTCCCTATCTTCTCTTTTTCTTCCCTCTTTCTCTATTTCTCCTCAATCTCCTGTACGCTACATCTAGTTTCTGTGCAAAGCCCAACCCCAACGAGAAACCTAAGTGCAACCCAACAGCGGGTGAGCTCTGTGCCGCTGCAACACTGCCTCTGCTATCCCTCTCTTTCCATTTTTTCTTGACGAGTTTGAAAAACTCCAAATTAAAATTAGTGATGATCAAACATTATTAATAGAAATAATTACAAAATTATTAATTTGAGATTTGCTAATTAATGATTTTGATTACCTGCAGATTTGATGTTGGGCCAAAAAGAAAAGAAATATACAACAAGCCCATCAAATATTTTTTCAGCATTGACACAAAATTATTTTGATTCTTGTGGCTGAAACAATATTTTGTTAATTGGGCCAGATCTTATTTTTTAAACAAGCCCAAATAAAATTATTTGCTAGATCAATAAGAGTGTGGTCCGAATTGAAATTAAAAGGAAAAGGGGGAATTGCTTGATGAGTTCGGTTACCCACTCACATAGATTATGGAATTCAAATTTTTATTAACTTGGTATTAATGCAAGCATTGGAACCATGAGAGAGAGAAATAGCAATTGGTTTGATTGCTATCATTAGTGCACCACGCCACTCAAAGCAAGAGGAAAGTAAAGTTAATTTATTTTAATTCATTTGTTTAAATCCATTGAATGCTTTTCTTTCTTCTCTCTCTTCTCTCTTAAACCTTCGCTCACTTCTCTGTCAGAAAGGAAAATGAAGAAACAAGCTATCAAAGAAAGAAGTGACGAAGCTAGGCACAAGCAAAGAGCCTTTGTGATGATAGCATCAAGAAAAAGAAAACAAAAAGTATTCTGTGATTGAGATCTTTACCAAAAAGGGGTAAGATGTGGTGAAGTAATCTCAACTTCTCCATACCAAAAATGGAAGGAGATCCATTCGGTCAGAGGAAGAAGAAGATCCTTGGAAGCATGGCTCGTCTCTGCTTTGTAGTCATCAATCACAGAAGGTAGCTAGAGAGGCTACGTGAAGGAGGAAGCAAAAGTTGAGCAGGAAGCGCTATCATGCATCAAGAATGCATCAAGGGTTAGGAATCCTTCTTGGAGTGCAAGTCAAGATGGATGGCTCGGATTGATGAAGCTTGGTATAAAGGGAAGACACAGAGGTAATTGCATGTTAGGTTTTACATTCAGTTATCTCTCCTCTCTCTCTGGCCGAACCGGTTTTTGCATGAAGAAGAAGAAGTTTAGCTTGGTTCAACAGTTTCAACCGTGGAGGTTTCTCCTTCTATAAATAAGGGAGAACAGCCAGGACTTGAAGCAAGAAAAAGAGTGAAAGCACAATGTTCCTATAGCTACCCAAGCTAATAGAAGTTCTACTCCTTTAATGTTCTTCATTTTGTATTTTTCTATTTAATTTTGTCTGTCTTGAGTCTCATGGAAAAAGGCAAACAGTGAGGTTTGTAAGAAAAAGCCATAGAGCAGAAAAAGGCAGAGTGCACAAAATTAAAAGAAAAAGCCATGGATATCCTTAGAGGTCCTTTGTACATCTGTGTTGTGTTTCATGATTTTGTGAGAATTCTCTTGCAAGTTGGGTTAGCACTTTGCAGTCAAAAGCTTGGTGGGTTACCAAGTCAAGTTCAGGATTGGTCTTAGATTCTGGACTTGTCCCAAATAGGAAGGGTAGTTCCTAGGGAGAATTGGTATATGTAATCATGATGATTATAGTGAAATTCCGTCATTGTTGTGATGGAGACTGGATATAGGCTGCATTGCACTTAACAGCTGAACTAGAATACATCTTGGTGTGATCTTTCTCTCTCTTCTACTCCATTTCTGATTCTGCTGCTCAGGAGACAAAACTATAAAATATCTCTTGGTAGGTCATGAGACAAAAAGAAAAAATCTCTTGACTAGGCACGAGACAAAAACAAGAAATATCTCGTCAAGTGCTCTAAAAGGACAGCAAATGTTTTAAGCGAAAAAGGGGCTAAGATTCAACCTCCCCTTCTCTTAGCCACTGATAAACCATCAATTGGTATCGGAGCTTGGTCTCAAAGAGATCAAGCTTTGCAGCTTGGAGAAAAGATCCAGATGGTAGAAAACAGTAGCTCAAATCTGGTGTCCTACAATCTGACAAAAGGACAGTCAAGCAACATACCTCCTCTTTTCAATGGAAAGAACTACACCTATTGGAAGGAGAGAATGAAGAATTTTGTGCAAGCAGTGGATTACAGATTGTGAAAGATCATCATAGAGGGTCCCCAATATCCAACCACCACAAGTGTTGAAGGAGTAGTCTCTCTTAAAGCCAAAGCTAGTTGGATCGAGGAAGACAGAAAGAAGGTGGAGCTAAATGCCAAGGCTATCAACTTGCTCAACTGTACAATCAGCTTCGAAGAATACCGACGAGTATCACGATGCACAATGGCAAAGGAAATCTGGGACAAACTTCAAGTCATTCATGAAGGAACCACTATAGTAAAGAAGACCAGGATAGACATGATGAACAGAGAATATGAAATGTTCTCAATGAAGGAAGAAGAATCAATAGATGAAATGTTTGAAGGATTCAACATCATCATTGTTGGCTTGGATGCTATGGGAATCAAGTATCCTAAATTTGTGCTTGTGAGAAGAGTGTTGAGATATCTCATAAAAGAGTGGGAAACTAAGGCACTAATAATCTCTGAGAGTAGTGGTCTAGATTCCATGACATATGATGACTTGAGAGGAAACTTACTTGCTTTCGAAAATACTTATTTGAAAAAATACTCAAAAAAAAAGGAATTGCTTTTACATCTGTTACTAACTCCCTGGATGATGAATCTAGTGATAATTCATCTGAAAATGAATTTGTGTTATTTGCAAAAAAATTCAGAAAAATGGTGAAGCACAAGAAAAGAGGCAAAGGAAGCAGTTCAAGAAAACAAAAGAAAGATTTCAGCAAGGTGACATGCTAAAACTGCAAAGAGACTGGGCATTTCAAATCTGATTGCCCTAAGTTGAAGAAGGAGGAGAAGCCAAAGAAAGGAAAGAAAAAAGGACTGATGGCTTCTTGGAAAATGACTCAGATGATAATGAAGAATCAGAGACCAAGTCCCAATCATGTCTTATGGCAGATCACATTGAACAGGTAGTCTTTCATAACCCTGACACTGAAGATCTTCATCTTATGATAGACCACTTTTCTGGAAAAATTAGATGCTTCTTGCTTGATAACCAAGATCTTGAACAACAAATCACCATTATTAAAGCTGAAAATGGTTTTCTTAAAGATAAACTAAGGGAGGCTGAAACTGCTGTTGAACTTGTTGAAGAAAACAAGCAGTTAAAAGCTCAACTTAGAAGCTGTGAAAGTGATCATTCTGTTGTTGCATATGTGAACTGTTTTAAAGAAAATGAAGAGTTGCTTAAAAAGGTCAAAAACCTTGAAGATGACTTAGCCAAGTTCACTCAAAGTTCTGAAAATTTAAATCAAATCTTGGCTAGTCAAAAACCTCTCTATGATAAAGTTGGCTTGGGGTTTCACAAGAGTTTCAAATCTGTTGAAAAACCTTATTTTGAAAACATGGCTTCATCTTCTAATGATACAAGATTTCAAAACTCAACAATCTTTAGCAAAACAGCAACTCCAAGATTTTGTAGACTATGCAACCGAAATGGCCACTTTCCCATTCAATGTTTCTTTGGTGAAAGAATGATTGGTGACAAAGTTTACAAAGTTGTTTTTTAATACAATGGTTTGGGATATAGGAGATGGTTTAACGTGAAAGGATCCAAGAAGGTTTGGATACCTAAGGTCACTTGAGCTCATTTTGTAGGTATGCCTAGCATCCAAGCGGAAGGACAATATGTGGTACATGGACAGCGGATGTTCTAGGCATATGACCAGAAAGGCAACCTTCTTCATAAAGCTTGATGAATATGATGGAGGGTTTGTCACTTTCGGTGATGATGGTAAAGAAAAAATAGTGGCCATTGAAAAAGTTGGTAAAAGCTTCTCATCTTTTATAAATGATGTTCTTCTTGTTGATGGTTTGAAACATAATTTACTAAGTGTTAGTCAATTGTGTGATCTAGGATATGAAGTTATTTTTAGAAAGTTTGTGTGCTTAGTTGTTTGTAAAAAATTTGGAGATATTTTGTTTGAGGCTAAAAAGTGCAATAATGTGTATGGATTGACTCTTGAGAATTTGAAAGATCAAAAAGTGACATGTTTTACCTCTTTTGAATCTGAAAAATGGCTATGGTATAAGAAATTGGATCATGCTAGCATGTACCAAATTTCTAAACTAGTTAAGAAAAACTTGGTTAGAGGAATTCCAAATATTAAATTTGATAAGGATATTACTTGTGATGCTTGTCAATTAGGCAAACAAGTAAAATCCTCTTTTAAACCAAAAGATGGAATTTCGACTAAGAGGCCATTAGAGATGCTACACATTGATCTTTTTGGTCTAACAAGAACTCAAAGTTTAAGAGGTAAACACTATGGTTTGGTGGTGGTGGATGATTACTCTAGATTCGGTTGGCTACTTTTTCTTGCTCATAAAAATGATGCTTTCCATGCTTTCTCAACCCTTTGCAAAAGAATTCAAAATAAAAAAGATTTAAAAATTGCTCATTTGAGAAGTGATCACGGAAAAGAATTTGAAAACCAAGATTTTGAAAAATTCTGTGATGATTTTGGAATTGCTCATAACTTTTCATGCCCTAGAACCCCCCAACAAAATGGGGTAGTTGAAAGAAGGAATAGAAGCCTTCAAGAGATGACTAGGGCTATGTTATGTGAAAATGAGGTTCCAAAATTTCTATGGGCTGAAGCTGTAAATACAGCTTGTTACATTTTGAATAGGACCATCATTAGAAAAGGGTTAAAGAAAACTCTTTATGAGCTATGGAAAGGAACCCCTCCTAATCTTAAATATTTCCATGTTTTTTGGATGCAAATGCTTTGTACTTAATAACAAAGAAAACCTTGGTAAATTTGATCCAAAATCCTATGAGGGGATGTTTGTTGGATACTCCACCACTAGTAAGGCTTATAGAATTTACCTCAAAGAATATAGAACCATAGAGGAATCCATACACGTTTCTTTTTGTGATACTAACTCAATTCCCAGTACTATGATAGAAGATGATACAGATTGCGAAGATGCTGTCAACAAAGAAGCCAGTGAAGAAAATCCCAAGTCTGCCCAAAATGAAGAATCTGTCCGTCCAATTTTGTCTCATCAAAATGGAAGAGACATTTCTGTTTTGTCTTCTGAGCCAGCAAGAGAATTTGAAACAGAACAACCCACTGAAGCTCATCAAAGCTCAACATCACTCCGGAAACCAAGAGAATGGAAGTCCATGAGGGGCTATCATCATGACTTTATCATTAGTGATCCCTCACGAGGTGTAACAACAAGATCCTCAACCAAAAAGCAAACCGAACCAAGCAATTTTGCTCTCTTGTCACAAATGGAGCCTAATAATGTGAAGCAAACTCTTGAAGATCCCTCTTGGGTCAAAGCCATGCAAGAGGAGTTAACTCAATTTGACAAAAATAAGGTTTGGACACTAGTACCTCATCCGAATGGTAAGAAGGTAACGGGTACTAAGTGGGTTTTCAAAAATAAACTAGATGAGGATGGAAAAGTTGTTTGTAACAAGGCTAGATTAGTGGCCCAAGGTTACGACCAAGAAGAGGGTATAAATTTTGATTAGTCTTTTGTTCCGGTAGCAAGAATGGAAGCAAGTAGGTTGCTTCTTGCATATGCTGCCCATAAAGGTTTTAAAATGTTCCAAATGGATGTCAAATGTGCTTTCCTTAATGGCTTTATTGATAGAGAAGTGTATGTGGCACAACCCCCCGATTTTGAAAATAAAGAATTTCCAAATCATGTTTTCAAACTTTCAAATGTCCTTTATGGTCTTAGGCAAGATCCAAGAGCTTGGTATGAAAGGCTTAGTGCCTTCTTGTTGGAAAATCACTTTCAAGGGGGTACCACCGATACTACTTTATTTATTAAAGCATCTAATGATGATATTCTTCTAGTTCAAGTTTATGTGGATGACATTGTATTTGGGTCGGCCAATGAATCCTTATGTGAAGAGTTTGGTAAACTCATGACTAGTGAGTTTGAAATGAGTTTAATGGGAGAGCTAACATTCTTTCTTGGCCTCCAAATCAAACAAACTCCTAGTGGTACTTTTATTCACCAAGAAAAGTATGCTAAAGAATTAATAAAAAATTTTGGCCTAGAAAATTCCAAACCAATGGGAACACCAACGCATCCAAACACTAAATTTGAAAAAGATGATGATGGCAAAAATGTGGATGAAACACGGTATAGAGGAATGATAGGTTCACTCGTGTATCTTACCTCCTCTAGATCGGATATTGTTCAAAGTGTGGGAGTATGTTCAAGATTTCAATCTCACCCAAAAGAATCCCATCTTTCGGCCGATAAACGCATCATTAGATATATTAAGGGAACTAGCGATTATGGCTTATGGTATCCAAAATCTGATAATTTTTGTGCAGTAGGCTTTTGTGATGCAGATTATGCGGGAGATAAGGTGGATAGAAAGAGCACATCGGGCATGTGTTACTTCCTTGGAAGCTCACTTAACATGTGGTCAAGCAAAAAAAAGCCACAGTAGCTCTATCCACAGCCGAAGCTGAATACATCTCTGCATCTGCATGTTGTTTACAATTAATTTGGTTGAAAACTCAATTGGAGGATTATAAATTAAAAATCAATAGTATACCGTTGTTCTGTGACAATATGAGTGCTATAAACATTTCAAAAAATCATGTTCTGCACTCAAGAACCAAGCACATTGAAATTAAATATCATTTTATTAGAGAATATGTGCAAAAGGGTACTATTGATATTCAATTTGTAAAACCCGAAGAACAACTTGCAGACATTTTTACTAAGCCCTTGTGTGAAGACAGATTCTGCTTTCTAAGAAATAGTTTGGGAATGATAGAATTAAATTCTGTTGATAACTTGTGAATTTTTTTTATTCTGTTTGGTTTTGTCTCGTAGGGAAGCAGGAGACAAAATTCAGGCGATGATAAACTGGCCATGATACAGGGGGAGACTGAACTGAAGTTAATTATCCTGGGCCCCACCAAATCTCTTTGACCTTACTCTGACCCATTTTTTGAGTTCCTAATTTTTTTATCATACATTTGGAAAGTTGTCTTATCAAATCTTGTAGGAAGGGGTTGTTGTCAAATCAAATCTTTATCCTTTCCTCATCTCTTGATTCTAGGAGCTAAACTTTCAGTTTTTAATTTTAAAATTCTTCTTTGGTTAATAACCGCGCCTCTTAATGGGTAATAACTACCTCAATTCTCTCTCCACTCAGCATTTAATGCTTCCCTAACCTCCCTCCTCTCACCACTCTCTTCGGCTCTTTTCATCTTCCCACTCACTTCTCCATTTCTCATATCATGAAAAAGAAAGTTGCTCCAAGAAAAAGTGACCGAATCCTTCTCACCAAAATATCTCCATTTTCTTCTACCCCTCAAACTCATACTCACATCCATATTCACTCAACATCCTCCTCATCTCCACCCTCTCAATCCACCGAAACCATGCGAAGAAAGGTCATAGCCCAGAAAAAATCATCACGCAAGAAGAAGGAACTGCGGTTGAAGAAGAAGATGAGTCTCACACATCTCTACCTCATTCTCCACCGAAGAAAGCAACTTCTAGCCGTAGCTCTTAGAAGACAAAAGGTTACGTGTTATGTAACACAAAGGAACCCCCTAATCTGGAATCTCTGGATTTCAAGAATAAATACAACAAAGGTCATTCTCATTTTTGACCCAGGAAGATTCAACTCTTGTACAGCTTATGAGTTTCACAAAGATGTGTTGAAGAAACGTCACTTATGTGCTTCCCACATAGTGAATCTGGATTCTCTTGCTACTAAAGGAATCAACTTCCTCACTCTTTTTGAGAATATGAAGTGGACTCCCCTGTTCAATATCTAGAAACCTGTATACCCAGCCTTGGTTCGAGAGTTTTATGCAAATATGAGGCTGATTGATGGAGCAATTCATTCCTATGTGAAGCGGGTTTACATGAATCTGAACAGAGAAACATTAAGCGCTGCCCTGGGTTATGTTGATGAAGGGCCAACAGCTTATATGTCAGAAAAATGGGACTCACAAGTGGGGGTCACTCTCCAAATTACTTTGAATCAAACCTGCGAGAACTTTTCTGCTTTGCATGGCACTGTTTTAACTCATAAAGCTCTCAATCCAGAAAGAGTATTGTTGCACAGAATCATCACTCACATTCTAACTCCATAGAGTGGCTCATACAATAGAGTAACCATTTCTGATACCTTGGTACTTTTTGCTGTTATTACTTTATCTCCTATTTTCTTTGCATATCTCATGATAAGGCATATGTGAGAATGTGTTAGAAGCACCAAAAAGGCTAACTTTCCCTATGGTATATTTCTTACCTGCATCTTCGAATATTTCAATGTTGATCTACTTAATGAAGAAGTAGAGAATAAAGTTTCATCAATTAAGGAAGGATGAGTTGCAGGTACTATGAAAGGCACCAAAGGAAAACGGTCATTGCCCTCTGATAGTGATCTTGAGAGCCGCCCAACCGAGCCGTCCAAGATGGTAGAATGATTAAGGAGGTCCTCACTGAGTTTTCAAACATGTCCAAACTGATGGTGCAATCTTACAAGGCCGCTCGTAAGCAAGCATACGAAAATGAAAAAGCTTGGACAAAGTGCCAAGAAAGAGTGGGTCTGATGCTTCAGAACTTCGAAAAAGAGATGGGGGCTACCGATAAGGATGATGAATCTGGATCTGAATACAATCTTTCTGATGATTGACTCATTTGTCTCTTATTAAACTCTGGTTCTGTTTAGTTTATTTTGGTATTTTGTTGGCTGTTTGGATACTTTAGACCTCTGTTATTTTGTTAAACTCTTGGATATTTTGGCTTTGGTTATATTTGTATGTGTTCCATTGTCACTCTTTTGCAGGTTCCCCTTTGATGACAAAAGGGGGAGAAAAGCTGGAAAAATTGAAAAGTTAAAAGTAACAGGGGGCTGAAATCTTTTGTGATTTATGATCACTCCTGTGCACAAACTCCTTGTTCCAATGAATCTTTTCTGTTTTGTTGAAATGGTTGCTGAATTTGAAATTTAGTCATTTTTATAATCCCTTTATGCTCTGATATGTGAATGAATGCTGGATATTTTCTTGCTTGTGCTCTGATATGATTATGTTGGGTTATAAATTTTTCCTTGCTATAAACTTATAATTATTTTGATCTGATATGATGGCTGGAAAATATTATTTATTTAATCAAATGTTTTGGCAGCAGATTTTTTTTGGAAATTATCAAATATTTTTCTTTATTCTTATGTACTCAATACTCAAAATATTTTTTGTTGTGATTAAGTAGAAAGTTATTTATATGATAACAAATGAGCTTTGTTTATCACTTTATCTCTGCTCATAAATCAAGCCATTCAACATTTCAAAATTTCTTATGTTGAATACATAGTTGCCTTAAACTTGATTTTAAAAGTTACAGGTAAAGTTTCCTTTGGTAAAATGGCATATATTAAGGGGGAGTCATGTAACAATTGGAAAGAGAAAAGAATCCTAATCTTCAAAGGGAATACTCTAATCTTTGGTTTCTTTCCATTTCAATTTTTAATATTGTTTGTCATCAAGGGGGAGATTGATGAGTTTGGAAAATTCCAAATTAAAATTAATGATGATCAAACATTATTAATAGAATTAATTATAAAATTATTAATTTGAGATTTGCTAATTAATAATTTTGATTACCTGCATATTTGATATTGGGCCGAAAAGAAAAGAAATATACAGCAAGCCCATTAAATATTTTTCAGCATTGATACAAAATTATTTTGATTCTTGTGGCTGAAACAATGTTTTGTTAATTGGGCCAGATCTTATTTTTTAAACAAGCCCAAATAAAATTCTTTGCTAGACCAACAAGAGTGTGGTATGAATTGAAATTAAAAGGGAAAGGGAGAATTGCTTGATGAGTTCGGTTACCCACTCACATGGGTTATGGAATTCAAATTTTTTATTAACTTGGTATTAATGCAAGCATTGGAACCATGAGAGAGAAACAGCAATTGATTTGATTGCTATCATTAGTGCACCACGCCACTCAAAGCAAGAGGGAAGTAAAGTTAATTCATTTTAATTCATTTGTTCAAATCCATTGAATGCTTTTCTTTCTTCTCTCTCTTCTCTCTCAAACCTTCGCTCACTTCTCTGTCAGAAAGGAAAATGAAGAAACACGCTATCAGAGAAAGAAGTGATGAAGCTAGGCACAAGCAAAGAGCCATTGTGATGATGGCATCAAGAAAAAGAAAACAAAAAGTATATTGTGGTTGAGATCTTCATCAAAAAAGGGTAATATGTGGTGAAGTAATCTTAACCTCTCCATACCAAAAATGGAAAGAGATCCATTTGGTCAGAGGAAGAAGATCCTTGGAGGCATGGCTCGTCTCTGCTTTGTAGTCATCCATCACAGAAGGTAGTTAGAGAGGCTACGTGAAGGAGGAAGCAAAAGTGGAGCAGGAAGAGCTATCATGCATCAAGAACGCATCAAGGGCTAGGAATCCTTCTTGGAGTGCAAGTCAAGATAGATGGCTCGAATTGATGAAGTTTAGTGTAAAGGGAAGACACAGAGGTAATTGCATGTTGGGTTTTACATTCGGTTATCTCTCCCCTCTCTCTGGCCAAACCGGTTTCTGCATGAAGAAGAAGAAGTTTAGCTTGGTTCAACAGTTTCAATTGTGGAGGCTTCCCCTTCTATAAATAAGGGAGAACAGCCAGGGCTTGAAGCAAGAAAAAGAGTGAAAGCACAGTGTTCCTATAGCTACCCCAACTAACAGAAGTTCTTCACCTTCAATGTTCTTCATTTTGTATTTTTCTATTTAATTTTGTCTGTCTTGAGTCTTGTGAAAAAAGGCAAACAGTGAGGTTTGTAAGAAAAGACCATAGAGCAAAAAAAGACGGAGTGCACAAAATTAAAAGAAAAAGCCATAGATTTCCTTAGAGGTCCTTTGTACATCTGTGTTGTGTTTCATGATTCTGTGAGAATCCTCTTGCAAGTTGGGTTAGCACTTTACAGTTGAAAGCTTGGTGGGTTACCAAGTCAAGTTCAGGATTGGGGCTAGATTCTAGACTTGTCCCGAATAGGAAGGGTAGTTCATAGGGAGAATTGGTGTATGTAATCATGATGATTATAGTGAAATTCCATCATTGTTGTGATGGAGACTAAATATAAGCTGCATTACACTTAGCAGCTGAACCAGGATACATACTCCATTTCTGATTCTGCTGCTCATGAGACAAAACTGTAAAATATCTCTTAGCAGGTTACGAGACAAAAAGAAAAAATCTCTTAACTAGGCACGAGACAAAAACAAGAAATATCTCCTCAAGTGCTCTAAAAGGATAGCAAGTCTTTTAAGCGAAAAAGGGGCTAAGATTCAATCCATCTTCTCTTAGCCACTAATAAACCATCATTCCTCTTTCACCAACGCAGGTTCCATGCTTTCTCCTGCCCGTGTCCTTTCATTTATTTATTTTAACTAATTTTTAATTCTGCTTTTAGTGTTTAGATTAGGCTTAGATTAATGGATTGATACTTTTTGGATTCCAAAATGTTTGATGGCTGATTTTTCTGGATTGATTACTGCTTAAATTGAGTTTAAAATTCCTGTTTACATATTGTGCACACCATATACTCGATGAAATGCTTGAGTGAAACTTTTTGTTTAATTCTTATGTTTGGCCAGCATTTGTCTTAAATTTTGTTAACTTTAGGCATTATAATTCAGAATTGTGTAATGTTATGCTATTTTTAATGATGTTTGGATTGAGTTTTGACATGAAACTTGATTATTAGTTTTGTTTAAACACCAAATTAGTTTAAAATTCGGTCATTTGATTAGTGTAATTTAAGAAGTGCATATCATGTTTAGTTAAGTGAATTGAATGAAACTACCTATTCGTGTATGTTTTAAACATTCCACATGGTTGCCATTAGATTATTTTAAATTCACATCCTTATGCTTTCATGCCATGCATGCACAAACAAATTTGGTCACAATTCACTCCACAGATGAAAATATATGCTCTAAGTGGAGATGCTGTTCATTTTGGATGCTCACTAAATGTGTTTTTTGTTTTTGCATTCTTTTTTATTTTTTCATGCTATATAATATTACTAGAAAAAATATGTACAATTGTACATAACATACAATATAGTACTCAAAGGCCCAAAAATTTTAATTAGTAAGTCCACAATACATACAACACTGATTACTACTATAAACAAAATAAAATTAATTAATAAACAAATAAAAAGAAGAAGAAATAAGAGAGGATTGGCAAGAAAGGAATTGAAGAAACGAAAATGGAGAATGGGAGTGTATCATTCACATCTAAGGAAAAATGATGAGCTTTTTGACTTTTCAAAGCATAGAAATGGACTTGGTTTTAGGTTGTGTAGATGCGATTCAGTTGTGGTAGATCCATGCATGCTCTATATAAATACTTAATATAAGTCTAACTAATTAGGTGAGATTTTTTATGAGTACACTTTTCATTATTATTATTTCTTGTAAGTTATGTATAGTAATAAATTTTTAATGATATTTTTGAAAATAGTATTAATAAAATCTTTTTAGTTGAAACTTGTTTAATAGTACGGTATCTAATTAGTTTGTGTATGTTTGATTGTAGGTCATAAAATGTACGGACATTACTGGAAGTGATGACACGGATCTTATTGACGAGGTTTGGTCTTTAGTATATTGCTGTTTTTTCGTGAACCGCATATTTGAATCGACCATTAATCCTCATGTTCATCGAATGATGTCTGTTTTGAACTGATTCACAGTTACCGGATCACATTTGCCTTGCCGAAGACGAAATACCAAGAGTTGGGATACGGTTTGAGCATTTGAAGCTGGCTTAGGATTTTTATGCAACATATGCAAAGAAAGTAGGTTTTGATTCAATAGTGTAGCGAATGGTTATTTCTATTGGTATATTTCTATTGGTACCCAGATGGTTATTTTGTAATAGCCTTGGTGTGGTGTGTATAATTAGTTACAATTATGTTAAACTGGATATTCGATTTAATAGGATAGCGGATGTTTATTTCTATTATTACCCAGATGGTTATTTTGAATAGTTTGGGTGTAGTGTGTGTGATTCATTAAAAGTATTATAAACTGGATGTTCGATTTAATAGAAAAGCGAATGGTTATTTCTTTTGTTACCCAGATGGTTATTTCGAATAATCTGGGTGTAGTGTGTGTGATCAGTTGCAAGTATTTTAATATGGATGTTTGATTCAATAGGATAACGGATGGTTATTCGTAATAGTCTTGGTGTAGAGTATGTGGTCAGTTACAAGTAATAAAGGCTGGATGTTCGATTCTATAGGCTAACAAATGGTTATCTTTATTGTAACCCAAATGGTTATTTAGAAGAGTCTTTGTGTATTGTGTAAATAGTAACAAATAATAGAGGCTGGATGTTCGATTCCATATGATAGCGGATGGTTATTTTTATTGGTACCCAAATGGTTATTCTTAACTAATAACTTTTAAGCTTCGCTAATATCTTGAAATAGGATCAAAATAGTTAGAGAACTAAAAAAGTTATTCACCATGAAAATTTATCCTTTTTGTTGTAACAAAATTTCACTACGAAAATACGTAAACAATGTGAAAAAGGTATTTTTGGTCTTAAGACTAAGGTCCAATTTGTGTTGACAACTTAAATAAGCTCTTTTGGAAAAAGAGCTTAGAGTAGAAGCATTTTTATTAATAGCAACTTATAAATAAGTTATTTTGTGTTGATTTTTAGTTATAAAAGTACTTATTTAAAGTTGTAGTATTTGGATAAATAACTGAAAAAATACAATTTTTTTTTTACACAAGAGAATGGATATTAAAATTCTAATTCACAATAATCTTGATGGCAATACAAAAAAAATTATTGTATAGTTAGTATTTGTTGTTTTATTGTGCATGATATGGTAGGTGAAAATAAAAAATGAATATGAAATGTGTGTTGATGTATATTTTGTTGCTGTTTGTTAGTTTTTTTATTGTGACTTTTCATAATTTAAAAGTTAAAAAAAAGTAGTTTCTGCTACTTCCCAAACGGACTCTAGGTACATCTATTGCTTTTTCCGATTCCAGTTCTTCCTCGCAGGTTCATCAATAGTCCGCTCGCATTATTTAAAAAATTTCACACGCATAAAAAGTATTATTTATATATAACTATGTATTATTCTTAAAATTTTAACAGGAGTCTTTACAACATCCATGATCGAAAATAATAAAGTCATAAATATGTAGGCATCAAACATTATGCAACTATAGTATTTACAACCAATTTAACTCATATCTAGTTAAGCCACCACTAAAAGCCATATCTTTTTTGCATCCATCATTTCTTACAAAATTAAACATCCATAATTCATATAAATTAAAAGTCAATCACATGAACTAGAAACAGATAAAGAAAAGAATTCTAAAATATCAAGCCCAAACTCCATCAAATTTTATACAGTTTGCTTTAATCCAAGCATCCATGAACCATGTGATATTACTATCTTTGCTGTAATTTTAAAAAAATATGAAAATCAACAGCAGAACACCCACAGTCGTGCGCAGTATGAGTACACAGACAGATAATAAAAAATCAAGTAAAACAAGGTCCTTGGAAGCATAGCAGTCAAAATTGAACTTCTGATTACGAAAGTCACCATAACAAGTCATAATATAATCAGCTTGATAGGCTCCAAAGATTAGTAATAATAGAAATTGCTTCCTAAATGCTATAGATCATATCACACCGCTCAACTTTAAACATTCATCTAGTATAATTTTACCGCTGCAAGTATTAAAAAAATCAAACGGACCAATTAACTTGTAAATTTAAGGCAACGCACTATTTATTTTGATTTGGTGTTTCAAAAGAACTATTCATACTGACTTACTCACTGTTTTTAAAGTTTAAAGTTAGTTTATTTAGAATGTTCCCAAATATTAATTGCGATGGTAGTCAAATATGCTGATCAACATGTAAATAGAGTCTTTACATGGTCAAACTCAATGCCAAAACTAACTTCATTTAGATCCTATCCAATCAAATGCATCAAATGCAAGTAGACATGTGAGAAAAAATTAAAATACACTTTCAGCTAAGACTAGAAAAATGTAAATTGATTCCAAATTATACTTACAATTTTTTCTTTAAATAAACAAACAGGATACCAATTCAAACCTATCTCTTAAAAATCAAATATGCATAATCAGAGAATTGAATAGTTATTCAAATGTGACACCCTTTTAGGTTAGGTATTGGAAGGAAAAAAAAAGTTAACATTTTCAACCAAATTTCAAACAACTGTGCAACAAATTTAACCATCCATTCATGTATAGAAATGACCATCCAACTTAGAGTGATTAAACAACTCACAAAGTAACAAATTTTAAGCACGTGCTTCACACCAATTGCTGACTTACTAATACCCGGAGACAAAACAAACCCAAATACAGTCAACCATTAAAAAACAATATGCAAAAAACCGGATCCTCAACAACACATACGAGTCATTATTCTTTTCAGTTTCCTTATGTTAACAAACACTTGAAGAAGTCAAATAGGCCTAACAATTCCCACAAGTAGCAAAACCCTTCTATGCAACCATAACATAAAAATTACTATGAAAATCTAAACCTTGAAGAAACGGCTATCGGGGGACTGACCTTCAATAGGAGCAGGCAAATACACACCACGGTTGCTCTGGTTTTGTCCGAGGAAGACTCCAAGCGGTGCGGACATGCAGGGACTTCACCCTCGGGAGATGGCCGTTAAAAGATAACGCGGGTGGTGGCTGGGCGACTTCCACGCAACGGCAACGTGGGGTCCGCCTGTTGCTGCTCGTCTTCACAACGGAGGCGCGCCGGGGGATGGTTGGTTCGGCGAGGGGCAGGATGGATGACGGGATGCAACAAAAAAGAAGCGCCGGATGTAGGAAGGCCCTCCTTTGTCAATGCCGTTTCAATTGGGGGTAGGGGAAGGTTACTACTTCTTGAATGCCGTTTGAATAGTGGGGAAGGGGGAAAAGTTTTCACTACTAGGTCAAAAAAGAGGGAGTAGGTGGGATGATTATGATGTTAGTAATTAAAATGATTAAAATTAGGATTTTGGGGAGGTGGTGTATACGGGTATACTGTGTTAGTAATCTAATTGGGCTAACTTTAAGGACCCATTGTTCATATTGTTCAACAAAATCATTGTATACTTAGCATTCCCCATAAATATATAAGAGATTTAGATATTTTTGTGTCGTTTATAAAAAGTTGATATATCTTTTAAATTTAAAATATATTTAAATGTATTTTTGTCTTTCTATATTTATTTAAAGGTTGCGGATTCGAGTTTCTCTATTTTTAGTAAAAAAAATTATTGGCCAATTAATAATTTTTTAAGATGTTGAGATTCGAATCTCCCTATTGGTAAAAAAAAAATCAAAATTTTAAATTAAAAAATTTTTAAAATTTTGTGTCATTCATTAAAATTTTTTGTTATTTATAACTAAATAATATATTTTTATTATTGTTAAAGTAATTGTATGACATTGAAAATAATAATGAAATAAAAAAAAATAAAAAAACGAAGAAAAAAGATTAACCGAATAAAAAAAAATAAGGAGAAAAAAAGAGAAAAAAGACATAATGTTAATGATAATGAAAAAAAAAGGATGCTCCCGTAAAGATGTAGAAAATGTCTTTTTTTAAAGATATTTTTTAATAATTAAAATTTAATATATATAATCACTTAAATTGTGTTATTTTTTTTTAAAATTAGGTCAGACAAATTAATTTGATCGAAAAATAGTGAATCAAATTTTGAATCGGTCTAAATTAATATTATTTTTTATAAAAAATGACTACAATACCCCTATTATATAAAATGACTAAAATACTCTTATTATATACATTAATTTTGAGAATCTTAAATTTTAGCTTTTTTCTTCTCTGTCATTATAAGATTAAAATTTAAAATTTTTAAAATTAATATATATATATAGGGATATTTTAGTTGTGTTTTATAATAAGAAAATTGTAGTATTTTTTATGAAAAATATTAATTTTTACGAGTTCAAAATTTAATTTATTAATTTTTTTGTTAAACTGATTTGTCCGGTCTAATTTTAATAAAAATAATACAATTTAATTAATTATATGTGTTAAATTTTAATTTTTAAAAAATATCTCTAAAAAAATTTTTTTAATATTTTTATCTGAGTGACTCCAAAAAAATACGTATCCAAATTTAATTTGATTAAATTAATTGTCTAATATTTATACTTTAAAAAATCTTTTAATATTCGCTCATGTAGATGGGATACATGTTGCGTCCTTATTGCAAGATTTTTTTTCCCTGAATCTTTATACTAAATTTCATTTCTTTCCATGAATCTTTATACTAAATTTCATATTAAGTTATTAACTTACTTTTATCTTTTTTTATTATGTGAAGATTTGGGTATTATTTTTTTTAGTTACAATATTTTTTCTACTACTCGTATATTACTAACTAATTCTACGAATATTAATTATATTAAAATTTATAATAAATATTTTAGTTTGTTTTTTATGATCTTTAAATCGAAAAAGTCTTCTTTTAGTATCATCAAAGAGAAAGTTCGAAAAAGAATCTAAGAGTGGAAGCGCAATCTTCTATCGTCGGATGGTAAATAGGTATTGCTGAAAACAGTGAAAGAAGCTATTCTTATTTATATATTATCTTGTTTCAAGTTGCCTGATGTTTTAATTTCGGAAATTCATTCTTTACTTTCTTAGTTCTAGTGGAGACAAAAAGATTCTAAAAGGTGAATGACTTTGATTAGTTGGGACAATATGACTCGCCCACAAAAAGAATGAGGCTTTGGATTTAAAGATCTCAGAATTCAGAATCTAGCGCTTTTAGGCAAATAGTTTTGGCGGCTTGTAACACAGCCTACTTCTCTATTATCTAAAATCCTAAGAGGTAAATAATTTGGTGATGGTAATGCTATAACTGCAAAAATTGGAATCTTGCCTTCTTGGAGATAGAGGAGCATGCTAGAAGTCTGAAAGATTGTCGAAAAATATCTTAACTAGATTATGGGTACTAGAGAGAATATTCGAACCTTTGAGGATCCTTGGCTGCCTCCTTCGTATCCTTTAATGATTTCTGACATACCAAACAAACATGCTATTTCTGAGTTAGTTCTAATAGTTAAAGACTTAATTATTGAAAACAGAAATTGGAACAGAATCTCATTTAAGAATTATTTTTTTAAGACGTTGCAGACAGAATTTTGTCAGTCAAAATTTAGCAGAGTAGGGATAAATTGCAATGGAATTTGAACAAATCCAAGCAATATAATACAGCTTTAGGTTATAAAATTGGCTATTTATTTCACCATCCGTCTCTAAAACTTTGTCCTAATTATATGCAGCAGAAAAGATCGTGGATTGATCTATAGAAGTTGAACTTGCCTTACAAAATTAAGCTATTTATCTGAGAAGCTCTCCATGGTCGGCTTCCGGTACTTGCTCAAATTCACCGCCACATCTCATCTATATCGCCAATATGCCCCTGCTGTCAGGAAGTAACAGAAACAATTACTCATTGTTTGATCGATTACTCTAGAATTGAAGAAGTATGATCTCAGAGTTATCTTCGTAATGTCAGAGCCCTAACGATTTTTGAACATAGTGGGCTGCATCAATAGAGATACTTAACCCGTTGAAGAATGATGACCGTAATCCTCAATTGCTAGCCATCATTTGCTGGAACTGCTGGAAAGCTCGCAACCAGTTAATTTTTAAAGGTTCTACTTCAATGCCGTCTACCATTCTAACAAGCTCTGTTTAATTGCTTCGTGAAATCCAAAGAACTCGCAGTTTAGATCGTCATTTTCATGAAATAAACTCTTAGTTTTATTCAATTTGACTTATTATTCTTTCTTTTTTAAAGATTTTTCTTCGTTTTTTAACTATGTATCGTTGAATGAATATCTTTAGTGTATTGTTTTGAGAAATTCTCACCTTTTATTATATTGTTCTGTTTTTGAACATTTTTATATTTTATTTTTCAATGATTAATAAAATATAATGTACTACTTTTAGAGAAAAAAATTTAAATACAATTAATTTTACCTGAGTTTTACATTTTTATAATTAGCAATTGTAGTACACAAGTAAATAATTTATTAAAAGATGACATTTTTGACAATAGATTTGCGAAATAACGACATATTGGTAAATTAACAACACCCCCCCCCCCCCCCCGGGTCAAAGAATAATGCTGAATTATTATATATAAATTGGAAAATTGAAGGAGCAATGGAAAAGAGCAAGGTTCTGGTGGTGGGTGGGAGCGGCTACATAGGGAGGAGGGTAGTGAAGGCAAGCCTGGCAGAGGGGCATGAGACGTACGTGCTTCAGAGGACGGAGATAGGCCTCGACATTGACAAGCTGCAGATGCTCCTCTCCTTCAAGAAGCAGGGCGCCCATCTCGTCGAGGCCTCCTTCTCCGACCACCGAAGCCTCGTTGACGCCGTCAAGCTTGCAGATGTCGTCATCTGCGCCATGTCAGGTGTCCATTTCCGCTCTCACAACTTGCTCCTGCAGCTCAAACTTGTTGACGCCATCAAGGATGCTGGCAACGTTAAGGTACGAGTCAATTTTATACCAACTTAACACGTGTGTACTAGTTGGTTTTCATTTCTTTCATTTGATTTTCTTATTATAACTACTTACTACTCTACGATCTGCATCATTATTTGACATGAGTAATGAACATAATTATTTTAAATGAGTTTTAAATGTGTTAAGAAGTTATTTAGTAAACAATATTATAATTTTAGATGTGTTTAATAATTATTTGTATTAAAAAAATATAAACACAAATTTATAGGGATGAACACGGGTCGAATCAGATATATATGGCTAAAATTTTGATTCTGATTCGGACTAAAATAATTAGATCGGATCGGATCTAATATCTGCAGTTTTTAAACTTGTATCCGATCCGATCCGCACATTTGTGAATCGGATCGGATATATCTGTAAAATACAAAAATATTTTTAAAAGTTTATTTTTATTAAAAAAATATCAATAAAATTTATTTTTCTATTCTTTTAAATATATTTATTCTTAAAATAATATTAAACATACTTTTCTTAAATAATAAATTAAAATAATACAACATATATGATAATTATTGGTTGAAATAAAACATAAAAAGAATATTTACTTATTTATTTTTTTATTTTTATGGATACGCGGATATGCGGATATCTATACAAAATTCCTAATCCGATCCTATTAATGTGCGGATCAGATCGGATCCGATAGCATGCGGATTGGATCCATATCCACAATTTTCGGATCGGATTCAGATAAAAATCGCAGATATGCGGATCGGATCCGATCCATGAACATCCCTATAAATTTAAGCAATTTTTAAATGTGTATCAAAAATATTTTGTATGTTATCTTATTATTTTAAATGTGTTAAAAAATTATTTATATTAAAAAAAAGATAAACATAAATTTAAACGAATGTTGGATATATATCAAAAATATTTTATATGTTATCTTATTATTTTAAATGTGTTATATATATAAAGTAACAAAAAATACCAACAAATTAATCACACAAGACAAAGTAAAGTTCAAATACAATATAACTTTTTATGACAAATGGTTAATAAAATTATTAAAAGAGATTTATCAATTAATGCTTTGATACACGTTTTTTGGAAACAAAAGAAATTGAAGTAAACTTGTTGAAGTTATTTTTTTTAGTTCACGTTATGTTGTTATTATGTAAAATTAGAAAATATTTTTCATAGATATACAGACAATGAATTATACGTTTTAGGAATTAATATGGTGGATTAAATTTTCATGGATATACAGAAAGAATTGAGAGAAGAGAAAATAGCTAAATTTGTGCATAAAAAAAGTATAAATAAGATTGAAATTAAACTGAACTCTTAAATATTAATTATCGAGAAATCAATTTAAATCACATTGCGTCCTCGCATAAAATGTATTTAGTTACTTTAGGACATATAGAAAATTTGTAGAGTGGCACTTTTTTTTTCTTTTTAGTACAACTAGTTATATTACCATGATTTTTGTGAAAAAACAATATATTGGAGTTAGTTACAAGTTTTAAGTGTTAAGTGTGAATAATTATAAATTTTAAATTAAATAAAAATAATAATGGCTTCTTACAAATAAGGAACATGATTAATTAAAAAAATAAAATAATAAAATATTAAATTTAAAAGTTGAGTAAAAGATGAAATTTAAAATATGAGTAGTAATTTTGATATAATTTATTCAAATTAAGAGAGGGAAGAGGGGTGAGTGTTGTGCTCAATAATTATAGCTTATAGTTTTAGGGATGTTCTTATAAAGACTTTTAAAACGTCTTTTCGTAAAAATGCTTATCTTTAGCATTATTATTGGACATATTAATGAATCGGTTATTTTAAATTTTTTAATAAATTAGAATAAAATTAATTTTTTTATGACAATAACAATAAATCTATTTTTTTTAGAGATTTAATTGTATTTTTAAATTTTTAGGAATTTAAATATCCACAAAACAAAAAATCAGAGATATATTTGTCTTTTTATCAAAAAATTTAAAAATATTCAGTTTAAATTGTATAATTCGATCGAATCAAATCGGATCTAATAATTATAATGCAAACAATTGGGTTTATTATTATTGTTATAATAAATCGATTTTATTCTGATTTATTAAAAAATAAATTATTAATCAATTTAATAAAAATGTCTAATAACATTATTTGGTATATAATGAGTAAGCACGCAACCCATATACTTCAGCTTAATAGGCATATAAGTCGCTTTTTCTAATTTTTTAAATTTATGGTTTTGAACAATGATTTTTGTAAACGTAAACAATGAACTTTAAAATTAACCTAATAAAATAAAAACACACTACACTCTTATAAAAATCACAAAAATTATATACGTAACTGCAATCTGCATTATTCATTAAATTTATTGTGTCTCTATATTTTTTTTTAATATATTTAGGTAGCATAAGAAAAGAATGAGAATCAACATGATAAAAAGGGAAAAAAATCATTCCACGTATGACGTATGTACCTGTTTCGCTTAATTTTGGTTTATATTTTATAGAAGGGTTGATTAAATTTGTATTTAAGATCTCAATTTAAATAGCAGATATAATTTTAAATACTACACCAAATAAAACTTAAAAAATGTCATTAAAATATTTTTAAATAAAAATGTAAATTAAATGAACAAAGCTGGATAAAAGAATATTAAGCAAAGAAAAAAACTGAAAAAACAAGACAATTAAAAGTAAACAATAAAAAAAAATACTTATAAAAAAATAGAAAAATAATAAAATAAATTGGCTTTAAACGTTTACATGCACTTGCATTTCTTGTGACCGGAAATTTGCAGGGTTTTACTCTAATATGAGGTTTTGAAAAAATCTCGTCTTTTTGAAATTCTAACTCTTGTTTATAGAAAAAGATTCTATTCTATGCTGCATGGTTACTAGTCTTCTACCCACCTTCTGGTTTTCTCACTCAGTCCTAGATGTAATCTATGTAGACTGCATAAATCGCAATAGAGTATAACAGATACGTGTATATTTCAGTAGATCAAAACTACTTTAGGGTGTCGTTGTTTACAAATAAAAAAAAAACAACATAAATTGCTAGAGAATTTAACCGTTTACGCACATAAAAAAGGAAATATAAAACTTAAACTGATTTTAGAGTTCACTAAAATTTGAATTTTTGATCTTTTGGATCTAGTGCTCTAATACAATGTCATGATACTACTCATTCCAAAAGTTTTAGCTGATAGAAAAAGGTAACACTAATGGTTATATCTCTACTACTTTATAAACCTCCATTGTACACATTGTATAAATATTCTATTGACTCCTCATACTTTCCCATAATCATTTTGTAAAGAGTAATTTTTCAAATCAGTCTCTAAGAATTTTAAAATTGAACATTTTAGTTCCTAAGAAAAATTAATACGCAGATCAATCCTCAAAATTTTACTGGCAGACAAATCGTCCCCAATTCATTTTCCGACAGAGTAATTACCAGGTCAGTTCTCAAGAATTTTAAAAATGGATATTTTAGTCTAAAAAAAATTAATGTACAAATTAATCCCAATGTTCCTTTCCATTAGACATAACAGTCTTCCATCCAAAAATAAAATAAAATAAAATAATTTTTGTTAATTACATAATAATATTGTACTATAATTTTTTATATTTTTTGGGAAAAAAACAATGATAAATTTATTCATATATATATATATATATATATATATATATATATATATATATATATATATATATATTGTTCCTACCCTGGCCCAATAATAAAGGCCCAGGTCCAAATAAAAGGTCTAGTCCAGAGGATTGAGCCTTACTAAACACCAACCTTCGCACTTAGAAGTCGGTGTCAAACCCGACTTACTCCCAAGAAGTCGGGACGGAGAATAGTTGGCAGATAAGTATTCATTCAAATGAGTAACTGCCCCTAAAATCTCTCTAACTACTTTAATCGAGCCATATCTTAACCTCCCAAAGATAATGGGACGGTTAACACCCTGAAAATATGGCACTACTCTAACGGTGGTTATTGGCTCACCACTACAAATACACTGACACCCCTCAGGTATCTCTAAGCCCAATACTCTCTAGACCTGCTCACACCCTTGCTAACTTAGGCATCGGAGTGTCTTTGCAGGTACCACCCCCCATTCACTTACGAACACAAGTCGGAAGGAGGCTCCAACGTGCAAACTAGCTCGGAAGCCACCATCCGCGGACGATTGGGCCAACCAAAGCCATCCACCTTATTAATCTCTGGTTACCCACCGTAACATTGGCGCCGTTGCCGGGGACCTGAGAAATCATCCATCAATGGCAGATAGATCCCACGAAGAAGGCCATGTGGAGACAGATTCTGAACAAGAGAATCTGGACACAGGCAACAACGATGTGGACCTCACCCTCCAGCGAGGATTCGATAATCAACACAGGGAAGGCACTTCCGGAATAAAGAATCCGAAGGTAAACTCCTCAGAAGGGCGCGAATCAGAAAAAGAAGGACCACCCCATGTAACTGAACTCATGGGATTAGTCCACAGCCGCCTGGAACAATTAGAGCAGGAGCGAGAACGAGAAAAGGAAACTGAAAAGAGTCTAAAAGAGGAGATGGAACGACGAAAAGAGTTAGAAAGAAAGCTCTTACAATTGGAATCCTCTCTCAAAAGTCGCAACTCCCGCGACGAACAAGAAGAACCACCCTTAGGTGGGGAGGATCCCTTCAGCGAGGACATCATGAGGGTTAAAGTTCCGAGAAACTTCAAAAGCCCTGACATGGACCTCTATGACGGGACCACGGATCCAAAGCATCACCTAAGCAACTTCAAAAGTCAGATGTACCTAGCTGACGCTTCCGACGCTACACGATGCAAAGCCTTCCCGACCACTCTATCGAAAGCAGCGATGAAGTGGTTCGATAGCCTCCCCCCGAGGTCGGTTACTAGTTTTGAAGACCTCTCAAGGAAGTTTCTGATGAGGTTCTCAATCCAGAAAGAAAAAGTGAAACATGCACCGAGCCTCCTGGGAATAAAACAGGAGATCGGAGAATCTTTGCGAGCCTATATGGAAAGATTTAACAAAGCATGTTTGGAGATTCAAGACCTGCCCACAGAGGCAGTCATAATGGGACTAGTCAATGGCCTCAGAGAAGGTCCCTTCTCGCAGTCCATATCTAAAAGACATCCCGTTTCTCTAAGTGATGTACAGGAAAGAACTGAAAAGTACATCAATATGGAGGAAAACGCCAAACTAAGAGACCTGAGTTGGCGACCTCGGCCCCCTCCCTCAATAAAAGAGAGGGAAAGGGAAACCAAGAAAAAGGAAGAACTCGGTCTCGAAAGGCCAAGAAAATATCACTCTTATACTCCTCTGAAAGTTTCTATAGTGGACGTATATAGAGAGATTTGTAACACTGAGAGATTGCCACCCACTAGACCCATTAAAAATAAAAAAGGGGGAAGCCGCAAAGATTACTGTGAGTACCATAAGATATATGGTCACTCCACAAACGACTGTTACGACCTTAAAAATGTGATAGAAAAGTTGGCTAGAGAAGGTCGGCTTGATAGATATCTCATAGAAAGGTCGGACGGTCACGGAAAGAGAAAGCGAGACGACATGGATAGAAGAGACCCACCACCGCAGACTCCAAAGAGGCATATCCACATGATCTCAGGAGGGTTTGCAGGCGGGGGACTTACCAAATCCTCTCACAAAAGACATCTCAAAAGAGTCTACCAGGTCGGGGAGGAGACACCCGACCTTCCCACCATTTCATTCACGAAAGAAGATGGGTAAGGAATAATCCCTGGACATGATGATCCAGTAGTGATAACCATGATTCTAGCAAATGCCTATCTCCACAGAACCCTAGTAGACCAAGGAAGCTCGGCGGACATCCTTTTTAAGCCTGCTTTCGACAAACTAGGGTTAGATGAGAAAGAATTAAGAGCCTACCCCGACACCCTATACGGATTAGGGGACACGCCAATAAAACCACTAGGATTTTTGCCCCTTCACACTACTTTTGGAAAAGGAAAAAAATCGAAGACTCTGAGTATAGACTTCATAGTCATTGATGTGGGGTCAGCATATAATGCTTTAATCGGCAGAGCTACCCTCAATCGACTCGGAGCAGTGGTATCTACTCCCCACCTCTGCATGAAATTCCCGACCTCAGCGGGAATAGCAACGGTAAGGGGAGATCAAAAGTTGGCAAGGAAGTGCTACAATGAAAGCCTAAACCTAAGAGGAAAGGGCAGAGAAGTTAACACAATAGAGCTCGGTGGCGCAAGGGCCAAAGAAGAGCTGCGACCACAACCGGGAGGAAAAACCGAGGAGATACAGGTTGGTAAAGAGGAAGGGAAGAACACTCACATAGGAGCCAACCTAGGGGAAACTCTAAAACAAGGGTTGACTAGGCTCCTAAGAGATAATTCCGACCTCTTCGCCTGGAAGGCCTCTGACATGCCTGGGATTGACCCCGAGCTCATGTCCCACAAGCTCTCGGTTTATCCAGGATCCCGACCAGTACAACAAAGGAGACGCAAGCTCGGCCCAGAACGAGCCCTAATAGTAGAAGAACAAGTACAGGCACTCCTGGAAGCTGGCTTCATCAGAGAAGTCAAGTACCCAACATGGCTAGCCAATGTAGTGCTAGTCAAAAAACAGAATGGCAAATGGAGAATGTGTGTCGACTACACCGACTTAAATAAGGCATGTCCTAAGGACCCTTATCCCTTGCCAAGTATTGATACCCTAGTAGACTCTAGTTCGGGGTACCAATACTTATCATTTATGGACGCCTACTCGGGATATAATCAAATCCCGATGTATGAGCCAGACCAAGAGAAAACATCATTCATCACACCCAGAGCTAATTTCTGCTACGTGGTCATGCCATTCGGATTAAAAAATGCGGGGGCCACATATCAAAGGTTGATGAATAAAGTGTTTTCCTCTCACCTGGGGAGTCTAATGGAAGTATACGTCGACGACATGCTGGTAAAAACAAAGAAAGAAGACGACCTCTTGACAGACCTCTCGCAAGTCTTCGACACCATAAGGCTGCACGGGATGAGACTAAATCCCGCAAAGTGCGCCTTCGCAGTGGAAGCAGGGAAATTTCTAGGATTTATGCTAACACAAAGAGGGATCGAAGCCAATCCCGACAAGTGTAGAGCCATCCTAGAAATGAAAAGTCCGACTTGTTTGAGAGAAGTCCAGTAGCTAAATGGCCGACTTGCAGCCCTCTCCAGATTTTTGTCAGGATCGGCACTGAAATCCCTTCCACTATTTTCCTTATTAAGAAAGGGATGCCAGTTCGAATGGACTCCTGAATGCGAGGAGGCATTCCAGGAGTTCAAAAAGTTTTTAAGCCAACCTCCTATTCTAACCCGACCCGCACCTGGGAAAGACCTCGTCCTGTACTTATCCGTAGCAAACAAGGCTGTCTCGTCAGCCCTGATAAAAGAAGACGAGGTCGGGCAACATCCAGTCTACTTCAGCAGTAAAGTTCTACAAGGCCCTGAACTAAGGTACCACAAACTGGAAAAGTTTGCCTACTCCTTAGTAATAGCCTCACGAAGGCTACGACCCTACTTTCAGGCCCACACAATAAGAGTCCGTACGAACCAACCCATGAAGCAAATCCTCCAAAAGACGGATGTTGCAGGGAGAATGGTCCAATGGGCAATAGAGCTTTCCGAGTTCGACTTAAGATATGAAACTCGGACAGCGATCAAAGCTCAATGCCTCGCCGACTTCGTTGCAGAATACGCAGGGGATCAAGAGGAAAAACCAACTACATGGGAACTCTATGTAGATGGATCCTCCAACAAAACGGGAAGTGGCGCAGGCATAATATTGGTAGATGAAAGAGGAACCCAGATAGAGGTTTCTCTAAAATTTGAATTCCCAGCCTCAAATAATCAGGCAGAATATGAAGCCTTGATTGCCGGACTAAAACTAGCAGAAGAAGTCGGTGCTACAAAGGTGAGGATATACAGCGACTCACAAGTGGTGACCTCCCAGATAAGTGGAGAATATCAGGCAAAAGACCCAAATATGAAGAGGTACTTGGAAAAAACTTTGGAGTACCTTGGGCGTTTTGAGGAAACCGAGGTCAAACACATAACTCGGGACCTAAACAGCAGAGCAGACGCCCTATCCAAGTTAGCAAGTGCCAAACCAGGAGGGAACAATAGAAGCCTGATCCAAGAAACCCTCTAGGAACCCTCAGTAATAAAAGATAAACAAGAAGTACTTGAGGTAGTCGGTTTAAACCTCGGATGGATGAACCCCTTAGTCGAATACATGAAATTCGACATCCTCCCTAAAGAGGAGAAAGAAGCTAAAAAGATCCGAAGGGAAGCACAACACTACACCTTGGTGAGAAACACCCTCTACAGAAGGGGGATATCAACACCATTGTTAAAGTGTGTACCGATCTCTAGAACCACCGAGGTGTTGGAGGAAGTACATAGTGGGATCTGCGGAAACCATCTCGGAGCAAGGTCACTAGCCAGGAAAGTAATCCGAGCTGGATTCTACTGGCCGACCTTGCAGAAAGATGCCACAGAATTTGTGAAAAAGTGTCAACCATGTCAGATGCATGCAAATTTCCACGTAGCTCCACCAGAAGAGCTCATCAGCATCACTTCTCCATGGCCTTTTGCAAAATGGGGAATGGATTTGTTAGGTCCTTTTCCCCAAGCGCCAGGACAAGTCAAATACCTGATCGTGGGGATAGATTACTTCACAAAGTGGATAGAAGCAGAACCATTGGCCACCATCACCGCTCAAAGAAGTCGCAAGTTCCTCTACAAAAATATCTTCACAAGATATGGGATACCTTATTCCATTACTACAGACAATGGAACCCAATTCACCGACGCCACCTTCAGAAGCTTAGTAGCCAGTATGAAAATCAAACATCAATTCACCTCGGTGGAGCACCCACAAGCCAATGGGCAAGCCGAGGCAGCCAACAAAGTCATACTGGCAGGGCTAAAAAGGAGATTGCAAGAAGCAAAAGGAGCTTGGGCTGAAGAGCTTCCTCAAGTGCTATGGGCCTACAGGACAACCCCCCAATCCGCCACGGGAGAGACACCTTTCCGACTAGTTTATGGCGTAGAAGCCATGATACCAATAGAAATCAATGAGCAAAGCCCAAGAGTAACTCTCCATGACGAGGTCAGAAACATACAGGGGCACAAAGAGGAGCTCGACCTGCTCCCCGAAGTCCGAGAAGATGCCCATATAAGAGAAGCAGCGTTAAAACAAAGGATGACTACAAGGTACAACAAAAAAGTCATTCGAAGAACATTTGCTCCAGATGATTTGGTCTTAATCAGAAACGACATTGGAGTCAACAAATCAGGAGAAGGAAAGCTCGCCGCAAATTGGAAGGGACCATACAAAGTCAATGAAGTTTTAGGGAAAGGTTATTACAAAGTAACCGACCTGAACGGCACTGAGTTACCAAGGTCGTGGCATGCTTGTAATATGAAAAGGTACTACAGTTAAAAGCGAACTCTAC
This sequence comes from Arachis stenosperma, assembly GCF_014773155.1. Taxonomy (NCBI): domain Eukaryota; kingdom Viridiplantae; phylum Streptophyta; class Magnoliopsida; order Fabales; family Fabaceae; genus Arachis; species Arachis stenosperma. Next base: position 14,218,972 of record NC_080377.1, read on the forward strand.
TCCCTGATGTACTCTTTTCCCAACTTCATGATTTTTTCCCAAAATTAAAGGGTTTTTTCTGGAGAAGGGTTTTTAACGAGGCATTATAGTAGAGGCTAAGGGAAATAGATTATCAAAACCCTTAGTAGCAAAAAGGTACCTCCCCGATTAATAAAGATCTTTTTCATCTACGATATCTCTTATAAAATCCTTTTCATTTAATATTTTTTAAATCTTTCTACGAAACGCACTGACTTAAGCTCGACAAAACGTGAAAATCTCATGAACCGACCTAAATGGTCGTCAGGATAAAACGACGAGGTACAAGTCGGTGTAAAGAGGTTATAAGAAGTCGATCGTAAAAACTCGGGAACCAATCCGACTCATAAGTCGAAACGAGATCCCGGGTAGAAAAGCTCGGGAATACTTCGATCCATAAATTGGAGTGAAGGACCGAGTAGAAGAAAAACGCATCGCAAAAATAACCTAAGTCATAAGAACTCACTAAAACCAAGTTGAGTATGAGGGATAGCGAAAAGAGATAGGAAAACCTAGGAAGAAGTTTAAAGGCTGTCCCAAAAGTCCTTAAACAAAAAAGCTCAGAAAAACAAACAAGCCAAAAAGAAAGGTTTTCAAGAAAAGGTCAAGGGGAATTCAGAAAATCAAAAAGACATACACGCATAAGGTAACTTAAACCCTTATCCAAAAAAGGGTATTTATTTTGTTAAGTTAAAATCCCTTATTTAAAAGGGCACGCATAAAATATTTTTGTTTACGGCCTCAAAGGGCCAAAGAAAATTGTTCAAACTAGAAATAAATAAAGAGTTTAAAAAACGGGGGCCCACAGGCCGGACCCCAAATAGCCACAAGTCATTTTTTAGGAAGATCACCACCACCAGAATCAGGAGGAGCGCCACCAGAGGTATCCATGGGAGATGAAGAGATAGGAGGAACTACTGAAGAACTCGGAGCGTCTTTGGAATGAGGAGGGGACTCAATAATCCTCTGCCCCCGAGTCTTCAATTCTGACTCGGAAACAATTACGGGGGCAGGAGGATCCACGATGGCACCATCAATAACGACTTTGTCAGGATGTAAAGGAGAAAGATTCAAGTCGGGAGCAATCACCCTGACTTGCTCCAAGAAAATCCTCCAAGACTCCTCGGCGCCATCAGCAATTGAGTCCTCCAACTCATCATATGCCTTCCGAGAATTCAGCAGATCATTCTTCACAGACACAAGATCCTTGAATAAGCTTTGATAGCTGGCCTGCGCCGTTTTCCTCAACTCCATCTTCATGTTATACTGGGCCTGCAAAGCCTTCCCTTTCTCCCGGAAGGTATCTCTCTCCTCCCTCAACTTGGCAATCTCCTTCTTCAACTCTCCCTCATGCTCCTGATAAGAGCGAAGCCTTCCCTCTAGCTCCTCGACCTTCGAGGTCGTCCCTAAACAGCTGAGGGGAGCCTTCTCAAAGATATCCAAGAGCTTGCCACAAACCCCCGCCGCCTTGAGACTCTCCTCGACCATAGTGGTAAGGTGGCTCCGAACAGACATATCATCCATGCCTATACGAACATGGGGATAGATATTCTTTCGGACAAACTCAATAACATCCGCCTTGACCTCACCAGAAGCACCAGACTCTAAAGTCTTACGCTTCTTTGGATCAGGGGAAGGTCGGACGGCGGGGAGCGACTGAGGGGGAGCTGAAGAAGAAATTACAATAGGCTTGGAAAGAGTCCCAACGTTCCGAGGAGGGGGAGGAGGAGAGATAACCCTGGCACCACCAGCCCGAGCGCGAGACTTGGCCTTGGCCTCCTGGACTCTTTGGAAAGATTCTTGAGCATTTGTCTTAGCCATTTCTGAAAGATAAAAACAATAGCTAAAGAATCAAACAAGTCGGAATGATCAGTTGATAAGTCGAAAATTTAAAACAAGAAAAAGCTACCTAGCTGCGCCTGGACAAAGGTCGGAGACCCTTGGAGAAACTTCTTAGTATCCAAATATGGGGTCCTCCCCCACACTTCTCGGAGGAACCCCACAATGGCAGCCTCTACTTCATCCAGGTCATCCAGACCATATTTCTCACAAGGGGAGGCCTCCAGCCAATATAAGGGAAAGCGAGGAGAAGAGTTATCATCCAGAAAAAAGGGGTGGTGACCCTCTACAGCTTGCACTTTGAAAAAATAATTTTTGAAGTCATGGAAGGATTCGTCAAAAATGGTGAAAATCCTCCGACCTTGTATGGCTCGGAAGGACACCCATTGCTGTTTGTTGTTTAGCCCACTAAAGGGCTTAGTCATGTGGAAAAGAAAAAAGAAAATCCTCAAAGAAGTCGGGAAGTCCAAAGCTTGACTAATAAATTGATAAATTTTCAGAAAACCCCAAGAGTTGGGGTGAAGTTGAGTAGGGGCAACTCGACAGTGGTGCAAAACAGACATTTCAAAATCCGAAAAAGGAAGAAAGACACCCAGACGGGTGATCATACATTCATACATAAAGAAAAAATGAGAAGACGCCTCATTGGCCCTCCCAAAGCAAACCCGGTCTTCTGGACCCGGGACTACCAACTCATACTTCGGCTCGTCATCCTCAGAAACACAAATCCTGTGGTGAGTACGAAGATGAGTAATAAACTCCGCATCAACCAAAGGTTCCTCTCCTAGGACTGTGACATCAACCCATTGAGAAAGAGCCTCTACAGAAGACATTTTCTAAAGATACGACGAAAACCTACAAAGGAAAAAGGAAAAAGAATAAAAAACGAGAGTCCCTAAGGGGATACGAAAGCCTACAACGTCACTTCTCCCTCTCCAAAGAAAATAAAAGCATGCAATCACAAAGCGTGTCATAAAAGTAAAATGCTAACCTTTATCCGAAACCGAAGGTTGAAAGAAGCAGAAGTCTCCGAATGCAAGAATGAAGCACGAACAAAGCAAGAAGAAATTAGAAGAAATTTGAAAAAAAATTGCAGAAACGAAAAAATGAAAGAGAGGGAAAGTATTTATATACATACTAAGGGGCATAATGGTAAAAACGGGGCAGTCATTAATGAGAATGCACCGTTACCAAAGTCTACGCACATCCCTAACGGACACGACGCTTGATTAGACGTAACCATCAGAACCGAAGAGGCACGGAAAGTCACGTCGGTTTCAGAAAATCACGTCGGTCCTCCAACAAGTCGACTACGATCCCGAGTAAAATACTCGAACCCAAGTCCTATAAAGATCTTGGGCTCAAGTAGGGGCACTGTTCCTACCCTGGCCCAATAATAAAGGCCCAGGTCCAAATAAAAGGCCTAGTCCAGAGGATTGAGCCTTACTAAACACCAACCTTCGCACTTAGAAGTCGGTGTCAAACCCGACTTACTCCCAAGAAGTCGGGACGGAGAATAGTTGGCAGATAAGTATTCATTCAAATGAGTAACTGCCCCTAAAATCTCTCTAACTACTTTAATCGAGCCATATCTTAACCTCCCTAAGATAATGGGACGGTTAACACCCTGAAAATATGGCACTACTCCAACGGTGGTTATTGGCTCACCACTACAAATACACTGACACCCCTCAGGTATCTCTAAGCCCAATACTCTCTAGACCTGCTCACACCCTTGCTAACTTAGGCATCGGAGTGTCTTTGCAGGTACCACCCCCCATTCACTTACGAACACAAGTCGGAAGGAGGCTCCAACGTGCAAACTAGCTCGGAAGCCACCATCCGCGGACGATTGGGCCAACCAAAGCCATCCACCTTATTAATCTCCGGTTACCCACCGTAACATATATATATATATATATATATATATATATATATATATATATATTCACTTAATAATAATAATAATAATAATAATTATTATTATTATTATTTTTGTTAGAGATTATTTTACAAGAAATTTAAAGTTAAAATTATTTGATATTTTTATATTTAATATAATAAAAAATTATCCTATTTTAAAATATATGTTTGTATTAAAAGAAACATGTATTTAGTATAAATCTAAATTAAAATATTTTTATATTATACATATTTTTTAGTACAAACATATTTTTTTAAATAGGATTTCTTTTGATTATATTAAATACAAAAATATCAAATAGTTTTAATTTTGAATTATTGTAGAATAATCTCTAATAATTTTATTGATTATTATTATTATTATTATTATTATTATTATTATTATTGAGTGACTATATATATATAATGAATAAATCCAAAAAATACAAAAAAAATTATAGTACAATATTATTGTGCAATTAATAATAATAATTCTTATTATTTTATTTTATTTTATTTTTGGACGGAGGACCATTATGCCTAACGGAGAGAAACGTTGGGGATTGATTTGTACATTAATTTTTTTTGGGACTAAAATGTCCATTTTTAAAATTCTTGGGGACTGATTTGGATAATCACTCTGCCGAAAAATAAACGGGTGGCTGATTTGTCTGCCAGAGTAAAATTTTAGAAATTGATCTATGTATTAATTTTTCTTGGGGACTAAAATGTCCAATTTTAAAATCTTTGGAAACGATTTGGATAATTACTCTTTTGTAAATGTTGCAAATGCATAATTTTGAGTTCTACTTTGTTTGAATATGTAAATTACCCATTGTAAAATAAGCTACGAATTAGTCTACTATTTAAAGTGCTTGTTTGCATAGTTGTCAGAACCGAACCGGTGATCGAACCGGTCAGGCCACTGGGTCACTGGGTCACTGGTTGAACCGGTGGGTTACTGGTTGAACCGGTTAACCCGGTCCCACATAAGTAAAATGTATAAAATAGCTAAAAACTTAAAAATTAAAAGTTAAAAAACATATCTCCAATAATATTTTAATAAACATTAAATCTCAAATCCTAAAAATAAGTAGTAATACGAGAATAAACATAAAACATTTGGTGTTGGTGTTTCTCATGGTGTATTTGATGAAGCCATCCTAAATTCATAATCAACCAGGGTCCAGGACTAAATGACTAACAATACACAACAACAATCCACTAACTACTAAGAAATAACAGCAACTAACAATTCACAATCAACAAACTGAACTACTGAAGTACTGAACAGAAATAAAACAGAAATCAAACATACCAAACAACAATTCTCATCTGCCCACATACCAAAATCAAACAGAAATCAAACAATATTCAAACATTCAAACATATGTGAACCACCAATTAAAAAATTAACTTCAAAGTTCAAACATATATGTAAACTATCAAACATGTTCTCATAATCTCATCTGCCCGCATACCATAATCATTAATCAATTAACTTCAAAAAATTAAAAAATTAAAAATACTAACCTGCACGGCTGCACGGCTGGACCTGGAGCGAGGAGCGACGAGCGTCGAGCATAGAAGAGGGAGACTTGGAGCGAGGAGCGACGAGGAGGCGACTTCAATGTTCAATCTTTGATGGACGGGGTGAGTGGCGCACTGCTCTGGATGCGGTGGTGAGGTGAGTGCCGCGTGGTTGAAGGCTTGAAGCTGACGGGCCGACGGGGTGACGAAGTGGCTGAAAGCCTGAAGCTGAAGCAGAGTAGGCGAGTAGCAGGGGATTCCGGGATGGAGTCATGGCGCCATGGTGATGGTGATGGACTGATGGTGGTGGTCTTTCTCCTCAAACCGTTTGGGTATGGCCGTATGGGAGGGAACTTGCGAAGGGAAAGTGGGAAACAGAACAGGGGAAGGGGATGGACTGATGGAGGCTAGGGTTACATCATGAAACGCAGCAGCTCTGCGATTTTTTTTTTTTTTTTTAAAGAAACGACGTCGTTTTCCATCGCATAAAAAAAAAATTTAATTCCGAACCGGTCCGGGTTAAACAAAACCCGCCGGTTCGCCGGTTCTAATAAAACCCGGCCGGTTCAATACGGGTCTTGCCGGTTCAACTCCTTCTTCGGTTCGTTGACTCACCCAGACCGGTTATAGCACCGGTTCGCCGGTTTTTCGGTCCGACCGGTCGGGTCGGTCCAGTTCTGACAACACTGCTTGTTTGCACTATTATCTTGGAAAAAATCTTTTTTTTACGTATTTGATAAATTTTTAGTAAAAAAAATAAAAGCACTAATAAAATTAAAAATATATATATTTTTTAAAAAACTGTAATTCATATTTTTTAAAAAAATTATTTTTTTAAAAATAATATTTTTCATATAATAAATAAACTAAAAAAAAAAAAGGCTGCATTTCGAGGGCACAAAAGCCCGGATTTTTGTAGAAGCATTAAAAGTCTAATTCATCGACTTTTCGTCTAAGGAATTTTCCACGTTGATAATAATATATTTCGAATAAAATTTAACTTGTATTGTTTTATAAATTTTCCTGTAGCGTTTTCTGCCTTCGGAATTCGGCACGGACCCAGCACGAATGAAAAATGCAATGGAACCAGGAAGAGTCTCTTTTGACGAAAAAATGACAGTGAGAAAAGCAATAGAGGAGGCCAACATCCCTTTTACTTACATCTCTGCCAACTGTTTTGCGGGATATTTTGCTGGTAATCTCTCTCAGATGGGAACTCTTTTACCTCCAAAAGACAAGGTCCTTATCTATGGAGATGGCAATGTTAAAGGTAATCACTAACCACGACAGAAAAGAATAACGACAAATACTCATCTATTTAATACTTGGTTCTATGTATGTTTGCAGTTGTTTATATGGATGAAGATGATATTGCGACATACACAATAAAGACAATTGATGATCCTCGAACATTGAATAAGACGGTGTACCTAAGGCCGCCAGAAAACATTCTCACCCAGAGAGAGCTCATTGAGATGTGGGAGAAACTCATACAAAGGAAACTAAACAAGTCTTTCTTATCCAAGCAAGAACTTCTTTCTTCTATGGAAGGTCAAATATATTAAAAAATCTCTTAATACCTTTTGATACTAGAGGAAGGTGCATGACTCTTTGATCTTGACAAGAGTTGGTCACTATAGGCTATAATAGTATAACACAACTCTTTCAAGAAATAACCTAGCTCACCTAGTTGATTGGCTAAAATTGCAGGTTTGGATTATGCAAGCCAAGTGGGAGTGAGCCATTACTACCACATATACTATGAAGGGTGTTTGACAAACTTTGAAATAGGAGATGAGGGAGTAGAAACCTCAGAGCTTTATCCAGAGGTGACATACACACGCATGAATGAATACCTAAAATTATACCTATAATAATAATTAAGACCTCAAACATGGTATTCTTATTCCACGAGCAATAGTATGCAAAAAGTCCAATGAGGACCGCCTGTTGTATTGTAGGTGATTTTCATTTGTCTCAATTGAATAATGAGACATAAGTAGTGGTTACCAATAGAGATGGAACTAAAGCATCTTATGGTTTATTTTATGCAAAGAATACTACTTATCTAACTTTTGCTTTTACCTAAATATTCAAATATAAGATACAATATATATTTGTCTATCAAAACTCGTAAATCACAACATACACACAAAATAGACTAGACTATAGTAGACAACCTTTGAAGGCTTTTCTGAGGGCAGTTTCATCCAAGTTTCTTCCGATGAATACAAGCTTGTTAAGCCTCTTCTCATTTGGTTCCCATGTTTGTCCCGGGCAGCCATCCAACATGGAATGCACCCCCTGAAACACATATCGCTGATCAGAACCATCCACTGATAACACACCCTTCATTCTGTAAAGGTCCTCTCCTTTTTCTTCAATCAATCTCTCTAGCCAATCATCCACCTACGTCAACAAAGCATAAACTTGAAGCATTAACCGTCAAATCTACACAAAGCAATTCAGTGACTTTTGAGAACAAACACACAGTTCATGAAGAGTTTAAAACAATTTATTGACTCACCTCATCAAGATCAAGAGTTCCCTCAGCAACAATACTAACGCTAGAGACAGAAGAATCATGCACATGATCATCATGATGATGCCCTTTGTGATCTGTGGATAAATTTTAGAACCACGAAACAATGCAGAACCACAAGAGTAATGAGGGGGGAGGGGGGACTTTGGAAATACTTGCATCAATTAAGTCAGGGACGCTTTGTTATTACTTCAAAATGGTAGAGTTTTTCAGACAAAAAAGAAATGTAAATATTTTAAGAATATAACGTTATGGAATAATGCAATTGCAACATTTGTCTACAACATAAAAAAAGGTAATGCCTCTGTTTTCCATTAGAAAATAATTGACCTTGTATTGCAGCAGACTCTGATAACCTCGTTTAAAAATGATAATAAAGGGTTTAGAAAGAGTACCATGTCCAGAATCATTTTGATGGCATGCGGAAGAGGAACATTCTCCATGCACCTCAGAATCAATTCTGAAATATCAAGGCATTTTGATTGAAAAACAGATAAGGTTGCAGCTAATATGCATCTATAGATATTCATTATAACCATACTAATAGCCACATTATTTTGTAGGAAAAAGGGGAACAAGAAATGTATTAAGTACTAAAACAGGATCATAAAAGGGTAGATTTAAGTACCAATATTTCAAAGATACAAAATAACATGATACTTATTACCTCTCAAGATCATATCCTCCAACACCTAGAACAAAGTCCACATCCACAACTCCAAATGTAGCTTGCTTAATTTGTGCCATCCCATTGATGTGCTGGCAACAATTCACAAAAAGATATATATATTTCCACGAGTATTACTTTTCTCATTGACCCAAGAACTTCTGTAAAAAAAATCTACAGAAGCTTATAAACGAAAACAAAATTATTGGACAATAGTCTGATCTAATCATAGAAATTAAATGGAATCCCTTTATCATTAAAGCATTCATCGTATCATGATAACAGCATGAAATCTCAATCATCTAGCACCAAATGTTAATTTGTTTTCGCCTTAGAGCAAGATTCAAAAGTCAACACAGAACTACAGCTCTGTTCTACCCATATTCAACAAACCAAAAGGACAGGTGCAAACAGTATGATAAATGAGACATTCTATCCTCCTCCATGGAGTAAAAATCCTTATTCCATATCATTTCATGACCACTCACTTATCTCTCTATCTTTTTGTATTATATTTTCTCTCTCTTCTCTTAAATATTTGTGGTAATACATCAATGTTGACAAATCCAATCAACTATGAATCCATATCCATTCAGAAAAAGAAATTTTATTTAAAATAACAGAACACAGGGTCATCATCAGCATGGTATGCCTTAATAGGAAATTGTAGTAAAACTGACGTACATGTTCATTTCGTGGACTAAGATTGATATTTGACTACATCATTCTCTTTCTCCCTAGATTTCAATTACCATCCTAGTTCAATTAAGAAATAAAATATCTAGAGGATCCATACATAAAAAAACATACCTTTATTTTCTTGGTCAGTATCTCTAACTCGGTTTCAGTAACCAAATCTATCTGCAAAAGCAATTAAATTTTATAAATAATCTCAATTCTCAATCCGGAAATAGAGCCACAACTATGTCATACTAAACAAAAGAAAAACTAGATGAATGCAGATAAATAGGATCGCAGAATCTTAAGACAATAACCTTGTTCAAAATAATACGATCGGCATATGCAACTTGCTCTACTGCCTCATTAACCACAAATCTTGGTTTCACTTCATTTAAGTGTCGCATAGCATGCTTGCAATCAACCAAAGTCACACATCCATCCAATTTCACATGCTGAGAAACCAGTTCATCCATGCAGAATGTTTCAATAACTGGAGCTGGCTTTGCAAGACCTGAGAAGGGTTTAAACTTGAAACAATATGCTCCATTCAACCTTTTCATACACCAAATAGATGCAGTTAAAAGAAACTGGGAAAAGATGTGGACTATAGAAGACTCATTGTGCTTCTCCAAACGTTCTCCATTTTGCAGAATCTCATTTACTGATTTTCTTTTACTTATTTTCTCCAACTATATCCTAGAAGTCACGAACAAAGAAAATTTGGTCTTTCTTGAATTATCTTTCTAGTAACTTAACGCATGGTGAATTTAGCTTTCACCTTGCAAGTAAATAGCGAGCCTCTAATGCCTCAATCCCCAGTGCTGCATAAGTCGTTCAAAAATCATGAACAATTTACATACCTGTGGTTTCAATTACGATATGATCAAAATTGTGTCGCTTTTTGGTGACCAACTCCAAGAGCATTTTAACCAGATCTCCTCGCACGGTGCAGCAGAGGCAGCCATTGTTAACCATGATAATGTCTTCGTTTGAGGAAGAATGACTAGCAACCAAGGATCCGTCAATATCCACCTCACCAAACTGCATTTTCAAGATAGTTTTCACAAATTAACAGCATAATCGATGATACATACAAGGGCAGCTTCTGTAAAGCTCATAGCGATAAATTATAAATATCCAAGCAATTACTTGATTAGAAAACGATAAATATGTGGGAGGTGGATACCTCATTTTCAACGATGGCAATGCGCTTGCCATGTTGAGATGTGAGAATATGATTGAGAAGAGTAGTCTGCAAGCATTCCACATTCCACAAGTTATATATAATTTAAGTAGAAATTATTCATGCACAAAGCAGGTGCTGTCTCAAAGTGAAGAAATGAGAGAGGTAACAGAGAATTCCGATTAGAAATTGTTTATTACGGTATTATATTGTACGAAGAGGGGGAAAAAGGAAGAGGGTTACCTTTCCAGAGCCAAGAAAACCAGTAATGACAGTAGCAGGAACGCGATGGTCAGGGGAGAGCGCAGAAGAAGACGAAGAGGAAGAAAAGGAGGTCAGTCCAGTCCTCCTCCTACTCGCCAGATGAGAATTAGAATTAGAACGGAGAAGCTGAAAAAGGGTGTTAGCAGATGATGTTAATACACTCTTCGCCCTCATCATGATCATGTATGTAACTGCCTTTCCTCGCCCTCGCTCACCTTCTTTAACCCCTAACACTTACCAAGGGTTTTAGTCTTATTTATCACTCCAAGTCCACCAACCGCACTTTCTTATTTATTTTTTATTTTTCAGGTTAAATTATTCTGTCAATGTCTCTAAATTTTTCAAATTTATAATAAAATTTGAATTAAAAAAAAAAAAAACTAGAAGAGAGAGTGCATACGCAGTGGCTGAGCTTAGTTCAGACAAAGGGTAGTCATGACCCCCCAAATTTTTATTAAAAAAATTAGTAATACTTTTTCAAAAAGTAAAAAATAGTTCAGTTGGCTCAAATATTTTATTATGACTTAAAATATCAAAGTTTAATCTTCATCTCTTATTTTTATTGTACAATAATTTTTAATTTTAAACATTTAAAACATATTGAATTTGGACTGAATTGAGTGTATTCGCATTTTGTAGCTTTCTATTCAATAAGCAACACTCCCTTTACTTTTGAGTTCAAATATAAAAAATTAGGTATTTTTTATTTATGTAATTTAATATTATTTTATATTTTACCGTTTATTTAATTTAATTTTTTATATAATAAAAAATATTAGAATATTCAATAAATATTGATATTATTGTATGTGTATAAATTGATAAAAGAAATTCAATAAATATTATAAATTTTAATATTTGTCCTTCTAATTTCTTTTTTACATATTTTACTGGATATATATTCAAATTTTTATATAAAATAGTCATAAAAAATCAAAGAGTTGATGATGCATTTTTTAAGAGGAAGGCTAATATTCAAGAAGGAAAACATATAACTTTTACAAATCAACACTTGTAGATAGTTCTTCTATTTTAATGAATCACGAAAAAAGTAAGATACAACCTTCAAAAGTTTAAAGAGTTACATCTGATGAGTTTGACTTTAATTCTTTAGAACGATACCCTGAAAAATGGTTTCAAATTTGGTAATATTACCCAACTCAGAGAGATGAAGTTAGACGAGCTTATCTTAAATGAGATTCATATCAAAAGCATATTGACAATTATCTTCTATTTGGCCACCCAAAATTTCGTTTCAAGCTTCGCCACTGTGCATACGTGCAGGTTCAATACGGCACTAGAGTGTCAACTCATTATTCCGTTTACTGACTTGTTGTTAAAAATGGGTTAATAGAGTATCTCTCCTAACTTAAATGACATAATTTTTCAATAATTATCATAGATCTCAGATTCAAATATCACTCCTACCTTAAAAAAAGAAAAAGGGAGTTAATAGATCCCTATACTTCTATAGTATCTCATTAGTTCGTATCCAGTAAAAATATTACTAATTAAGCAATTCCTTCTTTAAACGTATATAAAAATATTTCAATCCCGTTACCTCTACACCCTTTATAATTAGCGTTGTTTTGATACCAGAATTAATTAGTAACAACCGTATTTTTATACGGGTATCAAGAATATTTAGTATATAAATAGTTTTCTAAATATTTTAATGTTGTAAAAAAAACTAACAAATATATATACCAAAAGATATTAGGAATTATACTTCGTCGATAAATAAGTTGACAAGAAGGCAGTGAAATTAGGTGCTTTTGATCCGAAGTCACTCAAGACTTATTGATTAACGCCTGTGTATCTAAAGATTCAAATTACATGAAAAATGTAGTTTTATTCCAGGAAGAGGCACATCAGAGAGTATAATTCAATTCTAGCATTATCTTGCCTGACTTATCAAGAACAGTGTTGTATTCGATCATCATTATTGGAATATATTTGGGATAACAATCATCATTCTTCATAATGTGGAATGAAAATAGGCATTAAATTTCTGCGTGAGCAAGGCCTAACAATGTCTCCATACACCAGATTCTTTATGTTACTCTTAGCCCCTCGTGCAGATTAGAAAATTTCATGGACTGAAAATGTGAGTTTGACATGGATATGGAAATCCCCTGCTCTTTAGAAAATCAAACTCAGTACACAATAGGGGTGTGCATGGGTCGGGTGAAACCGGGTCTGATGTGACCCAGACTCGACCCAAAATATATACCGAACCTATTTATGAGACTCGAATCCGACCATAGACCCGATAAAACCTATACACTTTCGGGTCACGATTATATCGGGTAAAAACCGGATGAAAACCAGGCCATCAACATTACATTACATTGATACCTTCTTATAAACTAGCATGTGAAAATATTCAAATTTTCAAGACTCCAACTATTATTTGACATGGTAAAATTCACTTAGAAAAATATAATAAGAACCAACTCTTCTCTAAAATTAAAACATAACCATAATCAATACTAATATTGTCAAATAACACCAAATATTTAAATCAATACAAATAACACAATATTATGTATTAATTAGTCTAAAATCTTATGCATTTTAAACATAAAACATTAACTTATAGTCTTATAATAACTAATAATACAAAATATTAATTGTGTATGATAACCAGACAACCGGGCCGATTCGGGTGACTCAAGTCATGGCTCGAACCCGACCCGAAATAATAACCGGGTCTATTTTTGAGACCCTTACCCGACTCTAGACCCGGTGAAATCACACCAAATTAGTCCCTAATATGTTCGGAGCCGGGTCGGGTCTTCGGACCGGGCCGGGTCATGCCCACCCCTGGTACACAACATGAGAAATATGTATACTCCACTTCACACATATACCAAGCACCCGAAGAGCATGCTCTGGGAAGAAAATAATATATTAAAAGAATAAAATAAACAGTGCTGGTTACGGGTTACCAATGAAAGTCGAGTAGATAAAATACATAACACTCGTGATTTGTCTCACAAATCTATTATCGCGTGTCTACTTACATGAGATTAGATTTATTTTACTACTACAAAAGAAAAAGTTACTATTAATGACCTCAGGTTACATCCTGAATAAAGTTACTTAACAAATAGCTCATCAGCTATGCAAAATTAATGAGAATCTACTATGTAGCCAACTCAAGTGAATTTGCCGATATATCATACAAACAAAGATTGCTGAGCAAGGAGTTTTAAATATCAATGGCAATGGCAGCATGCCGCTCAATTACGGGAAACCAATCAATGAAGAAGAAAAATAGTAACAGAACTACAGAAGGATGAATGCTAGTCAGTGTCAGTTTTGCCGAGTTGATCCTTTGATGATAACTGAAGATAATTGGAGAGAGAAAACTTGGGAGGAAGGGTCATAAGTGCCTCATTTCCACTGAGCTTCTTCATATATGCCATTCCAAGAGCATATCCTAAAGCCCTTCCAACAGGAACAGCAACCGCATTCCCAATTTGCCGGTACCTACATATAATAGTAATATCGTATCATATCATGATAATAATGCTTAGTGTGTGTCTGCTATCACAATGTATATGCTCCCTACAAAGTATAAACCCAGTAACCAATCATGAAAAAATGAATCCGTAATAATATTGATCAAAATAATAGTTTCAAACCTCTGTTTAACATTCCCGCAAAATCTATAATAATCAGGAAAACCCTGCAGCCTAGCAAATTCTCGTATACTTAGGACTCGGTCCTGCTCTGGATGTAGTATTTTCTGCAAGAGTTTAAAATAAATAAGAAATCAATTTATACACATACACACACACATAAGAATATAAAAACTAAGACAAAGATAAGACCGTATTATGGCAACTTGGGAAGGTCAGTGCCGTAGGAACTGTCTCATCCCACCACAACCGTCCAAATGGCCTGCATATATACATACAAATTAAAATGTTTTTGGAAAAAGTTAAAAATTGAACTTATTTCAATAGTTACTAATTTGTACATTTGCTCTTTTATATATTCGATTGTGTGAAAATTAATTCATGTGAGAACAATGTTTGGATAGTTTGATTGAAATGTGATTTTAAAATAATCTGTTTAGATTGTGTGGAAAATGTTGCATTATGATAAAATTACTACAATGGATAGGGAATGATTGTTCTTATTGATACTTGTGGATAATTTAGTAAAATTATAACACCGCAAAAAATAACCAACGTCTAAATGATATCAATTCTAAAAATAGTCAACTTCTAATTGTAACCATCCGTTTCAAAAAGTTGCTTAAAATTATTTCCGTCAAGACAACTTAAGTTATCATATTCTGGTTACAAAAAAATATTTTGCACATCAAAAGGTGGTACCCACTTAGTTACCCTTCAAATCCAAGCATGGAAAAAGGGGATGAGTGAGGAGTAGCAGAGTCCACAATTTAATCAAGGGCAGTACAATTAGTATCTAAATGGACACAGCTTTTAGTGAACAAATAACATTTTTGTCCAAAGTACAATTTTGATTGAAGCCACCCAAATGCATCTACTTTTTGAAAAACAATTTTGTTATTTTTTTGGATAATTTAAGCTGTTTTCCTTATCCATCCAAACCGGCTGTAAGCATTCATGAAAATGTGAAGTAAGAAAATAAAAATATATACTACAGAGAACTGAACTGAATATATACCTCTTAGATCTCCCTTGTTCGAAAGTAAAGGCATAATCTGGAACCTGAAACCAAGAAAGATACCCAGCGAAGAATAGTTTTTAACTCTGTCTCACTATAAGCATGAATCAAGAACATGAAATATGAAAAATGGAACACAGATTGGCCTATTTTAAACCCAGCAACTTCTACTTGGAGATATCAAAAGCATCTAATTACTAAGCTAATTTTTTATTCACATGTGATATTATATGCGAGAATTTGTGATATATGCTGCAGATATTTCCATCCACTTCTTTTAAACTTCCATAGAAAAAGCATAACTAGGAGAATAACAATTCAAACATAACAAGCTACGAAGAACCAACACATTTAAAACATTTAAACAAAAAAGTTAGTTTATACCTTAATAACATTTAAAATTATAGCTAAAATAAATAATGTGACTATACATGCCATGCCGTCCCTAAGAATCAACCCCGGAATGTAACGCTTAAACAACTAATTAACTACCACTTGTACTAAGCTTCATGGTTATATATTGCACTGATCTATGAAACTAAATATGGTTCTGGGACAGACCAGGCCGTTGTATGACTTGGAGTGACATAAGGTTTTGTCATTATGCCTGAGTCTGAGGAGTTTGTGGGCCAGATCAAGCATCTGGGTTTGTTCCCTCTGACCTGCTTGTTGTTCACCCGACCTTCTCAGAGTAAAATGCTTAACTTTAATGTGGCGGTATAACCAGCTTGAGAGTCATGTTGTGGACGACATAATGGCCAATCAGGCCTGCTACTTCTATATATGTTCCCCCGGGGATCCAGGTCAAGCAGAATGAAGCTTGCCTAAAAATTAGCCTATATCCTATAGGCAGGAACATATACACTCATGTAATTTCCTTGTAGACGAACCATTTGATAATTAGAAACCCACCTAATATCCTAATCTAAAATATGATTTGGAACTTGAAAGCTAATTCTTAACCAGTATAAAAACGGATTAACTTAAGCATCAATAGTTCGTTATCATTTTATTTTAACCCGTAGTGAAAAACAAATTTGAAATGTTTATAATTTCAATGCAAATAGAAATAGCTGAAAAAGAATGTAGACCACTTTCTGCGTGAAGGCAACAAAAAGACCTTACCAAGGGCTTTCCAGATGGTAGTAGTGGTGGACTCTCAGTTGGATGCCGCCTAACCACATTGTCAATTACAACTAAACCCGGAAGATCACGGAAATTTGCTCCCTAAAGTAGCATCAAATTAAGGGTTGACAAGGAATCGATCAAAAGCATAATACATTGACTTAATCAAGATTACAACCTTCCGTTTTGGAATTTGACAAACACGTAGGTAGTCATCTTCCCCCAAAATATAGGGTCGGTGATCATATAGTAAACCTTCCTCCGTTGTTCCATTCAATGTTGACCCAGTCATCTCTACTCAAAATGCATAATGAGAACAATATAGATGAGCTATTTTTGCTGCAGAGCTTTACAGGCCAAAAACACAAATATAATGATAAAACGAAGAAAAACGGCAGACAGCGAAAAAATGAAGTGATTATAAACAAAGCACAGGAGCCCTAACATTTAAGATGAACTGAATTCAGAAAAAGTTAGTTACTTAACATTACTCTTTCACAAATGAATAAGAATAAACTATCAACTACCATATGTTGCAGAATATACAAGTTTGTTATTATTTTAAATTTAAGTTGTTTTATTTAACCAGGACTAGGTTTAGGTTTTATCGTTTTTATTCAACCAGTAAGAATTGTAATCGATATGTCTATTCTATAATAAATTCTAGTGTAACTACTTGAGTTCAACCAATCTTTCATTCAAAACGTTTTTACCATATACATTTAACTTAAAAATTAAGACTAAAAAAAACCTCTTTGCTTTCGCCTTTGACACTTACCATTTAATAAAATAAAATAGCCAGGCCAACCAACTACACACAATTGGGTTTCATGACTGAAAAACCCAGGATCCATATAAGATCTAGAAACCCCAGAGTTCAACTAGATTTTTCTACAATCCAACATATTACATGCAGTTTAAATATCCTACAAAATATCTAGGTTATTTCATTCAGGAATTTTTTTGAAAACCTATTTCAAAAATTGACTCTGAATGCACAGAAGGGAGTTCAGCATAAATCAACAACACAGAATGAAATGAAGAGGCAAGTGAAATTTTCAAGTCACTTTATGATTAGTCACAAAGTGTACAGAAGGGGTAGCATTATTACCATATTTAGTTGACCTTATATATCTCTGAAATTCTGTTTCTGGAGGATTTCTGTATGGCATTTCTTCACAAGTTTCGCGGTTTGTCACCTATATAACATTGAATTACGTTAAAACCATGATAACATAGAAAAGCAAAAGCAAGTGAAGAACAGTACAGCAGGAAGATCAGAGATTGCATCTTGAAGAACAATAGCTTTCTCAAGTTCACGAGGTTGGCCTTCATCATAAGCAACAGTATTGCGCTGTAAATAAAAGTCAAAAGCTAGTGAAGAATAGACATGATGTCTGAAAGAACTATTTTACGATGAAGTGTGAGGATTAGTACCTCAAACTCTGTTGGAGGCCAATAGCTAACAATGACATCATGTGACGGCAATGGAAATTGAGGTAGAACCTGTTCAAGGATAACAGATCATCAATAAAATAAAACAAAAGTTCATCTTTCCAAGAATTTGAAGATAAAGAGACGGAAGATGAATGTTTTAGCAACAATCCCATCTTTCCAAACAAAATTCCAGATTCTTAAACCGACCTCACTGGGATGAGCACCCCACAAGAAAACACGCAACCGGAATTGTGGAAGACCATAACATCCAGCAGCAACCATTCCCAATCTTGCTTGGTAATTCATATGTACCAAACGACTCAATGCGTATCTTCCAAGTGAGCCGTTGTCAAATTTCAATATGTCAACCACATTTTCCATTAAAACATACTTAGGCTTCAAATACTTTACTATATCCATGAAAACTACAATCTGACGATTTCTTTCATCATCCAATGGTGAAGCAACATTTCTAAAGCGATTATATCCACTAACTCCTTGGCAAGGAGGGCCCCCACAAATAACATCAACTTCACCCTGCAATAATTTCAAGCCATAAATTTCTATTTAAAAGTGCGAAAAAGTACCTTAAGAGTTTTATCAAATCTACATTATCAATTACACAACTTACAGGAAGAGGCAAGATTTTGGAGATCATCCCTTTTCTCACAAATTCCTGTATGCTTTCCTTACAATTACTAAGATATAAAGAAGTGAGTACTAAGGCACCAACTATAGTAACATCACCTATCACACAGAAAATCAAGAGATATACCTTAAGTTTTCAAGTGGTTCCCATGTATCCTCACTTTCACTGTGACCCCTCCAACGCACCTATTGAACAACAATGAGACAGCAATCACTACCAAATTATGATCCCTTACATTACTAGAGACTTAACAAGCAACATGGATAAAAGATTAGATAGTAACGATTTTTCGTTGCTAATGTAAAGGCATGAAGCATTATTAGGCTCTTTATAATTATCACCGTAGTGGGTGGTGGTATCCGAAGCATGTTATTATTAATTTATTATTAATAAAAGAAAAAAAAAAGACAAAAGCACAAAATAATTTTGATATCGGATTCATTACCTTCAAATATAGATTACATTTCCCTGTTTCATTGGGATCACCATAGCATATATCAACTATCCTAGAAACTTCATATTCATCAGCAGGAAGATCATGAGCTAAAGAATCTACTTGTTTCTTTACTCCTTCTGAGCCTTTTGACCGTAATGGTAATATCCTTTCTGTATCATTTCCTTTAAACCGTTTGCATAGCTTTTCCCATTCCTTCAAAAGTTCCAGAAAATCCTCAGCCAATTCATTTCTCACCTATACAATGAAGAAAGCAATGTTGAATGTGAAAAGTTCACATCAAATATCTTTTTGTTGTAGCACGGGATAGTCATCACTCACATATGTATCTGGATGGTTTAGTTTCAAGCTTTCAGTTGCATACTTGTTGCTATCAACAGCCCATCTCTGACCAAAACAGAAAACAAGAGTAAAACCAGTGTGGCATGGATGAGTTCATGGATACTCAGAATTTCATTAAAGATAAGATTTCTTCACAGTACCGTCACAAGGTTAACTGATGAAACTTTGGCACCCAAGCACAATCCAGTTGACATGCCACCACAGCCAGAATAAAGATCTAGTAGTAATAATTCTGTCTTCCGCGACTCAGATTCGGGTGGACTTTTGGTAACTGCCAAGGCCTCTGTTGAGAGAATCTCAAGGCCAATAGGTGATGATAAATAATTATTCTTAATAGGATTACAAATCTACACAAAAAATAACATTTTGAAAAGCTGAGTGGGAATGAAATAAAAAAACTTAGCCAAAACTGGAGACCATTAACAAACATGGATCCTTGTATGCATGTGACAATTAAATAGCAGTAAGACTCTCCATCCTATATGCTTTTCCCTCTTTTCAGTAATATATGGAACAAAAAATAAAACCAAAATGCTTCCTAGGGTCAACTAAGACACACCTGCTGGTATGTTGCGGAATGTAGAATATTCCACACAATATTCCATATCGTAATAGAAGTCAGATGGTGAAACAGAAATCGACCTCCGATCAATCTGTAAGAACTCACATGCAGAAAATATTTTGTTATTAGTATGACTAAGGCAATAGCATATACGTCACAATCAATAAGAGAAATGCAATAGAGAAAGTCCCTTAAATGTGCCATACCCTAGGTGTTACAATTGTTACATTAGCTTTTGCTATAATGCAGTCTATTAAGTTGTCATTCATTATTGATGAATAGAATAAACGCCTCTTGTCATGGAAGCTGCCTTCATCTTGGATTACCTGAAAGGCAAATGGAGGCAACATTCATAGCGCATCCTTTGACATTACCAAATAAACTTCATGACATACTCTATACTCACTGTATCTTGAACTCTGTAAAACCATTGGACTCTAAAATAATCTTGATCATCAGTTGTTTGGAAAAATTCAATAATCTTGCCAACATGATTTTCTTCTCTGTCACCCTGCACAAGAATCATTTGAACATAAGTATAAATTCTTGTCTTGTCCACTTGAAATTTTAAGGTTCACCAGCTGTACAATGTACTGCTATAGAAAAACTACTATTAATAGCCATATGCAGAAGCAACCGTTTCATATGGTGTTATAATTAAGCAAACTATTTCCTCAGCGCAATATATCAGTAATTCAGATGTCAAAAGGTACACTTGTTATGTCCCAGCTAAATCCAAGTTATCAAAGGGGGAGATAACAGTATAAAAGGCTACTTACTTGACCATAATCTATTATGATGTAGTTAGAAATTAAATTTAGGGGAAATCAGGAAATATCCTGTTCAAAAAGAATAAGCACTGTACTTTATAAAATAAAGAAAGAAGTAATAAGATACAGATTTTTAATGTGGTTCAGTCACATCTGACAAAATATCAGGTATGCAAATATGCCAATTAGAAAAAAAAGGATGTTACACAGTTCAATTAAAAGTCACAACAAATTTTAATAGGATAAAGATGGCAGGAATATGCATGTCTTCAACTCTATGCACTTACTTTTATAATTGCACAATCACCAAGACTGAAAATGCAATTACCAATTTCTGCTTGAGCATAGTGGCATTTCACATTTACAATGATCTCGTCTTCTTCATCCTCGCTACAAATCAGCAACATTGAAAGAAATAATTATATAATCTAATCTAAGTTACGAGTTTAAAAGGAGCAACATATAAGCTTGTGAATTAGTAGTTCAAACTTACTTCATTTTGAACTTTTGGCCTTTATTTTGGTTCTGCATGCTTGAGCAGAAAAAATTAGATAAAAAGGAAAGCTAAAGAATAACATTTTCTCAGACTAAAAGTAACAAAGTTTTCCATTTCATAAAAATTAAAAAAAAAGGTGAAGAACAAAAAAGATGGACTCATGAACATGTTATGTGAAACAAAAATGGTTAACAATTTCTTTCTTTTATACCACAGCATACTGAAATTCTGATAGCATGAAAAGAATCTCAAAAACATTGGGTCATTAACCTTCAATTCGTAACGCCATCCCCATCTTTTCTGAGCTTCATCATCTGGTATTGGATTGCCAACAAATGAAGGAATTCTTTTATGGTCCATTATTTCAATCGTTGTAGAAGCCACTTTTTTATTTTTCTTTCTTGGTGGGCTGTCATCAAACTCTAGCAAGGCAAGGGAATCAGGACCCATTCTGCCATTTTCCACCACCTCTGAGGAACTTCTCAAGCAATCTGTATCATCAATTTCAAGAGAGATTCTTGTGATGGTTTTAACTTCAGAATTCTGTTTAACTAGTGAATCAGAATTAAATTCAATCGGAAGTTCGGTGTCCTTGTCCTTTTGGTGAACTACTTCAGAAATTTCTTTTTTTGGAAACGAAATGACGTCCATGTTTTCACTGCCACTTGAAGATGGAAGTATTGGAGATTTCTTAAGGTTTCCACCAGACATTTTCACGTCTTGCAGTTGCAGACATGCCTCTCCAGATGGATTTAATCTTGGAGACTGCCTCAATGGCTTCGCATGACACTGTTTGAAAAGCTTGACGAATTCCTTATTGCTTGATGCAGCTCCAAGTTTGTCCTTTGCCTTTGATGATTCAGAATGAGAAGTTGGTGTCAACCTTGGAGATCTCCTACAGCTCTTTTCCTGAATGCATTTTCCATCCAAAACTGATTTCTGGTCCTTCCTGTCAGCACTACAAAAAACAAGAAGCATAACGTGGCCTGGAATTGAAACCAAGAAAATACAATGATGGGAGAGTGAAGTACTAAACATGCTTTCTGGTTTTCACTCACATCGATAGTAATTGTGGACCCCTAGATCTTTGCTGCTGCATAACTCAAGAATCAAGCAACAATATTTTAAACCATGAGACACGATCACAAAACCAAAATAAGCTACGGTCAACATTGCTGTAAATTGTATTATTTGGTTATATCACAAGGAAAACAACAAGTTTGAAATTACCAAAATATAAATTAGAAATTCAAAAATCGGAGCATAAATGGCTGCAAAACCCACAATATACCAACCCAAATAATGGGGATGAAACTGCCTTGTGTCTGTCCTTGATGTGAAACTCTGCAGCCTAAATATGCAGTTAAGTTGGTTGTACGAAGTTAAAAGCTTCAACAACTCTCAGTTTTAAGTCAAATGCAATGCTTTAAATTCTGAAATATGCAGCTTAGTCAAAAAGGCATAGGCTTTTTCTTTACCAAAAAAATTTGTAAATAGACGCACATTACAATCAGCTACAGATATTAGTCCAAAATACAGATTAATGATTAAAGTAGTAAATGTTAAACGAAACTAAGATCAAGTCCTGAACAAGTGAAATATTAAATCAAAGTAGTATTTGAGTAGAGCTTTTGTGTTTGCTTTCATTTTTTCTTCATACTTTTAGCTAACATGTGAAAGTTTTATATATAAGAAAAGATTGTACATACCATGATTTTAGAACATATTACAAAATTATTTTATTATTTCCTTTTTTTTCTTATATTACTCTATCTTTCCACTTATTTTTACACATTTATTTAATAGGATTGTTGATGATTAATATTGTCTAACATAGCACTTATTTAGGCCAAATAAAAATTAAACATAAACACTGAAAGGGTGTACATAGATATAATCGGATTTGGTCAAAATCTCAATCCGATTCACAAAGAAAAGAAATCGGATAACACGTTTCTAACCTCCATCCTATCCCGAGAATTTTCTAATCAAACATGCGGATATAACAGGTATTTCAAAAAAAATCCTAGGCTTATATTCTTTCTTCATGAAATACTTCTTTTTTTTTTCTCCTTTTTGAGCCTGTTTACTTCAAAACTATTATTCAATATAATTTTCTTAAATAATATAAATAAGACAATCAATACCAAAAAAATGAATAAATGATTAAGACAACCTAACAAATAATATTATTTTTTATTTTTTTTATCAGATTTGATTTGTAGATGTGATACCTATGTATCTGCGGGTAAGATAATATCCGATAGCCCAACAAATCAACAAATCTGGAGAAGATACATATTGGATATGGAGGTTGGGCAGATCGAACCTTTTTTTTACACCCTTAAGCACTTAACAGGGAGGAGACCCTTTTACATGCTCCCAGAGCACTTGCGATTCAAAAGCAATTATAGGTGCAGCCATTCATTCATATCATATTATTTAGAAGATATATGGAAAAAGAATTAAACATATTAAGTGATTATAATTATGTTTTTAATTTTTATATATTGTCAGTACAAAAAAAATCTATACAAACAAACAATTATAGATGATCACATCAAGAAAAATAATTATTTTTCATATTTCATATCAATCACATAAAGAATCAACTAAGAGAAAAAACAAATAGAACTAAATTAGCTAAATGTGTAAAATATTTTATTGAGTACATAAAAAATAAACTCTATAATTGTTCAAGAAATATGTATTAGATGTGTTTTAGGACATGAAAGTGATCGGAGTACATGAATCAATTGCACCCAAGACAGATACTAAGCACAGGTTGAAATCTTATAGTTAATGAAATCCAGACCCAAAATGAGAAAATCATGTTCAGTCAAATTGAAAGTGGAAGAGTTAAGTACAGCTGCTGGATCTTCGTCCAATAGCAGACCCCCACTTTGTTAATAACATTAATTAAGCATTATTATCTCTGAAGTCCGATCCAAACATGAGCATAAACAAGTAATCCTGCTATAATTTCTTACTAAGAAGAACATTACTACCAAAAATAAAAAAGAAGGGTAAAAGGCAAGGGGAAAGGCAATTTGCATGGAATGGGGTAGAGGAGAGAGAGAGAGAGAGAGAGAGAGAGAGAGAGAGAGATTAGATTTGAGGGAGACAGACCTTAAGAAGGCGAGCATGAGATTGAGATTGAGAATGAGACCCCGGCTTTCTCTTTTTGCAGCCCCCAACGGCGACCTCGTTGAGCCTGGAAGAGCGCCGGAGTTCAGCCGCATGTGTGAGCCTCCGCATTCGAACACGTGGCACGGTGGCATTGAGAGCGGTGAACCTGGGAGATCTCCTCGGGTGTGTGCCGGGGGAGATGTCTGAAGGAGGCGGGGACGACATGTCCAAGGGAGCTAGCTCTCCGTTCGCGGACTCTGTGAAGGCTAAGCTTAAGCTTTCGGATTTTGACTTCAACAACGCCGCCGTCTCCATTGCGGATCTCATCTCATTCTGTTGCCTGCCATCTGCCATCCCATTTTGCTGAGCAGCTCACAAATCTCAAGTTCTCAACATAAATGCAGCCGCTACACTAATTCTTTTTAATGGATTACGCTCCTGATAAAAACAATTTTAAAGTTTTTTAACATTATTTTTATTAAAATCTTTTATTGCTAATTTTCATAATTTCTTTGTTGGCAAAATGCTATATTTAATTATTTAGTTTACTCATTTACATATTATTTTCCTGGTCAATAGCAGTTAGTGAGCTGAAAATGTAAAAAGCGAGAGTGGCGTTGAGTTACCGCACAGAACTTTGTCCTTTTTCTACACTTGACACTCAGACAGTCAGACCTCAGTTCAGTTCACTGAGTCACACCAATTTTTTCTGCCACAGTTTTCTCGCTTTTTTATTTTTTTAGATTTAACTAACAAAAGGTTTTTTTTTACCAAAAAGATATAGAAACTTAAATTTGGAACTTCTTAAATGAATATGGGATTTGAACTCTAATTTATTGACAACTAACAAAAGATTTTTTATTCTAAAAAAAATATTATTTTATATTTTTTATTTATTTAACAAATTAAAGGTGAATTCAAAATATATGAAATAAATTTAAACATTTTTTAATAAGAAAAGCTTTATTTTTACATTTTTAACAACTACTGTCTACTGCACCTATTAACCAAATTATTTTTTAAATACTAAATAATTTTAAAATTTCTTATATTTTTATTTCGTCTGTTATCTCATTTCTCATATTAAAATATTTTAATATTATTTCTACATGTACCAAAAGATATTTTTAAATATATTATCTATTATAATATACTTTATTTATATAGATAACTAATTATATTATCATATTAACAAAAATAATTAATTCTATATTTATTATTTAAAAATTATTAATTGATTGTATAATTTTTTTATATTTTTAATACATTAAAATTAAATTCTTTAACTTGATTGTGTTTTTCTTTACTTTTTAACACACTAAAATATTTGTTTATATAATATCTGCATAGCATTATATTTCTCAGATTTTTTTTATCATTTGTTAATGGCATACGTTTATAAATTTGTACTACATAATAAATAGAGAAAAATAATAATAATTATACTTAGTATATACCTATATATAAGATAAAAAAAAATTGTCCTTTGTAACCGTTATTAAGTAGGAAATCGAATTCGGTTCTTTTATGCTATATAACGATTGTTTGGAGTTTAAACTTTAAACACAATGTTTATCTTTTTATATCCATGTCCGACAAAACAATAATTTTATTGATTCGTAGTCTCATACAATATTCTAAGCACGTACATCGTTTAACAATTTTCTTAGAATTTTAATGTGTTATCTGGATTTTGACAAAAATTTAAAGAAGACAAAATATATAGTATGATAATTATTTTCTCACTCAAATTTGTATTATAGACTGTTGCATTTTTGTCCAAGACCATCCATCATCAATTGTTGTAACTAACTAGACTTACACCATAGCAATAAAGCTCGGATAATGGATGATGCATTTTTTTAAAAAGAAAACTTCTAGTTTATAATAGTTTTTTCTGCTTAAAAATAAAAGAAAAATAATATTGACTTAAAACGAATACAAACAAGTAAAAATAAATGCTGTTTGAAAAAAATATATATATCAGCAACCAAATTGTTCCAATTCTAAGGGTGTGGTAGAAGACACTGATTACCAAGGAACTATATGTTTTTGACAGAACTTAAAGAAAATTGGAACCACGGAAGTGTTTACACTTCAAAATCAGGAATCCCCATACTGGTACCAGTCTACCAGACAAGAATTGTATTGGACGCTAAATGGACTCTCATTTATATGTTTCTTCTAGTAGTTGCGTTTAAAGGAAAAATAAACAAAATAAAACAAAATTGCTTTGAAGCTTATAAATAAATAATTAAAGACTATTTGTAACCAAATACATACATCAGTTTGGTTATTGAGGGAGGATCTTACGGTAACTCAAGTGAGAAATCATTGCTAGCTAGGAAAACAAATTAAATACGGGGTAATTATATATGGTGAAAACTCATGTATTAATTTCACATAAAATTAATAGTTGATTGTCGTTAAATAATTTGACTAATTTAACTAATTTTCATATTGTTTAATATTTTTATTTATCTATATTGTTTAATATTTTTATGGGGAAATGACACTCCTCTCCCCTGAGAGATACTAAAATGACACTCCCCTCCCCTCTATTTATAAAATGTACAATTTAATCTATTTAGTTAAAAATGTTAACATTATATTTCATTTAAAAAAATTAAATATTTTATTCAATAAAATTAATATTCTAATTTATTGTAACACCCTACCACACAGAGCCTTACGCTTAAGTCGTAAAGCAGAGGTGGCAAGGTATTACGACCTCTAAAAGAAAATGATATCTATATAGATATAGTTGGGTGAAATCATATTTAGGAGCCTTGAAGAACAAGCTAAACAAATTGATAAACAGAAAATCGTGACACACTCGCATGGATATTCGTAAAACGGACAGGTAAAATCGAAATATAACTGAACACATATATATACATATCAGAGTTCCAAAACTCAGATAGCAAGCTCCAGACTCGACCTGCGAAGCTAAGGCCGACCAGAGTATATAATTATGTATATGTACAACCCAAAATAAAACTCAAACCACAAAATAAACCCCTGTATCTCCAAGTCGACCTCTAGGAGGGACAAAACACAAAATATACATGCGGAGATTCTATAAACATATATACATAGCCTAAAACAAAATATGACAGTCCAAAAGACAGTTCTTCGCTCGTAAGGAAGATACCCAAACGCTCAACGAGGTGTCTCTCGACCTGCATCTGAAAAACAACAACATAGTATGGGATGAGAACCGGAGGTTCTCAGTATGGTAAAGGTGCCCGCATAGTTAATATAAAAGGTATCGGGAAAGCCAGAGGCATTCCTAGAACTTCGACACTCAGATTTCAGCTTAAGAATTCAACTAAACCAGAAATTAGGTAAGTTGTCTAAGGTGTTCTAATTCTGAATCTAACTTTAATCTAATAATTCACATTCTGTCTCTTCTAATCCTCCGATTTATTGGTGGAACAATCCTCTCTCCTCACACTTTCGCCAAGAAGGGTTTCTAAGAAAACATACACATACAGTTCAAACAAGGAAAACACAGATAGAGAAGCATTTATATCAAGTAGAACAAGTAGTGGATAAGCAGAATTAAACAGTTAAGCAAACCAAAACAATGCACACTCAAGCAAACAAACAAATGCATATGATGTATGTCTGTCCTATGGCTGATGAGTCTCATCTGTCGGTTATACAGCCAACCCGACAAGTCCTGGTAGTTAACCATTGGACAGTCCCTCTGTGCGCGCATCCCCAAGCTCAATAATATTCCATGGAGTTAAACTCCAAGCTCAAATATAATATTCCATGGAGTCACACTCCAAGCTCAATAGTATAGTATTCCATGGAGACGAACTCCAAGCTCAAATATAATATTCAATATTCATATATATATGCATGCCCATGGGGGAATCCGGGGAGTTAAAGTGCCCGGTCACATCTTGCGACAGAGGGTCAACAAATAGTCTCAAATACACAAGTCACATCATAATCTCTTTCTTTGTAAAATACCACCTCAAATCAAACTCCAATTCTCATAGAAGTTTTGACAGTATCTCCTCTAAAACTCGAATTTCTGCCACCCTTCAAGGGTCCCAACTATCAAATCAAACACCTCTCAATCCTTCAAATCATTTTCGGTAACAAATTATTTCAAAATCAAACAAATACCAATATTAAATCTTTTTCCAAAAACCAACCAACTTCAATAGCAAATTATTAATAACAGCTAAACCACATATATTATACCATATACACAATCCATCAATTATTCACTCAGTTCATTCCTATCTTAAGGTCATCTAGCCTAAGTTTTCACGTGACATTAAACATTAACTACGAGAAACCAAAACCATACCTTCGTACAGAATCAAAATATTCAAAGTTCCGGAGAAGCTTTTTGACTGAGCTATCGAAGAAGAAAATGTCCAGAATCGTCTATGCCTCCTAAAACTCCCGTTAGCCAAACCCAAAGGAAAGAGGAGTTACGTCACTGTCAACTTCCACTAATCAAAAATAGTGCCAACATATAGAGGAGAAGGTTACGAATACTCTTACCGGATTAAATTTTTGATTGGAGTTACGGATTGTAAGAAATCGAAACCGAAAGGTTAGAGGAGGTTTACGTTCTTACGCTTCTCTCTCGGTCACTCTTCTCTCTCGTCTCTCATTCCTTCGTTTTCTGTATGTATATATTATATGTATGGCGGCGTAAATATAATAATGGTAATAAAGTAAAGGTTACTTATTCTTTCATATGATACTATTATATATAAAGCTAGCTAATGATATAATAAAGCTAACAATTCTCATAACTATTTATTACATATATGTATATGTATAGAAAGGCTTTCCATTAGCTAAATGGCTGCCGCCTTACGTACATGCCTAATAATAATAATAATAATAATAATAATAATATGATTAATGTAATAATATATATATATGCAATGTAATCCATAATTGAAGCCGCCTTTTATTTCCATGCTTTATGATTAGTAATAATAATAATACTAACAATAGTAATGATAATTATGTTGTAATAATAATAATAAGCGTAATAGTAATAATAATAATACAATTATAGCAATAATATATATAAAGCTGAAAGTATATGAGTTATTAATATAAATGATATTAGTAATTTAAGGATAAAAGATATTTGGTGAAATATTAGCAAAGCTAAGTTCACCAAAGAGTACCGATATTTATTCATATAATTAAGTATCAAACTCGATAATAATATTATGATCTAAACTCTATTTTTAAATAATTAAAATATCAATTATTCAAATTAAAATATACATATAAGTTTCATTATTTATAAATTACTGGAATTATAGTCTTAATTATGTAAAATATTTCATCATAAAATATTTATATATATAAGAATATGAATTTGATTGAATTCAAATAGTTATAAAATTAGTTCAATTACTGATAATAAAATAATTTTTTTTAAAAAAAATAAGGAATTCTAATTTTATAAAATAAATTATAACTTATTTATATTTATATTTTTAAAACTGAGGGTCACTACATTTATCATACTATCCCTTTATATTTATTTACTAACTAAACTCAATTTCTGAATTAGGATTCCAATTCCCTCACAGTCGCGTTTCAGCGCTATTTCTCTTTCAATCTCTTCAATTTTCTTTGGTTGTCTCTGCCATCGCTACCTAAGTGCTGCCATTGCTGCATAGCTTTGTGTAATCATCGCCGTTATTATCAATTCAAGTAATAAGGTTTGACATCCTTTTCTCAAACTCAATTAATTTACAAAAAAAATTCATATCATTGGCAATTCTGGATATATCCCTAAACCCTTCATTTTTGCTATCCCTAAATCCTTTTCTTCGTCGTTTCTGTTATAGTTATTCATTATTAATTACGCCAATTTTTTTTTCATATTAGGAAAATGTCTATCAATATTGAAGCTATATCTAGTGTTAATGAGTACGATGGAACTGAACCCCCTATTGAACAATTATTTACCGATAGTGATGAAGAATATGATGTTAATAAGGATCAATGCGTAGAGAGTTATTTGGATGATGAGGAGTGGAATAAGGATGACTACACTTCAGAGGAAGAAAGTGAAGTAGAAGTTAACATAGAGAATGAAGGTGAGATAATGAAAAGATTTGATGTTGAAGATAATGAAAAAATTAGTCTATAAAAGTTTATGATATTTGTTGACGTATATGAGTTCAGAAGTGTATTAAGAGATTACATAATTCAAGAGAATTTTGATATAATAAGAGTGAAAAATGAGAAAGCAAGAGTGACTGCCATTTGTGCTTCTGAAGGTTGTCCTTGGAGGATTCATGCTTCTCCTTCTCCAGATGGTATTGCTTTTATGATCAAGAGTTATGAGCCAAGGCATACTTGTATTAGAAAATCTAAGAAGAGAAATGCTAATTCTACATGGATAGCAAAAAAGTTAAAACAATCTTTAAATGCTGATCCAAATATGAGCTATGAACTCATGTCTAATGAATTGATTACCAAGTTTGGAGTTGAAGTCC
The DNA here is from genome assembly GCF_014773155.1 of Arachis stenosperma. Lineage (NCBI taxonomy): Eukaryota > Viridiplantae > Streptophyta > Magnoliopsida > Fabales > Fabaceae > Arachis > Arachis stenosperma. The sequence goes on from NC_080377.1 coordinate 14,249,730, forward strand.
ATCCTAAACAATTATATAGGGCCAGAAGAAAAGGAAGGAAAGAAGTTGAAGGTTCTCATGCTTTAAGTTATAAGAAAATAGTTAAGTTTGCTAATCTGTTACTAGAAAAAAATAGGAGAGCATAGTAAGATTGGAGTACTATGATCAAATGACATAGTAAGATTGGAGTACTATGATCAAAAAACAGGGAGAGCAATTATATATACAAATGTATTTTTTTACCTTTTCAAATTACAGGAAATTTCAGCAAGTGAATCACAAACTTCAATGATAAAACAAACTCAACAACATGCTTTAGCACAGGCCAAAGCAAAGTCACAACTACAAGCCAAACAAATAAAAAGGGTTAGATTTATCTAACTTTACAACACATATATGTTTATTAATGGCTTTTGTAAAAGCAAAAAATTAAAATGCACTATTTATTTGATGTTGCAGGATATTAGGAAAGATAAACTTCTTAAAAAGCATTCTTCAAATTTGACGATTCAATGAGTATTTAGAAGTTTCCAGAGTTGGGTATTGGAGATTGCAGCTTGTACAAGGGACAATACACCAACATAAAAACATATTCTATTATGCACAATGCTCTTTATTTAGATTAAGAAACTTACTTTGTAGGGATGTGAAGGAATGAGATATTGATTTTTTAAATTTGGGATTTATTCATCTCGACTTGTTTTTAAATTTTGATAAAGTTGTTAATAAATTTCAATAGTTTTATGAAACAAATTATTTATCAATATTAATTGTTATACATATTAGCAGTGGTAAGATTTTTTATTTAATGTTAAAATAATAGTAAAATATAAAAATAATTATTAACGAAAATTTTGGTAAAATCACAATTTAATAATTAAAAAATTATTGAAGGGTATATTAAAAAAAATAATTTAATTATTAATTTTTTAAAAATATTTTAGTAAAAATATAATTTAATCAATAAAAAAATAATTTATTAAAGGGCATTTTAGTAAGCAAAATTTAATGACAAAAAATAAAATTTTTTACTAAAGGATATTTTTGTAAAAATAATTTTGTTTTTCAAAAAAAAATGAATAAAGTTAACATTAGTTAACACAAAATTTAAAATGGATTAAAGAGAGATTTTTTTAAAGGTTATAGAGGAGGGGAATATATATTTTATAAATAGAGGGGAGGGGAGTGTCATTTTAACATCTCTCGGGAGAAGGGAATGACATTTTCTCTATTTTTATTTATCTATATTTGACTAATTTAACCATTATTTATATTATTTAATATTTTTATTTATCTATATTTTTTCGCAAAATTGATGAGTGCTGGTACCAGCTACAATACTATTGGCGGACATACTAACTTTTAATATGTATTATTATATAAATCGATCGAGGAAAGTTAGACAGAGAGAAAAAAACAAGGAGAAACGTAGGGCAGATGCGATGCGAATGATTCTTCCAATGAAGTGCTGTTTAGTTAACAAATGAAACAAGGGTCCTACTGGCTCTTGGCAGCCTCGAAAGTTTCGTTGACACAGCTGTGTTATTATTCTGACCTTTCTTCATAATAAGCACCCCACGTAGCTATGGACTGTATGTCATTGCTTTGCCTTTCCCTTTCTGATCTTGTTTTGCTTTTGTCAAGAACCTGAACCTGATGATGGAGAATGAAGTAGTGACGACAAGGGTGGAAGCGAATTCTCATCCTCATCACTATGGTGGAACCAAAAGCAGTTACGATGATGATGATGAGTATAATGAAGAAATAGTAGTAGGAGAGAAGCCATCGAGATTGGAGGTATGGGGATGGTACGTGTACGAGTTGTGCTCCTACATGGTTCAGAGTGTTGTCATTCCTGTGGTGTTCCCCCTCATAATCAGTCAGCTACAGCAGCTCTCCACTGATGACGAAACCCTTAGGTACCAATGGATCAATAACCACCATGGCATGCCGTGTCCTCAAAAGCAGATTCTTCTGTAAGCTAATAAGTCTCTCTACTCTCTACACTATAATTCAACAATGTTATATGTATTATTTTTACCAGTAATGCTACGAAGACAAAAAAGACAGCAAAAACTTATTTTATTTATCATTAATTAATGAGCAATATTAGTAAACCAAAAAGGTATTAGTAAAAAATCAGTCAAATATGTTTGCGTAAATTCAAAATCTCTACGAGTTAGTATATGTGGATGTTTCTTCTGCTAATTATTAGAATATTTCTTTTTTATATTAAATGGATGTTCTTTTATATATTTTTCAAATTTTTTTGTATTGCAAATGTTAATGTCTCTATTTTTTTAAAAATTTTATATTTTTTTTAAAATTTTATAAATATTTAATTATTTTTGCTAAAATATAATTGGATGTTTCTTTTATTAAGTATTAGGATGTCTTTTTCATATTAAATGAATATTTTTTTTATAATTCTGTAATTGTGTAGTTTGCAGTCTCTTTAATCATCAAAATAGCATCTAATATCGCAAAACACAGAGAGCAACATCTGCAACAAAAAAAACATGAAATAAAAATAAAAAAATAAAATTTTATTATTTTCACTATTTTTTTATAAAATTTAAAAATAAAAAACAGTAAAAATAAAATAAAAATAGAAAAGCAAAAGCGCATCCTTAGGGTTGCGTTTGTTTACAAAGACAAGACACTGAGATACAAAATCGTGTTTGGCAGAGAAGACATGAACAGAGACAATGTGTCCAAAGACCCTGAATTAGTGTATTTTGTGTACATCCTGACAGAAAAGACACAGAAATATTAATAAGGGACACAACTTATTTTTATTTTTTTTATTATTTTTATTAATTTTTTATAATTATATTTTTTATTATTATATTTTTCATCTCAAAATTTTTGAATGAAAAAAATAAAAATAAATTAAATTTTTATAATTTGTTCTAGTTTATCAACAAACAGAATACAAGAACACAAAATTTTGTGTCTTTTACCATCAGTGTCTTATCCTGTTTTGTTTTCAGTATCTTGTCATATCCTGTTATCGAAAACAAACGCAGCCTAGATTACTATAAATTGAACTCTACAAATCAAAGTCAACATTTTTTCTATACACTTGCTACTTGGATTGAACACAGAACACCTAATCAAGTGTTTAAAGATCAATGAAACTCAATTGTTTCATCTTTCTTCAATCTTCATTGATTCAATTGAAGCATGGCGGCAACGGTGTCGGAGAGTGGTGACTCCTCCTCGGAATCGACATTGATATTCATAAGACAGGCTGCTCCAGCGCCATCCCCTATCCGAGGTTCCTCATCTCTCTCTCCCATCCTCCCTGTCACGTTTGCTTCCAATCGTTCTCTCTCTCTCCCAACTGAAATGTGGAGCGCGTCATCGCGATGGAGCTTGTAGAGGCGCGTGATGAGGGAATCGAACGCGTTCTTGTGAGTGACGCTGCGGTTTGAAGGAGGTGGTTGAGGAGGGAAGAGGAGAAAGTTTCGTCAGTGACGAAGTCGAAGGTGGACTTCGTGTTGAAGCAGTTGTCTTGGATGCGCTTGTTGAGGACGTCACAGAGAGCATGGAAGTCACCGGCGCTTCCAGCAACATTGTTGAGAGAGATCCGTGTGTGTGATTGTTGGAGGTGGATAGGTTAATGTGAGAGAAAGGAGGAAGTCTTTTATAGGTTTTAATTAGGTTTACCTAATTAATTTTAAATTTTTTAAATTTTGAATCTAAAAAATTTAAAATTAATTATTAATATAAATTAATGTCGTTTTGTTTAGTTTTTTGCTGATATCTCTTGATTCCATATATTTTTTCTTAATGAATTGTCACAACAATTAATACTAAATAAGATAAATTATGGCTATTTTTGTCTAATTTTTTTGTTACCAAATATTTCTGTATTTTTATATATACATTTTAATGTATTTTTTTATTTTTGATATTAAAAATAATTGATAAAATAAAAAAATAAAAGATTATTTTTTATATCATAGAAATATAAATCAAATATGATGTGTGTTACCATGTCGAATTTGGGAAACAAGAGTAAACAAAAGGCTGTGTTGTAATTTCCAAAGGAAAGAAAAAAACAAGTCATTCTATTTAGTATAAAATATAATTTTTTTTTTATCTTTTTCTAAATAACTTTTAATATTAAAAATAAAATAGTACTAAAAATTCAATAATATAGTACTAATTTCAATTAATATTATAAAAATTTGTAAAACAAGTGCAATATAAAATTTACTAACAATGAACTTTTGTTAAATTTAAATTTTTAATATTTATTTTTTGTTAAGCGTTACTTTGGGTGTAATATTAACTTTTAAAATTTTGTATATATATATAAAATTATTTATTATTTTTATTGTCTATCTATAATTTTTTCTATAGAAAAATTGTTGTATATAAAATTCTTAGCCGAATATTATGCTCTAGGGATTGAGAATTTAAATAGAAGATCTTGTCTACACTCTGAAGTCTGACCCAAAAGTCGATATGATAATATACGTGGTGAAAATAAACAGGCATGGAAGATATGTGTTGACAAAGATGATGAAATTGATCGCAGGTATAGCAAGCTCACAAACCGGACAATAAACATCACAGGCTCACACTTATCTTCGTTGGAATGGACATCAATTGCTTGGGGTGGAGGCCTACTCCTAGCTGCTTCAATTCTGGGATTCATCTCCTTCCACCTGGATGCCAATCAGTTCTACGCAATCATCACAGCTGCAGCCACAGGGGTTGGTGTCTTCTTTTGCCTGCCTGCCGGATTCTTCAAGACCACCAAGATCTTCATTCCCTACATCGCTGGGATCGCTCTTGCCGCCACCGTCGCCAGCACAGCACACACCCATTATCTCGCTCTCATGCTTCGTCCCTATGGAAAACCAACACCCGCCCTTAGGAGAAGAACCAGGTTCTTCCCAAGATTAAGTATCTCCAGCTGGTACTCCCTCTATGCCACGGCTTTCGGTTCATTGGGTGCAGCTATCGTCTCATCCTTAACCTACCACATGCTTAGAGAACCCAGCGACCGTAACCTCTTGAGCCTTTGGGTTGTCTCAATCTTCAGTGGCCTCATATGGCTCGCCGGAGTGGTGCATGTTGTCCTCATTTCTCCCAGCAGAAGTACCACCACTTGCTCCGTCTCACCTCTCTCCTCAAGGCTCTATCACTCCCTTTCTTTGTTCAAATACCCGCATGCAATTGGAGGCCTCTTTGGGGTTTTTCTGTCTTCTTTTGCCACGATGAGCATATTCACCGGAGGGGTGCTATTTGTGGTGGGTCAACTCTGCATGAGGCCAGTGCACCTGCTTTATTTGTGGTTGGTGTATTTCCTCTTCCCTTTGTTTTCTCTGCCGTTGCTTCAGATCATGCAGCACTTTATGAGGGTGAATTCCGTTAAGATGCAAATACTGGGTTTTCTGCTGTCCATGTTCTCTTCCGGGTCAGGGTTCTACTTTTGGGAGAGCCGCTGGAGATGGAGCCACTTGCTGCTATTTGGGGCGGTTCAGGGCACCGCAACAGGGCTGCTTCACGCTTTTGGGAGGGTGTTGGTGCTAAACTGTGCGCCTTGCGGGAAAGAAGGTGCGTTCTCGGCGTGGTACGGATGGGTGAGATCCGTGGGGCTCTGTGTGGGGTTCACGGTGGGGTCGGTGGCTGCAGGACGCATTAGGGCCTCTCTTGGGGCCGCGTTTTGCTCTGGTATTGCTGGTATTGTTGTTCTTCTGTTTGGGAATGTGAGTGATGTCGGAGGTGCTGTTGCTGCTGGCCATGTCGCTGAGGATAATAGTGGTGACATCAGCGAGAGACCTTCCCATTCCCATGTCGTTGCATCAAGCGGCTTAGATTCAAAGGAATCTGTTAGTGTTTGAAACTCCTATATCATCCTTCCCCATTTATAAGACAAGCAGCTTACTTGCTTACACCCTCATGTTCTGCGTCTTATATATGTGACTATTACATGATTCTTTGCAAATGATTCCAATGTTCTTGTTAAATTGTTTTAGACGTATCGGTATTGCCCAAGGTGCTTGTACTTGATTAATTTGAATGATATATATTGAGAAAAGGATGTGATTATTATTATATCTCTTTCATATATTTTATAATATAAAAAAATAATTTTGTATTAATTGTTTCTAATAAAACATAGATATATACAAAACAATACATATATAATTATTTAATGAGTAATACTCCAAATAGGTTTTCAAGAAATTCACCATCAGACAAATTTTGTTGAGTTAAGAAATTAACTAAAATAATTAGTGATAACAAACATTATTTTATTGGACAAAATAAATAATTAAATGTTGATTGTTTATAATTATATGTTGCTAATTATTTAGTGTTGCAGGCCAAAACTCAACATTACAACAGCCCAATATAAAAGCAAGCAATCCAAACTGAATGAAATCAAGAAACAAGGTTGACGGGCTATAAAGCAATGAAAGCCCAAAGAAAATCAAAGCAAGATATCTAACGGGCTGAACTTGAGTGTATACCCAAGCCCGATTTGATATTCAGCAAGCAATTCTCTCTCACTTGCCTTCACCAACTTAACGTACACTTTAACCTGTTGTGATCAGAACTCAAAGAAAATGAGAAAAAGCTTCTTCCCTAAGTTGATCACAAAAAAAAAAAAGAAAGAAAAAGACTAAACTTGAAAGGCAGAAGTCTAATCAACCATTTCAAACAAAATCAAGCTTAGGTAAAGATAAAAGGTAACTCATTTTCTTATACACACTTCATATCTTCTTCCCCTCTTCCCAACTCTCTACTCAATCCGAAATGAGATACAAAGGAAAGTGATAGGAATAAAACACAATTTCCTACTTGCAAGAATCAGAGGAGCAACAATATCTACTCATAACAAGTATTAACACCAGCACAATAATACCCAATAGCAGCGGAAAAATCACATAAACCAAAAATTATAAGCAAGCTAACACACCAAGATTTTTAACGTGGAAAACCTTCTCAATGAGAGAAGTAAAAACCACGAGTCACCAAGACCAGGATATAGCTTCACTATGATGAAAAATAGGGTACAAGAGAGTCACAAATTACTGCACAAAACGTGCATACAACAAGCCAAACAACCCAAGCTTCAAAGCTTTCAAAACAAGAACAAGAAGATGAAAATACCACAAAAACAGAGCTACTGTGCGTGGCTAATATCTCTAGCTACAGATGTGGAATTGAAGATCCGAACGGTGAAATCAAAGAACCAGATGTGTAGAATACACTGTCCAAATTTGAGCTCGATCCAACGGTTAACGAATCTGCAGTGACCAATTTACAGAGACAGTTTTGTGTATGTGCGAAAATGACTTTCTCTCCTCTCTTCTCTCTAGTGTTTGGTGTTCTCCTTGCAAATGACCTCTCTCTCTCTCAACCCTAACTCACCTCAGCCACTTCAACTAATCATGGGCTTGGATACTAGCATTTGGGCTTTTTCTCCACATAGGAAGGGAGCCCAAAAACCCAACAAATCTCCCCCTCACGACTATGTGGAGGTAACCGCCAATCCGGCGATTAAGCAACAAACTTCAAACTTCCATCTTGGTAATGCCTTGGTCATCATATCAGAACCATTCTCATCAGTATGAACCTTTTCAAGTTCCAACAACTCAGCATCCAAAACATCACGTATCCAATGATACCTCACATCAATATGTTTGGACCGAGAATGAAAAGTAGAATTTTTACCAAGATGTATAGCACTTTGACTATCACAAAATAACACATACCTCTCTTGAGTAGAACCGAGTTCCTTCAAGAATTTCTTCATCCAAAGCATCTCCTTGCACGCTTCGGTAATGGCAATAAACTCGGCCTCGGTAGTAGACAAAGCAACACATTTTTGCAATCTTGATTGCCAAGACACAGCTCCACCCGCAAAGTTGATCAAGAAGCCTAAATGGACCTTCTAGAGTCAATATCTCCTGCCATGTCTGAGTCAGTGTAACCAACTAGAATAGGCTTATCACTTCCATAACACAACTTCATGTTAGAAGTACCACGAAGATATCTCATTATCCATTTTACAGCATTCCAATGCTCTCTTCCTGGGTTTGAAACAAAACGGCTAACACAACCAACAGCATGAGCTATATCCGGTCTTGTGCACACCCTTGCATACATTAAACTACCCACGGCTGATGCATATGGAACTTTTTCCATGTCTTTCTTCTCTTCATCACTTGATGGACTTTGCTTGCAACTCAATTTGAAGTGTGTAGCAAGAGGAGTACTAACGACCTTTGCTTTCTCCATTTGGAACCTGTGCAACATTGTCTCTATGTATTTTTCCTGTGACAACCAAAGTTTCTTCTCCTTTCTATCACGCTCGATTCTTATGCCAAGAATCTCCTTTGCTGGACCAAGGTCCTTCATTGCAAATGACATTGCAAGTTGCTTCTTCAACATATCAATCCTAGAAGCATTCTGACCAACAATAAGCATATCATCAACATATATCAAAAGGATAATAAAATCATTACTAGCAAACTGTTTAACAAATACACAATGATCAGAAGTAGTCTTCTTGTAGCCTTGTTCTGCCATAACAGACTCGAACTTCTTGTACCACTGTCTTGGAGCTTGCTTCAAGCCATACAAGCTCTTCTTCAGTTTGCAAACATGATCCTCTTTGCCTTTTACCATGAAACCTTCAGGTTGTTCCATGTAAATTTCATCCTTAAGATCACCATGAAGGAAAGCAGTTTTCACATCCATCTGCTCTATCTCTAAATCAAGACTTGCAGCCAAACTCAAAACAGTCCTAATAGAAGATCTTCTCACAACCGGTGAAAAGATTTCATTATAGTCAACTCCCTTTTTCTGCCTGTAGCCCTTGACCACCAATCTAGCCTTGTACCTTGGACACTGAGAATTTTTTTCATGCTTCAACCTATAAACCCACCTGTTCTGCAAAGCTTTCTTTCCTTTTGGCAACTTCACAAGCTCAAATGTTTGATTATCATACAAGGATTTCATTTCATCTTGCATTGCATCAAACCATTTCTTATTGTCGTCACCTTCCATAGCTTCCGTATAACATTCAGGTTCTCCCCCATCAGTCAAGGTCACATATCCATCAGTAAATGTTACATACTCACTAGAAGGATACCTCGTTGAAGGTCGTCGCTCTCTAGTAGACCTCCTAGGATGGAAACCTGGTGGATCTTCAGGTAGCTCAGGTTGATTATCAGCATCATCATCAACTGGAGCATCAATTGGATCTCCCATCTCCTGGTCATCAGGAACCAAAGGCTCATTTTGTTGCATATGCTCCTGATATTGATTCTCTATTTGTTCTGACGAAGGAGGCGGCTGAACTGGATCTACATCAGTCAAGTCACTGCTCTCTTGTGATTGACTCTTCTTTGCCTTATCAATGTCCTCAATGGTCTGGTCTTCAATAAACTCTACATCACGGCTCCTTACAAGCTTCTTTTCAACTGGATCATAAAGCCTGTAACCAAACTCATCTTGACCATACCCAATAAAAATGCACTGCCTTGTCTTTACATCCAACTTGGACCTCTCATCCTTTGGAACATGAACAAATGCTTTGCATCCAAAGACTCTCAAGTGACCATACGAGACATCTTTACCCGACCAAACATGATCCGGAACATCATTGTTCAAAGCAATTGTAGGACTCAGATTAATCACATGAGCCGCTGTAAGTAGCGCTTCACCCCAAAAGACTTTAGGTAGCTTAGCTTCAGTAAGCATACACCTAACTCTTTCAATCAGTGTTCTATTCATCCTTTCTGCCAAACCGTTCAACTGAGGTGTTTTAGGAGGTGTCTTTTCATGCCTAATGCCTTGCTGCTTGCAATACACATCAAATGGTCCACAATACTCACCACCATTATCAGTGCGAATACATTTAAGCTTTTTACCTGCTTGCCTCTCAACCAAAGCTTGGAATTGTTTGAATTTTTCCAAAGCTTGGTTCTTTGTTTTTAAAGCATAAGTCCAAAGCTTTCTTGAATGATCATCAATAAAAGTAATAAAGTAAATAGCTCCACTAAAAGACCGTACCTTCAAAGGACCACAAATATCGGAGTGCACCAATTCCAAGAATTCTGATTTTCTTGAAGGTTGATGCTTCTTGAAGGATAATCTTCTTTGTTTGCCAGCCATGCAATGAGAACATTTCTCCAACTCTGCATTCTTCAAACCTGAAAGAGCATCCTTTCGAGCTAAATAGCTAAGTCCTTTTTCACTAATATGACCAAGTCGTCTGTGCCACAAGCTACAAACTTCTTTACTTTCAATCGCATTCACACTACCTTTTGCAATCATGGCATGCATCACATACAAACTTGAAGTACCTTTTTCTCGAGCCACCACTAAGTTGCCTTTAGTAAACTTCCATTGTCCAAAGCCGAAAGTGTTTACAAAGCCTTCATTATCAAGCCTTTTAACTGAAACCAAATTCAAGCGAACATCTGGAGCGTGTCTAACATCTTTAAGTAGTAGCTTCATTCCCATATTGGTCTCAAGACAAACATCTCCTACACCAATAACCTTGGCCAAACCATCATTACCCATCTTAAGCACTCCAAAATTACCTGGAGTATAAGAAGTGAAGAACTCCTTCTTCGGTGTAACATGTATTGAGGCGCCACTATCAATTACCCAGCTGAACTCATCATCAGAAACAAGATTGACCTTGTACTCATAATCAGCAATATCAACAGTAAGAAGATCATCTGAAACAGAAGATACACGATCATTACCACCATCATCCTTCTTTTCTTGCTTACCTTTGTTCTCCTTTTTCCAAAGATAGCAATATTTTTGAACGTGACCCATTTTGTGACAGTAGTGACACTCAACATTCTTGTATCTTCCCTTGGATTTGCTCCTGCTTTTACCTCTACCCTTTTGAACTCTATTCTGATTTCTCCCCCTGGTTTCAGTGACTAACATTTCAGAGTGTGACGAAGAATTCTGCGTCTTCCTTCTCATCTCTTCATTTAAAATGCCACCTTTAACAAGTTGCATGCTCACTTTACCATTTGGAGCAGAATTAGTAAGAGAGATACGAAATGTCTCCCAAGAATCTGGTAGAGTATTTAGCAACCACAATCCTTGAACCTCATCTTCAAACTTGATTCCCATGCTTGACAACTGATCCAGAACTCCTTGAAATTCATTCAAGTGATCTAATACTTGTGACCCCTCTTTGTATCTCAAATTCATCAACATATTCAACAAGTACAATTTATTATTGCCAGACTTGGAAGCATACAAGGATTCAATTTGATTCCACAAAGCCCTAGCATGAGTCTCATTAGCAATATGATTATAAACATTATCATCCACCCATTGCCTAATAAAACCACAAACTTGTTGGTGTTCAAACTCCCATTCTTCATCTGTTTTAGATTCTGGTTTTTGTGTAGAAAATACGGGTAAATGTAGATTTTTTACAAACAACAAATCTTTCATTTTGCCCTTCCATAGATGGTAATTAGTGCCATTCAAACTTATCATCCTAGTAGAATTATTTGCCTCCATCTTTCAAGCAAGTTATAACCAAATACCCAAAACTGAGCTCTGATGCCAATTGATAGGAATAAAACACAATTCCCTACTTGCAAGAATCAGAGGAGCAACAATATCCACTCACAACAAGTATTAACACCAGCACAATAATAGCCAATAGCAGCGGAAAAATCACATAAACCAAAAATTATAAGCAAGCTAACACACCAAGATTTTTAACGTGGAAAACCTTCTCAATGAGAGAAGTAAAAACCACGAGTCACCAAGACCAGGATATAGCTTCACTATGATGAAAAATAGGGTACAAGAGAGTCACAAATTACTGCACAAAACGTGCATACAACAAGCCAAACAACCCAAGCTTCAAAGCTTTCAAAACAAGAACAAGAAGATGAAAATACCACAAAAATAGAGCTACTGTGCGTGGCCAATATCTCTAGCTACAGATGTCGAATTAAAGATCCAAACGGTGAAATCAAAGAACCAGATGTGTAGAACACACTGTCCAAATTTGAGCTCGATCCAACGGTTAACGAATCTACAGTGACCAATTTACAGAGACAGCTTTGTGTATGTGCGAAAATGACTTTCTCTCCTCTCTTCTCTCTAGTGTTTGGTGTTCTCCTTGCAAATGACCTCTCTCTCTCTCAACCCTAACTCACCTCAGCCACTTCAACTAATCATGGGTTTGGATACTAGCATTTGGACTTTTTCTTCACATAGGAAGGGAGCCCAAAAACCCAACAGAAAGTTGATTTCTGTTCTTCACTGCTGTGTATCTACGATCATAAGTGGTTCTTGGGGACCAAGTAATTTCTCATTGGCTCAGATTCGGGTTACCAGTAAAAAACTTTTGTGGTTACTATTTTATGACTCTCGGTCAACAAGAGAAGGACAGAAGCAAAGTTTTCACTCTGAGGATTAATGAGAAAAAGTGAGTTTGTGGGTTGATAAAGCACAGTGCTCAAGAAGTTGACCTAGGAAGAAGAACCAAGCAACATGCAAGGAGAAAAAAGAAGATATATTCATCACTCAGAGGCAAGGAGAGATAACCAGTGTTTTTGAGGTGTATGTTCTGAGAAGTCTTCTCTGAGAGAGTTCATCAACTTGAACAGTGCTTTCTTTTAAAGAAGCATTCCACCAGAATGAGAAACTAAATCAGAGTTGAGCAAATCTGGTTTATCACATAGCAAAGAGGCTGTTGAAGAGTCAATCTCCTTCATGTTTTACAGATTGTAATTTTCTTTTCAATGTTTATCTTTCTGTAATTTCTTGAGTGAAAAGGCAAATTGAGAGAACTCAAGTAAAAAGCCATGAGTGGAAAAAGGCTGAGTGATACACTTGAGAGAAAAGTCTAGAGTTATTTTCAGATTTTCTTAGAAATGTATGAGTCTTGTATCCAGTACTAGTGAGGTATCCCTTTCTTAGTTAGGTGAGTACTAAGAGTGAAGAGTTAGGTATTAGCATAGCCAATATCAAGTTAGATTAGAATTTGAGAGTGAAAGGATTGTGTCAATCCTGTGAAATTGGTGTATGTAATACTTATAACTATAGTGAAAATTCCTCCATTATTGTGGAGCAGACTGGATGTAGGTTGCATAGCACAAGACAACCGAACCAGGATACATGCTGGTGTTAGCTTCTCTCTTCTCTGCAATATTCTGTTTTCTGATATTCATGAGACAAAAATAAATTGTCTCATAAAATTTTCACTGCTGAGTTCAAATAGAATCATAATTAAAAGTTTGATTTAAAGGGTAATTTCAGTAACTTAAAAGAGAGTCATAGATTCAACTCCCTTTCTCTAAACCTACCACAACCTTCAAATTTGTTCCCAATAAAATTTAATTAAGATTTTGATCCTGACATTTTTAGTTATACACCAGAAACGTTTCCATGACAATTTGACCCGTTCAGAACTAACGGTGATGTCCTACGTAAAGGTTAACAGACTGATGTGTCAGGTTAACTGCGACGTGTCACATTCACGACAATTTGGTCCCATCTAAGTTGGACAAAACGACATCGTATTGAATAATAAGGCGAACGATGGCGTTTCGTGGAAGATAGATTCGTCCCCACCATAGAAGGTAGAGTTGTGAAACGGTACCATTTTAAATGGGGACCTATCTGCCTGATAATTGTGCTTCTATAGGGACCTATTTGCATAATAAACTAATGTTGGAGACCTATCTGTTTTATAATTGGTGACATTATCCTCAAATATATTTTTTTTTTGTTTCATTGAAAGCAAAGGCTGGTGTATATGGACCTGATAGTTTGTAAAATTTTAATCCTCCCTCTAATGACACTCAAATTGAAGTCACATGTCACAAAAAATGTCTCAAGCAATTTCAATATATACTAATTTTAAATGACTTAATGCGTATGTTGAAATCTATATGAAAAATTCTTATAATAATTTTGTTAATTCCAGGCTCAGCAATCTTTTAGACGTCCAAAGCAAATAGTAATCAGGCCCAAGGCTTAGAGGAGTGTTAGTGCTGAGACCATGACAACTGCAACCAGTGGCACAATATCTAAATTGTTTAAATTTATTCCAACATTGGGATTGAAGCAGTCTATGAAGAAATGATGCTTTTAAGGATTCCAACACCGTATTTTTTTTATGTTGGAGGAAATAGACCTTTCATTGTTTGGGTTGGTTTGTTTGGTTTAGTCTATATTAAAGGAAATAAACCTTTTTTTGTGTGATTTGGTTTATATTGCTACTGAACTTAGCTACTTGTGTGGTTAGTTGGTTACAATATTTTGATTATTAGTTATGTAATCATTTTGATAAATGGATGAAACAAACCAAAACTAATGTGTTTATTTTATACTATTTCACCACAGTTAGTTTCATGCATATCCATCTAAATATAATGAGTCATTTCAATCCAACAATTTGATAGTCAACATAGATTAAAACTTGCCTAAACAGCCACCACATACATATAAAACACAACTACAACTACCAATGCCCCAATTATTATACCCTTAAACAAATAGATCCCCAAACATTAGCTTATCAGGCAAATAGGTCCTTATAAAAGTACAATTATCAGGCAGATAGGTCCTGATTTAAAACGGCGCTATTTTGCAACTCTGCCTTTCATGGTGGAGACGAAGTTGTCCTCCACAAAATGACGTCGTTCACCTCATGATCTAATACGACGTCGTTTTGTCCAACTTAGATGGGGACCAAATTGTCCTGGAGGTACATGTTGCAGTTAACTTGATACGTCAGTCTGTTAACCTCCACGTAGGACGTCACCGTTAGTCCTGACCGAGTAAAACTGTCATAAAGACGTATTGGCGTATAACTAAAAAGGTCAGGATCAAAATCTTAGTTAAATTTTGTTAAAGACAAATCTGTCTGGTGGTGAATTTTTTGGAGACATATTTAAAATATTACTCTTATTTTATATATAATATACATAATTAATATGTAATTAGTTTCATTTTAGTACAGTAAAATATAAGGAGTTTTGTATTAAAGTAAACTATTATTTTTATTTTTTATTCACGCATCTTCAAAATATTAACTCATAAAAGTAAATTATTTTTATACATATAAAATATATTTTTATTGATAAAATTACCTAAATTTTAAAAAATTATTATCCAAAATTTCCAAGTAATCTTTCTATTTTAACTTTTTCAATAACCATTTATGGATATTTTGAAAAAATTTGTTTAAAGAGATATATTAGTAATATTTATAGATAAAAAATTAAAATTAGGTAACATAATCCAAGATCTTCTAAAAATATAATAGGTATTAAAAATTCATTAGATTGATTCAATATCAATGTACCTAAGAAAGAGAATTGATGTTTAGAATGATCATATAAACAAAATTTTCAGCGTTTCTTAAAAATTCTTTATTTGTACTAAATTGATTCTTGTCCAAAATTTAAATTTTTTGGTTAATAAAATCTAAAGAATTTATTGATCTCAAAGAGTGAAAATATATAATACATATTGAAATTATTGTATGTCAAATAATATAAAAAATAGTCACCAAAAAAATAAGATAACATCAAAAGTATTGATTTAATAAAAAGATAAAAAGTCTAGTGTTTTTTCATCTTACAAACCCAATTTGATTATTGTGAGTTAAAGGGACTAATTTTTTTGGTTATGAAAGCAAAAGTCATGATATATTTTAATATTGTAATTTTTTATATTTTTAAAATTATGAAAAGTACATAAATTAGATGAAGGATTCGATTTCTGTATCTCAAATTTTTTAATTTTTTATAATACAAATTAGACGGTCCGATTTCTATATCTCTATAAATCAGACAATTCGATTTGTGTACCTCTAGAAATTAGATGGTCAAATTTCTATACCTCTAATAAATCGGACGATTTAATTTCTACTTCTCTAATTAAACGGTTTTACATTTGAGAATAACATCTCAACAATCCACATTTTAAAAAAATATCATTACCATTCCAATATTCAAAATAAAAAGTTATAATTAAAGGAGTGGAACGTGTCTTAAAAAAAAGTAACTTTTACTCTATAATTGAAAATAAAAAAAAACATTTTTGAATGCTCAAAAAATTATATCTAAAGCGAATTTTCAAAAACTATTAGAGTTTTAGTAAAACTTGCTCTTCGAAATCGTCTTGATTATCACCACTCTAATCTCAATCTTTTAGCATTACCCAAATCTTTTTTCATTTAGCTCTCATCTTCAGTTATCACTGTCAAGTGTCAACATAATCTTTTCCTTCTGCTTTTTACCATCACCACGGTCACACTCTATACTCTATAGAACCACATCACGTACACTCAGAAAGCATTAGTTGAACCACTAATCTTAACAAGTTCACTTTAAAACTTGAATTCGAATTCAAGATGAGTATAAATAGTAGGTTATTCATTAATAATTATATTATTATATAATATTACAATTAAATTTATATATTTAAATAATTTTTTAAATAATAAATTTAAAATTATTATTTTTTTATATAATTAAATAATAATAATAGAGATAATACATAATTTTATCTCTAAAATTTGAGTACTTATCAAAACAGCCCATAACTTTTAAAAATAACCAAATTAATACTTGAATTTATATATAGAGAATATCTTTTAATTTTAATTAAACGGCTGTTAACGTAGTATAAAAATAGAGCGTTAAATCTTAATTATAAAATGACATAGTTAAAATTTTAATGTAGTCAAATAGATGTTCTAAATTAGTTAATTGAATTATTTTGGATTTTGATTAATCTTTTAGTCTTGTTAATTACTAGAAATTTGATTAAAATAATCTTATAAGAGCATAGAAATTTGCTAATTGAGTTTTTTTTTTTTTTTGGCTTACAAAATGCTTGACTATTAATAAAATAATAATTTAATTATTTTGATAGTTTTTATAATTTTATTAAATTTTTAATTAAATTCTTATATTTTTTTAATTGGGTCTATATATTATTTTTAATTTTATAATTAAATTATTTTTCATATCAAATGTTAATCGAAGATTTCTCTTAAAAATATACGGTTAAATATCTAACTAAGTTCTTTATTATAGATACATTTAATTTGTAAAGAAATATTTAATTAATTTTAATATTTTTTATATTAAAAAATATTTAATTAAAAAGTTAAAAATAATATAAAAATTTAATTAAAAAAATATAAATACCTAATTATAAATTTTGTAAAATTATAAGGAGTTACACCTTAAAAAATCTCTTTCAAATAATAAATAAAAGTTTAAGTAATATGTATTTTAAAGTACATGATAAATTTACTATTAAAAAAATTTAAAATTTTTTATTTAATAACATAAAATAAATGCATTAAAAATTTAATATTTTATATTTCTAATAAAAAATTTAATATGTGTTCATTCAGCATAGAATAGATAAATTCAATAAATAATTATTGACTATATTAAGTGTACATTAAAATTATTTATTAAAATCAGTTATCATTATAAAATACATGTTAAAATATAAATACGTATTAAAAAATTAAATCACATATCACAAATACATTTTAATCTCTAAATAATATTTTTAAATAATTACAAAAAAAATTACTGGAATAGTAATTACAAGGGTGGGACGATGAGGGTACAGAAGAAGGGGCAGCAGCAGCAACCAAGGGAGAGGAAAGAGGGTGGGAGTCTGGTGTAAGAGAAGATGTGAGGTCGGAGCAAGCAGAGAAGAGTGTATCTGTGCCCTCGATCTATGGCTATAAACTTGTTTGATAATGATAACATGAGCAATTTAGCATTTCTTTTGGTCCATCCAATTTCTCTTTTTAGGCCCCACACAGTATGTGAAGTGCGATGCTTTCTCTTGCTCTTGTTCAGTAAGCAGCTCCAACTGCAGGTATGGCGACCCCTTTACCCACCGTGCTTCTGAGGCCACCGTCTCTCTCAGTCGTCCCCAGGTCAAACCATCTTCTTGCTCCCAATGGCCTCCAGAAAGGCTCCTTTTCGCACAATACAGTCATCAAGGGAAAAGGCCAACGCCTCCGCCTTCTCCAAAGGCAAATGGGTGCCTCTCATGGTGATGGAATTCGCAAAAGCAGAGAAATTTCAGCAAAATCAGCTGGCACTGAATCTGGCGGCACTTCCTCTTCCACACTTACCCAAAGTGTCAGTCAGCTTCTCATTTTTATTTGAACCACTACAAACAGGAAAGAGGCAATCATTCCTTATTTTGTTGTTGATCAATGATCAGGTAGTTGGGCTCTTCCATTTGATTGTGTCCCTGGGGCTTATTCTTGCAATGGACAAGTATTTGAAGAAAGCGTTCGTAGCTGCTGCCATTAAGTTCCCCAGCGCATTGTTCGGGATGTTCTGTATATTCTCGCTTCTGATTGTTCTTGACTCCACCCTGCCTTCTGCGGCTACTGCCTTGATGAACTTCTTTGAGCCTGCCTTCATGTTCATACAGAGATATCTTCCTTTGTTCTATGTTCCATCTTTGGTTGTCCTGCCTCTTTCTGTCAGAGATATTCCGCCTGCTTCTGGCATCAAAATTTGCCTCATTATAGGTCCCTTTTTTCTCTCAACAACTGCTCATCATTCATATTTCTTTATGCACCTTGTTGACTCTCATTTGCAGTTGGAGGATGGCTAGCTACGGTTTGTGTTGCCGGTTTCACGGCTATAGCAGTGAGAAAAGCAGTGAAGACACAAATGGTAGATGCCGAGCCTATGGGAAAACCCTCCCCATTTTCTACCTTTGAAGTGTGGATATGGACTGGGGTTCTCCTTGCTTCGTTCCTCGGTGCATTGTTCTACCCAACAGCATTGGGGACAGCTGCCAGAACTTCCCTTCCATTCTTGCTTGCTGCAACTGTCTTAGGCTACATGCTTGGCTCTGGGTAAATAAACCAAAGCTTGCACACTTGCACTTTCTCTTTTCACTACAATTACTCTTATTCTTGTTTATTTATTTTTTACAGGTTACCATCGACTGTGAAGATGGTCTTCCATCCAATAATTTGCTGTGCACTATCAGCTGATCTCGTAGCATATGCTTTTGGCTATCTATCCAAGTCTGGGTTTGAACCTGTTCTTGGTACAACTTCGAGACAGTCTTTCGATTGCTGTAGAATTGTTTAATTACTACTATGTTCTACAAGTCTGTCTATCGTTGGCTTCTAACTTCAATGAGGAAAATAGATTCAGTGCAAAGTTACTAACATGCATAGGGGCCTTAAATCGCATAACAAGCCTCAAGTTCATAACAAATCTATGTTCTAGAGTTTTGTAACTCACATCCAAAGAGTTTGCTAATCAATAGTAAGCTTTCCAGCAGAGTTGAAATGCTTTTTCATAAATCAAAAGGTACCGGTAAAATTTAGCACATAGTTGGTCTGATAGTAAAATTCCAAGGGTTTGATGATGGAAGGCATTGATTTCGATGAACTATATGTTTTTGACAGAACAGAAAGAAAATTGGAACCATGGAAATGTTTATACTTCAGAATAATCCCCATACTGGGTATCATCACACAAGTATTATATTAGACACTTCATGGACTCCCATTTATGATTTATCCTTCTAATTGCTTTTTTGAAAAAAAATAAAATATTTGTTTTCAAGCTCATAAATATATTAAAGACTAGTTGCGAGTCCAGTTTGGTTATTGAGGAAGGATCTTACAGTAACTCAGGTGAGAAATTGTTGCTAGGAAAACAATTTCAAATCACCTGTTTTTCTTTGGCTCTCTCATCCACAGCATGGTTTTTCTCTCTGTCAATTCCTTAACTTATGCTGTTCTTTTTATTAATGGCATTTCAATATCAATATTTTTTTTTGTGTTTTTTTTTCTCTCCTTATGTTGTTTACAGGGCATTACCTTACAAAGGCAGCCTCTGATCCTGGAGCTGGTGATATTTTAATGGGATTTTTAGGATCTGTTATTCTCTCGTTTGCTTTCTCTATGTTCAAACAAAGAAAGGTATCCATCTTGGTTTCTTAGTTCATTAGGACTATAATACTGCAATATAAATTATATAGTAAACCAGATGAATACAATATCTTGTTATTACTGTTACTTCAATGGCTTTCCTATCTAGCGGGACAGGCATAGTTGTTGTTTTAGTGCTCGCAATTGGGTTGGATTTTCTTTCACTGTTGGGCAGGTTGTGGTCTACCTTTTATCTGGGCAATATTTCATATGTTGTTATTCAGTTCTGAATAATTAAGAGATGTTAAAGAGCAGTTCAAGAAGTGAAGTATAATTATAATTGTGTACTAATTCATTGATTTGATTATATACACTTAAAACTGTAGGTTGCGAATCATAAGCAAGATATATGGGCAACTGTATAACATGCTTTGTAACTTTTTCTGAAATCTAATAATGCCCAAACCGTTAAATAATTAACTAATGATTTGTGTACCATATTCAGCTTGTGAAAAGGCATGCAGCTGAGATTTTCACCTCTGTCATAATCTCAACAGTGTTCTCACTGTATTCTACTGCCCTTGTTGGACGCCTCGTTGGATTAGAACAATCTCTAACCGTGTCCATTCTACCCAGATGTATAACAGTGGCACTGGCACTCAGCATTGTATCTTTGTTTGAAGGTAAATGTTATATCTGCACTGCAATAGTTTATCACGTAATTAAATCTTCCTGTACTAGAATACAATGAAAGTTAATTGAGCAAATCAGAGATTAATGATTTTCCAGCAAAACTTAGTTTATATACTGTCACACGACCTATATGAACGCACAAAGAAGGGGAAGCTCTTAAACAAACATTTGTTTGCATAATTTAACACGAATGTTGGATAACCAACCATTTTTCCTTGCATTTGAGCCAACACCAACTAATTTCTCTTTTTTCTTTCCCTCTTAAAGTATTGGTCCTCTAGTATTTCTCGTAATTCCACCTCTGAAACTTCCTTTTATGCCTGCAGGTACCAATCCATCTCTTACGGCAGCTGTGGTTGTAGTAACTGGTCTGGTTGGAGCAAATTTTGTACAAGCAACACTTGATAAACTTGGTTTTCGTGATCCAATTGCCCGAGGAATAGCAACTGCATCTAGGTACATTTCCTGAACCGTTCATTACTTGTTGTCTGTTGACCAAGAATTCATTTGCATTTTTTCAATGCATTCTTCTTTTAATTACTTGAATAGTTTAATGTGAAGTAATTTCGTTCGTAAATCACTGCACTACCCTTTTTTTTTTCTTTTTGGGTTTGCTTTTGGAAGGGTTCCTCTTATGATTCCCCGTTTTAGTTTACCAATATTAACACTAAATTATGTATATTAATATGCAACCTACAAGCACCCGAACTATTTTCTCCTTCACATGCTCTTGAATCAAATTTCAGTGCCCATGGGCTTGGAACAGCTGCATTGTCAGCAAAGGAACCGGAGGCTCTCCCATTTTGTGCCATTGCTTATGCTCTGAATGGTATATTTGGATCCATACTCTGCTCAATTCCTGCAGTAAGACAAAGCTTGCTTGCACTTGTGGGCTGAACCCGAACATGTCAACTTCCCTTGCACATCTTATGGCTGATCGAAAAGAATTGTATAGAGCAATGAATTATGTAATATTCTCTGATGGCAAGAATCTCTTCTTGGCACGAGGGGAGGGTTGCGCTATTTGAAGTTGTGCTTATTAGTTATTACAGCAAACGTTATTTATTTATTTTATTTATTTTCTTCCAATATATACAACTTGGAACGGCTGATAATGATATATCGTCGCTCATTAGTCACTAGTACGTCGCTTGGGTGAATTGTCATATTGAATTTGTTATGGTGTCCTAGCTTAATGGATCTCCTGCCTAATTAAAATGGAATTAGACACAGCAATAATGCAATGTTTTGAACAGGAGATTTTTGTACTTTTTTTCTATAATTATAGATTTGGGAAATGAAAAATAAGAAGGAAAAAGAAAACCGACAAAATCGAATGCAACACTAGCATGACTATATTTATCTTGTGAATTTTAAGAAATGGGATGGGAAATTGAAGATTGTATAGATGCTAGGCGGAGAAGCAGCATGCATTGGGTCAACTTTTAGAGCATATTTAGGATTGGATGAGAGGCGTGTGGTAGTAAGGTGGGGAGGAAAGTTGTGGTGGAAAATGATGACATATGTAGTTCCAACACGTGTTTGAATGTCATTTAGTTTAACAGAATGTGGGAGTTTAATGGGAAGGTTGGCATGAGTTGGATGCACAAGAAGGAGGACGCCATCCTGAGTTGTACGTTCCCTTCCTCCTTCATTGCCTTTACGGCAACCCCAATCCCAATCCCAACCCCAATCGTCTTATACCCTCTTCCTTCTTCCTCTCCTCTGCTCCTCCTTATTCATTCATTCCTCTCCCTCTTCCGCCTTCTTCAAGGTTTCATTCTCTTCTTCATTTCCTTCTTTATGCTTTCATTTTCATCGTCATATATTATATATATTGCTCATCTTCCCATCTCTTGATGATCCATCAACGGATTGTCGAATTTACGTGAAAATGACAAACTCCATTTAAAATTTCATGTGTAAATAGGTCTGCTTGACGTGGCAAATTATTGCATGTAAACTAACCGCTTTGTGTGTGGAACCAGGTCCTGTGAGAAATTCGGAGGAGTCACCATCTTCAGAGTCTTCCAATAATGGAGCCACATCCAGAATCCCCAAGGGTAAAATGCTTAGCATATTTGATATTACTTGCCAAGAAAAATTATATTATTAATGGGTACTAATATTGGTAATGCGTGCTCACTGTCACAATCAGGGTTATGATGAATCTGCAACACTTGTTTCCTCTCATAACAAGAATTTCATTGATACGGCATCCCCTTTTGAATCTGTCAAAGATGCTGTATCCAAGTTTGGAGGAAGAGTTGATTGGAAGTCCCGCCGAACCCAGAGTTTGGAGGTAAACATATGTTTTCCTTTCCAGTCTCTGTTTCAGTTTCTCTCTCCCTTGCATGCTTTGGATGGATGTCATTAATTACTATTGGTTTTGTTGTGGCTGAACAGAGAAGCAAACTTGTAGGACAAGAAATTTCAAAGACGGAAACAGTAGAGGAATTGGAGAACACAAAGAAACTTATAGAAGAACTGAAGACTAACTTAGAGAGGATAGAAAAAGAAGAGCTTGAAGCAAAAGAAGAGGCAGATCTCTTGAGTGTTAAGATTGAGGAGATGGAGGAGGATATTGTGAGTGAAGCCAGTGTGGAAGCCAAGGCACAACTCGATGCTGAGAAGGCCAGGCATGCTGCCGCAGTTTCGGACTTGGAATTTGTCAAAAGGGAACTGGACTCACTCAATAAGGAGTACACTTGTATGGTGAGTGAAAGGGATGTGGCTGCCCGAAAGGCAGAAGATGCTGTTGCTGCATCCAAGGAGGCTGAAAAGGCCTTGGAGAATCTGACTAATGAGTTGATTGCAACAAAGGAGTCATTGAGTGCCACCCGAGCTGCACACCTGGAAGCAGAGGAAAAGAGGTCGGGCATCGCTGATGAAGAATTCCACAAGTGTAGGCTGGAACTAGAAGAGGCAGAGGAGGAGCTAGAGAAGCTCAACAAGCAAGTGTTGTCAGCACGGGTTCTGAAATCCAAATTGGATGCATCTTCCTCGTTGCTACTCGATTTGAAGGCTGAATTAGCAGCATATATGGGATCAAAGCTGAAAGAGCAAGGCAATCTAGAGCTGAAGAAGGAACTCGAGGAAGTCAAACTCAACATTGAGAAGGCAGCTGCTGAGGTTGACAGCTTGAGGGAAGCTTCCATGTCACTAAAATCGGAGCTGGAAGATGAGAAGTCGATCCTCTCCGGCCTCAGGCAGAGCGAGGAAATGGCAGCTACTGCAGTGACAACGCTCCAGGAGGAGCTGGAGAAGACTCGGTCCCTGATAGCTTTCCGGCGGATGAAGGAGCAAGAAGACAGAGAGATGATGATAGAGCTGCCCAAGAAGCTTCAGGAAGTGGAAAAAGAGGCTGAGGAGGCCAGAGCACTTCTTAAGGCCGCTCAGGCTGAGCTTATGGAAGCAGAACAGGAGGCTGAACAGGCCAAGGCCCTGGCAACTACATTGGAGAATAAGCTGCTGTCAACAGAGAAGGAGATAGAATCGGCCAAGGTCTCCGAGAAGTTTGCAAGAGATGCAATCAAGGCATTGGAAAAGACAGAAACCGGCAAAAGCGGGAATGAGAGCGACCCTTCCAAGGTGACCCTGACACTGGACGAATACCAGGAGCTGAGCAAGCGAACCTACAAAGCGGAGGAGCAAGCCAATGCTAGGATTGCAGCTGCTAATGCTCAAATTGAGAAGGCAAAGGAGTTGGAGTTGAGGAGCTTGGAGAAGCTGGAAGAACTTAACGAGGAGTTGTCTGTGAGAAGGGAGTCTCTCAAGATTGCCACCGAGAACGCTGATAGGGCCAAAGAAGGAAAGCTAGCTATCGAATATGAGTTGAGAACATGGATTACTGAACAGGAGGAGCAGCAGAGAAAGGCTGATGAACTTAGTCCCGATACTGATACCGAGGCTGAACCTAATGTTGATGCTGCAACTCCTCTTCCTGACCAACATTTGTCAAGCTCCAAGTGTAACGATGCCCCAGTCCTAACTGAATCAGCGCCAGGCACCGCCCCTGCCTCTGCCCCAGAAGCTCCAGAAGCTCCAGCCCCTGCCCCAGATACAAAGACCAAGAAGAAGAAGAAGCTCAAGTCACTATTCCCAACAAAAGTTGTCATGTTCTTTTCTAAGAGGAAGACGCACCCAGCCAAGTGATGAGTTTCTCATCCTTCCAGTCAAACTAGTGAGCTAAGCCTTAACCTAGTCCTTATTGATGAAGGGATTCTGTATTGCCTGCGATTCATTTCTGATCATTTGTATTCATTCTTTGGTTGCAACAACAAATTAATTATCATCATTTACTGTATTTGTATATAAGGTATGACTGTTTCAGTCAACTAGCAGTTATGATCATAACTCATACTGTAACGAAGCATACATAACCTATACCTGCCTCATGCTAACTAGTAACTACTTCCCATTTCCCATATCCATTTGATTTTAAAATGAATTAATTTTTATGTACGAAAAAAATCTAATAAAAAATCTTCAAATTAATATTAAATTTGATTTTTTTTAAGTTATTTGAAAAAGTTGTATTCAATTAGAATTATTTGTATATATTATTAATTAACAGAAATATTTGGTAAATAACGAAAAATAAGCTCAAATGAATTTATAATTATTTTATTTAATATTTATTATTATTTTTAAAATAAATACATAATATTAAACATAATAAATATATAATTTTAGATGTGATATATATAATTATTATAGATATTAAGTTAAATAAGATAATTTTATATTATTCTTTTCTTAGTATTAAATTAAATAAGATAATTATTATTTATAAGATATTAAATTATTATAGATATTAAATTATTATAAGATATGATATATATAATTATTATAGATATTAAATTAAATAAGATAATTATTATTTATAAGACCTCTCTTTGTTGTTACTGAAGAAATATACATGACATATTCTTCAAAAAGACCTTCAATAATAGCCTGAAGATGATCATCTTCTGGCACTTTATATTCCATAGCAAATAGCAACAATTCTTTTAATTTTGGACAAATAATCAGCAGTGAAATATGTTTTCTTGCACAATTTCAATTAGTTCTTGAAACTTTGAACATGAGCAGAGAAGACTGCGTGAAAGTAATAATTAATATTCGCCCATCCTTAAGAATTTTGAGAGGTGAATCACTTTGCTCTTGAAAGAATTAGTCATGGAAGCAACTTGCATTGTGAGGGTTTTATCTTTCTGGCACTAGATTTTGTATTCTTCAGATTTTGTAACCGTTTTTTTAGTAACATCAGTTGTAAATTATTTAGAAATTTTGGAAGGGTCAAGATGACTTTTAAAATCAAGATTTTTAATAGTGAGAATTGCAAGATACTTCCATGTAGTTATCTTCATTTAATTTTTTAACAATTGAGGAGAAGGTCTTTTTTGTTGAATAAAAAAAATTATTTCTATTGTGGAGCTAAAACTAAGCAATAAGTTCTTGATACCATCAAAGATTCAGAAAAGGTAAAAAATAACAGTAAATTTAACTCTGTAAAAAAGAATAATAATAGATTTGAATGAAATGAAAAAATTAAAACAAAAACAAAGACTTGTAATAAGAGTAATCAAACATTATTTTATTTCAGAATTACATACTTTTATTAAGCCAAATTTACTATATATATATATATATATAGTGATGATTGAAGTTCAAGACTTATAACAAAAAACCACTAGTAATTAATAAAAAAAACAACAGCAATACAATTTTGTACACTACTATTGGATACTATTTCTCTCTATTCTTAATAGCTAAGTCCTTAAACGGTTAAGGAAATATAATTAGTTAGATTGATATTATTAATATTTGTTATTCATATATATATATATATATATATATATATATATATATATATATATATTTGAAAAAGAAATAAAATTCTACTTATAATGCAACCATTGCATACTGTCACGAAATTGCATGAAGGTTGTGCAATATCCGACAAACTGATTTTCTAGATACAAATACAGTTTTCACGCTGCAAGCTAAGCCTGCAAGCATAGCAGTTGTACACATCACAACTAGGGTATCCGTAGAAATATTTGAAGATAGGAAATGAATAAAAATTGATATTTCCTAACATGAATAAAGATCTCCTAACATGAATTTGGAGTGGGGATGACAATTGATATTTCCTATTTTAAAAATTTTATATCCATACTAAAAATTAACTATTAAATTAGTTATTACGTATTTATTTGATAAATATATATATATATATATATATATTATTTAATTTATTTTTAATATATATTTTAAATCGATTACTAATTTAATAGTTAATATTTAATGTACACATCACATAATTATTTTTATTTTGTAAGAAATTTTTTTCAAAGAAAATTATACATACATAAAATAATCAATTTGAATAATATTAGTATTTAATATTAATATATAATTTTCATACGATGTTTGTTTTATTTTTAAAATTTTAATATTTAGAGATATATTTGTATTGTGTTATTATCTTAGATAATTCGTTTCTTAATTACATAAATTCTTTTAGAATAATGCTAGGGAACCAAAAGGGTATTAGCCAAAAATCAGCCAAATAGAATTTAAAATCTCTACGAGTTAATATATATGGATATTTCTTCTGCTAAGTATTAGAATGTTTCTTTTTTTTTGTGACTATTAGAATGTTTCTTTTCATACTAAATAGATGTTCTTTTATATATTTTTCGAATATTTTTGTATTACAAATGTGAATGTCTCTATTTTTTTAAGAATTTCATAATTTTTTTTAATTTTTTTTTAATTTTTTTTTAATACTCAAATTGGCCCCTGAAATTTGACCTCCGCATCAATTTAGCCCTCAAGGTTTCAATTGACTCTAATTGTATCCTGAAATTTTGCGTCGAGCCTCAATTTGGCCCTTCCGGCGTTTTTCGTCACCGGAGAGCTGACCTGGCAAATTTGGTAGACACTTGGCACCCTAGCAGTTAGATGACATGGCAAAATGTTTGAAGGCTTCAATTTAACCCCTAAAAATTTCAAATAAAACCTAGAACTTCCAATTTCCCCAAATCGAAGAGTGTCTCAAAGAGGTGAGAAGAATGTTGCGAAGCAGCAGTCAAAGCTCAGGTAGTTCTGGTAGAGCTTGTTTGCATAGTGGCTGGGTGAAGAACGCACACGGTGACAGAGGTGGGAAGGTTCCGCATTGATGCGGTTGTGGGTTGCGTCCTATTCTTCGGTGGTCTGGGACGGGTTCCAATCCAGAAAGACCATTCTATGGATGCTCTAACTATAATGTGAGTTGGTTGAATTATTGCAAGTTAATTGTGTCTTATTTCTCAAATGCTTGTTGATTTTGTAGCTGTTCTTCCTCTCAATTTTTTTTTGGATTTTTTGTGTTGTAGACTACCGGTAAAAGATGGTGTGACTTTTTTAAATGGGCAGATGTTGAAGAAGAAGAAGCCATAGTTGGCAGAAATGAAAGTTCAGTTAGTGAAAACCATTGCAAAATATCTATGGGATGGAAAATTAGTGCAGTTGAAGCTGAAATTAAAATATTAAAAATGTGGAATATTATGTTGTCTGTGTTTGTTATTATTTTTGGAATTGTGATTGTAGTTTGTGGATTAGGTGTGATCAAATATATGTAACTGTATATCAGTTATTTGAATGAATCATTGTTATGTATTTAATGAGAAAATAGAAATGGAATTTTATGTTCTCTTTGCTAATGATATATCCTGTAAAATTCTTTAAAACTGAGATTATATATGAAGCTGCTATGAGTCTGTATATGAAGACAAGATCAGGAGCTGGCTCTAATAACTATATATGTAGTATGCACTTCCATTAGTGAATAAATTTAAGTGTATAGTTCAATTGTGAAAAAGATATAAATAGATGAGATGTTATGACAAAAGAAAATCTAATAGAACCTTGTGTGGTTCTTGTACTTGACATAAGACCCAGAAATAAGTAATTCATTAAGTAATTCATAGTCATTAATCATTATCAATATCACAACATTAGCAATAGCAGTATCTGTATCATATCTTAGATACCCTAGATAACATAGTTTCAAATATCCTAAACCAAAACAGATTACTCTACATAACATAGTAACAAAATATCAAAAGAGCATAGTTTGATCAAATGCTCTCAACAAAATATGTTCTACACAACTTCTAGTCAACATTGCAAAGCGGTTTCTATTTTGTTGTTGGTGGTTTGAAGCTTGGGGTGGGGACGAATGTCATAAACTCTGCCAAGCGTGCAGCTGTCCCAGAACTTGCTCCTAGCGTTGGGTCCACATTGAAAGTTGTTTTCCTCTTAGATTGTAACTTTTGAGGCCTTGTCACCTGTTGTGGAGGTGGAGGTGGGTCTGATAGAGGGACCTAGTAAAATTGTGAACAGAAATAGTGACCAATACAACCCAACAAAAACCAATCAATTTGTTATCAAATAGTATCAATCAGTTAGATCTACCCAACATTTACTCGTGTATTATAAATCAATATAAACTAGTTAACAGTTAATCAAATATTAGAAACCAAACACTACCTGTTCCTGATTTTCTGGCTGTGAGTAAGTGGGTTGGGTGAGTACAATCTCTGAAGCATTTGCATTAGCAATAGCTTGACGTGGTGCTAATGAAGTATTTTCATTAATCTCAGCAGCTTGGGTGTTAGTAGTAGCAGCGTTTGCTGGATCTGTACCCTCTCCAGCCTTAGAACCTTTTTCTTTTGCAACAACAGCCGCTGCTGCATTAACAAGGGCACTAGCAAGGTCATCAGCTTTTCTATGAGCGCAACTCCTCTTTGTATGCCCTCTCGTACCACAATAAGTACATGTGAATTCTTTGTATTTCCTCTTCAACTTGGTTTCAGTTTTTGACTTCTTAACACTAGATGACTCTTCATCAGCATCCTTCCGTCTTTTTTGGGTTATTGGCCCTGGCTTTCGCTTCATTTTAGGTGCATGAGGCCTATTTTGTTCACTTCTCTCCCAAAGATCTTGTCCGGGTATTGGATTGAGAGAGTGCTTGTAGGTATCTCTATAAGCTTCCATGGTCAGCCAATGATGACAAAAATTCTTAGGATTTCGATTTATCTTGGAGATGGTTGAACATGCATGGACACACGGCATTCCTACAAGGACAGATGTTATGAAAAAGTATCCAATAAACTATGTTTAATTAAAAGAATACAAACCACTCACTATCTAATCCAAACTATGTTTAAGCAATTATTGGCTACCTCAGTACCTGTTATTTGCCAAAACCTACAAGTGCATATGCTCTTTTCCAAGTCAACAGCCATGTTGGTAGGCCAACCATGGATCTCAAATCTTTGATAATCTTCATCTCCACTCCAGATTGGTGTCCATTTTTGAGATTCTTTCCGGATTTTCTGCAATCTACTATGTTGGATTGGTGGGAGCTTACCAACATGGTGGGATAACTTGACCTTGTTTTTTGCAATGGACCGCATCGCAAACATCCGAACCTCCTCTAACAAGGTGATTATAGGCTTAGCTCTGTATTCCTTGATCCTCGAGTTAAAAACCTCGCAGGCATTGTTACAAATGTTATCAATTTTTTGATCGTGTCGAAAATATGCCCTAGTCCATGCTTCTTTAGGCCACTTATCCAAATATGCCCAAGCTCCCTCGTTCAGTCTCTTTAACCTATCCATTTTCTGATCAAAACCATGGCGAGTTGTTTCCTTAGCACACTCCTATAATAGTCCTCTGTACTCCTGTTCTTTCCATTGTTTGTTAAAATTCTTCCATAGATGCCAGACACAGAATCGATGGTGTACATTGGGCATAAGCTCCTTTACTGCTGAAGCCAAACCCTGGACCAGCAACACATGAAAATTCAATTATCGTGCCTCAAACAGACCCCCAAAATATTTTAAGTGACCTCAAACGGACCCCCCAAAATATATTAAGTGACTTCAAACTAGCCCTCGCAACGAATACATTTACTAATCACAGTCCTCACAGAAAGTATGAATTGATTATACAAATGCGTTTACTAATCACAGTCTTCAGAACAAGTATGAATTGATTATGCAATACATTTATTAATCACAGTCCTCACAGCAAGTATGAATTGATTATACAAATGTGTTTACTAATCACAGTCCTCACAGCAAGTATGAAATGATTATGCAAATAAATCTTACTAATCACAGTCCTCACAGCAAGTATAAATTGATTATGCAAATACATTTACTAATCACAGTCCTCACAGCAAGTATGAATTGATTATGCAAATAAATCTTACTAATATTAGTCCTTACAGCAAGTATGAATTGATTCACCAA
Organism: Arachis stenosperma; assembly: GCF_014773155.1. Taxonomy (NCBI): domain Eukaryota; kingdom Viridiplantae; phylum Streptophyta; class Magnoliopsida; order Fabales; family Fabaceae; genus Arachis; species Arachis stenosperma. The sequence continues at coordinate 14,280,636 of NC_080377.1, forward strand.
ATATATTTACTCATTTACCTTTTGCATGTCTGACATAAAAGCCCATTTGTTAGCCATGTAGTCACCCAAGTCATCAAGCAGCAGGTCCAAAAACCACCTCCAATTCTCTTTATTCTCAACATCAACAATTGCCCACGCAATTGGATATATATGGTTGTTGGCGTCCTAAGCCACTGCTGAGAGTATTTGTCCCCCAAACCGAGTCTTTAAGAAGGCTTCGTCAAGTCTGATAAGTGGGCGGCAGCCAGCCTTAAAACCCTTCTTACATCCATCCAGGCATACATACATTTTTTCAAATATAGAATCATCCCCTTGTAGATATGTACTAAACTTTACTGTTGAACCAGGATTACTCTTAAGTAGAGTTTCTGCATAATCTCTAACCAAACCGTACTAGGCAGCTGCATCACCGTAAACAATATTTCTTGCGTCCATTAAAGCTCTGGTTAGTGATGATTTGTTTAGGTCTAGGTCACACCTTCTCCTGAAATATGATTTAGCTTCACTGTGCTTTAAGCTCGGGTACCTCCTCAATTTCTTTACCAATTTGCCAGCAAGCCATCTCCTATTGGCTGCTCTGTTTTTGCTCATCCTAGGACATATGTGTTCATTCTTAAATGTTTTTATTTGCCAGCATGTCTCATCAGAATCCCTGGATGCATAAGCAACCCATGGACATCTAACCATATCCTCATCTTCTCCCATTGTCCACTTGCAAATAGCTCTGACTCTGTAGCTCTCATTCCTTCTAAATTTAATCTCCCTACCTTCTTGAATGGTGAATTCTCTCACAGCATCCATAAATTCATTCTTGTTACTGAACTTCATTCCAACTTGTAGCTTTAGTTCACCAAATCGGCCACCCTCGGAGAAGATTGGGTGCACATCATCAGCATCATCATCATCACTCCACTCCTCATCTGAGTTTGAGGGGGTTTTCAATTCTTCAGACTTCCAAGAGTCGTTTCCATCAGAATCATCGTGAATCGGATCATATGCATCATAAATTGACAACAACACTAATTTCAATTTGTATCATGCAATCCTTAATCATGAAACATGAAAAAATACAGTAAGTAAAATCAACAAAATTTGAATATAATTACATATATAATTGTTCCGTTTAAAGGGAATACTAAAAGTGATCATAAGTGATTAATGGGAGAAATTATTCAAATTAGAACATTAAGAAGAAAAGTTAAAGATACGGTATAATTCCCATTTACTCAAACTTCTTCAAATATTTTTTACCAAAAGAGCACATTCTTCCATTTAACAAATTGATATGTAAAGAGTTGAAGTCAACTAATATTAATGAAGCACCTATTAGGAGAAGATAATCATCATGATAAAATAAAATAAAATAAAAAGAAGAAATGGTAATGGAGAATAATACTGAAATGATGTTAGAGAACATACGTATTGATAATGTTATATTACATGGTAATGTGTCAAAATCACTACTTAATGCCAAGGATACAAAAAAAAAAAAGAAGAGTTTTTCACATGCATATAGGAGTTTAAGCTGAATAGAATAATTGACTTTGGTTGAATAATATTAATTGCAAAACTCCATCGGGCCTTCTATCAGCTTCAATAATTTACATCAAATTCTTCAATGATAACAAAAATGACATTGACAGCGGATCCATTAAGTACCAACATAACTTAAATAAAGAAAATATTCTTTTGTTGCATTGAATGATTGCATATAAAGCATAACATATTACAAAAAGAAATTACGGTTTGAAGGAGGATCTACAATAACCAGGTAATCTCCAATGAAATTCAGACTCAATTATACAACAGTGCTTGAAATATTATATGTACTCACGTCTTTGTAAAATTTTTTTATGTAAAACTGAAACCCAATTTCAGATCAGATTGTGTAAGTGGAAGAACCACTCGAGTTTTATGAGAGCCTGCCTCTTATGATCACTCGTTCACTCTACAAGTAGGAACAATTGCTAGATTTATTGCAAAATAATCCCTTAGGGGGGAAAATTGATCCTGAAACCTGTTGTACAAAATAGTATGCATTAGAATTAGTCTAATATGTTAGACTATTGATACTTAACATAGCATAATCATCATAAAGCTAAAAAGAATGGTATTTAGAATCACAGAAATGAAAAAGGTATATTTATTCTAGAAATTTCTATAGTTTCACTAAATTTCAATTAATTTTCTATGGTTTAAAAGTTCATAATCAAGTTCTTAAATCAAAATTTTCAATTAGATACTTGCAGCTTAAACATTTCTAATTAAGTCCCTGAATTGTACAAATGTTTTAAGAATTGTCCTATATTAACAATTTATGTGTTCTGCTACATTAGATGAAAATATGGAAACAAGCTCCTTTTTTAATGTGATAAGGATCTGTAGAAAACTATGCCAGGATAAGGGAAAAAAAGAATATCTAGAATAAGACGAACATAATGAAAAAAATTAGCATAAACTCTGTTAACGAAACAATAATCAAAAGTTAAATACACTGCAATGACTGGCCAAAATACAAAATCCTCAGTTCATGATTATCACTTAAACATTCATGGTGGTCATTGATGCATACAATGTTCAGTACAAAAAATATTTTATTTTTACAAGAAATTATCCAATCAACAATTAAATTAAAATGGGATATGAAGGAGTATAATTGTTATTTTAAAATGGAATATGAAGAATTAAAGACTGCTCAAACGGATAAAGGATTGAACGCTTCAGTTGATCACAGTCACACACATGCAAAAAAATTAAACCCTAACATACAAGAATTCTATCATCATCAATCATAATCAACCACATTCTCCCAAAGTTTCACTGATCAAGTAGGGTGAAAAAAATGAAAAACACCACACAACCAACATTTTCATAAAAACAAAGCACGATAGTTGAGAGCATCAATTTTGTTACTAACCTGTTTTTCAAAAGATGACTCCCAGGTAATTAATCTTCACAATGGGGTAGAAAGAAGTAAGAAAAGCTTCAAAGCTCCATTACTGTGACATCCATGGTGCTTCTCTGACGGGAAGGAAAACGAGAGGAAGTGGAGGAAGAGAAAGGGTCAACTCAGTCTCACCTTTGGAGTGGTTAGTGTTTAGATTTTCATTTAACCCCTTCCTAAGGAATACGACGTCGTTTCTAACAATTTCGGCGCCAACAATAAAGCGGCGTCGTTTTTAGATTGCCAGGTGTCATTTAAATTTGCCAGGTCAGTTCTCCGGTGACGGAAAACGCCAGAAGAGCCAAATTGAGGCTCGAGGCAAAATTTCAGGGTACATTTAGAGTCAATTGAAACTTTGAGGGCTAAATTGAGTCAGAGGTCAAATTTCAGGGGCCAATTTGAGTATTAACTCGGATATTTCTTCTGCTAAGTATTAGAATATTTTTTTTTTTGTGACTATTAGAATATTTCTTTTCATACTAAATAGATGTTCTTTTATATATTTTTCGAATATTTTTGTATTACAAATGTGAATGTCTCTATTTTTTTAAGAATTTCATAATTTTTTTAAATTTTATAGATATTTAATTATTTTTACTAAAATATAACTGGATATTTCTTTTGTTAAATATTAGGATGTTTTGTTCATATTAAATAAATATTTTTTTTATATTTCTATAATTGTTCAAGGACTCCTTTCACTCTCTACGGGTAGCAAACAATGGCCTCTTACCTCCTCACTACCCTCGCCGAGTACCCTCCAAACTTCCAATTCTTTCCGGAAGATGCATCATCGTCTGATGAACTTGAACAAAACGATGACCAAGATGAAAGTCCCCCTTCATTTCCAAGCAGCTCCAAAGCCGCACCAAGATTCTACTCTTCCAGCCTCTCCTTCACAATCTGCACAAGGTCTTCCGGAGGTCCACCACAATCAATATAAGCCATCAAGTCCCCAGCTGAGAGTGTGGCCAGTGCCGGTGCAACAGCTTCGTCACAAGAACTGAGCATGAACGGTGAGATTTCTCCGACGAATTTGCCTTCCGGATCAACAATCGCAATAGAGTTTTGGTGGATTAGGAACAATGAGAGGAGGTTTAAAGTAGACGATGCAGGGTCATCATAGTTGACGGCAAAGAGATTTTGATCGTAATGACGTTTAGAGTGTTGATTGGGCTAACCGGCGTAAGAGAAAACGCCGCGATTGCATTGAGAGAGGGGTCTCTGTATGATTAATGAAGGTGAGTAGGTTAATGTGAGAGAAGATGAAAGTTTTTATAGGTTTTAATTAGATTTACTTAATCAATTTAAAATTTTTTTATTAATATAAATTAATGTGATTTTGTTTAGTTTTTAGCTTATAAGTTATAACTCTTGGTTCCATATACTTTTCCATATTTTTATCGAAAAATCACTATACTCCCCTAAGTTACCATCCCTAGTATATAATGCTCGCAGACCCGCAGTTAAAATTTAAGACCATGGCCATGGATATAGGTGACAATCTTAATATAGGAGAGCAGGGACGGAGACGATTCTCCATTTCTCATCTCACTCTCTGAAATTTCTTCCTCGCCCCTATTCTACAGAGTAATTTTTTGCCCAATCTCCATTACTATCTTTGATTGATACTCACACTTACAGAATCCCATTGTCATCCTGTCATCCAAGACACAAGTTGCAGAGTAATAGTCTATGCATATATAAGAGCATGCATATCAACATAGGTCATAGTCTAAAATTAATGTAGTTTTGCTTTTATTTATATAGTCGAAAATTGATGTTTGGTGCAACGTTTAATTGACTATGATTAACATTTCTTCAATTTCCTTTGTTTTAAGAATACATAATAATGCAATCACTATGCTAAATATGATGTAATAATTATATGTTAGAAGCAAAATGATACATTTAGTTGAGGAGCACGCACCAAAGATGCATTTCTGATCTCGTGGGAAAATTAAAGTAGTTGTCTAACTAGGTGTATCCTTGCCTGTATCTGCGGAAGAGTTGGTCAGTTTTTGCGTTCCGAAAGGCAAAGAAGGCAGCGAGGTAGAGTGCAACGAGAGGAAGCAAAGTAATGAGGAGTATGAGATTGGCCGCTCTCCATTCTTTTCTGAGGGCGGCCAAGACACCGGCCTTACAGGAGTCACAGTTGTAGCAGAGCTGCATCTGGTCGTTGCTCCAGCGTGTGCAGTCGGCATCTGCTGCCGTGCTGATGGGGCTTATCCAGTACGTTGGATTCACAAAGGTGTAACCGCATTCTGTTGGTGGCTTACAGCACCCTGACTGCATGGGTGTCAGATGCGCATTAAAGAAGTCCTGAGGCATTCGGTAACTTTGGTTCAAGCGAGCGCACACATTGGTTTTGGAAAGGCAGGTTTTGATACGAGAGATTCTAACCCTTCGACGAAGCCAAAGCGAGAAGTCATCCAAGTGGTATTCCAAGTATGAACGGTTGGGTTGAACGTTGCCGTGGCCTCTAAGGGTGACCGTGTACACCAACACCACCAGGCACAGCAGCAACACGATTAGCACCAGCATGGCTACCAGGTAGAATATCATCACCCTCACCTGCTGGACTCTCCACAATAATGCTCCCGCCAATCCTGCCAGACCCACCACCATCATCACAATCCCCAACATAAGCACCGCCCATTCTAGAACCTTCACACACGATTCCGCTACCTCTGTGCTCAGCCATATCCCGGCCCCAATTATTGGAATCGACAGCAGCACCGCCCCCAAGTTGATGCCTCCTATCACATTGTTGCTCAGTGCCATTGCCGCAACAGCTCAACGTACTTGATTGCTGATGGATACCAGATAGATGATTAATTGATGGTCTAATCGCCTGCTAATTAAATTAAACCAAAAGGAATAATGAGGCCACGCACAGGTCTCTTTTCTTCAAATTTGTTCCTAACCTTCAATACCCAAAAGCTAGCCACCAGCTAGTTAGAATAATGAAGAATGAGTTTGTTAAAGTTGGTTTCGAATATATTATATAAGCAATGCTTAGAAGCTAACTCAATTTATTTTTTTATTATTTTATTTCTCTTAAATTCTATATTCTAAATTATAAATTTTTAATTCTAGATTGTAAATATTATAATTCAAAAAAATAATTAATTAATAAAAATTGATTTTCTGCACTTTCTCATCCTTTATTTAGGACGCGTTACTTTGAGGCTTACTTTTTTGAAAGCAAAGAATACCTTGGGTTGTATGTGCACGTCATGGACAAATTAAAATCAGAAGGAAGAATCCATGCGTCCATGTGTGTCTTTCAAACCTCCTTTGAGGTTTTGACGCACTTGTATATTTTTCCTTTTCGAGTTTTGATATAATCATCAGCTTTGAGCTCTATATTAAAAAGGCAAATTAGAATTCGCTGTTATATCAACTAAGAGAGAAGTAAGAAAAAATAATAGATTTTATGGAGTAAAAAATTGCACACTCTCCAGTTATGCTTATCAATTATCATATCTTCCAAATCAATAATATTCTTCTGATGGTATCGTTTTTTAGATCATAATTTTTAATTCCTTTTTTATTTAGTTTAGAATCTCCACAAAATTTTATAAAAACTTTTATTATCTTCAATATTCTTATAAAAAAAATTATTCCAAATCTTTCATTATTTAAAATGAATTGAATTACACCTGAAATTATTAAAAAAAACATAGAATCTATACCAATTCAAATTATGAATAGTGCTACACATACAAGTTATTTGGGTTTATAAGTCATCGAAGTTGGACCAAACTACATGCGTTACTCAACGGTTTTCATAGTGTGCTTCACGTTGCTCCTCCTCCTCTTCCTTCTTCTTCTCATTCTTCTTTGTGTTTTTCTTCTTTTTTTTTGCGTGTTTCATCTTCATCATTGTTTTTTATTACTGTTGTTGTTGCATTTTTCCCCTCTTTCTCTTTCTATTAATTTTGCAATATTATGTATTTTTTTTCTTTATTTGATTTTTTCTCCCAAGAAGAATTATAAGAAAACGAAATAAGAAAACGAGGAAGAAGAAGCAGTAAAAGATGAGGAGGAGGAAGAGGAAGAGAAAGAGTTTTGGATTATGCAGAATTTATTATCAGACCAAAAAATTCTTAAAATACACCCAAATATCTTCGTGTTATACCCAAATTTACTGCAAATACAGAAAAATAATTTTTTCAATGCAAAACTTTTATATTATATTCAATTTAAACCATAAACGATGAAACATTATTCAGAATCATAAACTACTAACGAAAATATTAACTAAAAAAAATTCCAATGAAAAAAGAAGGAGGAAGAAGAGGAGGAGGAAGTGGTGGTATTGATGACGACAATAACAAAAGAGAAGAAGAAGAGGAGGAGGAAGAAGAACGTGCAGCAAGAAGAAGACGGCTCGAAGCGCGTGAATATAAATGACTTGTAAAGACTGAATATAAATGACTTGTAAAGACTTGTATGAGAAAACACTTGTATGTGGAGAATTATTCTTAAATTATATATTAGAGTGAGACTTGCGCGATGTACGGAGAGATAAATTAATTGTACTATATAGTATATTCTAATGTTAAATTTAAATTGTTTTATATTAAAAATATTTTGTAGAATATTTATTTGATAATTTATATATAATTTCATATAATTATTCAACTAAAATATAATATAAATTAAAATATAATTTATTATTTTAAAAAATTAAATTTATTTATTTTTAAAAAAGACATAAACTTTGAATAATTGACCATTTGTACCCATAATAGTTCAGAACGCTGACAGATGTACCCATCGTAAAAGGAAACTGACTTTGTAACCATGAGAGATGGGTTCCGTGAGACAAAAATAGCCTGGCTTGGGTTGGCACTGCTTCGGGTTTGTATAGTCCTACATGGCAATCCGAACCTCCCAAAGCCCAATCCACGTGGATCTGAACGTTGTATATGTAGGTAATAGTTGAAGTGAAAACCCTAGCAAGTTCTCTTCCCCAATTCGAACCATAACTCCAAATCTGAAATTTTGTTGCAATTCGAACCATAACCCAGAGTTATCTCAGAACCCCAGCGATGTCATCACGCAGATTTAACTCAGATGGAAATTTTGGAAGTCGCAGCAGTTCTTCCAGTTCGAAGAAGATGAAGGAGAAGAAGCTCGACGGCAAATGTTTCTGTGGGAGAGATGTTGTGTTGATGGAGTCTGGAACGATTACGAATCCTAACAGATGGTTCATAAGATGTCCTCTATAGGCGGTAAGGGACAGCTGTTGTTGTTGTTGAGGTTAGACAATGATTTCTGAGTTTTAGTTGACAAATTTGGGGTTTTTTTTTTTCTCTCAGACAAGAGATTGCAGATACTTTGTTTGGGTGGATGAACTCGAACAAGGATGGGAAGGCGTGGCAAGATGTTTAGCCAAGAGAAAGTTCGAGCATTGTTATGCAACGCCTGATGATGGATTAACTCTGAATGCAGGGGGAAAATCTGCTAGCATCCTCAATGATGACTAAGAAGATAGACAAATTTAGGGTTGAAATTAGGGGAATTAGAGTGATGATTATTACTGTTGCACTGGGGGTTGTATTTTGTCTGTTTTGTGAGTTGTATTTGGTTATGAAATCATAAGACTTGTAAAATTGGAGGTCTTTGTTTTGTCATAGTTAAAATTTTTGAATGATATTGGCATAATATGGATTGTTCCTAATATATACTTTTCATGTGATACATTGATGTAGATACACAATGTTTGAACTTGTTACTGCATTCTAAAATGATTCTGATAACATTAAGGAACAAACAGTAAGCTGGAAATTAGCAACCTGATAATTTTGGTTTTCAATATATGAGTAAGGACCAAATTGGATGAAGAAAGTGTTGTAACAATAACAATAGTGATATGAAAAAGAGGCAAAAGAAGGCAAGTATATAATTGCTTTAACAAGTAAATTGTTCATTATATATATATGGATGCTGGAGGTTCCAAACATTTTGATATTAGACAAAAAAGCCAAGTACTGGCCACTGAATTTACAGCCTCAAAAAAAGCCTTACTAAGTCATATCTAAGCAATAGGATGAAAATGCATCAGAAAACACAAGAGTTATGTATCTCATAAGTGTAAACTAAAAACAACAAAAAGCCAGATTCCAAATTTTCAGTATTAGTCTATGATATTGGGGTCGAGTTATTGCTCCCGCTTGATAAACCATTTTTTCCTCCGCTTGATCCCCGTATCCTGCCTCGACCTCTACCTTGAACTCTCCCTCTATCAGATGTGCCAGGACCTGTAGCAGTTGGAGTCACAACTCCAGGTGTGGGCATGAACTGCATGAACCGGGTGTTTGTTCCTGCACTAGCACCTTGCAGTGGATGTAGGGTAGTTTGAGAGTTGTGTGTGGATGGAGTTGTTGCTGGCTGGTTGGCAGGTGGTGTACTTGGCTGCTGTCTTTGTCCGGTCGGAGGCGGGCGTTTAACACTTCTCCTTTTAACCTGTTTTCTGGTTGTTGCATTGGTTGGTTGTGGCTATGGCTATGCAGTTGGTGGGGGAGGCATTGGGTGAGCCTGCTGCAAATCATAGAACAACGCAGTTATTATCACACAAAGTTTGCTAGGCAGCTTAGTTAAATGATTAAAACAATGCACTTACTTCTTGAGTGTTGGTTCTTGCAGATTCATTTCCTTCTTCAGTGGCCTCCTGTTCAGCCTGTGCAGATTCTAATGTCTCCTCATAGTACATTTCAGCTAGTAAATCCTCATCCTCATCATCTGCTGGTGCTTGTGGGGCAGAACTCCCTTCACCCGCAGCTTCCTTCCGCTTTGTACAACTTCTCTTATTGTGACCAGCCTAATGATAAACGTATTAGTCATAATTTGAACTAAAAATCACATTTACCAATAACTATAGAACAGGACAGAATTTCAACTAAAATTGGTTTACCATACCTGGAGGCAATACTTGCAGATAATAGTCCCAATCCTCCTCGTTGTTCTATGAGAGTCACTCTTCTCCTTAGGGCCATCATTTCTCTTGTCTCTCTTGAGTGTAGGTCGACCAATTGGTTTTCTATACCATGGTGGCAAAATGGGGAGGGTATCAACATCGTGCTCCCAGTACTCCTGGCTTGGAACTGGACGCATAGAAGTCTGATAGGCTGCGTTGTATGCACCCATGGTGAGCCAGTTGTGGGCATATTCTTCTGGCCTTCTGTTCTGGTAAGCCAAAGCAGCACAGGCATGTCTACATGGTAAACCTGTGATTTGCCATAGTCGACAGCTGCATGTACCTTTGCCAAGATCCACACTTACCTTCATTGGCAAACAATGCACCTCATACACATTCCCTGCGTCATCTCCAGTAGGCAGAGGCATCCATTTGTTGCTCTCTCGCTTTTCCCTCTCTAATCTGCTTTGTTGGGTTGGTGCTAGTCTTCCGCTGTATCCAACCAAAGCTTTTTTGTTCCTAGCCATAATCCTCATTATGTAGCACCTCACTTCCTCCAACATTGTAATTATCGGCTTACCCCTCATCTTCTTAACCTTGGCATTAAACACCTCGCAGTTGTTGTTGGTGTAGTTGTCCAGCTTAGGGTATTCACTGAAATGAGCTCTGCTCTATTGTTTAGGACTAATCTTATGCAGGTACTCCCAAGCCCCAGCATTGATCCTTTTCAGTCTCTCCATGGCAGCATTGAAGTCTTGTGTTGTGGTTGCCTTAGCACAAGACCACATGCACATTTTCAGCTGTAAGTCACTCCATTTCTTGCGAAAGTTTTGCCATATATGCATTGCACAGAATATGTGGTTGGCATTTGGGTAAATCTCTTGTATGGCTGGGATTAGTCCCTATAGTAATTCATTTAAGTAAACAGTGAATTTCAAACAAACCAGAAACAGGTTTAAGTATTTAGCTAGACAATTAGCCACCATTCCAATATCAGTCTCAAAACAAAATAGAGTTGTTTATTTAGCTAAATCAGATTCCAAATTCCCAGTAACAGTCTCAACACAAACCATACATAACTAAAACTAAACCAGATTCCAATACTTTACCAATAAGTCTCATTGACTATTTAACTAATCCAACAATCCAAACATTTCAATTTCAGTATCATTTCAATATCAGTATTAAGCTACTAATGATTAAGCAATGAAATTTCAATTAACTTCTAAAACATACCTAAACAAGACACAAAACAATTAATCAGCCATACATGATTTATAAGTAAATATGCACAAGTACCCTCAGAAATACTGGATTTGAATCAGGCATGGGATTCGTTTGGATCCTTACTGTCGAACCTGGATTAGTCTTCAGTATTTGGTTACCATAATCACGAAGTCGTGCATATTGTGCAATCTCAGAACCTTCAATCCGCTCTTTTGCTTTCTTCATAGATCTATAAATTTTTCTTTCATTGATTAGTACATCATACTCGGATCTGAAGTATTGGTCAACCTCCCTAACTGTCAAGTTTGGCTGCACTCGTATCCTCTCCTCCAACTCATCTATGACCCACTTTCCATCTGCTGACTTACAACGATTGTCCCTACTACATGTATGTTCATTTACGAATGTCTTTACTTGAAAACTTGCTGGAAATGTTCTCTTGGCACAATATATTTGCCAAGGATAGTCCTCATCATAGCATATAGCCTTCGATCTTGTAGAATCACAACGAGCAAAGAATATGCTCCTTCCAATATTGATATTAAACTTTCTGACAGCCTTCCTGAAGTGGCTTAGAGTTTCAAACTCCATCCCAACCTCCAACCGAACCTGGTTAACTGGAGCATCAGCATTGCTCTGAGGAAAAACAGGCGTCTGTTCAGTATCATCGTCACTTGCTATGCTATGCAATTCCTCTGATTCATATCAATGATGACCAGGATTTTCATCAGAGAAATCATCATCATCAACGGGGACGTAGAAGGTTGGAGGCTTGTCTGGATCGGGGTTTGGAATGAAAAACTGGCCTGTAGGGGGGCCTCTTAGTTGATCTCCTCTTATTCACCTTTGGCCTTCCCTGTACCTCCTCTGAAGGATTGCTCTGATCATTCTGGGTAGTCCTATTGGTGTCAGAGGGTGGGACTGTCTGAGGGATTGATTGTGAGAGTGGATTCCCATATGGATGTGGGGTGTATTGGGTTAGTTGTTCTGGTTCAAGAGGTGCAGAGACATTGGGTTCAAAAGAAGGGACTGAGTCTGAACAAGCAGTGTGTGTTGGTGGCTGATCTTGTTCAATAGGTGGCTGGAAAGGTTGGGACTGACTTGATGGTGGTTTATCTGGTATGCCAGGTGTTGGGGGAGGCTGAGAAACCTGTCCTACCTCAACAGATCCTGAAAGTTGTGGGTCTGTTGTCTCCTGGGTCATAGTGATATTGTCCTTTTTTGGGCCTCCAAACCAGCCCGTGTGTGTGCTTCATAGGCCTCTTCCCTGCTCTGGGCCTCACTCCTTTTTTGGTCATCCATCCCAACTTGCAGATTACTTACAATTTCAACATGATCCTCATCTTCCACTACTCTCAACCTTCTTTTTGGACTCTTTTTCGGAGTTGGAACCCTTTTAGCACAACGCTTTACTCTCATCTTTGATGGAGTCATGTTCTTCTCCTCAACTAACACAGGCTCATCCATCGGATGCTTTGTATATACATTTATTCTGTTACTGTTCTTCACAGCTGCCTCATACATCCTAACTATATCCATGTCAACCTTGAGGTCCCTCAACCCATCATCAAGCCCTTTCCCAGGTTCCAGCCAGAAAAAATTAGAAACAGATGTATATCCTATGTCCTTCACCAAATCAGATAGGAAAAAACCATTCAAGGTATCAACATTAACCCTCTCTATCTCTGTGACTTCACCACCAACATAACTAAGCTTCCCACACGGTCCTCTCTCAAACCGTCCTCTATGATTAATACACAGTGTTATATGGATGGTGGCCATTCCTGAAAGTGAAATAAACCAACACATTCTAAGAAAACAGTGCATGTTACTACACCTAACACAAACCATAAATCAACTACTTGAGCACCTAACACAAACCCTAAATCAATTAATCAACTAATTTAGCAATTCTCAGCCACGATTTCATATGGTAATGTAATCTGTCCAACTAGTCTCAGTGACATTTGAAATAATTTAACACTGGCAATGACATACCTCAGCTCTCTGCCGACCAAAGGGGGTGACCTCTTCACCGTCGGCGACGAAATCCCAGGGTTCGATCTCTGCTGCCTATTCCTTGCAAGTTCCTCTTCCACGTTCTCGTTTTGATGGCTCTGTACTGTTTCGAATACCTTTTCCGACTTCGGAATGACAATGTTGAAAGCCGTAGCTTCAGGGTGATGGTTTGGGAGTGTTCCAGGCGTCTTCTCCGGCTTGGAAATAAAAGGACGTTCTCTGCTAGGGCATCAGCAAACTCCCGCGAATTTCTCTTCAATGTTAAATTGTTTAATGTTAAATTCCACGTGGATTGGGCTTTGGGAGGTTCGGATTGCCATGTAGGACTATACAAACCCGAAGCAGGTGCTAACCCAAGCCAGGCTATTTTTGTCACATGGAGCCCATCTTTCATGGTTACAAAGCCAGTTTTCTTCTACGATGGATACATTTGTCAGCGTTCTGAACTATCATGGGTACAAATGGTCAATTATTCTAAATCTTTTATATTAGAATGAAATTACATATTTATTTGTTAATTTTATTTTTATATTTATTTTAGTTATCATACAAATTCATTATATTATTATGCTTTATTATTCATTAATTAGGACATACTTACCATGAATAATACAATTATTAGGTGTGTATTTTAAAGTGTGATTGGGTGGTTTTTGATTGCAATGTTGAATGGGTGGACTAATTTAAAGTGTGAACTGTGAAATGTAGTGGTGGTATGATGTTCCTTAATTTGCAATGGTAATGTACTAATAATGTACTATTTTCTTCGTCAAGCCAAGATTATATCTCTCGTTTTCGTTTACCCGGCCATTTTAGATTATTGAAGTCATTCTTCATCCGGAAAATAAAGTGTAAAAAAAAAAAAAAAATCCAAATGCACGATAATAATGATAAACAATAATCTACACTACAAGAGTAGAGAAAACCTAGCTAGTATGTTCCTTCTTTAAATCAATGAAGAACAAAAGGGGGAGAGAGATAGTAATTGGATAATGATTAAGATGCTTCAAGAAATTTGGATATGAGCGAGAGAGGTGGAGCAGCTAGATACAGATTCAACAAAGCCGCAATTACTACAAGGCCTAGTCGAAGTCGTCATCTGCATCTCTTGAAAACTTGTACAACTCTTAGAATAGTGGTGCCGCCCTCTTATAATGTGTTGAGGCAGCCTCAAGGTATATTTATCATCTTTTTCTTGTTCTTCTCCTCTAAAAACTATGGAATGGCCCGTTGAGTGTGACCTTGCAAACTTGTGTTCTTGCTGCACCCCATTATTATTATGATCATGGTCGTCATTACACGAATGATCCTCTCCTCCTGTACCCTGATGACCCCCACTACTTTGGGTGGCCATGTCTGTTATTATGTCAATGCGTATGTCAGCACCACCACTGCTACCACTGATTTCTCCTTCTCCTGATTTATGCTCCTCGAGGTTTGTGCGGCAAACAGGGCAAGTCTTGTGGGAATAAAGCCAAAGGTCAATGCATTCTTGGTGGAAAACATGGCAGCAAATAGTCAAGAGGCGAATCAAGCTGTCGTCCTGGAATTCGAGCAAGCAAATGGCACATTCGAGGCTGCGGAGGTCCTTTACGGAGGAATACACAAAGGTTGGGAACGTTTGAAGCATGGAAGGATCAAGGCCTATTGAGGAAGACCTATTTGTTGATGAAGGACGAAGCAATGAACCAGAGAAACTCTGGTGGAAGGCCCAAGAGTGGAGGACGCTTACAAAGCAGTACTTGCACAAGTACACAACGCTGAAGGCCATGAAGCATAACACTAGGACGGCTAACGTGAATGCTATTAACGCCGGTGGGGTATTGTATTCTCCGTCGGGCGTTTTGTAGCCCGCCTCCGACGATGACATTGGTAAGATGATGACACACCAATCAACACGGCAAATGTGGCGGCCGGAGACTCGCTTATTCCGGACCTTCCATTCTTATAAATTCTTCTTTGCATCGATGAGAGGACTTCGATCCCGCGCAAACATACATACAAGGTGATGATTTTTGTTTCTTTCTTAATTTTATTTTATTTTCCAGCCTTCTTTTTATTCTTTGGCTAGAGGTGGGATTGGTGAGAAGAAAAATGTATAGCGAGAATCAAGGAGACATGTCATGGTGTACGTTATATGAGTAATATAGCTAAGCTAGATGGTGGGTTAATATCAGAGAGATGATGCTGTATGTCGAGCGAGGGATTCGTTTTTCGTCCTCAATAAGAAGGATTGGTTTCTATGGAGTCCTAATGAGTAGGAGGCCGGAGGGATTATATTTGAGTATGCGCTCGTGTGTACATATCAAAATGTTTGGGAGCCATAATTTGAAAACTAAATACTAAATAGTCATAACTCATAATTTACTCTTTTTTTTCTTTTATATATATAAAAAAGAATTATATATATTAAGTTAAATAAAATGTCTTCCTATATTATTCGTGTATATGACTATGTATAATCGAAAAAGTGACTATACATAGAATCACTCGCAATTAAAACATAATAATTTAATATTCATTAATATAGTTGCATAAATCGTTTGAGTTAAATTTGACAAAAAAAAAAATTATCTTGAATCTAAGTTATAGGTAAAAAATAACTTGAACAACTAGAATTATACCTCACAACTTAGGGAAAGAAGTAGCTTACAATTGTAAATTGACCAGAGTGCTACTACGACCGTTAGAAGTTAATATAATCAACTATATTATCATATTATGGATAGGACAAATGACTAATTTTGTTGCTCATGTAAATGTAGATGTTGTTGTTGAAGGCTAACTAATTTATAATATGCTCCACTCTTGTTCTGTATCAGACTCGAATGAGTCCCTTGCTCAACTATTTTTCCATCGTCGACAACAGAGATTTGATATGCATTTCTTATTGTGGATAGCCTATGAGCCACCACAATTGTTGTTCTGTTGTTCATCAATTTGTCTAGAGCTTGTTGTACTACACGTTCTGACTCCACATCTAGTGCGCTGGTGGCTTCATCCAGCAACAAGATTGCAGGATTCTTCAATATGGCCCTCGCAATAGCTATCCTTTGTCTCTGACCACCAGATAGTTGAGCTCCTCTTTCCCCTACTTTGGTGGAGTATCCCTCAGGAAGACTACTTATGAAGTTATGAGCATTTGCAAGCTTAGCTGCTTCAACTACTTCTGAATTGGACGCTTCTTCCTTTCCATAAAGAATATTCTCATAAATCGATGTTGCAAAAAGAACCGGTTCTTGTTGCACAAAACCAATGTGTTTCCTAACAGATTTTAAATTAAGATTCCTTATGTCTTTTCCTGCAAGATAGATAATGAATCATCATTGTAGGAACTTAGGACAATGATAAGTAACCACCACCAGCAGCAAGACTACTGATGAGACATTAAATTTTGTATAATTACCATCAATCATCACCCTTCCAGATGTTGGATCATAAAATCTGAGTATAAGAGAGATGACGGAGCTTTTCCCGGAACCACTGTGCCCCACCAAGGCAACAGTCTTCCCTGAAGGAACTCTCATGTTGAAATCATTAAAAACAACCACATCTGGCCTTGAAGGGTATCGGAAATGGATATTTTTTAGCTCAATTGTTCCTTCCACTGTATGCAACTCTTCTCCCACATCTCCCTGTATTCCTGTCCTTCTATCCATCACTTCAAAAACTGATGCAGCCATTTGATTTCCTTTTAGCATGTCTGGTGCCAATGCCAAAGTCTCCCCCATGGCCAGTGCGGTTACGATCAAAACCATGAACGACTTCATAACTGATTTAAAGCTAGAAAGCTCCTTCTGCATCAAAACTGATCCGTACCTGTGAAAGGTATACAATGCAAATGTCAGGATAAAGCCCACTTTTAACATATTACATGTAACATAACATCGAAGATATTTAAATAATGTACCATAAGGCAAGGCCATAAGAAGAGAAAATAAAGAACTGGGATATGCCATAGAATATGCCAGCAATTTGGCCTCGTTTGAATGAACGCTTGGATGGTTCAACAAGCTCTTGAGCATAAAGGTGGATGACTTTTTCTTCACAACAAAATGCTGCAACAGTACGCATATTACTCACAGCCTCCCCCGCCAACATGTTGGCTTTTAGATATGCTTTGCTCAGGTTTCCACCAAAGCCTTTCATAAAAAGTTTCTGAAATCATAGAAGAAATTATGGAGATCCAAGAAATGAACCAAAATCTTAATAATGTCAAAAAACATGGAACAAGATTAACAAACCTCACTGATGTGACCACTGACGATCAAAGGATATGTAGCCAAGACAACAAGCGTAACCCTCCAGTTCAAAATGAAGGCAATAATAAATGAAGTAACAATCAGACCAACATTCTGAAAGAGAATTGTAGATCGATCAACAACAATAGTTCTTAATAAAGTCGCATCAGCCTCTAAACGTGATGAAAGCATAGAACTTGTGTTGCTAGTATCATCAAACCAGGCAATTTCATTTTTCAAAACAGCTGCAACCAGATGAGTGAGGGAAGTTAAATGAAGTTTTAACCAATGATTGCTAAATAATATGGTTGATCTTTGCATACCTCAAGAGGAAAAATGTGTAGGACTTGTATAAAGTAAAGTGATTGCAATGCATGGTTTTAACTTAAAAAATTCAACAGTTAAAGTAAACTCATAAATCTACGTTTAAGAATTCAATTTTTTACAGATTGGGCATGTATAACAAATTTCAGACCAGTGAGAAGTGTAAAAGGAAACATTTCAGCGATAAACTTGAATGACACAAGTACCAGAAAACATTGTTTCTCTGACACGAAGGGTAAGCCGCTCGCCCATGATTCCGAAAGACAGATGTTCGATGGTATAAGCAGTAACGGCTAAAATTGCTGCCCCGCAGAAGAGGAAAGCTATTTTCCTAATTTCACGACGCGTTGCATTCCAGTCCATGTAGTATGCTACAAGTGCATGAGTTATTCCGAGAGCAAAAAGTGGCATCAGGGCACCAGCAATAAAAGCACCCAAGGTTCCAAAAACTCCATAATACCAGTCAGGACCAACCATGGAATATAGTCTCCTTATCGAGACATGGCTTGCGTTGTTTCTAATACTACTTTCTGCTTCATTAGAACCAAAATAGCCAACAGATTCTTTATCCGAATGAAAACTACCACCAAAGCTTGTTGTACGGGAAACGCTATAAACAACAAATAATCAACTTTAGTAGGTGACCTGAGGTATTATCCCGGTGGACGGTGGAATATAGAAAAGAGTTGCATTATCTTTGATTACAATGACTTGAGAAATAGATACCCCACTTAATACTATCTGACGTAGCGGGTTCTTAAGGTTTAATTACCTAAATTCTTATAACTGCTATGAATTACGTAGGTACCTGGATGTTTGTCCCATGCTAGAATCCACACGAGGGTGGTGTTGCAAAGAGGCCGACTCCTGGATTTCAACAAGAGATGCATATACTCCATTTGGGTTAGAAATAAGCTCCTCGTGGTTGCCAGTTTCCACAATCTTTCCTTGCTGAACAACCGCGATAATATCTGCATTCTTAATGGTAGAAAGCCTATGTGCCACTATCACGGTTGTTCTACCAACCATCACTCGATCAAGTGCCTCCTGTACACTCTTCTCTGACTCCGCATCCAGAGCGCTCGTTGCTTCATCTAATAAAAGTATTGACGGATTCTTGACAATAGCTCGAGATATTGCAATCCTTTGCTTCTGTCCACCTGATAGTTGAATCCCTCTTTCACCAACCTGCAAGATTAATTTCATTATTATATTAGAAACATCCTACTCTTAGCTTCCTCCAGCCTCTAGCCAGGTCTACATGCATGCATAGTTACCTTTGTATCTAATCCATCCGGAAGATTGTTAATGAAAGTCTGAGCATCCGATAGCGTCACCGCATGATTTATTTCAGCAAGCGTTGCATCATCTTTTCCATACAGTATGTTGTCCTTGATGCTTGTAGCAAAGAGTGCAGGTTCTTGATTAACTAGCCCAATTTGCTGTCTAAGCCATCTGAGATCAAGTCCCCTAATATCGTGCCCGTCTAGTAGTATTTGACCAGAAAGTGGTTCATAGAAGCGCTCAATCAACGATATTATAGTGCTCTTTCCGGAGCCACTTCCTCCCACAAGGGCTACAATTTTGCCAGAAGGAATCTCAAGACAGAGGTTGTTGAAGATGGAAACATCAGGACGAGAAGGATAACTGAAACATACATCCTTAAATTGGATGTTACCCTCCAATTTGCTCAATCTTTGACCAAACTTGGAGCTGGTCTTGTTCACTGTGTCTCTTTCTATCATCTCAAAGATGGGATAAGCAGCTGCCCTTGCTCGGACAAATGCAGAAATATCTGGTGCTGCCTGCCCAAGTGATCTGAAAGAGCAAAAAAACATACATAAAAATGATCTCGATCTACCAAGGAACAAAAGAAAAAGGCTAGACTTAGGCTTACAGGCTAGAGATAACAACGTTGAGCATCGTAGTGAAAGAGACGCCACCATTGGCAATATTCTTGTGAACAACGATGCTAGTGAACCAAACAAGCAGAGCCCAGGAGAGGAAAAGGACGCAATGCATGGAGCCTAGTCCCAGACCCTTTGCCAAACCTGCTTTATAGCCATTTCTATAGGTGTTGATGAGAGCCGCTCTGTATGATCTCACTGCCCTTTCTTCTCCTGAAAATGCTTGTACTGTTCTCACATTGGCTATCACCTCTTGAGCGATCCCACCAGCCTTTACATAGGCTTTGCGAACTCTGGCAACTAGCCCAAATGTGACATATGCATAAGCACCTCCAGCAAGTGCAATTAAGGGTACAATTCCAAGTGTCACTAAACTGATCTGCCACACTTTCACAAATCCAATGGCAAACCCCGCTGCAAATCTGCTTATGTAATGCATCAAATTTCCTACCTTCTCGGATAGTGCATCTTGGACAACAATAATGTCACTTGTAATCGCAGATATAACATCTCCGGTTGATGCATCTGTATCAAATAAAGTAATATCTTGATTCAGCATTGATCTTAAATAAGCCATCCTCATCTTGGCTGCCTGACGTTCGCCGGTGTGCATCCAACAAGCAACCTCTGCATATACTCAGCATCGGCACGCAAAAATAACATAATAAATAAGATTTACGTAACTTTTCAACTTCTACTAGAATTGCACTTTACTTGGGTATCAATGAAGTCATGAAATAAGTTCATACCTGTCCAAGACGCAAACAGTATTACTATACTTAGATACACAAAATCCAATGAGTACTGCAAAACATCGCAGCAAACAAGTATTATTATTTTTATTTTGCATATACATACATTGATACATATAAGAAACAAGCATGTTTAGCACTAGCAAAAGACCAACAAACACTTCTAAGTGAAGTCTAACCGTTGTTTGACAAGGTCTGCAAAGTGATACCAACCAACTAACTAGCTAGCTAACCAATTCAAATGATGAAAAATTAAAGTAGATATTGAATGTAATGATGATGTATGTGATAAATTCTGCTTTGGCAATGCAGAATTTGAGGTTCAAGGGGAACTGAGAGAATCGCTAGTGAAGTTTGTGAATCTGAAAATGAGCATTGAAATCATGGAAGGCCTCAACTACAGAACCAGTTTTCAGCTGCTTATACCAACTAACTGCACATTAACTATAGCTAACCAACTACCTTCAACTCTGGTTAGCTTAAGTTAACTCAGATTTTAACAAACTTTACCAGCTGGCATTGCTGAAATAACTAACTATTAATTCTGAAAATGTAACTAACATAACTACCATCTAACTTCTGACCTTCTATAGTAACTAACATGATGTCCAAAATAGAAAACGTGAATATACACAAGGATATATTATAGTTCAGCACAAACCTTGGCAACTCGATGGGCAGTTTCTTTGGGATAAAGGTAAGCTAAGCCAGCCACATTGATCATCTTTCCAAAGAAAATAAAGAAGACAGGCACAGAGGCACCATGAACACATGCCCCAATGGATCCAATAGCCATCAAGACACAATCATAGAAGTCAGCAAACGAGAAGAGCTTGTGTAAAGGAACCCTCTGTTCCTTTCTACTCTTTCCTGCTTCCTTCTTTATCTCTTCATTTGCTGCCTCATCAATTGCCGAGGCACCAGAGAACGATTCCTCCTGCTCTGACATATAAATTGAGCGCTATAAACTCGTACAATTGCAAGAGGCTGCTGTGACAACAAATGTGACTATATCAGTTGTGCAGAAGGAGAAGAAGATTTTCTTGAATTCATGCTACGAACGTATGTACTGAAAAAACTAACATGAGGATTATAGAAAGAATGAAGAAGAGGCTGTGGTAGTGGGTAATTAGTTCATAATATAAGTTTGATTAAAAGAAGGGATTAGAGTTTAATTTTGCATATTTTGCGTAAATTTTTTCATGATATCGACAACTAAGTATTATATGCATATTATGGTCGAAAATATCAACTACTTTTACCATTAGAGATATAAACTAAACATATATATATGTTGAGAGTAGATTACAACTTCTGTCCATCTCCACCTATATTTGAGAGGGACACCTACATAAAGATTAAACTTAAATGCCATATGTGATTGAGGATATCAATGGTAATATACAAATGCAAAATAAACTAAGCGAACTTAATCTGAAAAAAGGTTTGATGTTTGAGCGTGGTTATAGTGCCTTCGATCTCTGATCTTCTCTGGCGAACCACAAGACACGAGGCACAAGCTAAGAGGTTATGTTTGTGATTTGTCTTGAGGATTAGTGATGACGTGCCATTATTATTGTTGTAGCGAGCAGATTTACACCATCTCCCACTTGCATTGAGAAAAAGGAATGAATGGAATTCGCTTTAGTAGAAGAGCATTTACATATATAAGAGAATGGATTAACCATACCCGCTTAATTTGTCTGTACGTACTTAGTTATACTTAGTGAAGAAGAAAATCATATGGGTAAGAAAGATCGAAATTAAGTTTAGATGATTCATGCAACACTTAAGTACCATTGTCGTTTTTTGCGCGTTCTTTCTTAAATTTTAAGCAATAATTTATGACTCTGGTTCAACTTATTGCTAACGCATAATAATCACATGTCATACATTATCTGATTATCATATATTGCCTCGAATCGTCTATCATATATATTAAACACAGCAGCCACATACCATCGGTATAGAGATCATCTGATCAAATGATTTCATCGTATTAAAATTTTTCTTATGAAAATAATATAAATTTTAAAAATAATGTGACGTTTGATTTTGCAAAAACAAGGACATGTAGTGAAAACAGTGATGTGGCATCTTCTCAAAATTCTAACTTGTTTAAAACATTTGTTGGCTTTTCAATAAAAATCATATTCATCTCTCCATGTTTACTTTGAAGAAAAAACACGTAATACTTGTCTTTGTTTTTTCTGGATAGATCGAACAATCTTCAGTCCTAAATATTACATCACAAACTCATCCACACTACCCACTCATACACCCAATATTTTTAAAGATTTCTATTTACTACTTGGTTTTGCCAAAATTCAAACCCAAATGTAGCATTTTAAAAAATATGCTAATATACAGCTGCTTGTCTTGTTCAATTTATAGGTAAAAACGATAGCGATTAAATCAAATCTTTAAACTACATGAAATCGTAGTTAATAAAAAAGATTTTTGGTAGTGTGAAATATCATAAATCACAACAGCTGCTCATCCATTATTAGATTTTTGTTTATGAGCGCCACTAAGTGTACATTTCTCTTTCGAATTACTTATAAAAATGAATTTCAGAAAAATAACAATCAATTTACTCCTTACGTCTCTATCTTATATTCAAATTTGATCTCTAAATTTTGAAATAAATTAATTTGGTCATATTAAATGTTTTACCATCCTGCTTTTTTTTACTAAGGATAATATAATTCTTGACAAAAAAAAATCAATTCGATCTTTGTCTTTGATTTCCGTGAGATAATTCAGTCTTTATGAGTTTTGCCGTCAAACACTAAAGAAAGTTGTTGATCTGGCACATTAAGCTAGTGAGGTGAATGTTAAGTATCAACGCGAATGGTTAGAAAAGGACAGGTATCGATTTATCTCAAAACTCAAATTGGTCAGGTCTATTTATCCCTATTTATTCGTACAAAACGACATAGTTTTAACATCAAATTAGTCAGGAGTCTATTTGTCTTAAAAAATTTTGATTCAATATTTTTTCAAAAAATTTTATTGTTATGATATTTAGAGCATCTCTAATAATGGAGAATTTTTAAAGTATCACTTTTAATATTTTCAAGAAGTGAATTGATTTAGAATTGAAATCTGTATTAGAGTTATCACCTTAGTGATACGGTATAACTTTAATGGAGAACCAATAAAATTTTGTCACTCGTATAATTATGTTAATAAAATAATTAAAAAATATAAAATTTTAATTGAATTGAAACTAAACATTATAGGGACAAGTTTCACTTTCAATTTTAAATTACTATTTATGACAAATAATCTCACAAATATTTTAAATAAAATTGAAATTGAAACTAACATTGAAGATACTCTTATTATATTATCAGTTTTTCAATATATATTTTATTAATGATATAATAAATATAAACTAATTAATAATATTTAATACATTATTATAGATATTAAATAAATAAAAAATAATTGAAAGGATTAAATAATAAACCTAATTATCTTTTTAATTTTATAAAATTGACATTAGTAAACTTTTTTATATTTCATAAATAGGTATTTTTCTCTCTTAATTATTAATTTTTTATTTTTATTTTTATTTTTATGCACTTATTTGATTTTATATTTTATTTAATGTACAAATAATATTTTTGAAAAAAAAAAGCTTTTACAAGGATACGAGGCTTAATGCCAAATAGAAATTATTCCGAGGGTTACCTGAAACTGGATTACTTTTCGACTTGTAAGTGAGGCCCAAATCTTCAACGGAGTGAGTTTCGACTTGTCCCACATCTAGCTAGTACCCGTCGTCCAAGTTGTTTGTGAGAAGGTGAGGGTGGTACCTACAAAACACTTCGATGCTTAAGTCAGCAAGGGTTTTAGCAGGTTTAAGTGTATTGGAACTTGACTGTACCTGAATGTGTCAGGGTATTTATAGGAGATGAGTCAATAACCACCGCTGAAGTAGTTTCACTTCTTATGGTGGATAACCGCCCCTTTATCTTAAGATTGTTGAAATTTCTCTTCTAGAAGTGGGTGAGAGATTCGGGAAGTAGTTACTTTCGTGGGTAAGCATGAGCTGTCCGTTTTCGTCGAATCTGCCCTCCATAGGAGGGCGGGTGAGTGTTAGGGGGCCATCCTTGTAGTTGGGCCTTTCAACCTTATTGGGCTTGACTTATATTTTGGGTCAGGGTATGAACAGTGCCCCTACTTAAGTCCAACCTCTTCGCTGCGAGTCAGATTCAAATATAGAGTAAGTCGGAGATGTTCAGGTTGGTATCTTCCTTCAAGTCAGAAACCGACGTGATTTCGAAGCAAAAACTGATGTGATTTTAGGTTGCCAGCCATCATGTCCGTTGGCTTTTCAAATTAACATATGGGGGCAGTTACATTGGTAACGGCACACTCTTTAAATGAGTGGGACTTTTTACGATTTTGCCCCTAGTGCCTTATAAATACTTTCCCCCCTTTTTCTCTTTCTTCTTTTTTGTCTTCCTCTGTGAACTTTCTTTCTCTCTTTCGCGCATTCTTTGTCTTCCTCCAGCATTTGGTGCCTCAAGGCGTTCGCTTCACCTTTGTTGAAAACTCTCCTCCCTTCGTTCTTCCCCAAAGAAAGGTTAGTTTCTTACTGCTATACTTTTTATAGTGTTTCCACTATTTTCGTGATCTCTGCTTGATGGACTAGGTGTTTGTTAAGAGATTCTATGTAGTTTTTATGTATCTTTATTGTCGTTTCAGTGCTGTATCTATTAGGGACCTTCGCTTTTTCTTCAAAAGATTATTTCTTTGTGGTTGTGGGTTGCTCTTTTAAAGAAACTGTCTCTGTTTCGAACTTGTTTGTAATGATTCTTTTTCTTTTTGTGTAATGCAGGTATACCATCTATATGTCTCGCCCCTCTTTTTCCAAAATGTCTTTGAGGGTTCCAGAGGATTTGTTGAGATGGGTAGATGCCTCAGTTCGTTGCAAAATTCCTTTAGTAGATAGTGTTTTTGTGGATGAGTTTCGAAAGCACCATAGGCTCTATAGTTCTAGGGAAGACGAGGTGAAGTACGAGTTAATTGCCCCTGACCCAGAGGACCGAGTCTGCTTTGGCAGAGTTGTAGATTCTGAGTCCCCCTTCATTTTTATGTATGAATGTCTTTTCACCTGACTTGGGGTGACGTTTCTTTTTTCTTATTTTGAAACCGAAGTCCTTTCTTATTGTACAGTTTCTCCTTCCAAACTACACCTAAATTCTTGGGGGTTCATGAAAATCTACCAGCTTGTCAGTCGCGAGCTTGGTTTTCTGATTTCTTTACGGGGTATTTTTCTTTCTGTTTTATCTTACCAAGCCTTTCAGTGCTGCTTCTAATAAAAATAAGTAACAATGGGTTTCCTTTCAAGCCATTCAAAGCCGGAAAGTCTTTTCTACTTTTGACGAATCCTTCCATGATTTCAAGAATTTCTTTTTCAAAGTTCGAGCTGTAGAGGGTCACCATCCATTTTTTCTAAACGAGAATGATGATGAGCCTCGCTTCCCACTATACTGGATAGAGGCAGCCTCTGTTGAAAAATATAATTTGGTGGATTTGGATGAAGTCAAAGAGGCTGTAGCCGAATTCTTCCAAGAGGCTTGAGGATGGGCTTCAAACCTCGACACCAAAAAATTTCTTATCATGAGGCAAAGAGAAACGCCCATTCCCGAGCTACTCAACTGTAGGAGAGTAGCAAGTCGGATACACCCTCTCCAACTAAGTCTGATTCAGGGACATCCTCCTCTAAGAGCAAGTCGGTAAACCCTCCTCTTCCTCCTCCTCTTCCACCTCTTTCTTTAGTTCTTACTCCTCTAGTCCCTCTCTTCTCAAAGCCGACCTCTAAAAAGAGGAAGGCTTCAAAATCTAGCATCCTTAGTATTGATGATACTAGATTTGATGGGGTAAAATTTTGTGAGAGACACATTCTTTCCCATAGTTTTATTGCTATGGATGATGCTTCTATCAAAAATCACCTTAAAGTCTTAATCTAAGGGGGAATCCGGACTGCTAGAGTATGCTTTACCCTCCTTAAAGAGATTGAGAAAGCTCCTCTGAATGCTACTAAGCATTCCTTGGAGGCCCTTCAAGCTGAGGTGGCCACTCTTAAGGAGGCTGAGAAGGGGTTGGAAGAGGAGAAAATAAGTTTGGAGGCCGAGCTCTTCAAAGCTCGGGATAGGGAAGGGGAGTCTGCTGCTTCCTGTGCTTTGGCTGAGGGGTTACTGAAAAAGGCTCAAGAGAATCATCCTAGGGTCTTTAGGGAGAATCTGGAGCTGAAGAGGCAAATGGAGCAGCTCAGGGAGAGTTATATAGATTTGGAGGAGTCGGTTGCTGAATGGACGGAGGAGGTGTTTGAAGTATTAAAGAATCAGGTTCGAGTTCTTGCTCCCGACCTTGACTTGTCTCCCCTTCACCCTGACAAAATTGTGGTTGAGGGGGATATCGTCTTTCTTCCTCGGCCTCCTACTGTCTCGGAGCTGAAAATTGTTGGGCAACGTTCGGTGGAATCTCCTCCCCAAGAAGTTGCTACCTCCTCAGCCCGAGTTCATGCCTTCTGAAGAGATTTCTCCGACCCCTCCGACTTCTGCTGCTGATCTGACCTCCTCTCCAGCTGATGACCAGAATCCTCTTATTGGCTCTATTTAATATTTTTATTAAGGCCTGGCTTGTGGGACCTTTTTTATGAACACTTTTATGTATATTTTGAATATTTCTTTGGTATGTTTACTACTAACATTGATCCTTTTGGAAAGGATTTTTTAACAACTGTTATTTCGTTTATTTATCTTTTTTAATAGGATTTATCCTTTGCTCTTAAGTGGTTGTTGGTAATTTTGAAAGGTTTTTTAGTTTTCCTTCAAAGATTTACGTTGGTATTGATCGTACAGTGGTTATGGAGTTGATGAGGCTCTTTAATAGTATTTGATGAAGCTCCTTTGAAGCTCCTTAGCATTTTATCCTTTCTTTTTAGGATTTCATTAGGCTCGTCTTCGTAACAAGGCTCATTTGTTACTGCTTATGAGGCTTTAGCGTAACCCTTCATTAAGTATCTTGTATTTCTCAAGGTTTTTCTCTTCTGTTAAGCTCTTTGAGAGGGTTTCGTGAAAGCTTTTGGATAGCCTTTACCTTGGACTTTTTCAAGAATTTTCCTTTCCATTACTTAGTGTGAGCGCTCAACTTAATTTTATTATTGAGTTGTTTTCAAGAGTTAGGCTATTTTTGCGATGTATTTTGTTTTGCTCGAGCGCTTACCGACTTATAAGTTGTTTACATCCGAGTTTCATGTGATCGTCTTTTATACCCTCTTTACACTGACTTGTACCTCGTCGCTTCATCTTGCCGACCACATAGGTTGGGCAACATATTTTTGCGCTTTTTTCGAGCTGAAGTCAATGCGTGTCGTAGAAATAATAATGGAATTGAAAAAGAAAATATTGTTTTATTAAGAAACCTATGTTACAAGAAATGCTTTTGCTACTAAGAGAATTATGTTCTTGCCTTTAGCCCCCGCTTTGATACCTCATTAAAACCCTCTTCAGGAAAACCCTTCTCGGGAAAAAATCATGAAGTCGGGAAAAAGAGTACATCATGAAACGGAGTACGCTTCTAGCTATAATATCTCTTTAAGTTGCAAGCATGCCACGACATGGGAAGCTCGGCTCCACTCAAGTCGGATGCCTTGTAGTAACTGGTGCACGAAATTGTGATCTCAATGGCGCCAACAACTTAGTACGCACAATTGTAATATCACTCTTCTTCACAACTTTGCACAACTAACCAGCAAGTGCACTGGGTCGTCCAAGTAATAAACCTTACGTGAGTAAGGGTCGATCCCACGGAGATTGTCGGTATGAAGCAAGCTATGGTCATCTTGTAAATCTCAGTCAAGCGGATTCTAATGGTTATAATGGTTTTCGAATATAAAGATAAATAAAGCATAAAATAGAGATAGAGATACTTATGTAATTCATTGATGGGAATTTCAGATAAGTGCATGAAGATACTGTGTTTCTTCTGAATCTTTGCTTTCCTATTGCTTTCATCCAATCATTCTTATCCCTTTCCATGGCGAGCTGTATGTTGGGGGATTACCGTTGTCAATGGCTACTGTCCGTCCTCTCAGTGAAAATGGTCCAGGTGCGCTGTCACCGCACGGCTAATCATCTGTCGGTTCTCGATCATGTTGGAATAGAATCCAGTGATTCTTTTGCGTCTGTCACTACGCCCAACACTCGCGAGTTTGAAGCTCGTCACAGTCATCCCATCTCAGATCCTACTCAGAATACCACAGACAAGGTTTAGACTTTTCGAATCTTAGGAATGGCCGCCAATAATTCTAGCTTATACCACGAAGACTCTGATCTCACGGAATGGGAGGCTCGGTTGTCAGGCGAGGCAACCATGCGTCGTGGACTAGGAATCCAAGAGATACACACTCTAGCTCTCGCTTGTAGAACGGAAGTGGTTGTCAGGCACGCGTTCATAAGGACGGATGATGATGAGTGTCAATGATCATCACATCCATCAGGTTGAAGTACGAGTGATATTTTAGAACAAGAATAAGCTTGAATTGAATAGAAGAACAATAGTAATTGCATTAATGCTCGAGGTACATCAGAGCTCCACATCTTAATCTATGGTGTGTAGAAACTCTACCGTTGAAAATACATAAGTGATGGTCCAGGTATGGCCGAATGGCCAGCCCCCATGAAGGTCTAAAATCGCATACACTGATTAAAGATCCATCCAAAGACTTCGAATACAATAGTAAAAAGTTCTATTTATACTAAACTAGTTACTAGGGTTTACAAAAATAAGTCTAAGTGCAGAAATTCACTTCCGGGCCTCACTTTGGTGTGTGCTTGGGCTGAGCTTGAGTTTTACACGTGCAGAGGCTTTTCTTGGGGTTAAACACCAAGTTGTAACGTGTTTTTGGCGTTTAACTCTGGTTTGTGACGTGTTTCTGGCGTTTTACTCCAGAATGCAGCATGGAACTGGCGTTGAACGCCAGTTTGCGTCATCTAAACTCGAATAAAGTATGAACTATTATATATTGCTGGAAAGCCCTGAATGTCTACTTTCCAACTCAATTGAGATCGCGCCATTTGGAGTTCTGTAGATCCAAAAAATTTATTTCGAGTGCAGGGAGGTCAGAATCCAATAGCATCAGCAGTCCTTTGTCAGCCTCCTATCAGATTTTTGCTCAGGTCCCTCAATTTCAGCCAGAAAATACCTGAAATCACAAAAAAAAACACAAACTCATAGTAAAGTCCAGAAATGTGAATTTTGTGTAAAAACTAATAAAAACACCCCTAAAAGTAGATAGTTCCTACTAAAAACTACCTAAAAATAATGCCAAAAAGCGTATAAATTATCCGCTCATCACAACACCAAACTTAAATTGTTGCTTGTCCCCAAGCAACTGAAAATCAAATAGGATAAAAAGAAGAGAATATACTATAAATCTCAAAATATCAATGAATATTAGTTCTAACTAGATGAGCGGGACTTGTAGCTTTTTGCTTCTGAATAGTTTTGACATCTCACTTTATCCTTTGAAGTTTAGAATGATTGGCATCCATAGGAACTCAGAGTTCAGATAGTGTTATTAATTCTCCTAGTTAAGTATGTTGATTTTTGAACACAACTACTTTTATGAGTCTTGGCGGTGGCCCTAACCACTTTGTTTTCTAGTATTACCACCGGATACATAAATGCCACAGACATATGACTGGGTAAACCTTTTCAGATTGTGATTCAGCATTGCTAAAGTCCCCAGTTAAAGGTGTCCAGAGCTCTTAAGCACACTCTTTTTGCTTTGGATCATGACTTTAACCACTCAGTCTCAAGCTTTTCACTTGGACCTTCATGCCACAAGCATATGGTTAGGGACAGCTTGATTTAGCCGCTTAGGCCTGGATTTTATTTCCTTGGGCCCTCCTATCCATTGATGCTCAAAGCCTTTGATCCTTTTTTACCCTTGACTTTTGGTTTTAAGGGCTATTGGCTTTTTCTGCTTGCTTTTTCTTTTTCTTTCTTTAAAAGTTTTATTTTTTTTCGCAAGCTTTGTTCTTCACTGCTTTTTCTTGCTTCAAGAATCAATTTTATGATTTTTTAGATATCAATAACATTTTTCTTTTTCATCATTCTTTTAAGAGCCAACAATTTTAACATTCATAAACAACAAGATAAAAAA
Organism: Arachis stenosperma; assembly: GCF_014773155.1. Classification (NCBI taxonomy): domain Eukaryota; kingdom Viridiplantae; phylum Streptophyta; class Magnoliopsida; order Fabales; family Fabaceae; genus Arachis; species Arachis stenosperma. The sequence continues at coordinate 14,311,167 of NC_080377.1, forward strand.
ATTGCACTGTTCAAGCATTCATTCAGAAAACAAAAAGTATTGTCACCACATCAATATAATTAAACTAATTTCAAAGATGAATTTGAAACTCATGTACTTCTTGTTCTTTTGTGTTAAAAACATTTTTCATTTAAGAAAGGTGAATGATTCATGGAATTATTCACAGCCTTAAGACATAGACACTAGACACTAATGATCATGCAATAAAGACACAAACATAGACAAACATGAAGCTCAAAAACTGAAAAACAGAGAGATGAGAACAAGGAAGTTAAGGAATGAGTCCACCTTAGTGATGGTGGCGCCTTCTTCTTGAAGGACCAATGGTGTTCTTGAGCTCCTCTATGTCTCTTCCTTGCCTTTGTTGCTCCTCCTTCATAGCTCTTTGATCTTCTCTAATCTCATTGAGAATGATGGATTGTTCTTGGTGTTCCACCCTTAATTGGTTCATGTTATGATTCAATCCTTCTAGAGAAGTGTTGACTTGTTCCCAATAGTTGTTTGGAGGAAAATGCATCACTTGAGGCATCTCAGGGATTTTTTGATGATGAGCTTCCTCATGCGTCTCTTGAGATCCATGAATAGGCTCTCTTGTTTGCTCCATCCTCTTCTTAGTGATGGGCTTGTCCTCTTCAATGAGGATGTCTCCTTCTATGACAACTCCAGCTAAGTTGCATAGATGGCAAATGAGATGAGGAAAAGCTAGCCTTGCCAAGGTAGATGGCTTTTTGGCTACTTTGTAGAGTTCTAGAAGGATGACTTCATGAACTTCTACTTCCTCTCCAATCATGATGTTATGGATCATGGTAGCCCGATCCACAGTTACTTCGGATCGGTTGCTAGTGGGGATGATGGAGCGTTGGATGAACTCCAACCATCCTCTAGCCACAGGCTTAAGGTCCACTCTTCTCAATTGAACCGACTTGCCTTTTGAGTCTCTTTTCCATTGAGCTCCTTCTACACATATGTCCATGAAGACTTGGTCCAACCTTTGATCAAAGTTGACCCTTCTAGTGTAAGGGCGTGCGTCTTCTTGCATCATAGGCAAGTTGAACGCCAACCTTACGTTCTCTGGACTGAAATCTAAGCATTTTTCCCGAACCATTGTAAGACAATTCTTTGGGTTTGGGTTCATGCTTTGATCATGGTTCTTAGTGATCTATGCATTTGCATAGAACTCCTAAACCATTAAGATTCTGACTTGTTGAATGGAATTGGAGAGAACTTCACATCCTCTTCTTCTAATCTCTTGTCAGATCTCTGGATATTCGCCCTTTCTGAGCTTAAAAGGGACCTCAGGGATCACCTTTTTCTTGGCCACAACTTTATAGAAGTGGTCTTGATGGACTTTTGAGATGAATCTCTCCATCTCCCACGACTCAGCGGTGGAAGCAATTGCCTTTTCTTTCCTCTTTCTTGAGGTTTCTCTGGCCTTAGATGCCATCAATGGTTATGGAAAAACAAAAAAGCTATACTTTTACCACACCAAACTTAGAATGTTGCTCGCCCTCGAGCAAAAGAAGAAAGAATAGAAGAAGAAGAAGATTTGGAGGAGAGGAAGATAGGTTTATGTTTCAGCCAATTGGGAGAAGAAAGGGTAGTGTTGTGTGAAAATGAAGAATGATGGAGTGGTTTATATAGTGGAGGGAGAGGGGTTAGGGTTCGGTCATTTAGGGTGGGTTTGGGTGGGAAATAGATTTTGAATTTGAAGGTAGGTGGGGTTTATGGGGAAGAGTGGATGGATGTGATTGGTGAAGGGGTAATAGGGAAGAGTGATTGAGGTGATTGGTGAAGGGTATAGTGTTATTGGATTGTGTGAAGAAGAGAGAAGTGGGGTAGGTGGGGATCCTGTGGGGTCCACAGATCCTGAGGTGATCTTGTGGGGTCCACAGATCTTGAGGTGTCAAGAATTTCTCATCCCTGCATCTTTTAGGCGTGAAAAAGGCCCTCTGTATGCAATCCTGGCGTTTAAATGCCAGCTTGGTGCTTGTTTCTGGCGTTGAATGCCAGAAAGATGCTTGTTTCGGTGTTAAATGCCAGCTTGGTGCTTGTTTCTGGCGTTGAACGCCAGACAGATGCTTGTTTCTGGCGTTTAAACGCCAGACAGCTCTTTCTCCAGGGTGTGCTTTTTCTTCTGCTATTTTTGATTCTATTTTTAATTTTTGCAATTATTTTGTGACTCCACATGATCATATACCTAATAAAACATAAAAGAACAATAGAAATATAGATAAATAAAAATTGGGTTGCCTCCCAATAAGCGCTTTTTTAATGTCAATAGCTTGACAGTGAGCTCTCATGGAGCTTCACAGATGTTCAGAGCATTGTTGGGACCTCCCAACACCAAACTTAGAATTTGGATGTGGGGGTTCAACACCAAACTTAGAGTTTTGTTGTGGCCTCCCAACACCAAACTTTGAATTTGATTTTGGGGGCTTTGTTTGACTCTGTATTGAGAGAAGCTTTTCATGCTTCCTCTTCATGGTTGCAGAGGAAGATCCTTGAGCTTTAAACACAAGGTAGTCCCCATTCAATTGAAGGACTAGCTCTCCTCTGACAACATCAATCACAGCTCATGCTGTGGCTAGGAAGGGTCTTCCAAGGATGATGCATTCATCCTTATCCTTCTCAGTGTCTAGGATTATGAAATCAGCAGGGATGTAAAGGTCTTTAACCTTCACTAACACGTCCTCTACGAATCCATAAGCTTGTTTTATTGACTTGTCTGCATCTCTAATGAGATTCTTGCAGCTTGTACCTCAAAGATCTCTATCTTCTCCATTACAGAGAGTGGCATGAGATTTTTACCTGATCCCAGGTCACACAGAGTCTTCTCAAAGGTCATGGTGCCTATGGTACAGGGTATTAAGAATTTACCAAGATCTTGTTTCTTTTGAGGTAAAGTTTGCTGAACCCATGTATTTAGTTCACTAATGAGCAAGGGAGGTTCATCTTCCCAAGTCTCATTACCAAACAACTTGGCATTCAGCTTCATGATGGCTCCTAGATATTGAGCAACTTGCTCTTCAGTTACATTTTTATCCTCTTCAGAGGAAGAATAGTTCCCAGAGCTCATGAATGGCAGAAGGAAGTTTAATAGAATCTCTATGGTCTTAATATGAGCCTCAGATTCCTTTAGATCCTCAATAGGGAACTCCTTTCTGTCTGGGGGACGTCCCATGAGGTCTTCCTCATTGGGATTCACGTCCTCCCCTTCCTCTCTGGATTCGGCCAATTTGATAATATCAATGGCCTTGCACTCTCTTTTTGGATTCTCTTCTGTATTGCTTGGGAGAGTACTAGGAGGAGTTTCAGTGATTTTCTTACTCAGCTGACCCACTTGCACCTCCAAGTTTCTAATGGAGGACCTTGTTTCATTCATGAAACTTAAAGTGGCCTTAGATAGATCAGAGACTATGTTTGCTAAGCTAGAGGTGCTCTGCTCAGAATTCTCTGTCTGTTGCTGAGAAGATGATGGAAAAGGCTAGCTATTGCTAAACCTGTTTCTTCCACCATTGTTATTATTGAAGCCTTGCTTCTGTGGATCCTTCCATGAAAAATTCGGATGATTTCTCCATGAAGGGTTATAGGTGTTGCCAAAGGCTTCACCCATGTAATTTACCTCTGCCATTACAAGGTTCTCAGGATCATAAGCTTCTTCTTCAGAAGATGCTTCTTTAGTACTATTGGATGTATTTTGCAATCCATCCAGACTCTGAGAAATCATGTTGACTTGCTGAGTCAACATTTTGTTCTGAGCCAATATGGCATTCAGAGCATCAATTTCAAGAACTCCCCTCTTCTGAGGCATCCCATTACTCACAGGATTCCTCTCAGAGGTGTGCATGAATTGGTTATTTGCAACCATGTCAATGAGTTCTTGAGCTTCTGCAGGCATTTTCTTTAGGTGAATGGATCCACCTGCAGAATGGTCCAGTGACATCTTAGAGAACTCAAATAGACCATCATAGAATATATCCAAAATGGTCCACTCTGAAAGCATGTCATAAGGATACTTTTTGGTCAACTGCTTGTATCTTTCCCAAGCTTCATAGTGGGATTCACCATCTTTTTGCTTGAAGGTCTGAACATCCACTCTAAGCTTGCTCAGCTTTTGAGGAGGAAAGAACTTGGCCAAGAAGACCGTGACCAGCTTATCCCAAGTGTCCAGGCTATCTCTAGGTTGTGAGTCCAACCATGTTTTAGCTCTATCTCTTACAGCAAAAGGGAAAAACATGAGCCTGTAGATTTCATAATCTACTCCATTAGTCTTAACAGTATCACAGATTTGCGAGAATTCAGTTAAAAACTGATAGGGATCTTCTGATGAAAGTCCATGAAACTTGCAGTTCTGTTGCATTAGAGCAACTAGTTGAGGCTTCAGCTCAAAATTGTGTGCTCCAATGGCAGGGATTGAGATACTTCTTCCATTAAAATTGGAAGTAGGTGTAGTATAATCACCAAGCATCCTCCTTGCGCCTCCACCATTGTTATTGGGTTTGGCCATGTCTTCTTTTTCGAGATTCTCTGTAAGATTTTCTATGGATTGTTGTGCTTTAGCTTCTCTTAGCTTCTTCTTCAGAGTCCTTTCAGGTTCAGGATCTGCTTCAATAAGAATGTCCTTGTCCTTGCTCCTGCTCATATGAAAAAGAAGAAAATAGAAAAGAAAAGGAATCCTCTATGTCACAGTATAGAGATTCTTTTATGTGAGTAGAAGAAGAAAAGAATAGAAGAAGGAGAAGAGAAAAATTTGAACACAGAGGAGAAGAGAGGGTTCGAATTTTGAGATGAAGAGAAGTCTTAGTAAATGAATAAATAAATAGAGAAAAATGAGAGAGAGAGGGAATTCGAATATTAACTAAAAGAGAAGAAAAATATTTTTGTTTTTATTTTAATTATTAGTTAAAGTTCAAAAATTAAGAGAAGAAATAAAATTAAAATTAAAATTTGAAACAATTAGTTAATTAAAAATAATTTTGAAAAAGGGTGAGGAATTTTCGAAAATTAGAGAGAAAAAAGTAGTTAGGTGGTTTTGAAAAAGATAAGAAACAAACAAAAAGTCAATAATTAGTTAGTTGAAAAAGATTTGAGAATCAATTTTGGAAAGATAAGAAGTTAGAAAAGATTTTAAAATTGATTTTGAAAAAGATATTTTGAAAAGATATGATTAAAAAAATATATTTTGAAAAAGATTTGATTTTTAAAATTAAAATTGATTACTTGACTAACAAGAACTAAAAGATATAATTCTAGAATTTAAAGATTGAACCTTTCTTAACAAGAAAGTAACAAACTTCAAATTTTTGAATCAATCACATTAATTATTAGTAAAGTTTTCAAAATTTTGAAATGAAATTAAGAAAAAGATTTTGAAATCACTTTTTAAAATTTTCGAAAATAATAAAAAAATAAAAAAGATTTTTGAAATCCATGCGTCGTGGACTAGGAATCCAAAAGATACACACTCTAGCTCTCGCTTGTAGAACAGAAGTAGTTGTCAGGCACGCGTTCATAAGGACGGATGATGATGAGTGTCACGGATCACACATCCATCAGGTTGAAGTACGAGTGATATCTTAGAACAAGAATGAGCTTGAATTGAATAGAAGAACAATAGTAATTGCATTAATGCTCGAGGTACAGCAGAGCTCCACACCTTAATCTATGGTGTGTAGAAATTCCACCGTTGAAAATATATAAGTGATGGTCCAGGCATGGCCGAATGGCCAGCCCCCATGCAGGTCTAAAATCGCATACACTAATTAAAGATCCATCCAAAGACTTCGAATACAATAGTAAAAAGTTCTATTTATACTAAACTAGTTACTAGGGTTTACAGAAATAAGTCTAAGTGCAGAAATCCACTTCTAGGGCCCACTTTGGTGTGTGCTTACACTGAGTTTGAGCTTTACACGTGTAGAGGCTTCTCTTGGGGTTAAACATCAAGTTGTAACGTGTTTTTGGCGTTTAACTCTGGTTTGTGACGTGCTTCTGGCGTTTTACTCCAGAATGTAGCATGAAACTGGCGTTGAACGCCAGTTTGCGTCATCTAAACTCGAATAAAGTATGGACTATTATATATTGCTGGAAAGCCCTGGATGTCTAATTTCCAACGCAATTAAGAGCATGCCATTTGAAGTTTTGTAGCTCCAGAAAATCTATTTCAAGTGCAGGGAGGTCAGAATCCAACAGCATCAGCAGTCCTTTGTCAGCCTCCTATCAGATTTTTGCTCAGGTCCCTCAATTTCAGCCAAAAAATAACTAAAATCATAGAAAAACACACAAACTCATAGTAAAGTCCAAAAATGTTAATTTTGCATAAAAACTAATAAAAACACCCCTAAAAGTAGCTAGATCCTACTAAAAACTACCTAAAAACAATGCCAAAAAGCGTATAAATTATCCGCTCATCAATAACCTTTTCCCAAGACTCCAGTTACCTTGAAAGGCCCTTTCCAGTTTACAGCAAGCTTCCCTTCGCCCGACTTGTTTACTCCGATGTCATTTCGTATCAGGACTAGGTCGTTTGTGGCGAGGCTTCTTCAAATGACGTTTTGATTGTATTTACTTGCCACCCTTTGCTTTAACGTCGCTTGTCTTATCTGTGCTTGTTCTCGGACTTTTGGAAGCAGTTCGAGTTCTTCTTTTTGGGCTTGGACGTTGCCATTCATCATAAAATTTCACTCTTGGACTTTTCTCATTGATCTCGACTAGGATCATATGGCTTCTATTCCATATGCAAGTCTGAAGGGTGTTTCTCCAGTTGTGGAGTGAAGTGTTGTTCTATAAGCCTATATAACTTTATTGGCATCTTCAGCCTGCCCATTGGCTTGAGGATGCTCTACTAATGTGAATTGATGCTTGATCTTCATACTGATTACCAGATTTCTGAATGTTGTGTGGGTGAACTGTGTACCATTATCTGTGGTAATAGAGTGAGGGACTCCATTGATTTGGGAGGTTACTACTTGGGAGCCACTGAAGACTATTACTTTGGTCGCACCGACTTCTTTAGTAAGTTTTAAACCTGCGATTAAGGCTTCATATTCGGCCTGGTTGCTGTAAGTAGGAAATTCAAACTTCAGGGAGACCTGTATTTGAGATCCCTCTTCACTCACTAAGATGATGCTAACGCCACTTCCAAATTTATTAGAGGATCCATCTACATAAAGACTCCAGGTTGTAGAGGCTTTGTTTTTGTCGCCTATGTATTCTACCAAGAAGTCCGTAAGGCATTGGGCTTTAATTGTTGTCTGAGTTTCATATCTCAAGTCGAACTCGGATAACTCTATAGCCCCTTGAACCATTCGACCTACAATGTCTGTTTTCTAAAGGATTTGCTTCATGAGCTGGTTCGTTTGGGCTCTTATGGTGGTAGCCTGAAAGTAAGATCGAAGTCTCTTGGGTGCCAGAATTAAGGCATATGCAAATTTTTCTATTTTTTGATACCTCAACTCGGGTCCTTGTAAGACTTTACTAGTGAAATAAACTGGATGCTGTCTGACTTCATCTTCTCAAACTAGTGCTGATGCTACTGCTTTCTCAGCGACAGCTAAGTACAGTACGAGGTCTTCTCCCGTTCTAGGCCGGGTAAGGACTGGTGGCTGACTCAAGAATTTCTTGAATTCTTAGAAAGCTTCTTCACACTCAAGGGTCCACTCAAATTGGCACCCTTTTCTTAATAGAGAAAAAAATTGCAATGATCTCAAGGCTGATCCCGCTAGAAATCTGGATAAACCTGCAAGTCAGCCATTCAATTGTTGAAGTTTTTTTCGGCAGATCGGACTCCTCATTTCTAGGATTGCTCTACATTTGTCAGGGTTAGCCTTGATTCCCCTCTGTGTGAGTATAAATCCTAAAAATTTTCCTGCCTCTACTACAAATGTGAACTTTGCGGGATTTAATTTCATCCCATGACTTCTTATAATATTGTAGACCTGTGAGAGGTCGGTCAGGAGATTTGCCTCCTCCTTAGTTTTTACCAACATGTGATCCACATATACTTCTATTAGGTTTCTGAGGTGAGGCGCAAACATCTTGTTCATCAACCTTTGATATGTGGCTCCTACATTTTTTAACCTAAATGGCATGACCACGTAGTAATAGTTTTCTCTGGGTGTGATGAACGATGTCTTCTCCTGATCCGATTTATACATCGGAATTTGGTTGTATCCCGAGTAGGCATCCATAAATGATAGGTGCTGGTATCCCAAGTTGGAGTCCACCAAAGCATCTATATTGGGAAGTGGGTAGGGGTCATTTAGACATGCTTTCTTGAGGTCAGCGTAGTCAACACACATTCTTCACTTCCCATTTTGCTTTTTTACCAACACTACGTTTGCCAGCCATGTTGAATATTTGACTTCCCTAATGAATCTGGCCTCTAACAAAGCTTGAACTTGCTCTTCTAACACCTGTGCTCGTTCTGGTCCGAGCTTTCGTCTTCTTTTTTGGATAATTCAGAACCCAGGATAAACTGCCAGCTTGTGTGTCATGAGTTCGGGGTCTATTCCGGGCATGTCGGCAGCCTTCCCAGCAAAGAGATCGGAATTCTCCTTTAGGAGTTTTATGAGGTCGTTTTTTAACTCCATTCTCATATTGGCTCCTATGCTGGTGTCTTTTCTAATCTCTTTTGCAATCTGGACTACCTCCATGCTTTCTTCAAGCTATGGCCGTAGTTCTTCCTTTACTCGGACTGCTCCGAGTTCAATTGTATTGACTTCTTTGTCCTTTTCTCGTAAATTCAAGCTTTCATTGTAACATTTTCTTGCCAGTTTTTTGTCTCCCTTAAAGGTTGCAACTTCGTCCTCTGTTAGAAATTTCATACAGAGGTGAAGAGTAGAGACCACAGCTTTCAACCGATTTAGAGTTGTTCTACCGATTAGAGCATTGTAGGCTGAAGCTACATCCACAACAATGTAGTCTACGCTTAAGGTTCTTGATCTCAGCCCTTTTCCAAAGGTGGTATGTAGGGAAATGAACCCTAAGGGTTTGATTAGAGCATCTCTTAGCCCGAAAAGCGTATCCGGGTAGGATTTTAGCTCTTTTTCTTCTAGCCCTAATTTGTCAAATGTCGGCTTGAAAAGTATGTCTGCTGAGCTTTCTTGATCTACCAAGGTTCTGTGCAAGTGAGCATTGGCAAGTATCATGGTGATTACTGATGGGTTGTCCTGCCCGGGTGCAATGCCCTGTCCATCTTCTCTAGTGAAGGAGATTGTCGGGAGGTCGGGTCCATCATTCCCGACTTGGTAGACTTCTTTTAAATGTCTATTTCGAGACGACTTGGTCAGCCCCCCGTCAGCGAATCCTCCCGATATCATGTGAACGTGTCATTCTGGAGTCTGCGGGGGAGGACCTCTTAGATCGAGGTCTTCGTCGTCACTTTTTCTTTTTCCGTGATTGTCCGACCATTTCATGAGATATCTGTCCAACCAACCTTTCCTGGCCTGCTTTTCTATCATATTTTTTAGGTCGTAATAATCATATGTTGAATGTCTATAAATCTTGTGGTACTCACAATACTCATTACAGCGTCCACTCTTTTTGTTTTTTATCGGACACAGGGGAGGAAGCTTCTCAATGTGACAAATTTCTCTGTAAACATCCACGAGAAAAACTCGCAACGAAGTATAATTGTGGTACTTTTTGGGCTTCTCGGGTCTGACTTCCTCTTTTTTCTTGGGCTCCCTCTCTTTTTCCTTTGGCTGGTGAGGGTGCCCCAGTCGCCAACTCGGTTCTCGTAACCTGGCATTTTCTTCCATGTTGATGTACTTTTCAACTTGCTCTTGTACATCGTTCAAAGAAGTCGGGTGTCTTTTTGAGATGGACTGGGAGAAGGGTCCTTCTCGGAGACCGTTGACCAGTCCCATTATTACCGCCTCAGTAGACAGGTCTTGAATTTCAAAGCATGCTTTGTTGAATCTCTCCATGCAGTCTTTCAGAGGCTTTCTGACCTCCTGTTTGACTCCGAATAGGTTGAGTGCATGCTTAACCTTATCTTTCTTAATTGAAAATCGTGTAAGGAATTTGTGCACAAGGTCGTCGAAGCTGGTAACCGACCTAGGGGGTAGGCTATCAAACTACTTCATAGTCGCTTTTTTCAAGGTCATCAGAAAGGCCTTGCAATGAGTAGCATCTGAGGCGTCGGCTAAGTACATCCGACTTTTGAAATTACTAAGGTAATGCTTCGGGTCGGTTGTCCCGTCATATAAATTCATGTCATGGTTCTTAAAGTTTCTAGAAACTTTAGCCCACATGATGTCCTCAGTGAAAGGATCTTCTCCCCCTAGTGGGGTATCTTCCCGAGCTGTGCGGGAATACTTGCTCTGAAGGTTAGATTCTAGCTTTGAGAGCTTCTCCTCCAGCTCTCTTCGCCATCTGATCTCCTTTATTGGGTTTCTCTTTGCCTTGCGCTGTCGCTCTAATTCCTGCTCCAGTTGCTCAAGTCGACCCTGATGTCCATGCAGCAATCCTATGAGGTCGGCGCTATGAGGTTGTTCTTCCCATTCAGGGAGATGAACCTCGGAGGGAATTCTCCTTTGGTGTTGGTTGCTAGAAGGACCTTCACCATGTGGTTCCTGCGTTCTTGGATGAGGTATTGCTAGTGGGTCGTTGTTGACCATGTCATGGTATTTTTATTTGACTCAGACGCTGTACGTCCGTCTTCATACTGATCGTCCGCCATGTAGTGCTAGATCCCAGGTCCCCGGCAACGGCGCCAATGCTTCGAAGGTTATCTGAAACTGGGTTGCCTTTGCGCTTGTAAGTGAGACCCAAATCTTCAACGGAGTGAGTTCCAACTTGTTCCACGTCCGGTGCCCGTCGTCCGAGTTGTTTGTGAGAAAGTGGGCGTGGTACCTGCAAAACACTTTGATGCCTAGGTCAGCAAGAGTTTTAGAAAGTTTAAGTGTATTGGAACTTGACTGTACCTGAATGTGTCAGGGTATTTATAGGAGATGAGCCAATAACTACCGCTGAAGTAATTCCACTTTTTATGGTGGATAACCGCCCCTTTATCTTAGGGTTATTGAGATCTCTCTTCTAGAAGTGGGTGAGAGATTCAAAAAAGTAGTTACTTTCGTGGGTAAGCATGAACTGTCCGTTTTCGTCGAATCCGTCCTCTATAGGAGATCGGGTGAGTGTTAAGGGCCATTCTTATAGTTGGACCGTTCAATCTTATTGGACTTGGCTTATGTTTTGAGTTAGGATATGAATATAGATATTTTCTTTTTACACTTTGAAGAGTAAATTATGTTTTTTATTTTTAATATTTGAAAAAAAATTAAAATTATCTTCAGTATTTACATTAATTTTATTCTTAACAATTAGAATAAATTTTAATTTTATTTATATTGTCATATTTTTTGGGTCAATAATCGTCAACATTATAGTATCATTATTATTTTTATTCATTGCAATTCTCAAGTGGTTAGGTGTTCACGTAACTTTTTTTTAACATTCTTAGCTCTAAATTAGAGCATGTTATTGTCAAAGCTAGACGTTCCCATAAAGAAGAAGTTATTTAAACTTATACTTTAATCGTAAAATTAATTGAGGTGAGTGAGAACAGTTGAGAGAGAATTCTTAGTGCACGCAAGAATTGGAAATAGGAGTATGAAAAATACTCATGAATCTCACTTAATTAACCTGTACAATAGAAAAGGTTGCTAACTGAGTAAATGTTGTGATAAAGATGAATGACCATGTATGGTTTAAGTAGATATTATTTTTAAGACTGAATGAATCTCTTTACAAAACAAAAAACAATAAATAAAAGTTAAAAGTGAAATTACTTTATATGTATAAATAGCAAGTATCGTCAGATGTATTTTACACACAACAATAATTAATACAATATTTTTTCTCTTTCTTTATACTCTTTCTTTACATTCGATACTACTCATATTAAGTAATTATATATATAAGTTACTTCTATTATATCAAAATAATTATATTGGTGAACATTAATACTAGAATTTTATATTTATATTTTTCTATCTTATATTTACATCTTCCTTATTTATTTAGTTATTTTACAACACTTTATCAGCACGAGACTCTGATCAAATTTTTAGGAAGACTCAGGTAACAAATTTTCATTATGTCGAAACTCTCTCATCTTGAATTCAATGCTCTTGATATATCTGGAAACAATTATTTATCATGGATATTAGATGCTGAAATCCATCTTGATTCAATAGATCTTGGAGATACCATTAAGGCTGAAAATAATGCATCCCAGAAGGATAAAGCCAAAGCCATGATTTTTCTTCCTCGTCATCTTGACGAAGGATTGAAAAATGAATATCTCACATTAAAAGATCATGCAGATCTTTGGAAAGACCTTGAAGAAAGGTACAATCATCAAAAAACGGTGATACTTCCTCAAGCCCGATATGAATGGACGCACTTGTGTCTACAAGATTTTAAATCTATAAATGAATATAATTCTGCAATGTTTCGAATCACCTCACGAATGAAATTATGTGGGAAAAAGATAACTGATCATGATATGTTGGAGAAAACTTTCTCAACCTTTCATGCCTCGAATGTGCTCCTGGAGCAGCAGTATCGAGAAAAACTTAAAAAATATTCTGAATTAATTTCTTGCCTTCTTGTTGCTGAACGCAACAATGAGTTGCTCTTGAAAAATCATGAAGCGCGCCCAGCTGGTGCCGCCCCATTTCCTGAAGTAAATGTGGCAAATTACCCCAGAAGAGGTAAATGGCAAGGTTTTAATAACAAGAAAAATTATGGAAGGAAAAAGAATTATATTCAAAAGAGAGGATTTCACTAGAAGTGGGATAAAGAAAGAAATATCAGGCAGAATAAATTAACAGAGGATAAGTATTTCCATTGTGGTGGAAAGGGCCATTGGTCACGTACCTGCCGTACCCCTAGGCACCTAGTCGATCTTTACCAGGCATCTTTGAAAAAGGACGACAAGGGAAAAGAATCGAATTTCGTTTCAAATGATACTGAAAATTCCACCACTCATTATGATGTATCTGATTTCTTTGAGGATCCTAAAGAAAATAATGGTCATTTGATAAATGATGGAATAGTTTAATGTGTGAGATTGTTAAGTATTCATGTAAATAAATAATATAAATAACTTATTGTTAAGTTTTATTTTCTATGTATTTAAGTTTCAAATATGATGTATATAAATAATGAAATATTAATGTTTATGAATTTTGAAATCGTTAAATGTGTCATGTTTTAAAATAAAATTTTAGTATATGACATTATTTTTATATGTAGTATTTCTTAGAAAAATAATTCCAATCAAGTATTCAATTTAACTGTGCATACTACTCATTTTATTATTATTTGTCTTTGAAGAGAATGACAAGGATATATAATGAAGATGTATGCTTTGCGGATAGTGCAAGTTCGCACACTATTCTCAAAAGTGATATATATTTTACCCATCTGGTGCCAAAAGAAGAATGTGTTAATACTATTATTGGCTCAGGCAATGTGATTGAAAGCTCCGGAAGAGCTATAATTTTGTTTTCCAGAGGAACAAAATTCATAATAAATAATGCACTGTTGTCTACCAAGTCTCGAAGAAACTTGTTGAGCTTTAATGATATTCGCCGAAATGGATATCATATTGAGACTATGAATGAGAGAAGTCATGAGTACTTATGTATCACAACTCATGATTCAAATAAAAAGGTTATATTAGAAAAGTTGCCCTCACTTTCATTTGGGTTGTATTATACCAAGATTAGTGCAATTGAATCACATGCAACTGTAAACCAGAAGTTTACTAGCCCAAATGAATTCATACCTTGGCACGACCGATTGGGTCATCCGAGAACAACCATGATGAGGAGAATTATTGAAAACTCTCATGGACATTCACTAAAGAACTAGAAGATTCTTAAATCTAGTGAATTTTGTTGTGTTGCATGTTCTCAAGGGAAGTTAATTTTAAAGCCATCACCAGTAAAGATTGGATTTGAGTCCCCTGAATTCCTAGAAAGGATTCAAGGTGATATATGTGGACCTATTCATCCACCATGTGAATCTTTTAGATATTTTATGGTCCTGATAGACGCATCTTCGAGATGGTCACATGTGTGCTTATTGTCTTTTCACAACCTGGCGTTTGCGAGATTACTGGCTCAAATTATTCGATTAAAAGCACAATTTCCAGAAAATCCAATCAAAACAATTTTCCTTGATAATGCTGGTAAATTTACTTCCCAAGCATTTTATGCTTATTGTATGGCTAATGGAATAAGTGTTGAACATCCAGTAGCTTATGTTCACACACAAAATGGGTTAGCAGAATCACTTATTAAGTGCCTCCAATAAATTGCTAGACCACTGCTTATGAGAACAAATCTCCCAACCTCGGTTTGGGGGCATGCTATTTTACATGCCGCAACACTTATTCGTTTGAGGCCAACGAGTTACCATCAGTTCTCTCCTATGCAATTAGCTTTTGGCCAACAACCAAATGTTTCCCATTTAAGAATATTTAGGCGTGCGATATATGTTCCCATTGCACCACCTAATCGTACCAAAATGGGACCCCAAAGAAAATTGGGGATATATGTTGGATATGATTCTCCCTCTATAGTGAGGTATCTTGAGATACAAACGGGAGATGTATTTAAATCCCAGTTTACGGATTGTCATTTTGATAAATCAAAAATTTTCAACATTAGTGGGAGAGAATAAGCTTCCTGAAAAGGAACTTAATTGGAATGCATCATCATTGATGCATTTAGATCCTCGATCAGGGCAATGTGAACTATAAGTTCAAAAGATTATACATTTGCAAAGAATAGCAAATGAATTGCCTGATGCATTTTCTGATACAAAGAGGATAACCAAATCTTATATACCAGAGAAAAATGCCCCAATTCGAATTGATGTCCCAGTTGGACAAATTACCACCGAAGCAAATACACACCAGAAGCGTGGCAGGCCTGTCGGTTCCAAAGACAAAAATCCTCAAAAGAGAAAAGAGGTAAATACTATTCCTGTTGAAAAAGACATAGTAAAGACACCTGTAGTTGTCCAAAATTCTGATATAACACCAGAAGACGTTCAGGTACCTGAAAATAGTGAAAATGACGAGATCTCGATAAATTATGTCTTTACAGGAAAGAAATGGGACCGAAATAAGACAATTGTCAATGAAATATTTGCATATAATGTGGCATTAAATATCATGCATGAAAGTAAGGATCTTGAGCCAAGATCAGTCGAAGAATGTCGACAAAAAAATGATTGGCCAAAATGGGAAGAAGCCATGAAGGCTGAATTAGACTCACTTCCAAAACGTGAAGTCTTTGGACCTGTAGTCCGTACACCAGAAGATGTAAAACCTGTTGGATACCGATGGGTATTTGTGAAAAAACGAAATGAGAAAAATGAAGTTGTGCGCTATAAAGCCCGACTTGTGGCACAAGGTTTTTACAAAGGCCCGGTAAAGATTATGAAGAAACATATTCCCCTGTAGTGGATACGATAATATTGTGTTATTTGGTCAGTTTATCTACATATCATAAACTGCATATGCATTTAATGGATGTGGTAACAGCCTATTTATACGGCTCATTAGATCGGGATATCTATATGAAAGTCCCTGAAGGACTAAATATATCAAAACCATCTAATGAATATTCGCAAGGGTTATACTCAGTTAAATTGCAAAGATCTTTATACGGTCTAAAGCAAACTGGACGAATGTGGTATAATCGTCTTATTGAGTATCTGACCAAAACGGATTCAAGAATGATGATATCTGTCCATGTGTCTTCATAAAGAAATCTGCATCTGGGTTTATTATAATTACTGTGTACGTTGATGATTTAAATATTATTGGGACTCCTGAAGAGATTTCAATAATTATAAAAACTCTAAAAGAAAAGTTTGAGATGAAAGATCTTGGAAGGACTAAATTTTGTCTCGGCCTACAGATCGAGCATATAAAAAATTGGATCTTTATTCATCAAACAACATACACAGAAAATATCTTGAAAAGATTTTATATGGATAAGTCACATCCCTTGAGTACCCTAATGATCGTAAGATCTTTGGATGTGGAGAATGATCAATTCCGTCCTAAAGAAGAAAATGAAGATATCCTTGGTCGAGAAGTACCATATCTTAGTGTCATTGAAGCGCTAATGTATCTTGCTAATAATACACGACCCGATATATCATTTGCTATGAACTTACTATAAAGGTATAGTTTCTCTCCAACCAGAAGACATTGGAGCGGAATCAAGCAAATCTTTCGATATCTTCATGGAACGGTTGATATGGGATTGTTTTATCCCTATGGATCCAAGTCACAACTAGTTGGTTATGCAGATGCTACTTGTCTGATCCACATAAAGGGAGATCTCAAATAGGATACCTGTTCACATATGGTGGTACAACTATATCATGGAGGTCCACAAAACAGACGATAGCAGCAACCTCCTCTAATCATGCTGAAATACTGGCGATTCATGAAGCTAGTCGCGAGTGTTTTTGGCTCAGGAGTTTGATCCAATATATTCTGTCATCATGTGGACTGATTGACCATAAGATAGCTCCAATTGTCTTGTTTGAAGATAATACAGCATGCATTGCTCAACTTAAAAGGCGGATACATCAAAGGTGATAGAACAAAGCATATTTCTCCCAAATTCTTCTTCACTAATGATCTTCAAAATCAAGGGACAATTGATATCCAACAGATCCGCTCAAGTGATAATCTGGCAGATTTATTTACAAAGTCACTCCCAAAATCCTCCTTTAAAAGATTGGTACATGAGATTGGGATACACCGATTTCGAGACATTAAATGATGTCGGTAAGAGGGTGATGCTGTACTCTTTTTCCCTTGGTCAGGTTTTTTTTCCAATGGGTTTTTCTTGACAAGGTTTTTAATGAGGCAGTTTCTATCACTAAAAGATATTGTACTCTTTTTCCTTCACTAAAGTTTTTTTCCACTGGATTTTTCTTTGATAAGGTTTTAACGAGGCAATAATTCTAAATGGTCATCCAAAGGGGAGTGTTGTGATAAAGATGGATGACCACGTATGGCTTAGGTGAATATCATTCTCAAGACTGAATGAATCTCTTTACAAGACAAAAAGCAATAAATGAAGGTTGAAAGTGGAATCACTTTACATGTATAAATAGTAAGCATCGTCAGATGCATTTTACACACAACAATAATTAATACAATATTTTCTCTCTTTCTTTATACTCTTTCTTTACATTCGATACTACTCATATTAAGTAATTATATATATATAAGTTACTTCTATTATATCACAATAATTATATTGATGAACATTAATACTAGAGTTTTATATTTATAT
Source organism: Arachis stenosperma (assembly GCF_014773155.1). Lineage (NCBI taxonomy): Eukaryota > Viridiplantae > Streptophyta > Magnoliopsida > Fabales > Fabaceae > Arachis > Arachis stenosperma. Next base: position 14,328,509 of record NC_080377.1, read on the forward strand.
TTTCCTATCTTATATTTACATCTTCCTTATTTATTTAGTTATTTTACAACACTAACATCTAATTTTAACTAGGAAAAGTATAGGTAGACAATGAAAATACTAAATAATATAAACAATGGATATGTCAGATGTTCAATTCAATAAGTATGTGGATGGTTGATTATGTAGATTTTTAATTGGATGGTTATTTCTTTTGATTCGATTTACTCATTCACATTCAGTGCTGTGTTCTTCTGTTCTCCCTCTCTGAAGCTCGAAGGTTATGGCTAGCACGAGTAATGCACCTGGGAGCTCAAACAACCCACGATCGTTTGGAAGCATCATGAGGAGAATGAACAGAAACAGAGAAACTCGTTTGCCAGAATAGTGTGTCTGCGGATCGAGACCGGTGCTGCAGTAGTCAGGGACGGATTCTAATCCAGGAAGACCGTTCCTGGGTTTTCCGAACTACAATGTAAGTATTATTGTTGTTGATAGCTATATTTATGGATATAAATTTTGCTAATTGAATTTTCTTTGATGTGCAGACTATGGGTAAGAAATGGTGTGGATTGTTTATGTGGGTTGATAAAGTTTTAGAAGATGCCATGCTATGTGATGATAGAACAAGACATTCAGTTGATGATGAAGAATGGAAGATGAAGATGGCTTGAAAATTTGGTAAATTAGAAGCTGAAATTAGGGTTCTAAAAATGGGGGAAATTTTGATGTTTGTGTTCATGCTGCTGATTGTAATTGGTGTTCTTGTATTAAAGCTGGATAGACAGCAAGGACAACTGTATCTAGCAAAAAATAAATGACATGCATGTTATATGCATTCCTTGTTCATGTACTTGTTCCTATCCTTTTGTTTGAAAGAAATGGAAATTAAAGTGTTTGATTATATGCATACTTTTGTTCCCGGACTTCTTTTCAATGAAATAGAAATGGACAGGATTTGAACTACTCTTAAGTTTGTAATAGAGGATAAGATATAAACAAAAGGCTGAGAAAACTCAATTTAATAAAGTCATAATTCATAATTCATATTGGTAATGTTTGATTCAAAAAAGTCATTATAGAGCCAAAACACCAAGTATATCAAAGTTGTTGATATATTGACCTGATAAAATTCAAATACTAAAATCTCCAAAACTGGGACAATATTTTAGGCATTGTAAACAATATCAGCAAAATAGATACAAAAAAAAGCCTGCTTTTCCTAAACATAATCATCATAATCTTTATTTTTTGTGTCTGGGTGCCTTGAATCCAGGGTTGGGCACAAACTTCATGAAATTTTCAAGCCTTGTAGCAGTTCCCTGTGTTACACCTTGCATAGGGCCACTTGTTCAAATACTCTCAGGCTTCCTTATTAACCCTTTCAATCTTTTTAATGATATCAAGGAAGCCATCTTGGCTAGTACACCTTGCACAATCCCAAAGTAGCCCTCTAAGCTGGAGATCCTTCCATTGCTTATTGAAGTTCTTTCACAGATACCAAACACAGAATCTGTGATGGACATCTGAAAAAACCTCCTTAACTGCATTTATAAGGCCCTGTGTCAGATACCAAAGAAGGGGTCAGATAGTTGTTTTCAGGCAGCAAAACTGTCCCTACAGTTATATAAGTGACACTAAAATAGTCCCTAGACTTGTTCAAGTGACATCAAACTAGTCCCTAAACTTATGTAAATGACATCAAACTAATCCCTACACAGCACTGTTACAGGATAAATGAGTAACAATAGATTGACAGAACATTATGTAGCATATAATCAGTCCAGGATTAATTCTGCATATATAGATAGCAGCTCAGTGTATTAACACCATATAATCAATTCAGGATTAATTCAGCATATATAATCAGCAATATGTGCCTTAAATCAAATTGGCAAATAAATCACAAGGACAGGCACCAAACTTCACTCTCCGTGTAGTTCTCCACAAAACCCAAGACCAATACCCTTTTTTTTCTTTTGCAACTGAGGGAAATATATATATACAACTACAACTTACTACCAACAAAAAAAGGCACACAGAAATAAAGAAAATCTGCCAAATTTGGAGTTAAAATAATCACTAACTAGAGAGGTTAAAAAACAATAAAATAATATACAACACTGAAGGTGGAGATGAAACAAGAAAAACCATATAGAAATAATAATGGTAAATAGTAGTTAATGAAAGCTCATTAAATGGCATCTGTTATCTTCTTCATATCATAGCATTGATTCAGTCCTAATCTTCTACCATTTTCATCATCACTCTCACTATCTCATTTTCATTACTTGACAATTGGCAACAAAAGCACCACTCCCTTGCTTTTCTACTTCTCCTTCTCCCTCTAATATTTCACTGTGCTATATTATCACTATATTCAAATTAACAATATAAGTTAAGTCTTCTATTATTTTGTAGTTTTCTTTTTCAAAATTTTTATTAGAAAAGGTTATTGTGGACCGGGGTATTGAATAGAGTGCCTAACTTTGTTAGTTGTTAACTGTTAAATTATATGATATTTCACCTTTATTTTGATCATGTTGCTAATGATTTGTGTCATGTAAACATAAGAAAGTGTGAAATCAAGAACATTATTTTGGTGTAACTAAGGATAGCAGTTCTCTAGACACTAACTTCAATCTTGGTGGATCAAACCATTCAAATTTACATACCCTTTCCCACAACTAATCCACTAGTCCAGACCAAATTCATCAAACAATTTGACTATTCCAATAGCTAAGTTAACTTCATTAGCAATTGCAAAACTTACTTTATATTACTCTAACTTATGTATGCAAAAATCCTTTATGTTCACACACTCAATTTAACTAAACAGCATTACATATTACATTCAGTTTAACTAAACCAATCCAATACAAAGAAAGGCAATTAGGTAAATCAGTTAAATTCAGAATCCATTATCAGAGTTACAAAAAATTTCAACTCCCAAAAGATCTTTACTTCTACTGTGATCATGCAAACTCTGTTTAACAAATTTATTGATCAGAGTCATTGTCCTGAAACATATTAACAGTTTGAAAACTCCTCCACTAAGAGCAGTAAACCCTAACACATAAAGAACACATTTTCATATTATCAAAACACAAGAAACACTCCTACTCTACAATTTTCTTGGCCAAACCACTACAAAAGCCAGTAGTGATCAAACCCTAGCACAGAGAACAGAACAGAGGCGTTCATACCCACCAATTACAATCGAAAAAAATGGCATGAACTTTTGTGAATATTAGATTAACAACAATATAAAAAAACAGAGGAACCACATTTTTTTCATTTTTGGCTTACCTCTTTTAGAGAAACCAGGCTTCCCATGATTTTTTTATTTTTGGCAAACGAGCTTCTCTATTTCTATTCATTCTCCTCATGATGCTTCCAAATGATCGTGGGTTGTTCGAGCTTCCAGCTGCATTGCTCTTGCTAGCCATAACCTTCGGGCTTCAGAGAGGGAGAACAGAAGAACACAGCACCGACGAGGAGACAGCAGAGTGAACAATGTAGCCTTCAAAAAAGGGGATTAGGGTTTTAACTTCACCTGAGGGACCAAATTGAGTGGGAAGAGTTTACTCTGCCACATTAACTAGCCGTTTTGAGTCCCACGTGTCACCAACGCTGCCAGCTAAGCTTTCCGGTTGCGCCACGTGTGCTGAAATTACCGGAAGGACCACTTTGAGTCCCAGAGTGCAAGTTCGGGGATGACTCTGAGGTACTTTTAAGTTCAGGGACTACTATGAGGCTCGAGTGCAACTTCAGGGACTATATTGAGACTTATCTCGTTATGCATGCATGCATCATTTTGTCACTTTTTCTTTCTATTGGCTGGATCAGTCATATTTTCTCCATTCTCTCACAAACTAGAAAAATTAAGTTCGACATTTCTAACTTGGAGTGAAAGGTGTTGAAAAGTCTGAGAACAACGAGAGCTTTGATGAACATATTTGCCAACTAATTCATTGAAGTAATTAGGAGGAGTTTAATAATCTCACTTTGAGTTTAATCATGCACCATATGGCAGTCGATTCAATATATATATACTTGGTTCTTTCGTAGAATCTCAAATTTGCAGCCATGCGCAAAGTAAATTTGAGAGCAGCAGAGAAAATATTTGTGTTTATTTAAGTTGCGTGAAATGATACAATATAAAAAAATATTCATGTGTTAAGAGAATCGAAATAATAAATACGTAATATTTTATAATAAATATTTAGATATGTTAAATAATATTAATTTATCTTAATTATACTCTAATATTCTCCATCAAATCACTTCTAGGTGAGAACGAGGATAGGGGTGGCAATATGTACCCTACCCGCGGTACCTAACCCGATCCCACCCGATCGGGTAGGGTTGCCAACCCGATTCGCAGCGGGTGGGGTAGGGTGCGGGTTGAGCCTCAACCCTACCCGATTAACCTGCACTCTATATATGTTTATGTTATATACTTATATAAAAATATGTTTTAAGTGGATGTTGAATCAAAGACCTCTCACTAAATGCAAAAGATCCTTAACCACTGAAAGAAAATTATTAATTGATAATTTAATTTTTTTTTACATAAAAGTCAGTTCTATTTTAAATTATCATCAAGTTATATAATAATATTGTATATTTTTTATAACCCGCGGGTAGAGTCGGGTACCTGCGGGTTAAGAGCGGGTAGAGTTAGGGTTGGGATATTCTCAACCCGCGAGTAGGATAAGGTTGAGTTTATATAAAAATTTCAACCCGCGAGTAGGGTTAGGGTTGGATCCAAACCCTACCCTACCCTACCCATTGTCACCTCTAGACGAGGAGATTATGTCATTTGAGTTATAACTCGTTGACAAAATTAAATTCACATTTATTATTAAAATACTAGTAAAAATTATATTAATAACTAACTTTTAGCATTCATAAATTATGATTTTATTATTTGCTGAGAAAATTTTAATTACTCTACTAAAAATATATATACAAAGTTAAACAAGTATACATACAAAAAATACGAGATTACTCATTTAATATTATTTTTGTATTATAGAATATTTTAAAAATAAAAAGACAATTAATCTATTATCTTTTCAATTCTATATAATTTAATCTCTCTTAATTCTATTTTCAAAAAACTAAAATGTTAATTTATTACTAATTTATCCACACACAAAAATATTCATTTGAGAAAAAGATTTTTTTTTTTTAGCTAACTTTTGTTTTGTATTTTTTTTTTTGGGAATTTGTTTTTTGCTACGCTTTATTCATTTACTATTTTTGTTGGGCTATGTTGCTTTACACGTAAGTTAGCTTTTCTTACCAAGATGTTGTGAAGATTTTTTTTTCAAAGATAAATGTTATTTTATTAATATAAAATAAAGGTGTTTCTATAAGGAAGTACAAAAGAATTGGGTATTTTCATTTATCACCAACTGTGACTGAAAAACTAAGAGTTTAAAGAAGAGTAAAGTAAGAGTAAAGAAAATTAGCAGCATCTATCAGGTATGGCTCACGAGTTCACGCACTAAATTACTGGCTTCTTTCACTATCTCTGGTGCCGGACTTATTACCTTCTCAAAAACACACCGATTCCTCACTTTCCAAGTGCTCCAACACAGCGCCGCTATGAAGAGGGTCTTTTGTCTACCGTCTAATTGAGTCGCTGCCCAGGATAAGACTCGTTGCCACCAATTGAAAAATGTCTCTTTTTCTCTCATCCATAGGTCAGGGGTTATTAAGCTTAGTCTCCATATTATTGAAGATAGGGGGCATTGGAACAAAGCATGAGAAATTGATTCAGCCTTCAACATGCATATTGGACAAGTGGCAGGAGTGGATGCGAACCGGCTGTGGACTTGTTGCAACGCTGGAAGCTTTTCATGAAGACTTTTTCATAGAAAAATCTTAATTTTATGTGGTAATTTCAACTCCCAAATGCTATTCCAGACTATGTTGTGTATGTTCTGGGGCCTTAATGAAGTAGGAGAATGAAAGAATCCATAAGCAATTTTGTATCCTGACCCAACTTCATATATACCAGATTTTGTCCAGCACCAATTAACTTCATCCTCCTCCTCTGTTGGTTTGATTGAAAAAATTTTATTGCATATATCAACTAAAAAAATCGACTCAATCAGATTTCTATTCCAGCTTCTATCAGGATTTAGTAACGCACTAACGTAATACACTTGCAGATCTGGCGGGATTGTGAGTGCATTTTGAGGGACATTAAAGGGCACTGGTGGTGGGAGCCAGGGGTCATGGAAGATGCGAACATTAGTGCCAGAGCCTATTTTCCATAACAAGCCTTTCTCGATCACCTTGCGCCCTTCAAGAACACTTCTCCAGCCCCACGACGGTACGCTTACTATTTCTGCATGTAGAAAATCTGTATATCTAAAATATTTAGCTTTGAGCATTCTTGATAGAGTAGAATTAGGGTATTTCATTAGACACCAACATTGTTTTCCCAATAAAGCCAAATTTTGCGCCCTTAGGTCCTTGATCCCCAACCCGCCATCTTTCTTCGGTCTCGTCATTGTGTCCCATTTAATCCAAACCATTCCTCGTTCTGCGCCTTTTTGACCCCACCAAAATTGCGAGAGCATGCTATGAATCTCAATCAACAGCGTGTCCGGGAGCTTGAAACAAGAGAGTGTATAAATAGGAATTGCCTCCCCCACCGCTCTCAATAGCGTGTGCCTACCACCTGATGACAGTAGACTTCTTTTCCAACCCATAATCCTCTTCTGAACTTTATCCTTGATAGCTCCAAAGGTTGCTTTCTTTGATTTTTGAACTATAGAGGGCAGTCCCAAGTATTTGTCTTGTGCTCCGATATGTTCAATATTTAGTGTCTGAGCAATTGCTAGTCTTGTGTTTTGAGGTGTGTTGTGGCTGAAAAAGATAGCTGACTTATTCAGATTGACTTTTTGCCCACTGAAACCCTCATAGATCTCTAGCAATTCTAGAATACTTTGGCTTGTATTAGGTGCGCTCTTGCAAAAAAGGATTGAATCATCAGCAAACAAAAGGTGATTAACTGTTTGGCATCTCCGATTAACTTGAACTCCTTGAATTAATCTATTTTGCTCTGCCTTGTGTAGTAAGAAGGAAAGGCCTTCTACACAAAAAAGAAAGAGATATGGAGATAGGGGGTCACCCTGTCGGATGCCCCTATTTGGCCTAAAATAGCCAAAAGATTGACCTTCCACAACGACAGAGTAAGAAACAGTCGTTACCAATTCCTTAGTCCAGTTAATCCATTTAGCATCAAAGCCCAGCTTATCCATAATATACCATAAGAAATGCCATTCGACCCTATCATAAGCCTTGCTCATGTCTAGTTTAATAGCCATCTCATGCTCTGTCCCACTTCTCTTATTTTTCAAATAGTGCATACATTCGTGGGCAATTAGGATATTATCTGAAATGAGTCTACCTTTGAGAAACGCACTCTGATTTGGACTTATAATTTTAGTCATAATACCTTGTAATCGATGCACCATAACTTTAGAAATAATTTTATACATAACTGAAGACAAGCTGATCGGTCGTACCTGAGTCATGTCATTGGCATCTGGCACCATTGGAATCAAACAAATTTGAGTATGATTGAAGCTATTTAGAATTCTGCCACTGTGAAAGAAACTTCTTATTGCCTTAAAAACGTCACCTCCAACTATATCCCAGAAAAAGTGAAAAAACTTAGCTGTAAACCCGTCATCACCAGGAGCACTCTGAGCGTGAACACTAAATGTAGCTCTTTTGACCTCGTCCATAGTTACTGGCCTTTGGAGCCTACGGTTCATGGAAGTTGTAACCTTTGGCTCCAAATCCTCTAAGTATGGATTCGGATCAACCGAACAAGAAGAAGTAAAAATATCACAAAAGTAGTCTTCAGCTATCTTTGCAATATCCTCCGGTTTCGATGCAATCTCATTGTCCCTCCCCACTAATCTCCAAATTCTGTTCCTTCGCATCCTTGATTGAAATTTCTGGTGAAAGAATCTAGTGTTCTGATCTCCTTCTTTTAGCCACTTGACTCTAGATTTTTCTCGCCAATAGCTCTCTTCTTTCAAATATGCCAGCTCTAACTTCTTCTCCAAACTGGTAACCTCCTCTCCCCCATTGATTCCAGCCACCCGCAACTCCTCTAGTTTAGCTTGAAGGTCCTCAATTTCTTTTCGAGAGTTTGCTTTGTGAGTTTTCTGCCATTGAACTAGTCTATGTCTACAAACTTTCAACTTTTGGGCCAAGGAGAACATAGTTGAGCCTACAACTTCCATTCTCCACACTTCACTGACAATTCTCTTGACATCCTCTTCTCCACACCAACATTCCTGGTATTTAAACCGCTTTTTACTATGCCAGGATTGAGGTTCGGTTTCCATCAAAAGTGGAGCATGATCCGAGCCTGACTCTGTGAGCCTGTGCACCACTGCATTCGGAAACTTCAACTTCCATTCCATCCCAACTAAATATCGGTCAAGCCTCTCCTTCACCAAATCCTCTCCTTGTCTTCGATTTGTCCACGTGAAAGGGTGCCCCACCATTCCAATATCCACTAATTCGTTACTGTCAATAAAATTAGTGAATGTTGCAATGGTGGTTGCTGATTTTTTGCCTCCACCCTCCTTTTTCGCTTGGCTTGTTATAGCATTAAAATCGCCTGCTATTACCACTTTTCCTTCCAGGTGTTGGCTCATTGTTGTAAGCTCCTCAAACTGTAAGGATCGAATTTGTTCCGAACAACTCAAATGGACACCAATGAACGCCCATACCTCACTGCTTTCGACTTCCTTAATTTCGGCTGCCACAAAGAATTCTCCACTGCTAATAATTTGAACACTAATGTTGTCCTTCCAAGCTAGCACAAATCCTCCTGCCACTCCTGCCGGGTTAACAATATGCCAGTTTTCATAGCCGCATACCCGAAGTTTTGCTTCCACCTGTCGAGATTGGTTCTTTGTTTCACTTATAAACACAATCTCGGGGGAGTGGGATTTACAGATCCCTTTTAAGGTGTGAATTGTCAAAGGTCTCCCCAAACCCCGACAATTCCAAACTATAGTTCTCATGGCGCCTTGGGTGCCATTTGTAGGCTGGCATCCTCCACCATCTCTTCAACTGCATTTTCATCCTCTATTCTTACTTTCTTTGTAGATCCTTCAGCTATACCACTCATCAACCTTTTTTTGGGTTCACTTTTAGTATCTGACTCTGCAGCACCTTGTCTTGCTAACCTTTTTCACTTCCTACCTTTCTCTGTGGTGAGACACTGCCCAATAGTAAATTACATAAGCTGCCCTTCATCCTCCTTGGTATTGGACTGACCAGCTATGATAACCTCTATGCATTCTGTTCTAGAATTGGCTGATTGAAGTGACTCAGGTGCTGCCCTATTACCAGTGTCTTGTGATTTCAAACTTTGTTTCCCTTCTTGCATTAACATCCCTGCAAATTCTTCCAATAAGCAGTTTAAGACCGATTTTTTCTTACGTTAAGTGGCCTTATTCTAGTTTTGGATTGAGTTGTTGAATGCTCTTTCTCCTTCAGAGTAGATTCGCGTTCCCACTTGGCTGACTTTAACCCATTCGCCAATGTCATCCTCTTTTACCATATCACTCTCTGTGTCCTTCAACAAATCATGGCAGTTTTTCACCTCGTGCCCCAATTTTGTGCAATAGGTACAGAACTTTCCAAGTCTCTCATAGCGCAGTGCCACTTCTACCTCCTTTTTATTAGGTCCTGCCACTATTAACTAATCTCTCATTTGCCTGGCGGCATCAATATTAATTTTGGTCTTCACAATCCTAGTTTCTCTGCTTCACATCTGAAATTTACCTACCTCCAACACTGTGCCCAATTTTTCTCCCAATTTACGTCCAACTTCGATGGTTTTAAACGATTCTGACAAATAGTAGATGTAATTACGTAAAAATATATTATATTAAATAATTTAGTCAAACTATTTAACGAATCAACTATATTTTTATATAAAAATATTATATTATATGTAACTATGCAAGTTAAAAATGAGCCACAATTTTTAAAGTATATGGATATTTCATTTAGTCGTGCTATTAGATACGACCCTCAATCAATATTTGTTTGATATATATTTTTTGCGTGTATAATTGTATATTAATAAAAAATAAAAAATATTTTTTTATATATTTAGATATATTTAAATATTATCAAGTATGAATCTGTCTAATATTATTTTTAATATGTATTTTTAAAATAAATTTAAAATATTAATTTATATTTTAATATCATTAAAATATTATGACAATATTGTTATAATTTATTTAAAAATTATCTTATATATAAATACCTTAAAAAAATTAAAACTTATGTCTAGATTATAAGTCATAATATATTTATATATAAATATATGTATTATTTTATATTTTTTAATATATTATATTTTTATATATTATATAAATAATTAATTTAATAATTGATTTTTGATATGCAATAAATTGGTTTTTAATTTTTTATAATAGTGTTCATCTCCTTGCTAATTAGGTACAAATTTATACCAAACAAAAATTGTTAACTACGAATTTTGACGCGATAGATGGTAAAATCATGTGTAAAGTGTTTGTTTGGAAGATTCAAACAATACCTACAGATCCGACATTTGGGTGAACATACCTGGGAGTTCGGAGACGCCGTCGGAGAAGGATATGGCCGGGGAGGGAAGAGAGAGAACAAGCACATCCCATCACATCACCTCGCATTGCATCTAAGCACTTGCTTTGATCTCCGATCCCATCCCGTCCTTGCCTGTTGGAATTGGATGATTTGATCTAGTCATGACTAGTTAGTTTTAATTTGCATCCTCAAACTAATTAATAAAAAAGTAGACAGAGAAAAGAAAGACCATTAATTTATCATTGATTTGATTGATTGATTGATAGATAGATAGATAGAAAGGCACAGGTGGAAATTAATTGCAGAATGAGCGGCAACATGAAGCATCAAGCAACGAATTTGGACGAGGAGCATATCGCAGAGTTGAGGGAGATATTCCGTTCGTTCGATAGGAACAACGACGGAAGCCTGACACAGCTGGAGCTGAGCTCCCTTCTGAGGTCGCTGGGGCTAAAGCCCAGCGGGGACCAGCTGGAGGCCTTCATCAACAAGGCCGACACCAACAACAACGGCCTCATCGAGTTCTCTGAGTTCGTCGCCCTCGTAGCCCCTGAAATCCTCCCGGCTAAGTCCCCCTACACAGAAGAGCAGTTGCGCCAGCTCTTCAAGATGTTCGACCGCGATGGCAATGGTTTCATCACGGCGGCCGAGCTTGCTCACTCCATGGCCCGCCTCGGCCATGCCCTCACCGCCGACGAGCTCACCGGCATGATCCGGGAGGCTGACACCGATGGTGATGGCCGCATCAATTTTCAGGAGTTCTCTCACGCTATCACTTCTGCTGCTTTTGATAATTCATGGGCCTAGCCACTCAAGTTAATTTCTCCCTAGGTGTGTAAATGATTCCATCGTACCTCAGTTTATTCTTTCCAACTTCGTTCTCCCCAACTACGTACTCATTCATAAATGAATCAGCTGCTCATGACAAATGGTATTAATTAATTGCTCTTTTTAATAATCTACTGTATATAATCTATTTGTACGAAGCAAGCCACTCATACGATGGCTTAAAAGGTCCTCTTTAGTCTTTACTGGACAATTTTGTGGATAGAGTAGATGATCTCATAATCTGTCTGTGTTTAGGGATGGGCGTTAATTAATTAATGTATTTATTATGAGAATGGTAACGGTAGACTGACAAAAATTCAAAAATATTTTATCTATCTCAGTATTTTTAATTTTATGTATGTAATATTATATTTATTATCTTTAATATTTACTTAATTTTTTCAGCAATAATGAAAGAATATAAAATAAAATAATTAGTTTGTTTGAATAGTTTTGAATGAATTAAGTTTTGGAAAATATTAGAGAACCAATCGTTTTAGTGGAAAAAAAAAAGATAAAGTATTAATTGTCTAGAATTTTTATTAAATTTTTGGACACATAAAATTAATGTTTTTTTTTAGGTGAATTGTAGGTTTTATATTAGCCAAACAGTAACATGCAAATTTGATACGGATTGGACTAATATATTAGACTCTTATGATTTGAGTTCTTTAATTTATTGCTTTGGAATGCCTTTTAAAAATATAATTATATATATTTTTTTAAAATCACACCTTAAAAAAACAGAAATGAACTAATTAAGCATCATAAATTAGTAATAAAATGAAAGTAAAAATTTAATTAATTCAGCAAAAAAAATTGTTAAACCTAGAATTTTTTTAAGTGACAAATGAAATAATAATTGTAAATGGATTGAATTAATATATAACTAGATTATCATTACTAGTCTTATATAATTACGGCAAAAAGTGAACTGAGTTGAGTCACTCAAATTTAAGTTTGACAGATGAAAATTAAATTTGATTTATAATTTAACTTATTAATAATCGAATTTATTTATTTGTAAAATTCAAATTCGGGTTATCAAAAGGGCAAAAAACCTTAATAAGCCACATCAAGAATGGTGTAACGTAAATACGCCAAACTGAAAATCGTTTCAGCAATAAGCCAGACGCTATTTTTATGTAATTCGAACCAGGGTGGTTCGAACTACAAACATGAATAAATCGAACCAGGATGGTTCGAATTAAGGAAGTGGAGCTTTCAATGTAATTCGAACCAAGGTGGTTCGAACTACAATCCCATGTAATTCGAACTAGGCTAGTTCGAACTATAGCCAAGTGTGCAACGCATGTAATTCGAACCAAGCTGGTTCGAATTACCCTTGGAGCACTCCTTCATAATTCGAACCAAGGTGGTTCGAATTAGGGGTGATTCGGCTATATAAGGAGTTCTAATCACCCTCATTCGAACTATTATTCCTCCCCCCTACCCCACAAAATCTCAGAGAAAACGACCCAGATTCTCTCCGAGGAAGAGCTGAACGGAATACTCTGCTCATGGGGGACGATCCGGCACGGTTATATCGCTTGAACGGAGTCGCTCATATAGCCGGAGTCATCAACGAGGAGGTTAGTACGGAAATATTTTTGATTCTAGCGGTATTTGTGCCTTAGTGGTTTTGCATGTGGGTTAGATGGTGGTTTATGTTAGTGGTTTATGTTAGTGGTTTATGTAGGTGGTTTATGTTAGTGGTTTAAGTTAGCGGTTTAAGTTAGTGGTTTATGCTAGTGGTTTAAGTTAGTGGTTTCTGTTGGTGGTTTATGTTGGTGGTTTATGTTAGCGGTTTTTGCGAGTGGTTTATGCAAGCGGTTTATGTTAGTGGTTTAGGGTAGGTGGTTTTCGTTAGTGGTTTTATGTTGGTGATTTGTTTGACTTGTTTGATGGTAGTTGTTTTACCCTAGCTCTTTTACGTAAATCGGTTTAGTTAAGCTGTTTCTTGTTAGTGGATCTCGTTAGGCTGGTTTATGTTAGCGGTTTAGTTGTGCGGTCTATAGATTTGTTTTCCAGTTGCTTATCTTTCATGTAATGTTATGCGGTTTTATTTAGCAGAATGGTTTATTGATGATTTATCGTGCTGCTTACGGTTGTGGTTGGTTTTTAAGCTGGTTCTAACTATGCGGTTCATTTTGTGCGCAGCCCCAGCGATGCATTAGGAGCATGCGGCGGCAGCAGGGCATGCGACTTGATGACAGATACGTTCCGTACTTGCAGATGGCAGGTCTATACCATCTTGCAAGGCTGAACGATCGATGGTTCCGGCTAGACGAGGCCCTTGTCAGTGCATTCGTGGAGCGATGGCGTCCCGAGACGCACACGTTCCATATGCCGTTCGGAGAGTGCACGATCACACTCCAGGACGTGGCATACCAGCTGGGTTTGCCAGTGGACGGCCGTTACGTGAGCGGGTGCTTGTCAGAGTTCCATATATACATCGATGGTGGCCGTCCAGCCTGGGTCTGGTTCCAGGAGTTGCTCGGAGTTATACCTCCTCCCAGTCAGGTTCAGAAGTACGCAGTGAACTGCAGCTGGTTTCAGGAGACTTTCGGTGAGTGCCTTGAGGATGCAGATGATGAGATTGTGCGCCGATATGCCCATGCGTACATCATGATGTTGTTGGGCACGCAGCTGTTTGCGGACAAGTCAGGGAACCGGATTCACATCAGATGACTTCCGTACGTAGCGAGGCTGGAGGAGCTGGGTACCTACAGCTGGGGTTCTGCCGCACTGGCTTGGTTGTACCGGTGCATGTGCCGAGTGGCGAACAGACATGTCGTCAAGTTAGCGGGCCCGCTTCAGCTACTTCAGTCTTGGATCTTTTGGCGCTTTCCTCGGTTTAGGCCTGCAGGATATGAGGAGTTGAGCTGGCCGTTGGCCTCGAGGTACTATACTAGGCCTTATCTATTTCAATTTGACATACATAACTGCTTATTCATTAATATTCTATTGCATAATCTGAACACATATTTCAGTAGATGTAACACATGTGTATGGTGCAGATGGTCAGGTTACACCCCTTCCGGAAGCGAGAAGGGTCCTAGAGTGCAGATGTGGAGGCTCAGGATAGACCGGTTACAGGACAGGGAGGTGAGTATGCTAGTTAACAAGTGTCCTTTTAGAATCAAGCTTTTCTAGTTGTGTGCTACAGTTGCCCTGACAAGGGTGAGTTCCTTTTGCAGTTTATATGGATGCCGTACAGTAGCCCCGACGTACTTCAGGTTGTGCATCCAGAGGTTTTGGAGCCTCGGCATATGGCGTTGTGGCGCTCTGTGACCGCGCTGATCTACTTTGCTGTGATAGAGTGGCATCAGATAGATCGTGTTCTTCCGCAGTTTGGAAGGGTACAGGCCCCTCCGCATCCCGCCCTGAACATTGACTTTTTGATGTCCAAGGACGGGAGAGGCGGCAATCGATGGTTCCCGTCTACGTTGCAGAAGTGGCATCTCCTTTGGAACTCTCGTCAGGACTGTGTGCTGAGGTTCGACGTTGTTGCCGATCCCGGACCGTCGCATGCGTTCCTTGATTGGTGGAGTCAACATGGGAAGAGGTTCTTGTCTCCGGAGATGCAGTTGGGGGATCCTAGAGCAGTTCCGATTCCAGTTGAGGCCTCACAGCGGGGTCCGGGGCGAGTTCCTGACATGGATCGTTTTGAGGACGTGCCGGACAGGCGCAGGGTTGAGAGGAGGATGGGTGTGGGGACACGGCGGAGCCAGCGTGAGTGGAGGTGACCTGATCATGCTGTGCACGATGATTACGACGCCGGTCCCGCTAGAGGCGGACGACGAGGCCAGGGAGGTAGGGCGAGGGGGCGTGCTGACCATGGGGACGACTAGGGGTGGAAATAGGCCAGGCGGCCTGCCAGGGGCCTACAGCCTGGCCTGTGTTTGGCCTGACCTAGCCTGGCCTGATAAGAAATAGGCCCAGGTTCAGGCTATTAAAAAAGCCTATATTCTTTAAAAGGCCAGGCCTAGCCTTTTGAAATAGCATGTTGGGCCTGTCAGGCCGGCCTGAGCCTGCAAATATATATAGAGAATTTTATTATACTAGTAAAAATGCTATTAGAAGGATTTGAACTTGGGTCTTCTATGTTATAATAATACCTTTATCTACTCAGCCATTTGTCTCTTTAATTATATATGTGTATTTTGTATCAATATTATTCATAAATTTATTATTTTATATTTTATAATTTTAAAAATTAAATTATATCTTAAATTTAATTATTATTAAAAAAATAGGCCTATTGACAGGCTTCAGGCCAGGCCAGATTTAACAACAGGCCAGGCTCAGTACTCATTAAAAAGCCTATACCAGGCTACAGGCCAGGCTAAGGCCAATATATTCTATTACAGGCCTGGCCTGTTAAGAGTAAAGCCTGGCCTGGCCTGGCCTGTTTCCACCCCTAGGGACGACGACGACGATCAGCATGGGCATGTTGGCGGGGGTGGTTCAGGGGCTGCTGCAGCTGCTGGTACTAGCACACACGATGAGGGGCATGCAGATGAGTGGTATGGTACAGGGATGGGTGACGGGGCTGACACAGGTGACGCTGTACTTGGATCAGGCCCTCTTGGAGATTACTTCGTTGGTGTGCCAGCCGATGACCAGCCTGAGCAGGGGGGTACACCTTGGCGCATCTCGGGATCACAGTGGTCAGACTTTATTGGGTCAGACACGCTTGTTGGGGACTTTGGGAGTCCACGCTTCCTAGACGAGATCACCGCCATCATGCAGGGGGACGTGACTCCCCGCAATGGTGGTCAGACCTCAGGCACACAGGCCCCGTTAGATGTTGATCTGAATGAGCCTCCATCCTCATCTACTGGTCACCAGTTCTGTCTCGGAGGTACTCCTCCATCCGCCTTCACCGCTGCATCAGAGTCTGTCGCAGGGCTTTCGGCGGCACCCCTGCATGTTGCGCCACCAACACAGCCTGCCCCACAGGAGGATGGGGATGACATCGAGGATGAGGAGCCGTTTATCCGTCGAGGTCAGAGGGCACGGGTAGCCCGTCGCTGTGGTACTGGCTCGCATCTGTTTAGATGATTCACGTTTCATGTATTTTGTTCCCTAAAGTTCAATCATGTATGATAGTGATATGTACTTTACTTGTTATGTTATAGTCTTTTCACCTATGTTTTTTGTTATTTGTGTTGTGGGACATTGACTATTTAGAATCAATGAATCATGAAACAGTTTAGTGTTTATTTTTACTTATTAAATTTTGCATCTACGGAACATGTAGCTGTACTCATAATGAAAGAAGACATATTCATTACTACTCGCAACAATCAAAGTACAATGTATAAAGATCAACTAGTTACATACATGCACAAACATTGCATCTAACATGAAAACTTTTCAGTAAATAATACTAACACTAACAACATGCGCACTAATGGCGGCCTGTCTGAGACGATCCTCCAACCTGTGGGCAACTACGTCGTGTGTGTCCGGGTTGGCGACAAAGGCCGCACCTCTTTGGCCGATTCGGATCTGCCTCGTCCATATTCGTCCGTATCCTAGTGGATCTAGGACGATCCTCTCTCGCACGCCTCTTGTCTGGGTCTGGAATCACCGTGGGCCCGTCGTAAGGTGGCCAGAAGCCCTCTGGGATCGGAGGTGTGAATCCCATCCGATACACACTGAAAACCGAGCTAATCTGATAGACGCTGTGAACGTAAGAGGTCCAGGTGACCCGTGAGTATGCACAGCATGCAAGTGCGTGCTGACACGGGAAATGAAGAGCCTAGAAGTACCCGCAGTCACATGTCCGAGAGGCAAGTGATACTCTGTAAGTACCCAAGGAGAAAGAACCAGTCGGAGTGGTCTCTGCTACAGTGAACTCGGAGTTATCCCGGTCATACAGCGTCACCGTGAAGCACCTGGCCGTCTTCAAGTTGGCTTCAATACACTTCACCAAATGCTGACTGAATTGTTGTCCTGTTCCCATCTGGGCCTCAGCCTCTCTCCCCTTGCGAACAAAGAGTTCCACAAGCCTACCATATGTTGCCTTCACCAGGGATGCTACAGGGAGATTTCTGACCCCCTTGAGGATAGAGTTCACACACTCGGAGATGTTCGTCGTCATGTGACCGAATTTCCGCCCCTCATCATGATGCTGAGTCCACAACGAGTAATCAATCCGGTTCGCCCACTCACACATCGCCGGATCTTCAGATCGCAGAATATCAAACCAGTAATCAAATTCAACTTCGGTCTTCGCATACGCCGCGTTCACTAGGAGCCTCCTAGCGTCTTTGCCCTTGAAGGTAAGGGCAAAATTAGCCGCTACGTGTCGTATGCAGAATGCACCGCAGATGGAGGTAACCAACCGCCGTCAGGGGCCTCAAGCGCAGCCTTGATGCCGTTGTGCCTGTCCGATATAACCAGCAGACCGGGCTGCGGGGTCACGTGCTGGCGAAGGTGCGAGAGAAAGAATGTCCAGGACTCCGCATTCTCACCCTCTACTAGTGCGAATGCAACAGGTAGAATGTTGGAGTTCCCGTCCTGTGCAATCGCGATGAGCAACGTTCCCCCATACTTCCCATACAGATGTGTAACGTCAATGCTGACTAGCGGCTTGCAATGACGGAATGCCTCGATGCACGGCGGGAAAGTCCAGAAAAGTCTGTGGAAGTACGCTTGAGACTCGTCCACCTGTCCTCCAACTCGAAACGGGCTCGTCTTAAGAACCGCAACACTACCAGGCATCGTCAGCTGGACACCCAACACCCACCTAGGCAGGTCGTTGTAGGACTCATCCCAGTCACCGTAGATGAGGGCAATAGATTTCTGCTTCGCCATCCAAACCCTCCGGTAAGTCGGCCTAAAACCAAAGTGCGCTGCCGTGGCGTTCAGGAGCACCTTTATGCTAACGGATGCATCAGCCCTTACCATTGGCATAATGAACGCTGAAATCACATGATAATCCAAACTCCTGTGGTCACTCGAGATGGATGTGGCCAGGCAAGTGTGAGGTCCATTGTACTGTTTGACCTCCCAAATGCCCTTGCGCTTCCGGAGACTCAGTCGAATCAACCATGTGCACCCATTCCCAAACTCGGAACACTTGCCCACATACCAGCGGTGATCGGACTCCACCACCTTGTACTGTATCCCTCGTCGGATACTGTAAGTCTTCACACTTAAAAGGGCCTCATCTTTATCCGGGAATTGCTGACCAACCTGGAACTCTGTCAGACCGGCAGCCCCTTCCGCATCTCTAGCTCCGAATCCAACAGCGTGCCCTGAAACCCCCTCATGTCTCATGGCGTCCAAGTCCAACGAGGAAAAATGTGGTGGATACTGCTGTGTGCCAGAGCTAGAACCACCTACCGCCAATGCAGGCCTATTCGCTCCAATATCATCAGCGCTGTCATCGTCAATCATATCCGGCTCGACGTCATCATCCTCTTCATCACCCAAAAAACCGTCTCCAACGCCAACAGGTGCAACTCCCACTAAAGCGTTCGGCAAATTTTCCCTTTCGACTACCTCCTCGCCTTCTGTGCCATTGAGGTCAACAGCAAAAGACGGGGAGGCCACAGGTTAGACCACTGGTTCGTACACAGGGACGGAGGAGGAAGCAACGACAGGCCGGGAACTAGAACCTTCTGGATTCGCTATAGTGTTCGTATTCCGGTTCGAACCGCCGGAGCTGGATACCACATCAACCAGCCGTGCCAACAACTCTGGTGTCCTCACCTCCGGAAACTGCCGCCGACAAAGAAACATTACTTGCAAGTCCACATCATTATTAATCGTGAAGCAATCATACTTCATGGTATTCTGTAGCACCGTCACTGGAATGCGATAGAAAAACTTCTTTACTCGCTTCGCACCTTCCAGACCGAGCTTCATTAGTACAGCGCTAACAAGGTCATCATAACTCGTCGTAGAAGTTACGATAATACATAGAGGATTCTTATCTGTGAACTTTACTCCGGAACGAGTTTTTCTATTAACAGATCCTCTGTGGTGCACCAAAACCACAAAACTCTCCTCACTAGCCATCTTACTCCCTCTAATGAGACTAACTCACGTTTGGAACCATATATATACAGCTCAGTCTCAAACTAATTCGAACCGGTCTGGTTCGAACTATGATTTGTGTAATTCGAACCAGCCTGGTTCGAATTACACCAGAAGCGTCTCTCTCTATAATTCGAACCAACCTAGTTCGAATTACATTCATTCTTAATTCGAACCAAGCTGGTTCGATTTATTAGCAACCCAAAACAACTAATTCGAACTAACCTAGTTCGATTTACTCACAAATACAGTTCGAACCAACCTGGTTCGAATTATATAAAAATACGATCTGGCTTATTGCTGAAACGATTTTTGCTTTGGCTTATTTACGTAATTTTTGTAGTCAGTTGGCTTATTATGGTTTTTTGCCCTTATCGAAAATTCATAAATGGACTCAAATAATATTAATATAATCAATAAATTTATATAAATAAATTATAAATCATATATATATAAAATATCCATAGGTATATTATCTATCTATTAATTATTAATTTATGTCATCTGTCAACATTATATATAAAAAAATATTATAAAATTTTATATCAAAATATTAATATATAAGTATATTGTTCTCTTCTATCATAAATAATTTAATTAAACTTGTTATATTTTAATATGTCAATTATTTAACTTTTAATAAAAAAAACAAAGATATTACTATTTGAGGAAGAAATTTAAATCATGTAATTTATTTTTTGCAGAAAAAGTTTATGGAGATAATATTTAAAATAAATAAATACGTAATTAAGAATAAATTTTAAAAAAATTTAATTATGCGACGGTGGAAAAACTTAATTATTTTGTTATGAATAGTTTGATTATTCCAATCTAGAAAGTTTGATTGCTTCCTGGTGAATCGTGGTTGGAAAAATGATGAAAATAACAAAATTGTTGAGATAAGTGTAATGATGTGGATCTATTTAATGGACGGTTTATTTTTTTTAAGATGGGAATTTATTTTTTTAAAATAGATTGAAATTAATAAAATTAAAAGACAATGTTTTTGTAAGTCTATAAATAGGCATGAATTGATATAAAAGGAATATACATAGAAGCAATAAAAATACTCTTCTCTTTTTATATATTATTAATAGTTTTTCTTTCTCTCTTTACTGAATATAAATATATAAATAATTTTATTAAGTTAATTATATTAATACTAAGGTCTTATATTTATACATCTTTATTTTATATTTAGTACATCTTTTTTATTTATTTTATAACACGATCAGCATGATCAGCATGAGACTCTGATCAAATTTTAGGAAGACCAAGTAATAAATTTTTATTATGTCGAAACTCTCTCATCTTGAATTTAATGTACTTGATATATATCTGAAAATAACTATTTATCATGGATACTAGATGCTTAAATCTATTTTGATTCAATGGATCTTGGAGATATCATTAAAGCTGAAAATAATGCATCCCAGAAGAATAAAACTAAAGCCATGATTTTCCTTCGTATTCATCTTGTCGAATGATTGAAAAATGAATATCTCACATTAAAAGATCCTACAGATCTATGGAAAAACCTTGAAGAAAAGTATAATCATCAAAAGACGGTGATACTTCCTCAAGTCCGATATGAATAGACGCACTTGCATCTACAGGATTTTAAATCCATAAATGAATATAATTCAGCAATGTTTCGAATCACATCACGAATGGAATTATGTGGAAAAAAGATAACTGATAATGATATGTTAGAGAAAATTTTCTCGACCTTCAATGCCTCGAATGTGCTCCTACAACAGCAGTTTCGAGAAAAATGATTTAAAAAATATTTTGAGTTAATTTCCTGCCTTCTTATTGCTGAACGCAACAATGAGTTGCTCTTAAAAAATCATGAAGCACGCCGCCCCATTTCCTGAAGCAAATGCGGCAAATCATTACTCCAAAAGAGGTAAATGGCAAGGTTTTGGTGACAAGAAAAATTATGAAAGGAAGAAGAATTATGTTCACAAGAAATGATCTCACCAGAAGTGGGATAAATAAAGAAATACTGGGCAAAATAAATCAACAGAGGATAAATATTTTCGTTGTGTTGGAAAATGCCATTGGTTGCGTACCTGTCGTACCTCAAGGCACCTAATCTATCTTTATCAAGCATATTTGAAAAAGGACAACAAAGAAAAGGAGACGAATTTCGTTTTAAATGATGCTGAAAATTTTATCACTCATTATGATATATCTGATTTCTTTGAGGATCCTGAAGAAAATATTGGTAATTTGATCAATGATGAAATAGTCTAATATGTGAGTATTCATGTAAATAAATAATTGTTAAGCATCTGAATTTCAAGTATGATGTATAATAAAATATTTATAAATTTTAAAATTACTGAATGTACCAATATAATAATAATAAAATTTTTAGTATATATTATACTTCTTAAAAAAATAATTCCAATCAAGAATTCAATTTGACTGTGCATGTACTACTACTTGTTTTATTATTATTATTTGTCTTTGAAGAAAATGGCAAGGATATATAATCACTACTAGAAAATTAGTTATTATTCGACAGATTTATCCCACGAAAATACAGACGGAATTTTAGAAGAATTTTTTGTCGAAAATAAAAAAATAAATTAGCATAAATTACAGACGAAAAAGAGAATTCGTCGATAATTCTGTCAGAAAAATTAATTTTTTGATGGAAATAATTACAGACGAAAAATCCGTCTGTAATTAAATGAACAAAAATGTTGCATTTTATGAAATTATTTCGGACGAAAAATTCATCTGTAATTTAAAATTTTCCGTTGAATATTGGAATAAGCTAAACCTTCCATTGCCGAGCCCCATTTCCAACACACAAATCAAAGAAAATAAACACTGAACTTCTAACATGTGTCTGAAATAACAAATCCTAATTTCGATCCCAAATATCCAGATCGATGGAATTCCATGGCAAACCCTTCCTCATCTTCATCCTCCTCGTCTCAAATCACCTACTCCTCCGATCCCTCTTACTTTCCCACCCCCTTCCACCTTCAACAACCGCCTTACGCCCCACCCCCGCTGCTGCCACATACAGTTATCCTTCTCCACTGTCACACCACCACCAATTCCAGCGCAACGCTCAGCAACTCTTCCAGCGCGACGTCCAGACCATCACCTCGGAGGCTCTCGAGAGCGTGAAGGCCGCCATAGCCAGCAGCGACGTCGACCACAAGACCGACGCGAAGCGGAAGGCAGTTCCCCGTCGTGCCGCTGGGCAGATGTGGGAGGATCCCTCGCTAGCCGAGTGTCCGGAGAACGACCATCACTTGTTCTGCGGCGACATAGGGAATGAGGTGAATGACGACGTTTTGTCGAAAGCCTTCACAAGATTCCCTTCGTTTAACCTGGCGAGAGTTGTGAGGGGCAAGCGATCAGGTTAAATTTGTTTTCTGATTAGTAGATTTTTAGGTTGTTAAAATAGGATTAGATTAGGTCTTGATTCAGAATAGCTGAGAAATGTTCAAAATAGGATTTTTAGGTTGTTTTCTGATTAGTTAGATTTGAAATATTATTACATGAAATTGGTACATGAATGCAAATTTTTGAACTCAAAATAGTTGAAAAGGTACTGCTTTTACAACCATGTTAAAATTGATGCTTGATTGGTGAGTAAAAGGCATCTTTTAAAAATTGAAAGCATCCTAATTGTGTTTTATGTCTCAATTACAGCATGCATATAGAGATGGTCGTCTTGAGGAGGTAGTTCTGCGACATCTTGGAGCTGCAGATGGCGATATAGTGATTGCCAAAGATATCAGGTTGCTTTTGTGCTCCTTTATTGTTCTATAGTTTATGGCCTTCTGCTTTCTGACTTTAGATTCCTTTCTGTTATGTTTTTGTTCATTTACTAACTAAATACCAATTCTTTCTAACTTTTGTAGCTAATTGGTAGAAGTCATTAGAAGTCATAAATTAGCTACAGAAGTCATAAGGTTTCTACTTTCTACTGATTTGTTAAATGTTCTTGTTTCTTGAAAACAATTGAACTTTGTATATTACTTTGATTTGGAATTCTGTATTCTTAAATAATTGGTTCATTTAGAATTTTCAGATGTGTGTACTCCTTAATCCTTAGCCTTTCTTCTTAAAATGTTCTCCTAACTTGTCTGAGGATTGAGATTTTGTGGTGTTTATTGTTTATTCTAGTGCCAAGCTTGTGGACCTTGCTCTTGAATTTAGAAAAATTTATGAAGGAGAAGACTTCAAGTACATACAGGAAAGTTTTGCCAATAGCACATTGCATCTCATTGGGTTATTGAGTGATGGTGAAGTCCATTCCCGACTTGATCAGTTGTAGGTGAGGATTGGGGGGTTGGAACATTTATAAGGAATTTTAATCTTTTGTTTTTTTTTTTGAAGTTTTTTTTGTACTGATTCTAGCAATTGTGAACTAGTAAGTACTAACAGATGCCATTATGCAGGTTCGGTTACACAAACTCTACATGCCAGGCTTACACAAAGACTCCGAATTATCCAAACTAGTACGACAATACCACCGTTATTCAGTGATGAACCAAGTAGATAAGCCACCCCACCACTCATTTATTAATATCTTATCAACAGAAATATGAAATTTTTTTAAAGGAAAATTCTTTAATAAATTTAACTAAATATTCATTGATTGCAGTGAATATCACTGGAAATGCTATTTATGATTCCATAGGCTCAATCGTAGTTGGTAACTTACTTGGCATGGTAAAGAGGCTCAGTAGGCAGTAATTTCTCCGCCATCTGATGTAAGAGACACAAATATGAAATCTATTTTAACATGATTTTATGCTGAATTGACCATGCAGGTAGCCATATTTTTTATCCAGAGAAATCGACATGCTTTAATTGACAGAGAGATGGATGACCATGTAAATTTATTGCTCGCATCTCGTATTGATTAACACAAGATGTGAGACTTAAAGAAGATATAAACGTAGCATTAAGCTAGAAGCTTGCTGACTTGGCATGGGATGTTATACATTTAGTTGTATGATAGCCATGTTCCTTCAGCCACTGAGAAGGAAATCGCACAACCAAAACCGGTTGCAAAATAGTCACTTTCGCCTTATACTGTGTAAGCCTAACTTGGATAGTTATTAACTGTCATCTTTTATTATTGGTATTTTATATGGATCGTTCCTAATGGTTTAATACTTTAATCGGGCTAGTTAATCTAAGTTTTCTATTTCATGTATCAATACTTCAATAGCAGAAAGGAAAAACAGAACTGGGTGATGTTTGTCAAAAAGAGAATGTATGTGTATGTGTGCGGCAATGGTAAGTACCTTGTTTTTGTTTTTTTCACTTTAGCATTGAAGACTTAATGAGTTCCCAAATCTAATGAACAAGGGAGAACCCTTTAGAATGGCTGGCTTACATCAGAAGGTAGTTGAATATATTCTTTCTGATTCATTTATTATTTTAAGATATATTTCACAGTGCTTCTTTGTTCTTTCTACGTTTATTTTTTTTGGTCTGTCTCTCTCGCTCTTCTCTCTTTCTCTCTATATATATTATATGAAAGTGATATTCTTGTTCTCTCCTTATTCTTTTGTTAAATTCCTCTGAAGTGAGTTGCCCCATTTCTATTAGTGCATTGTATAGCTTATTGGCTGATTGAAAATAGCTTAATTGCTCTTAGTTGGGATCTATGAAAATTATTACTCCTTGCATTGTATATTAGAATTGTTCCTATTCCTAATCCTAGAAATTGATTTTGTAACTTCTAAAAATTTTTGTTGGAAGTCCATGAATTAAAATATATAGAAGGCCAGATTTTTGTATTTTCAACTTTTGAATTGAGAACTAATTTACTAGTTTTATTTCATGGCAAATTAGTTCATTCATATGGTCCCTTTAAGCTGCTGGAAGTACCCCACAACCGGTGGCAAGAAGCATGAGCACCTAAAATTGCTTCTGTGCAGATTGAATGGAGTGTCAGGGTGGCTCGTTAAGGAATGTTGATTCTGCTCGTGTTTCAATCCCCATCACCTTTTACTGCTGTGTACTTTTATTGACATGTAGTACTTTGAAATATCAGGCAAGAAGTGTAGCCCTTTTCCAATTGCATTAAGAGATATAAAGCAACACGACATTAGTCAAAGCATGCACGGGATACTAGTTGATTGGCTTGTAGAGATTTGCATAATGTAATTTTTCTCATATAATACAATGTTATGAATGATAGCTGATAAATTTAGTACGGTTGGACAATACACTGAGGATTATAGTTGATGTATCAATATACTTCGTTTATGTTTTTATAATACGATGAATTTGTTTATTTTTTGAAATATTATAAATATTCGAATACAAATTAGATAAAAATTTGTATTAAATTTATATTTATTTTGTATGAAAACAAGTTTAATTTGTAATTGAAAAAATAAAAAAAATTCTATTTTACCTTACAGACGGATTTACAGGCAGATTTTCTGTCTGTAATAAGAGTGTGAGATAATTTTTCAAAGTTTAAATTACAGACGGAAAATCTGTCGGAAAATCCGTCTGTAATTACAGACAAAAAATCCGTCAAAAAATCTGTCTGTAATTACAGACGGAAAATCTGTCTGTAATTACCGACAGAAAATCCGTCAGAAAGTTCGTCGCCTTCAGGAAATGGATGGAGAATTTACAGAGGAAAAATCCGTCGATAACTGGTAAAAATTTGTCGGTAATTTTCCGACGAAAAAAAATCCGTCGGTAAATAATTTCCGACGAGGCTTTTACAGAGGGACAAAATCCGTCGGTAATTTCGTCGGTAACCAAATATCCGTCTGTAATAAAGACTAAATCTGTCTGTAAATCTTTCTGTATTAATCCATTTTCTAGTAGTGAATGAAGATGTATGCCTTGTGGATAATGCAAGTTTGTACACCATTCTCAAAAGTAATATATATTTTATCCATCTTGTGCCAAACGAAGAATATGTTAATACTATTATTGGCTCAAGCAATGTGATAGAAGGCTCCTGAAGAGCTATAATTTTGTTTCCTGAAGAAACAAAATTCATAATAAATAATGTACTTTTGTCTACTATATCTCTTAAGGAACTTATTGAGTTTCAAAGATATTTGCCAAAATGGATATCATATTAAAATTATGAATGAGAGAAATCATGAGTACTTATGTATCACAACTCATGATTCAAATAAAAATGTTATATTAGAAAAGTTACCCTCATTTTCATATAAGTTATATTATACCAAAATTAGTAAAATTGAATCACATGTTATTGAAACCAGAAGTTTACTAACCCAAATGAATTCATAACTTGGCATGATCGATTGGGCTATCTGGGAACAACCATGATGCGGAGAATTATTGAAAACTCCCATGAACATTCACTAAAGAACTAGAAGATTCTTAAATCTAGTGAATTTTGTTGTGGTGCATGTTCTCAGGAAAAGTTAATTTTAAGGCCATCAACAATAAAGATTGGATTTGTGTCCCCTAAACTCCTAGAAAGGATTCAAGGCGATATATGTGGACCTATTCATCCACCATGTGGATCTTTTAGATATTGTATGATCCTAATAGACGCATCTTTGAGATGGTCACATATGTGCTTATTTTCTTCTCGCAACCTGACGTTTGCGATATTATTTGCTCAAATTATGCGATTAAAAGCACAATTTCTAGAAAATTCAATCAAAGCAATTCGTCTTGATAATGCTGGTGAATTTACTTCCCAAACTTTTGATACTTATTGCATGGCTAATGGAATAAGTATTGAACATCCAGTAGCTCATGTTCACACACAAAATGGATCAGCAGAATCACTTATTAAATGCCTCTAATTAATTGTTAGACCCTTACTTATGAGAACAAATCTCTCAACCTCGGTTTGGGGACATGCTATTTTACATGCCGCAGCACTTATTCGTTTGAGGCCAACAAGTTACCATCAGTTCTCTCCTATGCAATTAGATTTTGGCCAGCAGCCAAATATTTTCCATTTTAGAATATTCGAGTGTGCGATATATGTTCTCATTACACCACCTTCTCGCACCAAAATGGGACCCCAAAAAAAATTAGGGATATATGTTGGATATGATTCTCCCTCTATGGTGAGGTATCTTGAAATACAAACTGAAGATGTAATTAAAACCCGATTTGCAGATTGTCATTTTGATGAATCAAAATTTTCAATATTAGGGGGAGAGAATAAGCTTCCTGAGAAGGAACTTAATTAGAATGCATCATTCTTGATACATTTCGATCATCGATCACGACAATGTGAACTAAAAGTTCAAAAGATTATACATTTGTAAAGAATAGCAAATGAATTGTCTTATAAATTTTTTAATACAAAGAGGATAACCAAATATTATATATACTAGTAGAAAATGTCCCAATTCAAATTGATGTCCCAGTTGGACAAGTGGACACTGAAACAAATTCACGTCAGAAGCGTGGTAGACCTATCAGTTCTAAAGACAAAAGTCCTCGAAAAAGAAAAGAGGTAAATACTATTTCTGTTAAAAAAGACATAGTAAAGACACCTGCAATTGTCTAAAATTTTGATATAATTTTAACACCAGAAGACGTTCAGGTACCTAAAAATTGTGAAAATGACGAGATTTTGATAAATTATGACTTTACAGGAGAGAAATAAGACCAAAATAAAACAATTGTTGATAAAATATTTGCATATAATGTGGCATTAAATATTATGCATGAAGTAAGGATTTTGAGCAAAGAACAGTCAAAAAATGTCGACAAAGAAATGATTGGCCAAAATTAAAAGATTCCATGAAGGCTGAGTTACTAGACTCACTTGCAAAATGTGAAGTCTTTGGACCTATAGTCCGTACATCAGAAGATGTAAAACCTGTTGGATACAAATGGGTATTTGTGAGAAAACGAAATGAGAAAAATGAAGTTGTACGCTACAAAGCTCGACTTGTGGCATAAGGTTGTTCACAAAGGCCCGGTATAGATTATGAAGAAACATATTCCCATGTAGTGGATGCAATAATATTGCGTTATTTGGTTAGTTTATCTGCATATCATAAACTACATATGCATTTAATGGATGTGGTAACAGCCTACTTATACGGATCATTAGATCGTGATATCTATATAAAAGTCACTTAAGGACTAAAGATATCTAAACCATCCAATGAATATTCGCAAGGGTTATACCTAGTCAAATTACAAAGATCTTTATATGGTCTAAAGCAATCTGGACGAATGTGGTATAATCGTCTTACTAAGTATCTGGCAAAAAATGGATTCAAGAATGATGATATCTGTCCATGTATTTTTATAAAGAAATCTGCATCTGGATTCATTATAATTGTTGTGTACGTTGATGATTTAAATATCATTGGAACTCTTAAAGAGATTCCAACAACTATAAAAGCTCTAAAAGAAGAGTTTGAGACGAAAGATCTTAGAAAGACTAAATTTTTTCTCGATTTACAGATCGAGCATACAAAAAATGGGATCTTTATTCATCAAACAACATACAAAGAAAAGATTTTGAAGAGATTTTATATGAATAAGTCATATCCATTAAGTACCCCAATGACTGTAAGGTCTTTGGATGTGGAAAAGGACCAATTTCGTCCTAAAGAAGAAAATGAAGATATCCTTGGTCCTGAAGTACCATATCTTAGTGTCATTGGAGCGCTAATATATCTTGCTAATAATACACGACCCGATATATCATTTGTTGTGAATTTACTAGCAAGGTATATTTCCTCTCCAACCAGAAGATATTAGAATGGAATCAAACAAATCTTTTGATATCTTATGGAACTGTTGATATGAGATTGTTTTATCCCTATGAATCCAAGTCACAACTAACTGGATATACAGATATAGGATACTTGTCTAATCCACATAAAGAAATATCTCAAACAGGATACATGTTCACATATGGTGGTACAACTATATCATGGAGGTCTACAAAACAGACGATTGCAGCAACCTTCTCTAATTATGCTGAAATACTAGCGATACATGAAGCAAGTCGTGAGTGTTTTTGGCTTAGGAGTTTGATCTAATATATTCTGTCATCATGTAGACTGATTGATCATAATATTATTTTTATCTTTAATATTTGGAATAAATTTTGCAATTATTCTTAACATTTAAGTCATTCTGTTTAAGTTTATAATGTTTTAAAATCGTCTCAATATTGTCCTCGCGTTAGTGATTTGCTAACAGAAATAATAGTACAACATAATTAAAACAATTTCAAAACGTTAGAGACTTAAATATGATAAAAATATCAGAAACAAATATGATACATTATTTTTAGAAAAATTCTCAAATCAAATAAAATTAAAAATAAATTTTAATAGAATAAATTTTTTACTAATTCAAATTTTACTCATCATAAAATATTTATAGAATAATTAATAGATAAACTTTTAAAAAAATAAAAAATGAACATAATATATATATAATAAAGTATATATTATACCTTTTTATTTCTAATGTATTGAATTTTTTTAATATTTAACTTAAATAAATTTTATTTTTAACATTAATTAAAATTAATTTTATCCTTTAATATATTAATTATTTTATAGTACATAATTATTTAATTATTTTAATAAATTACTCTTAATTACATTATTTTTTATTCTAAAAATATATATATTTTTAATTTTATCCTTATATTGTGTTTGGATAAGTAAAATTTGGAAAGAAAAAAAATGTAAGAGGTGAAATTGGATGAAAAACTCAATTTTCTTTTGTTTGGATTACAAAAGAAATTGAATGAAAAATAAAAAGGGATATGTGAGACCCATATAAAAATTTTTTCCTCAATCTTGCCAAAAAAATTGGTAGAAAAGGAGAAACATAATTAAAATTTTATATTTACCCTTTTGATTTTAATAATTTTAATATATTATTATAATATAAATTTATATTTAAATATTATATATATTAAATAAATAATTTAAATTAAATATATAAAATTATAATATTTTATAATATTTATAAAATATAATAAAATATAAATATATAAAAATATTTATACTTTATTTTATTATAAAAATATTAATATAATTTTATATTATTATAATTTTTTTTATTTTTTTATTTAAATAATATAATTTTTTTATTTTTTTAATCTAAATAATATATAAATAACTTTATTTTTTATTTTTTTTATTTTCTTTCCTCTTATTTTCTTTCTTTCTATTTTTTTGACCATATCCAAACAAAGCCTTATGGGAAGAAAAGGGAGAAAAGAAAATGGGAAGGAAAATGATTATTTTTTATTGTTTGGTTGAAGAGGAAAATTGAAAGAAAAGAAAATGGATGGAAAAAAAAGTGGTGAAGCCCACCAATTTTTTTTCTCTCCAACATTGGAAAGAAAATGGGGAGAAAACTAATGTTTCTATCTCTACTTCTAATACTACTCCTTCATTTTTTTCAATATATATTATAATATAAGGATAAAATTGTCTTTTTATAACATTTCTTTTTTTTTTATTTTCCTTCAAACCAAATATATCTAAAAAAAATAAAAATCCACTCAATTTCTTTCCTTTCCTTTCTTTCCTCTCTATTTCTTTTCTTTCAACCAAACATAGCCTTAAAGAGAGAGAGATTTTTAGTCATGGTAAAATGCTCGCAGAATGATGTTTACTCCTGCATCTTATGTTAACTTTACCTATCAACAACTACCTCACTGAATTGTGCATTCCAAACCTTCAATACCATCAAACATCGTTATTCACTTTCTCTCTCCTCAAATTCTCGCCAGGTTCTGGCGCCCCCTCTCTGTTTTCTTTTTCTTATGTTTTTTCACATTCCCTAATATCCCCTAGCTCCTTCAGCTGGTCTTCTATTTCCAGATTCCGGTATACAACAACGAACTTTCTTCTCTGGGTGAAACTCGTCCCGAGAAAGTTAGGGTTACCTGCTATTGGAAGACAATAATCACCATGAGCTTTCAGGACATCGAATCTGGCCATCCCTTCGGTGGTTCGAGGCGTGGCCTCATCAATGGGAAGCAAGATCCTACACAAGCGGTGGCAGCCGGCATATTCCAGATCAACACCGCCGTCTCCACCTTCCAGAGGCTCGTCAACACCCTTGGAACCCCCAAAGACACCCCCGAGCTCCGTGAGAAGCTGTGAGTTTCTTTATCTTCCTTAATCTTTGTCGCTGATTTCTTTCTTTCTTTTTCTCGTTTCCGTTGTTGATCGAGCTTAATTATCCTTACAATAACCTATCTCTCTGTGAAAGAGTTTAATTATGATAATCTGGCGTCTATTTTTATCTGGAGTCATTCCTTTGTTAATCGAGATATTTTTCTTTCTGTGCTAATTCTCTTCTACTTTTACTGTTTGGTTTCTTCCGAAAACAAAATGGAGCTTGTGATTGTGACTTGTCTAGAGCCGTTTATCGTGCATTTAATTTACCTGGGGTGTTAGTGTAAGTGTAACTAGTGCTTGAGGAATGGGGTTCCTCTTTTTCTGAACTACTTCCACATTTCCTAGTAAGTTATTAATATTATGAGAATGGTAAAATTGCTGATTGACGTGGCCAAATATCTTCCTTACTTGAAATCCAACACAAAATCTATTGAACAGTCCTGATGATGACAGAGTGCTTTGGTTTACAATGCTTTTTTCCGTTGACTTCTGAGTTGACCTATTGGGGGGGGGGGGGGGGGGTTGATAGTTGATACGAGATGAGATGACCTTCACTGATTTCCAAGTTGCATTTATTGTGCGTCTTCCTGTAAATGCTCCATTGGCTGTAGGATCGACAATTCCACATTATTATTTTGAACCCCATTGTATGCCTTTTGTTTCTGTAAATAATAGTAACAATAAAAAGTCATTGCTTAAGTTACTAAAAGTTTGCAATGAGTACCCTGAAAGAGTCACCCCTTTCCTTCCCTTCAAAACCTAACTCACAAATAAGAAACAACCCCTTATAGTGTACATCGAATGTTCCCCTTTATGTGCAATTAATGCAGGAATAGTATTGTCAAATATAACTTATTTCAAGCCAGACCCATGATTTAAAAGTAGATAATGGTGTCAATTCCTGTTGGTAAACTTAATCTTTTCTTCCTAGCAAACTATATCCCAGTCCATGTTGTTAATGATGTTTAAATAATGAATGACTTATAAGAACTTTGTAAACCTCTTACTCTGTTACCCTGTTATACATACTAACTTGCAGCCACAAGACAAGGCTGCATATTGGGCAGTTGGTGAAGGACACATCAGCCAAGCTAAAGCAAGCTAGTGATATGGATCACCAAGTTGAAGTTAATGTAAGTTCGGACCTTGTTCTTATATTCTGCTCCATTTGAATAGGCAAAACAGTTTAGTGACCTCCAATACTTGTTATGATAAAATTTTGCATGACTTCCACAAAAAACTATTATTCTTAACCGAGATTCTTGTAGCCATTTTATACGCTGAATGGTTAATGTCACAATAGTTTTGGTTTTATTTTTTAATAAATACACTACAAAAATTTGTTATGGTTTGGTAGTTTATTATACTCCTTCCATTTGAAAATAAGTATCTCTGAAAAATTGAAAGAGACACTTATTTTGAAATAGAGGGAATAATATATTTAGGGTGACATGAACTTCAATGCTTTTAATTTCAAAATTTTTCTTTGCAGCCAAGCAAGAAGATAGCAGATGCCAAACTCGCAAAAGATTTTCAGGCCGTTCTGAAAGAATTTCAGAAGGCACAACGTCTTGCAGCTGAGAGAGAAACAGCATATACTCCTTTTGTTCCACAAGCAGTTCTTCCTTCCAGGTGACTTATCAACTTTGTAGAAGTGGAAATGGCAAAAGTTGATCCTTATTTGCTTTATGTGTGTGGCTTATGTAGAATTTCAATGATTATGTACAGTGACGGAAGAATAAGTTAATCTTGAAATAATACAACTTAATTTGTTTGCACTTGGTTCTTTGGTTATCAATTGTATCCTGAATGCATTGTTGTTAATTCTTATTACCTATGTGTATGTGGTTATGATGTGGGCTTCTCTCACTGGCTTGCAGCTATACAGCTAGTGAAGTAGATACTAGTTCTGATACGACTCCAGAACAGCGTGCCCTTCTTGTGGAATCCAGGAGGTGATTTTTATTTTTTTGATGGGGTGATTTATTGTTTCTTATTTGTTTCCTATTAATAGTAAAATAAGTGATTTGTAGATTTGTTTTCCTTGGGTTACTACTTACTACATTGTTTTTGTCTTTCTGATAAGAACTTCTGGTATTCCTATCATATTTGGTTATATTGTGAAATTAATATGATAGATGGTGTTACAGTGTGCACTTCGGAATGTACTGTTGGTGAAAAATGGAACTCAAATATATTTATCATAAATGGATATTTGACCAAATCAATCTGTTCCATTCCCCCATGCATGTTCAAATGCAAAATATTATTATGCTGAAAAGAATGCTATAAGCTGTCATTTTCTTTATTCCATTCCCCCATGCATGTTCAAATGCAAAATATTATTATGCTGAAAAGAATGCTGTAAGCTGTCATTTTCTTTCCTTTTATGTTTTCTCTGGTGCAAAGGAGTTGGTGACAGTCGATGGCAGGATCCTGTTGTCATTACAACAACCATACGTGCACTTGTTTTAACAGAAAAATGCTACTCAGATTCAACCTGTTGTCATTATTTAGTACCTTAGCTCTTGCATTGTTCATACTGCAGGCAGGAGGTTTTATTCTTAGATAATGAGATTGCCTTCAATGAGGCTATCATTGAGGAAAGGGAGCAAGGCATTCAAGAAATACAGCAGCAAATCGGCGAGGTTAATGAGATTTTCAAAGATCTTGCTGTGCTCGTCCATGAGCAAGGAGCCATGATTGGTAGGTTTTTTTTTCCTCCTTTACTTTTATGGATTATATGTGCCTTTAATTACTTTGTTCGTTTATTTTTACGTACTTGCTCATATTATCTGGTGTTATGGATTTTGTTTTTGTAGATGACATTGGCTCCAACATTGAGAATTCTCATGCTGCAACTGCACAAGCAAAATCTCAACTTGCCAAAGCTTCAAAAACCCAAAGATCAAATTCGTCTTTGGTAATGCATTTATTATTTTCCTTCCCCTCTTACTTTGATAACATGAATCTGTGACTCTATGAGTAGATAGATTTCTAAGACCAAATTAAGGCTTGGTTTGATAAAGTTTTTCGAAGAGGTGCTTGTGCATTTTAAAAGCTCAAGCTCCTCATTTTGTGTTTGGTAAATAAAAAAGACCATGTGTCTGTGCTTGTAGCTTTTAAAAGATCGGGATGCTTTTGAAAGCATCTAAGGTGGAGCTTTTCAAAATTGGCTTGTGCTTTTCAAAATTTAAAAGTCTAATATAACCTCATATGTTAACTAATTTTCAAATTTAACGCTTACATTTATGTCTATTATAGTATTTTTAAATTTTAGAAGTTATTTTACTAAACGCAATTGTTGTTGCTTTTGTTTATTGAAAGCTATTTTTAATTTGATTTACCAAACATAAATTACTACAATTTTTGAAAATGCATCTTTTAAAAATTAGCTTTTATAAGCTACTTTTAAAAAGTAAAATCTTTATCAAACTAAGACTAAGGATAACTATACGTTTGTTTTCATTTTTGCTTTTTACTGCTTATGCTCTTGTGTGTGTGTGATCGTAAATATTCTTTTTGAAAAAGGGGGAATCAGAAAAATATTTTCTGTTCTTTTAGTAGGGTTGGAGTTGCTTATCATGAAACCAAAGTACTAGTTTCAGAAGTTTGTTCAAAAGTACTCTTATATGTTCTTTCTATGTTGAAGACTTTTTACGTTATGACATTGAGCTTATCAGTAGGATTGGAGTTGATGGATATTTTATGAATGGTATAGATCCATCAGCTTACATCAATATAGGCGTCCCCCATTTCATCTTGTATTCTACCGTTTTGCATATGGTATACTATTTTGCTTTTCTATTAAGACAGTTTATTTTTGTTGGTCTGAGCTCTGTGTGGTTGGTGGTTTATGTATGGAATATACAACAATTCCCATTTATTGTAGATTGTTCACCATCTTCCTTTGTTAATGCTGTCTTCTGTTTCTCTCCCCATTTCTAGACATGTTTGCTTTTGGTGATATTTGGGATTGTGCTTCTCATCGTCATTATAGTTCTGGCCGCCTAGTCAAAGATTGTCGATATTCTATCGTGTATCAAATGCAACATAGGAACAGCAGCAGTTTGCCATCTCCCTTGCTAATGATTTCACTTGACTGGTGTTTTACCCGGTCTCATGATTGACTGGTGCTTGTCGCATCGGGCTTCCTATATAATGCGGGGATGCACACAAATATGTCATGATTTTGTCGTGTCTTTGTGTTTCTGTATCTATGTTACTATGTTAGTGTTTGAGCCTTTAAGGATGTGACACGGTGTAAGTTCTCTTCTTACTTCTTTAATGAAAGGGAAAATTCATTCTTTACCTGTGAACGCAAACCCAAATTTATAATAAATGATCCTGATTTGGACAACGCCCCCCCCCCCCCCCCCCCCCCCCTTCCCCCAACAAAAAAAAACCAACCTAACAAGTAGTTTATTGTTTTTTTTTTTAATACAAAAAAATGAAGCTTCTGCCTTTAAGGGCCGTGTGGGGAGGATACAACGAACAAGTATATAATGTTAAACAACTATGCTAAGGGCTTGTTTGGCCGTCATTCTAAAAAAGGATTTTTTTTTAAATGATCTTTCTTTAAAAGTTTTTTTATTTTAGTAAAATTGATTTTATGTTTGGATATTTTAGTTAAAAGTACTTATTTAAAAGATGTTATTGTTTGGATACAAAAATACAAAAGTACTTTTATAATAATAAAATTACTTAAAAGGACATTCAATCATAAAAGAGTTTATTAATAATAATAAAAGAAAAATAATTAGGACCTTCATTCTTAAACTTAGCGAATTCTAGATTAATCTGTTTAAAATATACAAAAGAATAAATATAAAAGATATCTAATAAATTTTAAAGATAAAATTAACTTATTGTATTATTTTATAATGCAAAATTAACATACCTTAATTTTATCAGTCCACCAAGATTTAGAAGCTAACACTATTTTTTTCTCATGATTCCAACCAAAATCAGTCTCTTATTCAACTAATTTTGCCCATAATTGAAAATAAGATTTAAGAGCATCCCATTTATTTCTTAGTTGTCTATGCAAATATAAGAGTCTTGTTCTCTCTCTAATTTTTTTTTGTAGATTTTTCCAACCAATTTTGCTGAAATGTTTATTAGGTCTATTACCATCTCGTATCTCTTCCACACAGATAGTCAAAAATATTTCAGCATTCCAATCATCCCATTTTGCTTTTACAGTTTCTACTTCTCCTTCATTTGTTACATCTTCGTTTTCAATATTCACTTGACTAGAACCTCTTCTTGGATTTAGTTTTGGAGCCATACTGTATAAATTATAAATTATATCAAATTTTATAATATATAACGTTAATAAAATAAATTGTAATATAAATAACAATTGTGAATATAATAACACACTAAATAAAATAAAATAATATGATAAAAAACTAAATAAAAATCACAAATAAATTAACAATAATAACAAAATGATAAAAAAATAAAACAACAAATAATAATAATAACGTAAAATAATATGAAGACAGAGACAATATGAAAAGAAAGCAAATAATAATAACAATATGAAAAAAATGGTAAAAAAATAAAAGAAAACAAATAACAATAACGTACAATAATACGAAACTTATAATAATAACAAAAAGAAGAAAGGGTAAAAGAAAAGAACCTGATGATTTATTGTTGAGTGTATAGAAAAACAATAATATTTTAACTTTCAACCTTTATTTATATATATATATATATATATATTTCACAAAACTAAACGAATATATTATATTTTTATTTGTGAATCATTTCAGATTTTTTTACTTTTTTATATTTTGATACTAGTATATTTTTTATATTTATATATGATTATATTTTATATCAAATTATTAAAGATTTTATCTCAAAATATAAATGAATTCGGCAAAATATTACATAATAATGCTCCCAAAATATTAGATACAGAATTTTAAAAAATCTCAAATATCAAGCCAAAGTTAACACTGTATAAAATATAATTCTATCTATGAAAATAAAAATAAAAATAAAAGACATTACGTATGATTATAGCAAAAAAAAAAAAAAAACACTTAGCTTCCCATCTCCCAAAATATATGGTTTGGCAGGAGACTTTTGCAGCTAAGAGTTTCAGTCTATCAGCACCAACACATTGTTTCTATCGTAAAAATTAATGCTTTAATCTAAAATATCATATGTCTTGAAAGTCATAAACCAAAGCATAGCAATGCAATCTGAGATTTGAAAAACTATGATGAAAGGTTCTCCAAACAATGTAATGCGAACTAAACTGCAGTTTGAGTTGGAATCTGATTCTGAGGTTCAAGGCATGAAGAAGATATTAAATGTATAGTATATTTATTCAAAAAAGAAAGGGGAGTAAAAGATGTATTTTTAAAATTTTAGTAAAGATATTTTTGTCTATCAATGATTACAAAATATCTTTTTTTTAAAGAAAAAAATCTTTTAAAAAAAGATGTAAATTATAGCTTTTTAAAAAAGATTTTTTTTTATTTTTCTAGTGTTTTTGCTTTTACTACTAGAAATTTGTCAAACACACTATAAAATAAAAAAAAAATTTTTTATTAAAAAAT
Source organism: Arachis stenosperma (assembly GCF_014773155.1). Taxonomy (NCBI): domain Eukaryota; kingdom Viridiplantae; phylum Streptophyta; class Magnoliopsida; order Fabales; family Fabaceae; genus Arachis; species Arachis stenosperma. Next base: position 14,366,733 of record NC_080377.1, read on the forward strand.
ATTTTTTTTATCAGAATAATAGCACCCAAACATACGCTAAGTGTATATTAATCATTAAATTAATGATTACTAATTAGTATAAAATATATATTAAAATACAAATTAATTTGTACCCTAACAACACGGACACACGACGTTATACCTTGGAACTGATTTTCGAATATTTAACTTGATTTCATCAAGAAACTGTTGGGGGATCTCTATAGTTTGTGTGCGAATCTTGGCCATAAACATATAGGTCGGTTATCACCCAGCAACAATAATTAGGAGCTAATCAGAGCTACATATAACACAACGCGAACTACACGAGAGCAACTTTGATTCAGTCTTGATTAGATATTCCATGAGTTAATAACTTAATATTGACTTAAGCGTCATCCAGGAATACACAGCACTGTCAAGTTTCCGAGGAATACACAGCACTGTCATCCAGTAGATAGAACAAAAAAAGCATTTCCCAGTGTTGGCGGTTATACCTTGGAGAACAATTCCTAACTGAAATATAAATATATATTAAAAATAAATTAAATTATATATATATATTTAGATAAAAATATATTGGTAACTAATTTTAATAGTTTGGCTGCACAGGATTTTTGAATGTTAAAATGCCTTGAGTTCCCAGCTACTACGGTGCCATTGTTTGGTACTGTGGTCCATCACCAAATCCCCACCTACTCTTTCTTTGGTCAAACAAATCATTCACTACCTACTTATGCCACCAACCGTAGAGAGAGATAAAAAAGAAAAAAATAAAAATAATAAGCTACCAACCACTGTTACCTCTAAATTTCGGAGAATTTACTAAAGTATCCCTATTTTTTAAACTTATTATTAGAATGTTATTATTTTTCGAATTATTTACCCATATCTCCCTTTTTTAATTTAGTTATTAATTATAAAATAGAATAATTGATTGTTAAAAAAAGAATATTAAAAAATTAATAACTTAATTAAAAATTAGTATAATAATTCATAAAATAAATAATATCATTAAAAAGGATGGTACATAGAAATAGTTTAAAAATAATGACATCTTTGAAATAAGTTCGAAAAGAGAAAGTATAGAGAGTCAATGACCTAAGCGTATAATGTGTATAATGGAGGTTTAGGAAGTATTAGAGATATGACCATTAGTATTACATTGTAAGTTTTTAGAATGAGTGATTTTATGACATGAGATGTTTATTATCCCTGGTATCCGGATGATTATTCTGGATAGTATGGGTGATGTTCATTTTATTCATGGTACACATTATACGCTTAGGCCATTGGCTCCCTAGCACTACCCGTTCGAAAAACATTGACGCATTTATATATCAACTATAAATTTTAAACCTGAAATTAGGTCATTTAAACGTTAAAATTTAAAATTATATATTTACATAAAAATCCAAAATTTTCCATACCTGTAATGTTTTTTACCATTGTAAATAGACTATTTCATGGTTGTCATTTTTGTCAATCTAATAATATTTTCTTTGAAGTTTTTTTTTCTGTCATTAGTATTTTAAAATTATTTTTTTAATAATATGATTTTTTTAGTTACTATTTAATAATTTATCCAATTTTAACCATTTGTTTTCTATGATCATTAGAATATAAACCTATAATATAAAGTTAATAAATCAAAATATTTGTGTCTATACGTTAATTAAAAAATGAGGTTAATAAAAAAATAAAAAATGAGTTTAAGTATTATTATTAACAAAGACCTTCATAAATATAAAATACCAGTTATCAAAATTTTGTTATTATGTATTTGTGTATATTTTATATATATTATTTTACATATTTCTGTAAAAAATAATTAGCTATCAGAAATTCTAAAATGATAAAATGTTTCACAACAAAATAATTAAATATTTTATAGCAGTATAATCATTTTTTTTATAAATATCAAATATACACTTTTATATAGTGACTATTTTTTGTATTTATATAACATAAATGTTATTATTAAATGCTAAAATGGTAACTTAAAAATGATTTTTCTCTAATACTATATACTATATAAATCCTATTTGGGTGTTAAACTGTTAACATATTCAGACACTAACAAAGTTGAATTTTCACAAGCACATTTACATCACATTTTCTTTATCTTACTCTTTGCATAACCTGTCAATTATAAAAACAACAATTTATATAAAAAATAAACTATGAAAAGTCGAAATGATATCCGAAAGATTCTGATACCAACAAAAATAATTTAAAAAAAGACGAACAATAAATTAATTTTTAAAAGATAGTTAAATTTGATAAAAATGATTAATTGTGGTAAGAAAAATAATAGTGAAAACAAAAAGATGAAAAATAATAGCGTAAACAAAAAAGGTGGAAAATTTTTTTTATTAGACCTCTAAAAAATCTATTATTAATAATTTAAGTTATTGAAAAAGATTCTCTACTAGATCTTGAAAAAATTTTTTTTTGACAACCTAAATCAAAGTGTTAAAAATTTAAAGAACTAATACTAAGGATTATTTTAGGTTAGATCCTTCAAATTTTTTCAACAAATAAACTAAATCACTCACCTCACTTGATCACATAAGGTAAATATGTGCATAAAATAATTCATAAATTTTATTCATACAAAATTAATTAGAATGAATCACAAAAGTATTTAAATAGGTTTACTAACAGACAACCTAAAAGTGAGTCAAATTTTTTTAGATATAACTTTAAATTTTGCGCATTAAATTATTTAAATGATATATAATTTAAACTAAAGTTCTTTAAATATATGATAACTAATTTAAATTAGATTTAATTTTATTGAATTAAATCAGATTTGATTTCAATTTAAAACTATTAAAAATAATATTAAACAAATCAAACCAAATCAAGTGTTTGTCACCAAAAAAACCAAATCAAGTGTTTGGATAAAATTTTAAACAACAAACTAAACTAAAAAAGAGACAAAATAATTTCAAAAATTAATAATAAATTTGTAATATTGGTGAAGGAGGTGGTAAAGTCCAAACAAAAGAAGAGTTGAGATTTGAGGGAGGGTTAAAATTAAGGTTAAGAGAATGCGATTTAGGATTTTTAGTTGATTTTTTAGTGTTTCAATAATTTTATGGTACGGAATCTATTTTTCATGGATACACTTTTATTTTTTTATAGGTAAAAAATTTATCAATATTTAAAATTTTTGTGGATAAAAATAGAAATTTATTCTATTTTACATTTATCTTTATCACTAATAAAGTAGTTGATGTGAAAAGAAAGATTTTTTTCGGTAAAAATATTAAAATACCTTATTTATAATTTACATATAAAATTTGTTATAAGATTGAAAATTAATTGCAATTAGAAAAATTAAAATTTTTTAAATATTAAAAATTAGTCATTATATATATATTTTTTTGAGTTAAATCTCAATTTGATCCCTGAAATTTGACCTCATGCTCAAAAAGACCCTCATAATTTTGTTGGCCCCAATTAGAACCCCCAAATTTATAATTGTGGCTCCAGCATACCCCTACGATCATCTCCGTCACTGGAATGTTGATCTAGCGCAATTGCATGATATGGTGGACACTACTTAAACAATGGTGCATTCGTTTCACGCGCAAACTCTTTGGAAACCACGTAGTGTAAGAGTTTTCTTTATGTTTGGCAACTTATGATTGTCGTAGTGGAAAGAAAGAGAGTTTTAACCCACAAAAAACTGAAACGACGTGGTTTCCAAAAGGGTTTTGGCGCAAAACCAATGCGCCGTCATTTAAGTAGTGTCCACCATATCATGCAATTACATCAAATCAGCATTCTGGTGACAGAGATGATTATAGGGGCAAGTTGGTGCCACAATTGCAAATTTGGGAGTTCTAATTGGGGTCAACGAAATTGTGAGGATCATTATGAGTATCGGGCTAAATTTTAGGGGCAAAATTGAAATTTAACTCTATTTTTTTTACATTTATGCCTGATATTTCATTTTTTAAAAAAATAAAGTGATCAAGTACTAACAAAAACACAATTTTCTTTTTACAACAATATAGTTAAAACTTTCATGAATAAAAGATATTAGTCACCACTGTAATTTGTATTTTTATTCATTTGTTGACTATAAATATAAACCTAGTTCGATATATTATTTATAAAATTTGCTTATATTATTTATAAAGTTTATTGTTTATTGTAAATTTGAATATATAGCTATTTTGTGTATATATATATATATATATATATAACTTTTTTTTTGGTATATGTAAATCTATAAAAAAACCTTTTGAATAAACAAAAAACGACCCTTCTTAAAAAATCGTTTTAATTTTTAGTAAAGTATAAATGAAGTTTATTTGTATACTTATTTTGTGAAAATTAAAGGGTAATTTTAATAACTATACACTACCATTGAAATGAAGTTGATTTATATACTTACTTTGATAATTTTAATAACTATACACTGCCCGGATTTTTTTCTAAAATAAAATCAAAAAATTATTAATTTTTAAAATCCTATTTTTTAACTTTAATTTTTAAAATACGATTTTTTTTATTAGTTCACCCTAACTCCCCGCGAACTTCACTTTAAATTAAAAAAAAAATGACTAACTCAAATTTTTAAACTTCACAATGTACAATGACAACTATTATCATCGTTTATAGGAATAAGTCATATTTTTATTAGAGAAATAATAGTTTTTTTATTTATAATGAAAAAATTCTTATTAAATATAGCTTATTCCCATGCATTTGTATATTTGCCATTACCGCGATGTTAAAGAAGTCATACTTATTATCTATGTATTTTTGTGTACTTCTATATACTCACGATAATATTGGCTTAAAAATTTGAGTTTCATGTATTTTGAAAAGAATTGAAGTGGAGTTTGTTAGAGGTTAGGGAAACTCTATAAAAATTATAGAGTTCGCCGGATTGCGACAAACTGTCCCTTAATCTAAAAAAAATTGTATTTGAAAAATTACAGTTAAAAAATAAAATTTTAAAAAATAATAAATTTTTTTTATTTTATTTCCGTAAAAAATTCCACATTTGTAACTGCATTATTTACCTGTTCATTTCTTAACACGATCCAATTCTATAAACACAAAGATTGTTTCCCGATATACCGTCTTTGAATACAATTCAATGAGTTGGGAGACTGAAGATGTTACCTATAATGTGTTTAACCTAGCAGAAATCTTCTTGAACAATTATTTGCTGATAGAAATTATTCGGCAAAATCAAGCCGCGGAACTCAAGTATTTGCATTGAAGGAAAATATACTGAAGAGTAAACCCCCTCCGGGTTAGATTTGGGATTCACTAACTTCCTTAAAATAATTTTAATGAGTCAAAGATTATTGGTAAAGAAATTAGACAAGTACTTAATTGTGGAATTCAACATAGTTTCTGTAGCTAGATTTTTTTATTTTTTATTTTTCAATTTCTTCTTGAGATAAATTTTAGTAATTTCTTATTAATTTTGGTGGGATATTCTATCTTAGTTTTTTTTTTTTGGTGACTATTCCATCTTAATCTTTATAGTCCAATTTATATTTTTTATCAGTAAATGAAAATTATATTTAGATAAAAGGAATATTTATTTTATTTTGATCATAAAATAGTACCAATTTTTTAAATTAAAAGATGTTTAAACTAATAAAGTAAATGGATAAGGACTCTCAGCTTATTTTGATAAAAATTACTTATGAGTTATGATACATAAATATACGATGATCGTTTTATTATGTGCATGATTTGAATATTTATTAATATATCATAATTATCAAATTAATACTGAAATGATATTTGGTCAAATTTATTAAAAATTAATTAGACTCACTCAAATCGATCAAAATCTAATTAGATTAAAAATTGAATAGAATTGAACAATAGTCACTATCAAACTAATTTATTCTTTTTTATATTTTATATTTTTTGTTAAATATATTATATATAATGAATTAATTAACTTCTGCTTCTATATAATTATGAATTACTAATATACATAAAGGGATTTTTTAAGTAAATTAAATATTCAATATTATTTAGTTTTTTTTTTTAAATTTTCTACATAAAGTCAGTGTCTAAATCATAGTCAGTGAACCAAACTCCAAATCAATTCAGTTTATTGTTTAGACCGTTTAAGAATAAAAATCGATATAAACCAATAAGAATCTGTTAAAACCGATTCAACCCAACAGGTCTATTATTTTGGAATTTTTTCCAAAAGAGTGATATTAAGATTCAAACTAGGAATCTCATGGCTGATGCACTCTCTATTTGCCATTCAATTATTATATTTTCTACAATTATATATGACAAAAATTAATTATATAATAAATATTTAATTAAATAATTTTATAAATATTTAAATTTAATTTAATTTAATTTTTTTTATTTTTAAATTAATTATATTTTGTTATGTATAATTATTAAGATAAATATAAATTTTATTAAAAATTTATTAATATATTTGATTTATTTTAATACTAATATTATATTAAAATTATTTATTTTAATATTAATATTAAAATTTATTAATATTATAATTAGATGATAGACTTTATAAATTAATTATTATTATTATTGTATCAAATTAAAATATTATTATAATAATACTCGTAAATTTTATGTTTATTTTTATATTTATTATATTTAGAATTTAAAATATATATTTTAAATTTTAATTTTAAAATTTTAATTATTTTATATTTTTATTTACGTAAAATTGATTTTACCAATTTAATCAATAATATTTTTATTAAATTAATAACTTAATAACTTAATCGGTTTAATAATCGAATTCAACTGTGGCCCAAATCGTACTTTTCAAAGAATTAAAATCTATACCGACAGAGTTTGAAGAAATGAGGCACTTAGCCAGTAACTGTAGCCACCATTACCAACCAACTATATCATCCCCATCTCAGATCTATGCTGCCACCTCTAATCTAAGTCTATAAATAGCCAGAATAGCTCCCCTGCCATTGCGCGCTTTTGCCATCTGCCTCTGCCTCATTGTCTCCCTTCCTCACAAGTTTCATCCCAGAGGTACGACTCTCTCTCTCTCTCTCTCCCCGATCCGGTACACTTTCCTTTCACTTCCAACTGTTTTTTCATGTGCACTAAATTCCGCCAGAAAAAGAACACTGTAGAACCACGTATTGCGAGGGATGAAATAAATCGAATTTCAGTTGAAAATTTACAGCTGTATCTACTACTGCTGTGGAATCAGTTATTCCTCTGCTTGTTCTCTGTTGTAGATTGAACGGAATGATGTGAAATATATGTATGTTTTTATCTCGGGAAAACTTATTTGTGGTACTAAGTCTTGCATCTAAAGGACTTCCGTTAATTAGGCTTCTTAAACTCTCGTGTTCTTCAATTTGAAGATATTATACGTTTGAAATTGAAGGGCAATTGTTATTGAAAAGTTTTTTGCTGCATTTTGGGCTCTGTATATGGATCTAGTTTGGTGCGAGGATCACTGTTGTGCATCCCTGCTTTGGTGATGGTGGAATGACGCGATGCGGTAATGAGCGGAGGACCAAAAGAAATAGTGAAGACAACAACTACTGGATCTCGTTTCGTTCTTATTTATCTCCTTCTGATTTATTATTATTATTATTATTATTATTATTATTATTATTATTATTGATCTACAATCAGGAAGGCAAATTTATGTTAGCTTCTGTGTTTCTGTTCTTGTATCACTAACATGGTTATATGTGTGGTGTCGGTGGTGTTCTTGCAATCATTTGGTAGGAAGGTATATTAATTGTTGGATCTAGCCTAGCTGATGTAATATACTTTGTTGCTTTGGTTGGTTGCTGGCCTCATCAGGATAAAATTTGAAAAGATAAAAAGAAGCAAATGAAGGTGATAGAGAAAATACGAGCAGCTGCGGCAGCTGATCCAGACAGGGTGGTTTTCTCATTCGAGTTCTTTCCACCCAAGACCGAAGATGGGGTAGATAATTTGTTTGAGAGGATGGACCGGATGGTGGCACATAATCCTTCGTTTTGCGATATCACTTGGGGCGCAGGAGGATCCACAGCTGATCTAACACTTGAAATTGCAAACAAGATGCAAAACATGGTATGCGTGGAGACCATGATGCACCTCACCTGTACCAACATGCCTGTAGAGAAGATCGACCATGCTCTCCAGACCATCAAGTCCAATGGTCTCCAGAATGTTCTTGCTCTTCGTGGTGATCCCCCCCACGGTCAGGACAAATTCGTCCAGATTGAAGGTGGCTTTGCCTGCGCTCGGGACTTGGTACACCAAACCCCATTCTTACCCTCTATATATAAATTGGAATCTATCAATGATTGCGCTGTCAAGTAACTCTTTCATATGCACATTTTAAACAAATATGTTACATTGATTTCAAGTGTATAGAAAATATATCAAACTTTTTTATTAACATGAGATTTTATTCATAATACCTTACCAGCAACCTAAAATTACTGGACCAAAATTATTCATCTTGTTTTCTTCTCTAAAGTTCAAGATATAAACAAATAATATGTTTAAAGAGCGAGTTTCTAGTCACCAAGAAAAAAAAGAGCGAGTTTCTAGCATGACGAATCTATCCTATTTGCTTTTTGCCAAGGCCTAATGGCATTCATATGTGTTGCTAGGGTTTTTGCCAACTATTTACTTTTCTATTTACCGACAAAAAATTGAGAGAACATGTCTTCAATATTTAGACTTCATCTGATTCTGTAGACTGGCATGATTTTGATAATGTTTTTTCTTCAAAACTATTTTCATGAAAATCTTTTTCTAGAAGAGCTTTTAAGTCATTTAATGACATACTATTCTCAAAATTTCCTTTGTCTGATTTGTTGTGCGAACTGAGTTCTGCTAAAATGGGAAGTAGATGTAAATAATTGTTGAACTGCTTTGCGGAGATGCTTTCAAATAATTGTTGCCCCTGACATGGGAAAACAATAAAAAAAACTTTATATGGGAAAGAATGATGTGCCCTTTTTAACCAAATTTTTAAATATGTGGACATGATGTTCCAGCAATTTATGAAATACCAAATTACATTCTTACTGATGTCACAACCTGAAATTTAATTTCATAAAGTAATTTGGTATTTGCTACCAGAGCTAGTTGTTAAACTCCTTGGGCCATTTGCCTAGTCTTGCATGTTAACTATGATATTGCTGTTAATTTTTTCAGGTTAAACATATAAGAGCCAAATATGGTGACTACTTTGGCATCACAGTTGCTGGTTATCCAGGTTTCTAGCTATAGTTATCATTATTTTTCAACATCCTTATGGCATTACATCATGAGCTTTTCTGTTGCTTTTACCACTTTCATTGTTCTTATATTCCTGTCTTCTTCTTCTCAGAGGCACATCCAGATGTTATAGGAAGTGATGGCTTGGCTACTCCAGAAGGTTATCAAAATGATCTTGCTTACCTCAAGAGCAAGGTGTTTTTACCAAAAATTTGACTTCACCCATCTTGTGTTACATTAGGTTTTATCCATGATCACTTCTGGATGTACAGTCTACAAAATGCTTATGATTTGTGAGTAGCATGCTTAATAAGTATGTGAAGCGAGAAAAATGCATAAGAAATGATATGTTCATTGAAATTCTGTGTAGCATGCTTTTTTTTTTGGGTCATGCTGTGTAGCATGCTTAAACATGTATTAAGAGAAAAAGATGTTTGAGAACTTTTTTGTTCATTGTTTACTGTTATTATTAATACTGGTTTACATAATACTTACAATTTCTGAGTAGCATGCTAAAAGAAGTATGAAGAGAGAAATATGGCTGTTTGTTTTACATAATGCTTTCAACTCACCTGCTGTGTGTTCATCTTTCTACCTTTTTCCTGCTAATCTAACTATTTATTTATTTTATAGGTTGATGCTGGAGCGGATCTGATCGTTACCCAATTATTTTATGATACAGATATATTCCTTAAATTTGTGAATGACTGTCGCCAAATTGGAATAACTTGTCCTATTGTGCCTGGAATTATGCCGATTAATAATTATAAAGGTTTTCTCCGCATGACTGGCTTTTGTAAAACGAAGGTATCCAAATGTTGTTGTATAGACTATAGACCTTTTAGTTAGATATACTAAATATTTTACCAGTCTTGAGGACATGGGACTTAAAAATGCTTTAGAGTGTTGTGTTCAATGTGTTGAGTACTGGTATAAATGTCATGTTATGTGTTCAATGTGTTGCTAAATGTTTGTTATGTTTATTGAACCTCTTTTTTTAATTTTATATTATTATTTTTCCTTTTGAATTTCTGGGGTTGCATCTTTTCCTCTGGCTTGCTTGCTAAGAATAACTCTCTAATCACCCTGTTTAAGTTGTATGAATAGATTTAATGGTGCTCTCTAGTGCGTTCCTTCTGATTTAAACGCCTTTTATTCAGCATTTTTGCCTTCATGTGCAGAAAATTTAGATATTCAGTTCAGATAGCATTTTGCTGTTGCAATTGTTGTAAGTGACATCAATTGTATTTAATGACTGGGTACAATTGAACATTCCTTTGCTAAAAAATCTTTCTGAAAACTGAAATAATTAAAATTGTATTAAACTAGTTGGACTATACACTACTATTTTCCTTGTGAAAGTATAAATGTTAACAGTACTTTTAATAGAAACTTTGTAAGCTTCTTCGGGTCAAATTAATTTTCAAGACAGCTATGTCTTAGTTATATCCTTGATGAGTACTTGTTTCAGCTATGCTTTATTTTGGTTGAGCACAAAAGCAAAGAGCACATATTACAGAGTGAATATACTTGGTTCCCATAAAGTATATATATCCGCAGAAAATGCTAGATCATATATTTTCACCTTTTAGTTGGTTGTTAGTTATTATTTTTATCTGGCATTAATGGATTAACACTTTTTCTTTTTGTATTATTAAGATGTTATATCTTTTAATTCTCTACGATTATACTACTCTTTTTATAAACTTTTTAGAGGAATGGTTCTGCCTCTTATCTTTCCCCTCCTTCTAAGATGTATTTTGCTCCACCCTCAGCCCTTGCTCATTTTCATGATTAATTGAACTTGAATTTTACTGAAGAAGCTCCACTGATTTGTCATGAATGTGACAGTCTTCATGGTATTTTGTTATTAATGGTGAAAGTGAAAAGTTGTGCAATTTTCAGCAAGGATTTCTGCATTTTGTTTTCAGATGATAGAATAGACTGCAATTTGGAAGACTATGAGCTACATGAATAGTAACTACTGATAAATCATAAGTGCTACATTTGAAAATATTATATTTGTATGCATTATTATTTTCTTTGGGAACTGAATTCCAATTCCAGTCAGTACATGAAATTAGGCCTGTTTGAACAGAAGCGTACAGACTAATGTCTCTTAGTTGCTTACACTTTACTATTTTTTTTATACTTCAGTCTTGGCTCTAGTATAATTTTTCATCTTTGATGAAATATTCCAGATACCAGCTGACATTTTTGCTGCTTTAGAGCCTATCAAGGACAATGAAGAAGCTGTCAAATCTTATGGAATTCACCTGGGAACTGAAATGTGCAAAAAAATTTTAGCTCATGGAATTAAGACACTACATATGTATACTCTAAATATGGAGAAATCAGCATTAGCAATACTAATGGTTGTTTCTCCTGTTCCATGCAAGATTCCTGTTTTACGCATATTTTCATTGTTATATTGCAAGAATTGAATTGAACGTAAGTCTCTGCATATTATTATTGGCAGAATCTCGGCTTAATTGAAGAGACCAAAATTAATAGGTCATTACCTTGGCGGCGCCCTGCAAATGTGTTTCGTGTTAGAGAAGATGTTCGTCCAATATTTTGGTATTACACCTTTGTAAATGCTATGTTTTTTTTCTTAAATATTTGGGGGTGTTTAGTTTATTTGAAGGATATCTTACTTTATATCCATATATTAATGCAACAGGGCAAATCGTCCAAAAAGCTACATATCAAGGACAATAGGATGGGATCAATACCCACATGGGCGTTGGGGTGATTCTCGTAATCCATCATATGGTGCACTAACTGATTACCAGGTTCTTACTATCACAAAGTGATTTTAATTTGTTTATTTTGTAAAGTTCAGTTTGATACTTTTGTCCATGACTCAATTCATGTATTTTGTGGATTTTAATACGTATATATATTTTTTCTCAGTTTTTTTCCTTCACAGTATGGTATTTAGTAGTTTTTTCTTGCCCCTTTATATCAAAGTAATGTCATATACTGAAACGTTTCCTAGCAAGTTCTTGGAATTTAATCTTTCCAGCCAGTTGTCATATACTTATATGACTCTGATCTGCAGATGAGCTAGCAATTCTCTCTGATTTGTTTAGCACAGGTCAGCAAAAAGTTGGCAACTATAGTTTGCAATTTAGTGAGAATGTTTTTGTGTTTGTGTGTATATGTGTGAAGGAGATAGAGGGAGAGGGAATAGATAGATGATCACTTTGATTCTGCAGAGACATAAGTAGGTTTAGTTATTCGATGCATAATTAGTTAATTACAATGTCTTTTAATTTGGGACACTGTCAATGAGAAACCACTAAATGATGACAGGGAAGAAGAATGAAACACCGTAGAAAGCATTTAGAAATTGACAGTCTCTTAATATTCTGCTGCTTATTTGAATGATCATGTCCTACTCAATTCTTTTCTTTCTTGCAGTTCATGAGGCCACGTGCACGGGACAAAAAACTTGTTGAAGAATGGGTGGTTCCCCTGAGGAGCATTGAGGATATTTATGAGGTATAATTCCTATCTGGAATATGGCTATACTCACCATCACTTCAACATGAACTAAAGTTGTGTTCATTGTTGCATAACAGAGGTTTAAACAGTATTGCCTTGGAAAGTTGAGAAGCAATCCTTGGTCAGAATTAGATGGTCTTCAGCCAGAGACGAGGATTATAAATGAGCAGCTGGAAAAGATTAACTTGAAGGGATTTCTCACCATCAATAGCCAGCCAGCAGTCAATGGGGAGAAATCTGATTCTCCTACTGTAGGTGAGTCTAAAAGACGTAGACGTGTATATATGAATAATTTTCTAATTTGTACACACTATAGATCATAATTGCCTAGATTGATGCATTTCCAAGTGTCTTGAACAATGACTATTTGTCATAAGTATCCCATATTCCCATGATATTGGAAGGCTTCTTTCACCTTTCCTGACTATGCATACATAGGGAACATCCATGCCATCAAGTATTGCAGCATGATCTAGTTTCGGAGAGGAGACAACTTAGACAATTATACTTTGGCATGATCTTCCAATACATTTAGTTTGAAACAACATCAATAGTTAGCTGACATTAGCAGTGAGTGTTTTCTCACTTTTCCTGCCTCTGATTACCTGAATATAAAAATATGTAGTGTTTCCCAGCTGGTAGCAAGCCTGCTAAGGTAGATGGTCTGTGCTGATGAATAAACAGAGTTATGTCCTACAATTTGGTCAACAACCATAAGTGGGCAATTTCTATATAGTTCTTTTCTCCCCGGTTTATTGCCATTTTCTTTTTCATTGTTTTTTGTTGGTAAAAAAACTCGAATTACTTAACTACAAGAAAAGCAATATTTGGCCTTTTAAACCTGAATATTTGGTGGTCAATTGATAGCTCCCTTTATGAGTTGTTTTTTTGTTTCAATTGTATCAGAGTTGTAACTCAGATGTGGCTGTACCCGTCCTCTTTTGGTTTCTCTCTTCTTTTGCATTGGTTTTACTACCATGTAGGGAAAAAAAACTGAAAACAACAGATATTCTAAATCCTATGTTTTGATTTTTGACCTAGGCTGGGGTGGACCTGGTGGATATGTATATCAGAAGGCATATGTGGAGTTCTTTTGCTCTAAGGAAAAGCTGGATGCACTTGTTGAGAAATGCAAGAATAGATCATCTCTAACTTTCATGGCTGTGAATAAAGAAGGAAGTTGGAGATCTAATGTAGGCCAAACCGATGTGAATGCTGTGACATGGGGGGTCTTCCCAGCCAAGGAAATAATCCAACCAACCATTGTAGATCCTGTTAGCTTCATGGTATGGAAGGATGAGGCATTTGAAATTTGGTCAAGAGGATGGGCATGCTTGTACCCTGAGGGTGATGCTTCCAGGAAATTGGTTGAAGAGGTTGGTTTTCAAACTTCCATACCCTAAACCTTGCACTTTGCCTTCTTATCAGCAGAAATACCTTGTATTAATAGCAATACTGAAATTGTCTTCTTTCACCTTGGATACTAGAGTTCTGATAATTCTGTTTTAATTGTGTTACAGGTGGGCAACAGCTACTTCTTAGTCAGCTTAGTAGACAATGATTATGTCAATGGCGATCTTTTTGCTGTTTTTGCAGATTTCTGAGATGAACTTCATATATTAGCTCTTTTAAGTATTGTTCGGTTGTTTGTCAAGCTTTTTCCTTTTATTTTTCTTCATGAAGATTTGAATTATTTAGATGGCTCTAAAGTTCGTATGGCACATCATCGTTTGTAGTAAACATATATTATAGACGTGTTATTCTTCAGAATTGCACCGGTAACGTGTCATTTAATGAAATCGGTTGTAAGATAATTTGTAGACAATAATTACTCTTTGAATTTGATGGTTGTTTGTATTTTGTAATATTGTATGAAACTGAATTTTTTTTTGTTTTTTTGGTCGTGAGACTGAATGTTTCTACTTTCCGATATATGTGACTGAAGGAGTGTCCCGGGTTCATTGTTCCTATCAATAGACCACTGGGCCTTATTCAACAGTAGATCTGTTGTACAGAGACTCGACTAGATCATCCCCTAGGGCACTACTGATGATTGTTGTACTTTTTTAGTTTTTAGTTTAAAATTTATTATATTTATCCTTCTTGTACTAGGCTCATTTTTTTGGTTATGGAAGTCATATATGTGTTGTAATGCGTTATAGAGTATAGAGGTGCTAGACAAATATGTGGGACAGCTTTTTCTAAGTTGTTCTGTAAACAAGTCAGACCATGCGACTTCTGTTTGAAAGAAAATTTGATGGACAAATCGGATGGTCCGATTTGCAAGGAGAACTTGGATGGTCCGATTTGCAAGGAGAGAACTTTCGAATTTTAGATGAAGCAAATCGGACCATCCTTATTGTATATATAGTTAATTTTTTTTTTTATAATATGAAAGTCAATTCGGATGGTCTGAATTGATTATTATATATATTTTTTGAACGAGCTGGTACAACTCGCTGGATCCGATTTATGCAGATATATGTATATAAAAATGTGTAACTCATAAACAAGGTAGTAGATACCGTCTTCTTCTTTGTCTTGTTCTTCTACTTTCTTTCACTCGTGTTTCTTTTTTTTTGCTATGAGGTAAAAAAAATTGATAGTGAAGTTTCTGTTTCTGTTAGGTTAGTGAGAGAAATTGATGATAGAGTTCTTTTAAAAGTGTATTATTTTGGTCAAATTTTGTTACAAACATCTGAAGGAGTAAAATTTATTTGTGAAAATCCGTTAGATGTTATTCCCTTCACAATCTCATTTGAAGAGTTCAAAGGTGTGATTTGTGAAAAGATAGATTCTGCGATGTCAAGGAAAATATCATGTATTTTATACAGATATCCCATACCAAAATTTTTTGGATTCGTTCAATTTCAAACCAAATATATAACCAACGAAGGGAGTATGCAAGAGATGTTTTTAATGTATATTGAAAGTCGTGCCCAAATGTCGTTCATCGAGCTGTACATTGAATTCGAACAATTTGAGGCCGACCGAAATATTGTACGGGAAGATTACAATAGTGACAGTGAGGAAGAGTTCGAAAGCAATTATGAAGTTGTTGATCCAAATGGAGATGAAGATCAAGGTGATGGCACTATGGCTCCAAATGTGACAGACGTGGCAAATGCACTGGCAAACGAAGTACCGTTTGAGGAGCCATCTTTCATGCGAATGTTGGATTTGGAAGCCATGCATGCTCCGGAGTTTCCGGAATATATGAGCGCCGGTATGTAATTGCCTATATTTATACGACGGATTAGAATTCTGTAATAATTTATATTGATTGATGGACTAAATAGTTAAGTGAGATGTGAAAATATATTCAATTAGCATTTGTTTATGTGTTTATGTAGTTAAGTTTAGGATAATAATATGTTTTGTTTGTTATTGATGTAGTTAAATATTAATTAGTATTTATTAATCAATATTTATTTATGTTTTTATGTTTTCTTTTTTTGTTAAGATTGAGATAATAGTCTAATGTAAAGTTTATTTATATCATCATTGATGTATTGAGTGTTGATTTACCTTTAATTTCGGTTATTAAATTTTCGTATGGCTGCCGTCGTGGCAGAAGTTCCTCTTATTGCAGATGGTGAATTTGCTGTGGGGATGGAATTCAGTTCAAGGGAAGCTGTTATTAAGGCGATGAAAGAATATGCCATCCGAAGAAGTGTAGACTATCGGGTATATGAGTTGAAGCCGTTGACATTTTATGCCAAGTGTACACAGTATGGGGAGGAATGTGATTAGCTTATCAGGGTTAGCATAATCAGCAGAAAGTACTATTGGGTTATAAAGAGGTATAATGGTAGTCACACTTGTATCAGAGCCACTATTTCTCAGGATCATTCGAAGCTGGATTCGAACACAATTACAAAAGCAATAAAATCGTTGGTTGAGGTTGAATCCCTCGTTAAAGGTAAAATCAGTTATTGCAGAAGTGTAATCGCAGTTCAACTACACTATCAGTTATCGAAAAGCATGGTTGGCTAAGCAAAAGTTAGTAGAAAAAATATTTGGAGGTTGGGAAGCATCGTACGAAGCGTTGCCGATATGGTTTGAGGCCATGTGTCATAAGGAGCCATCAGCTATCGTCCATTTTGAGACTATGCCTGCATATCAAGGTGATGACTTGGTAAGTGATATCCGGGTATCGCATCGAGTCTTTTGGAGTTATTACCCCTGCATTAGAGCATTCAGACATTGTAAGCCAGTTGTCCAGGTGGATGAGACTCACTTGTACGAAAAATATAAGGGTTGTTTGTTAGTGGTAGTTTCACATGATGGTAACAACAATATCGTCCCAATTGCATTTGCTATTGTGGAAGGATAGACTTCTGATGCGTGACACTTTTTTCTTAGTAACCTGCGACAACATGTTGTGACTCAGGATAATGTGGGACTAATATCCGACCGACACGAATCCATCAATGCAGCTGTGGCTCGTAGTAACAGAGCTTGGTCACCTCCTAGAGCTTTTCACATATTTTGCATCAGTCATATAAAGTCGAATTTCTCGAGAACATTCAAGGCACCGTACATACAAAAACTTGTCGTCAATATAGGTAACATTGAGTAATTCGAAGTTTGTTATCAACAGAGTTACCTTCAAGAAGTGTTTGTTAACCCTATTTTTTGTTTGTTTTTTGTTATTATGCAAGATATTCGAGGACGGTACGTGAGTACGAAATGCGTTACCAGCGGTTACGATTAGCGCTATGACGAGGCGGATCAACCCTGAGATTATACCCTTTGCCTGTCTCATCTGGAGTGCGTGCCTCACCTGTATACAATTTAATTAGACAGACCATCCTAATATGAATATAATTACATCAACTGAGAAAACAAGTATATAATATAATCAACCAACAGAGATACCACATATGAATATACTATAATTAATTGACCAAACAAGTAAAGCAATAATAGGACCTGCATCATCACCATCATCAGGTGCATCATTACAGGATTTTTCATCCTCGTCCATGTCTTCATCTTCATTCTCCTTGTCGTCCTCGTCATCTGGTTCATCTACTAGATACTCATCAGTCTCTTGCTCAAGTGTCTTCGCATTTTCTTCAATTAGACTCATTGAAACACGGTTAGGATTTTGACTATTAAGAAGTCCTCGACCACCGTCACTCTTACTAGAGTCACCAGATACTAACCCTTTAGAAGCACATGACGAAGTGCGGTATGGATGCCTCGCGTCCAAGGAATACCTACCTGCCATGATGTCAGGCTGATGGCCATATTGTGATTGGCCTGCATCTGTAGCCATGAACCCAAGCAACTGGCTAAAAGAACCTCCATCTCCTGAGTCAAACTGTGACACATTCCAATAATGCTGATGTATTGGGTATGATAAGGTAAATTGTGTTTGGGGTACATATTGGCTTGAGGACTGAGGTTATTATTGTGGAGGTGGAGGTGGAGGTGGCGGGGACTGTGGCTCCTGCTCTTCATTATCTTCATTCTCTTGAACCACATCATCCATAACTTGATCACCCTCATCATTCTCTTGAACCACAAGATCTGATAAGTTCAAATGGTTGCCATATTTTGTACAGTACCAGTGCATGTAAATATCTAAGGGATGCTGTAGACCATCAAGCTCATGTCAGAACGTGATTATACTTTTTTGTCCACTGCATCACCCAAAATGAATGACTCGTGACTGTGGCCCAATTAAGATTCTTAGGACCAGTCAGCACTTCTCCGTGTGCCTTGTCTAGATTCTGTTCCTGATGAGAAACTCCCTGAACAAAACCAAACTGTCGCCTATACCGATCGGTTGCATGCCACTCAATGCATTCAAAAGACACCAACAGCATTGTAGCACTCCACACTACCGAGTGCATGTAGATGTCTGCTGGAATTATGTTCGGATCCACGCGATTCACAGCATAAGCAACCCACACAAACTGGGAAAAATAAACGAGACTGATGATTACAATCCAAATAACAATAACACTAAACCCAAACCAAATACTTCTTTAATGAAAACATACCTGGCCTTCCTAAAGATCATCCAAGGCCTTCCTAAAGTGAGCAAGTGTAAGATACCTAAAGCGTCGATCTCCACGCTCCCAGTTACGCCACCTAATATGACTTATTTCATTAATAGAACTGGATTCTAAAATATGAAGATACGGAGTAAATGTAAGATAATGTTATCTGTTTGCAAGCGAAAAACTACGGGGTTCCCAAGGAACCGGCGCTAGATATGGCAGGCGGATCCAAGCCCAAACAAGCAGCAATGTTAGCGGACCGTTGATCACCTACAGTCAAAACGAGATGCCCTGCATAACGCCCTGTACAAGTGTGCGAGGCATGCCGATCTCCAACTGTACTGTTCGATACTGCCAAAATCACGAAATAAAGGCAGAAATTTCCAGTGCACAGATGTCCCAGACTTGTCTCCAAACAAGATCGTACTGATCAACAACATAATGTGGCACTTCAGGTACCTCTATATACTGTTTTCATCAGTCAACTGTAATCGTTCTTTTAGATCCCGAAACCACGTCAGTTTTATGCCGCTTCCTCTACAGTCTGACTTTCTCGATGCAACCCTAAATTAGTGCAAACACTCCGCCTCTAAGGTTTCAAAACTACTCATAGTCATCCCTGTGACTAGAAGACCGTCCGTCGGAAGACCAAAAATCATAGCCACATCTTCCAGTGTCACAGCACATTCACCAATTGAAAGGTAAAAAGGTATGTGTGTCTGGATGCCACCTTTCGACTAGAGCATTTACGAGTGCTTTCTGACATTGGACTATTCCAATCTGAGATGTATGATAAAAACCAGTAAATCGTAAATACTCCTCCACCCTATCATCGTACCAATCCAGAGAAACAGGGTGATCACACGTCAACATCCGTAAACTCTACAAAAACATAAATTATTAATCAAACTATTAACAATTACTAATTTACTACTAAAATATAATAATTTTCTAATTAGAACAACCAATTTATCCAAGAAATTATTTCTAACTTACCACTAATAATAATAACTAATAGATACTTCCAATTTCTATTTAACTAATGTTCCACTGTAATATTAAAACCTCACTTACACCAACATATCTATGTCAATTAAAAAACCTAAAAGTAACAAATAATTATTATCGAAAAACAAATACATTATATTATTATATTTTATAAAACCTAATTATTGATCAAAATCAGCAACATTAATCCAAAAATATATTTTTTAAACATATATTTTTTACTAAAATTATTACAAAAAAATCTAAACATGTACTTTTTGCTAATCTATATCATATTAGTCTAACTCAAAACATTACCATTCATTAAAATATTCTCTAACTATATTTATATATATTTTTAACTATTATTTAAACATATGATCGATCGATCGATAATAATAATAATAATAATAATAATAATAATAATAATAATAATAATAATAATAATAATAATAATAATAATAATATCATTGATATATGTTTCTAAGTTGAACTACTAACAATGACAATTAATTAAATTTCTAACAACAATAATTATAATTTTGAATTAATAATAATAATAATAATAATAATAATAATAATAATAATAATAATAATAATAATCTCATTGATATATGTTTCTATGTTGAACTACTAATAACAACAACACTTATAATTAAATTTCTAACAATAACAATTATAACTCTGAAATAATAATAATAATAATAATAATAATAATAATAATAATAATAATAATAATAATAATAATATTACTGATATGTTCTTAAGTTGAGTTACTAACAACAATAATTATAATTAAATTTTTAACAATAATAATTATAATTCTAAAATATAAAAAAATTAATAAATAAACTTACATAATTAGAATGGCTGACATATTTTATAATATGAAGTTCAGAACAATCAACATCTTTAAATTTTTTTTCAAAGACTGGTGGGGTCGTGGGGAGAAGAAGAAGAATTAGATGAAGGAGAAGGGAGAATAGTTGCTGGATGGGATGGAGATGAAACTCATTTTGGAAGGTGGATATGCATGCAGTAAAGGGGTATGTTGGGGTTAAGGGCACCGTTGTGGGAACAACGTCCATGTGACACGTGGTGGGAGAGGGACAATTCGGACTATCTGTTTTATCCCATGAAATCGGATCGTTCGATTAGTCTGGGAGGACTCGCACCGTCCGATTAGTAGCTCCATGACACTATACGCCGGTAAAGCACGCATGTTCTCTGTATCGCTGTCCTACACCAATCTATTCTTCATATGAAAATTAAAAAGCGCTTGTACTATGATGGTATTTTATTGTATTTTAAAGTGGTTTTTATTTTTTGTAACTATCACTAAAATCAACTATTAGTATAAAATACATATTAAAATATAAATATATATTAAAAATAAATTAAATTATACATGTATATAAATATAATAGTTACTAATTTTGATATACAAATACTTTTTTATATTTTTATTCTTTTAATGTATTAGTATTATGAACATTATGAAAATTTAATCAATTGTACTATTATATTTTATCGTAAATTTATACACGACATAAAAAAACAAACTTAGATGATACAGCAACCCAAAAAAAAAAAAAAAAGCAAAAAGCTGTAAGAACTGGGTAAGAGTTGTATTTGGTGAAAAGCTGTACTCAGGGAGCCATGGAATGAGCTTCTCGATGCCAACATTCATCACCGTGAGGAAGAAGATCAATTTGGGATTGAGTTTGGGCGGGTTGGGTAGAAGTTTGGATAGGATTTTTGGTCTTAATCTATGATCAAAATAAAATAAAATAAAATAAAGAATATGTGTAATACACATGATAAAATTTTTTTTAATATTTTTTTAAAAGAAGCAATCTGTACTCTCTACTAAAATATCACTCTTTATTATAATATTGGTTTTTTAGTGTCTAAAAAAAATAAAAAGATGAATACTAAATTAGTATTTAAAAAATCATAACATTTGTAAACTAATACCAACAGATGTTATTTACGAAATAATCTTTAATAAAAATTAAAATTTGACAAACGTGTTTGTAAATTTGTCGGAACACTTTTCACATGCAAAATGATGCTAAGTTGCTATTGTGTTTTGATAGGACCATATCTAAATCTAATTATTAAACTGTCTTTATTGATTAGCTAAAAATAAAGCTTAATTAAAATTTCATTCTCCAATTCAATTTAATCTTGTTATAAACTCTAATTTTTAGATTTGCACTCTTATTCCCCTCAAATTGGTAGCAGTTATGTTGTAAGCCCTTGCTTTTTTTGTGGTGTCGAATGTTTTGAGGCAAAGACAAACATCTTATTTGGGATTGTAAATTTCCGCGTCCATTTTTTCCACAAACGCCGCCTAATCTTTTTGTAAAACTTCTTCCTCTGTCTCTTCACAGGGAGTTTGTTGTTGTCCAGATCTTGTTTCTTAAAGTAGCGTTTGAAAAAGAGATAAAAATTAAGAGACAGAGATTGAGAGACAAAAATTGAAATAAGTCTCTATATTATGTTTGGTATAAAATGAGAGACATAAACTGAAATAAGAATAAAGTTTTAATTTAATTTGCATAAAGGGTAAAGTTATAATTAATTAATTAAAATGAGAATACTTTAGGTATAAAATATTATTATAGTTTCAGTCTCTATTCCTAAAAATTTCAATCCTATGTGTCCCCTACTTTTTGGAAGTACTGAAATACTAAAATTTTGGTAATAGAGACGGAAATTTTAATACCAATCTGTGCCAACAAATATAATACTGAGTTCCAGTTTTTCAGTCTCCGTCTCAATACTTCAAAACAAACGCTACCTAAGAGCTAGTTTAGAAACCATTTAACATGAGAAAAGAATTATATTTCCTTTAAGAAAAAAAATTCATTTCTATTTGAAACTCAATTTCATGATTTCAAATTATTATAATATATTAATAGAATAGAATTTAAGTTTGAAAAGTGTGAAAATTGGTTTGAAAATCAGACTCCTTTTAGTCTGATTTACAAATGAAGAAAAAATAAGAATTGAATTTCTCAAAAGAATTTAAATAATTTATTTTTAGTTATTCTAAAATAAGAGTGGGTGTATTTTGGAGATGATGATGAGCGAAATTAAAGTAAAGTCATCGCCTTGATTGTTAGAGAATGTGCTGGGCTAGATTTTAGAGATAGTAAGCTGACGATAATGATTGCGGGAGATGAATTCAATGATTATGGCAGCGACACACATGCTTAGCTTCTTATGTTTGGTCATGCTGAAGAACATTATTGTTTGCATTATGTGTATGAAAAAATGAAGATATTTTTTAAGGAAGAGGATTTTTTTGAATTTAAGAGTATATTGTGACTTGTGAAGACCTCCATTCTTATGAGAACTCTATTATTGATGATTATTGTTTATGAACCAATTTTCAATTTATTCAAGATTTTTGAGAAGCATGGAGTATGAATTGGAGAGAGTCAGAAAGAGAGGGATTTATGCCGTCACAGGTTGGTGGTTACGAACCGACGAAGAGGCAGTTGCAACAATAAAGTAAGACGAGACAAAGAGAGGAAGAGAAAAACAGAGACAGCGAGAGGTGACGAAAATAACGAGAAGTTATGCGAGAGTGGTTCGAGGTTCCAGTAAGAGCGGCAATCATGGTGAAAATTAGTATGAATTGGAAATTTTTTAGGTTGGATTTGTCTTTATTTAATACACTCGTCGAAATTTAATTTCTTTCGAAAATTATTTTCGCAATAACATCTATTAGGTATCATTTTGTTAATGCTAGAATTTTTTGAGTATCGTTTTGGTATTTACCTTAAAAATAAAAGTACAAAATTGAATCAAATAATTAGGAGTGACAAAAAGAGTAGCTTGCCATATTCCACCAAGTAAAATGGGCTTAAAATGCTTGTTGGTCTGGCTTTATGGCAGGTTGGCAAGGGGTGCAACATACACCCTACTCACGGGTATCCAACTCGATCGGGCAGGGTTGCTGTTCCGAGGGTTACCTGTAACTATAGGTCGATCTCGGTCGAGATCTCCTATGCTGGTCGAAACCGATGTGTCTGGCAGGTGTATAGCAGGCGAAGCTGGTGTGTCCGACTTGTGGAACTGAGAATGCTGTTGATCCTTCGTCTCCGGAGGGTGGGGGGTACCTGCAAGGGACTCCAATGCTTAAGTTAGCAAGAGTATTAAGCAGGTATTGAGTAGAATCAGAGTATGAGTTATACCTGGGTGCTCTAGTGTATTTATAATGGTGAGATGTGGCCTTCTGTGGATAAGATAAGTTAGTTATCTTATCTTATCTTTAAGTGAGATCATCTTTATCTTTAAGGGAATCGCCCTTCTCTCTGTAGGCTTGGGCCGCTTTAGGATTCTGGGCGTGTTCCTCTATTTTGGGCCCTTCTTTGGGCTTTCCTGGGGACTTGACCGAGCTCTTTGTGAAGAGGTCGGGTTGTCCTGACCTGAAGAGGTCGGTCGCTTTGTCTGTCGAACATCCCGGGACGGACACCTCGACCCAGGGTATGAACAGTGCCCTTGCTTGAGCTCGGTCTTCTTTTTGAGGTCGAGTCCTTGACTTCGGTCCCTTTTTTTTTGGTGAAGCCGAACTCAAGCATTTTGTAGATTCCTTCGTAGCAGCTTTTGAATTTAGAACGTTTCCTCTAAAAAGCGCGCGCTTTTATATCGGCGCTTTGGGAACGTGCGAGGGTTTAATGCTTTCCTTAATTTTAGCATTAATTGCCCCGTTTCCCTTTGGCTCTTTATTTCGATTTTGAAAGCCCAGAAGCGGTTTCTCTCCTTTTGCCCTTTTCATAACTTCTTTTCTCCGCTCTCTCCGCTCTTCTATTTTTGCGGCATCGTTTGGCATTTCTGGAGCTTCTGTTTTTGCCTGGAGTTTCGCGTTTCTCCCTGCGACATTGCTCTTTTGTTCGCGTTCTTTTTTTTGCTTGTGAGGAGGCATTCCCAGATTCCGTCTTCCATTTTCAGTTTTCTTTGAAGCTTGCTGCTTTTTCCAGGTTGGTACTAGCTTTTCTGCTTCTTTCGTAGCTTTGTTTTTAGTTTTTTGGTGAAGTT
The DNA here is from genome assembly GCF_014773155.1 of Arachis stenosperma. NCBI lineage: Eukaryota > Viridiplantae > Streptophyta > Magnoliopsida > Fabales > Fabaceae > Arachis > Arachis stenosperma. The sequence goes on from NC_080377.1 coordinate 14,391,512, forward strand.
TTGATTTTGCATGTTTGGAAGTTTGAATCTTTTTTTGAGGTCCTGTATTTGCTTGTCACTGTACATGCTTTTCCTATCTTTCTTTTATGCATTCTTTTTGGCTTTTTCGTCGAGGCTTTTCTAGGGTTTTGTTGCTTCTGACAGAGAATCTGCATCTTGTTCCTTGCTTTTGGAGGTTTTGCTTTTTGCGTGATCTTTGAAAAAAGGTTGCATCTTTAATGGTCTCTGCTTGGCATGTTTGATGTTTGGGAATGTTTTTTGCTTGGCCGGCTTGTAATGATTTGCTGTGTTTTTCTTTGGTGAAAAGCGTTTGTTGTTTTGAATCCTTTTTGAGAAATGCTAGGATGTAAGCTATATAGTATTTCTGGGAACCTTGCTTTGCTACTACCTCCAAAGGATGCCCCAGGACTTTTGGTTTAAGTCTTGGGGTTTTCCTTTTTGCTGTTTCATCTACTGACCGAGTTGTTTTCTCCCTTTGTCCGAGATGTTTGTAGTAACCCTTATCTTCTTTTCTTACTTTGTAGGATTAGTTGGCCTCATGTCTTCTCGCAATAACATTGTAGAGATGTCTTCCAGAGTTTCCGAGGGGATGTCTGATTGGCTGGACTCCCTTGTTTTGTTGTGTGTTTCTGTTGTGGATGCTGAATTTTGCACAGAGCTGAGTAAGTGCCATAGGATTTGTGGTAACAATGCCCGTGAGGAGGATTACGAGCTTGTTGCCCCTGATTCTGACGAGAGAGTGTGCTTTCCGACTTCTTTTGAGGGAGAACGCCCCTTCTTTTATGCTTATGAATACTTTTTCAGCCAGTTGAACGTTTCTTTTCCTTGTACTGCTTTTGAGACTGATCTGTTGTGGTCGTGTAATATTGCTCCATCCCAGCTTCACCCCAATTCCTGGGGTTTTATTAAAATTTTCCAACTTCTCTGTCGTGAACTAGATGTAACACCTTCCCAGACTCTTTTTCTTTACTTGTTTGTTTCTGTCAAGCCTGGCGGTACTTCAAAAAGAAAGCTTCTTAGGTTTCTTTCCGGTCCGCCCAGGGCCATAAAGTGTTTGCAATGTATGATGAGTCCTTTAAGGACTTCAAGAACTACTTTTTTAAAGTTCGAGCTGTTGAGGGGGCCCGCCCCTTTTTTCTTGATGAGAATGACGAGCCTGCTTTTCCTCTAGAGCGGCAAAAGAATGTAAGAGTGCCACGTTTCACATGGGAAATGCTTAGTGAGGTTGAGCGGGCTTCTGTAGTTGTTCTTGAAGATTTGTGGGGGAAGCCTCCCCATCTGGATACGAAGAGATTTCTGAACGATCCGTCTTTGGTTCGTCTTGCTTTGGGTATTTGTTTGTCTATTGGCCCGACTTGTTTCTATATTTATTTCCTTTTTTGTTCCTCTTTTGTAACTCTTTGTCGTGGTTGTTTTTGTGTTTGCAGAGATGTCTAAGAACAATGACTCCATGAAGGCCTTCAAAAAGGCGAAGAAGGCAACTGCTGCTTTAAACATTTCGGCCAAAGTGGTCGGCGAGGGATCTTTCCAAGCTCCAGTTAAACCTCCTATTCCGAGTTCTCCCGGGCCGAGGAAAGTAATTCCTATTCCTCGGGTCCGTCTGGTCGATCCTCCACAATCTTCTACAGCAGCTCCTGGTGCCCCTCCTAGCAAGAAGCAAAAAACATCCAAGCCTTTTAACTTGGATGCCCCGGACTTTGATGCTATTGAGTTTGTTGACCAGCAAATTGCCCCCTATGGTGGGCTTTCCATGGACGACGTGTCTCTTCTAAAGCATTTGTATTTTATCACCCAAAATAGTGTGAAGATGGCCCATATGGGTGCGGCTATTTTTCGAACAATTCAGGGGATTCCGGTTCATGCTACCAAATCTTTTATGGAGGAGGCCAAATTAGAATTTGATCGAATCAAGGGGCTGAAGGAGGAGTTGGAGGTGAAGTTGGCCAAGGTGGAGAAGGAACTGGAGGGTGAGAAGGCCAGCTCTATTGCCCTTGCTGCTTCTTTGAAGCTGGCCGAAGACATGACATTGAAACATAAGGATAGCTATGTCTCGGTTTATAGGGAATTGATGCGTCTTCGGGAGGATTTGGAAACAGCTCGGGTTAATTATGGTGAGCTTCAGGGTCACCTTGTGGGTAGCGTAACTGCTGCCTCCGAGAATCTGATGGAGCAGTTCCGAGTTATAGCTCCCGATGCCGACTTGACTCTCATCAGTTTGGACAATGTTGTGAGAGATGGTAAGATTGTCCCTGATGACCAGGATGATGATGAGACTGATCCTCCTCCAGTGCCTTCTCTTAAGGTGTCGACCTCCTCGGTTCCTCCTGTTCCATCTGATCCGGACTGTCAGGTCCTGAACCGGGATGATGGAACTGTAGATGCTGTGCCCCTGCAGACTCGCCCTCCTTCTCCCTATACTGATGCTGCTGGGAAGGCCCCTGATCTTAGTTGATCTTTTTTCTTGGATATTTGTGTATATGGCCCGTTTTGTGGGTTTTTTGAACTGTTTATTATTTTGTTTGATTACTGACACTTTTCAGTTGCCTTCTTGGCAACTTTTACAAAAACAATAGTAGCTTTCTGAGGTTGGCTTTTGGTGACCCCTTGAAGCTTTATCGTATTATGCATGATATCTGTTGGAATTTTACTGTCTGGCCCCTTTTAGGTTGCTTTCGTGCTTGTCGCTTGTAGTTTGGATCCTTTTGAGGCCGTGTATGTGGGGGGGGGGGTCCAGCTTGTTTCTCGGTTTCCTTGCTCTTGTTTGTATTTTTAGTGCTTCGTAACCGATTTCTTTATGTTGGTCCCCTTCTAAGCTATTTTTGTAATCCCTGTTTTTGGACCTTTGTCCGGTCTCTTCTTACGGGATTACTTTTATAACTTATCTTGTAGGAGACCGACTTCGTTAGATCGATCTCTTCTAAGTTGTTTTTTGTAATCCTCTTTCTTGGACCTTTGTTAGGTCTCTTTCAGGGATTACTTTTACAACTTGTTTTGTAGGAGACCGACTTCGTTAGATCGATCTCTTCTAAGTTGTTTTTGTAATCCTCTTTCTTGGACCTTTGTTAGGTCTCTTTCAGGGATTACTTTTTACAACTTGTTTTGTAGGAGACTGACTTCGTTAGATCGATATCTTTTAAGTTGTTTTTTTAATCCTCTTTCTTGGACCTTTGTTAGGTCTCTTTCAGGGATTACTTTTTACAATTTGTTTTGTAGGAGACTGACTTCGTTAGATTGATCTCTTCTAAGTTGTTTTTGTAATCCTCTTTCTTGGACCTTTGTTAGGTCTCTTTCAGGGATTACTTTTTACAACTTGTTTTGTAGGAGACCGACTTTGTTAGGTCGATCTCTTCGAAGTTATAGCAATTCCTCTTTAATAGGGTTGGCCAGACCTCTTTCCAGGGATTTGATGATAACTTGGGATGACTTGGTCAGATTTTTTGGTATCGACCAGTCTTTTTAAGTTATTATATAGCAATCCATAGGACCTCGTCAGGCTTCTTTTTTGGGATCACTTTTGATAACTTCTTGCATTATTCTGTGTTCATTTTTGCCGATTTGTAGATGGTGACCTTATCCCGTGATGATCGGTCTTTAGATGAATCGCGTTTTCACCTTTGTCGATCGATCATTCCTATCGAGATCGTACAGTGAATTTTTTCTTCACTTTCTGTCGATCTGTTGCTTTATAATCGGACGATGAAAGCTTCAGATTAATGCGTCTTGGGAATTTGTAGAATATCTGAAATGTATTTTATTTAAAGGAAATATATATATACGTAGGCAGGAGTTTCCGTATCCTTAAGTCTCAATCTTGACGCCTTATTAAAAAACTTTTTTCAGGAAAAAGAGTGCGTCTTGAGATCTTTATACCTTTTCTAGCTATAGTACCTTCTTAGGTTACAAGCATGCCATGATCTGGAGAATTCTCGTCCCTCGAGTTCGGACAGTCTGTAGTAGCCCTTTCCGAGTACTTCTGTGACTCGGTAGGGTCCTTTCCAGTTAGCTGCCAACTTTCCTTCTCCGGGTCGAGTTGTTCCGATATCATTTCGGATTAGGACAAAATCGTCTTTCGTGAAGTCTCTTGGCACCACCTTTTGATTATACCTGGAAGCCATTCGCCGTTTTAGTGCTTCTTCTCTGATCTGAGCTCTTTCTTGGATTTCTGGAAGCAGGTCGAGCTCTTCTCTTTGGAGTTGAGAATTGGCTTGTTCATTGTAGTGGACTACTCGGGGAGATCCTTCCTCGACTTCTATTGGAATCATTGCCTCCATTCCGTATGCTAATCGGAATGGTGATTTGTTTGTAGTAGAATGGGGGGTTGTTCGATACGCCCATAGGACTTGTGGGAGTTCCTCGGCCCAAGCTCCCTTTACTTCTTGTAGCCTTCACTTTAGTCCGGCCAATATAACTTTGTTGGCCGCTTCGGCTTGTCCATTGGCTTGGGGATGTTCGACGGAGGTGAACTGGTGTTTTATGTTTAAGTCGGCCACCAGTTTTCTGAATTCTGCGTCTGTAAATTGGGTACCATTGTCTGTGGTAATGGAGTATGGTACCCCGAACCTTGTAATAATGTTCCTATATAGGAATTTTCGGCTTCTCTGAGCAGTGGCATTGGCTAAGGGTTCTGCCTCGATCCATTTTGTGAAATAGTCAACTCCTACTATGAGGAATTTTACTTGTCCCGATCCCTGTGAGAAAGGTCCGAGAAGGTCAAGTCCCCATTTCGCAAATGGCCAGGGTGAGGTTACGCTGATGAGTTTTTCTAGTGGGGCGATGTGAAAGTTGGCATGCTTCTGGCATGGTGGGCATGTCTTGACAAACTTTGTAGCCTCCTTTTATAGAGTTGGCCAATAGAATCCTGCCCTGAGTACCTTTTTGGTGAGGGCTTGGGCTCCGAGATGATTACCACAAATGCCACTGTGCACTTCCTCCAATACTTCCTTTGTATTAGAAGTTGGTACGCATTTTAACAAAGGTGTTGAGATCCCTCTTCTGTATAGTGTGTTGTTTATGATAGTGTAGTACTGTGCCTCCCTTTTCAATCTCTTTGCCTCCTTTTTATCTGCAGGGAGTGCTTCTGTTTTGAGGTAGTTGATTATGGGGGTCATCCATCCTTGATCCCGACCTATTATGGCTAGGACTTCTTCTTCCGATATTGACGGGTTCTGTAGTATCTCCTGGATGAGACTTCTGTTGTTGCCCCCTGGTTTGGTGCTGGCTAATTTTGAAAGTGCATCTGCTCGGGCATTTTGCTCACGGGGAATGTGGTAGATCCTGTATTCTCCGAGTTGTCCGAGCTGTTCTTTGGTTTTATCCAAATATTTTTTCATGGTCGGACCTTTAGCTTGGTAGCTTCCTGTTATTTGCGAGGTAACAACTTGTGAGTCGCTATAGATGTTGAGTTTTCGAGCTCCAACCTCCCTGGCCAGCTTCAAACCGGCTAATAACGCTTCGTATTCCGCCTGATTGTTCGAGGCCGGAAATCCAAATTTAAGGGAGATCTCAAGTTGAGTTCCTTGGTTGCTTTCGATTATTACACCCGCACAGCTTCCTGTTTTATTCGAGGATCCGTCGACGTATATGTTCCATTCTATGGGGATTTCTGGGATATCTGTGAATTCTGCGATGAAGTCGGCCAGGTATTGTGACTTGATGGCTGTCCGTGCCTCATATTGGAGGTCGAACTTGGACAACTCGATTGCCCATTGTAGGATTCTTCCTGCCAGATCTGTTTTCTGTAATATCCCTTTTATGGGCTGGTTGGTCCGAACTTTGATGGTATGTGCCTGGAAGTATGGGCGAAGTCGCCGAGATGTGAGGGTCAGAGCGTATGCAAATTTTTCTATTTTCTGGTAGTTCATCTCTGACCCCTGTAGTGCTTTACTAATGAAGTAGATGGGTTGTTGTCCCCTTTTGTCTTCTCGAATCAGCGCTGAGGCTATTGCCCGACTTCCTACTACGAGGTATAGTATGAGTGGTTCTCCCTCTTGTGGTCAAGATAGGATAGGTGGTTGCCCCAAGAATTCTTTGAAGTTTTTGAAAGCTTGTTCACATTCCGCTGTCCATTTGAAGTTCTTTCCCTTCTTCAAGGTAGCGTAGAAAGGGAAGGATCTTATTACTGATCCTGCTAGGAATCTGGACAAGGCTGCCAACCTCCCATTGAGCTGTTGTACCTCTTTGACGCAGGTTGGGCTCTTCATGTTGAGTATGGCCTGGCATTTATCTGGATTTGCCTCGATTCCCCTTTGTGTGAGCATGAATCCTAAAAACTTACCTGCTTCCACTGCGAAGGTGCATTTAGCCGGGTTGAGTCGCATGCCGTGCTTCCTTATGGTATCGAATACTTGAATCAAATCGGTTAGCAATGTCTCTTCGCTTTGTGTTTTTATCAACATGTCATCCACGTAGACCTCCATGATTTTTTCGATGTGGTCTGAGAAGACTTTATTCATTAGTCTTTGATAAGTGGCTCTTGCATTTTTTAGGCCGAAAGGCATCACGATGTAGCAATAATTTGCCTTAGGTGTAAGAAACGAGGTCTTTTCTTGGTCTGGCGGATACATTGGTATCTGGTTGTGCCCCAAGTATGCATCCATGAATGAGAGATACTTGTATCCTGATGAAGCATCTACTAGAGCGTCAATGCTTGGGAGTGGGTAAGGATCTTTTGGGCAGGCTTTGTTGAGGTCGGTGTAGTCGGTGCACATTCGCCACTTCCCATTTGATTTTTTCACCAAAACGACGTTTGCTAGCCATAGTGGATATTTGACTTCCCTTATGAACCCTGCCTCTAGTAGTGCTTGCACTTGTTCTTCTACAGCCTGAGATCGTTCTAGCCCAAATTTTCTTCGTTTTTGTTGTATCGGTCGGGAGCCTGGGTAGACTGCCAACTTATGGCTCATTAGTTCGGGATCTATGCCCGGCATGTCGGCAGCTTTCCATGCGAAGAGATCAACATTATCTCGCAGAAATTGTATTAATGATTCTTTTGCATCTCCTTTCAGGATCGTGCCAATATTAGTTGTTTTATCCGAGGTGTCTCTAAGCTGGACTCTTTCTACTTCTCCTTTGGGTTGTGGTCGGAACTCTTCTCGTCTCTGAGCTCCACCGAGTTCGATTGTGTGGAACTCTCTTGCTTCGCCTCGGAGGTTTAGACTTTCGTTGTAACAACGACGCGCCATCTTTTGATTTGCTTTTATTGTAGCTATCCCTTCTGCAGTTGGAAATTTCATACATAGATGTGGAGTTGAAACTATTGCGCCGAGCTTATTTAACGTTGTCCGACCTATCAGGGCATTGTAGGCTGAGCTTACATCCACCACGATGTAGTCTATCTTGAGTGTTTTAGATTGGTTCCCCTTCCCGAAGGTTGTATGCAGCGACACGTATCCCAGTGGTTGAACTGGGTCGTCTCCCAGTTCGAACAAGCTGTTTGGATATGCTCTTAGCTCTTTCTCTTCTAGGCCGAGTTTGTCGAAGGCAGTTTTGAATAAGATATCGGCGGAGCTTCCCTGGTCGATTAGTGTACGGTGGAGGTTGGCGTTTGCTAATATGATCGTAATGACCATGGGGTTGTCGTGTCCCGAGATGATTCCGGATGCATCTTCTTTGGTAAACGTGATTGCCGGGATGTCTGGCATCTCCTTCTGTCCCTCGACATGGTATACCTCTTTGAGGTGTCGCTTGCGAGATGATTTGGAGATTCCTCCCCCAGCAAATCCGCCGTGTATCACGTGGACATGTCTTTCCGGTGTGCGAGGCGATCGTTCAGATCGTCCGACATCCTCATCCCTCCTTCTTTTCCTTGGTTCTTCGTCCCGGTTGGCCAAGAACCGATCTAGCTTTCCTTCTCGTACTAATTTTTCTATGATGTTTTTCAAGTCGAAACATTCGTTGGTGGAATGCCCTCGAAGTCGGTGATATTCACAGTACTCATTCCGATTTCCCCCTCCTCTTTTGCCTTTGAGTGGCCGAGCTGGGGAGATTTTTTCCGTATGGCAGACTTCTCTGTAAACGTCTACCAAGGATACCCTAAGAGGGGTGTAGTTGTGATATTTTTTGATTTTTTCTCCGGAGCGATCTTCCTTTTTCTTGGATTCTTTATCTCGGTAGGCAGAACCGAACCTTGAGGCTTCGCCCAGCCGAGAATTTTCCTCCATGTTGATGTACTTCTGCGCTCGTTCTTGTACTTCATCTAAGGATGTCGGGTATCTTTTGATATAGATTGGCTGAATGGTCCTTCTCGTAGGCCATTTATGAGGCCCATGATGGCAGCTTCTGTCGGTAGATTTTGTATGTCCATGCATGTTTTGTTGAATCTCTCCATGTAGTTGCGAAGACTTTCTTGATCTCCTTGCTTGATCCCGAGCAGACTGGGTGCATGTTTGGCTTTGTCCTTTTGTATGGAGAATCGGGCCAGGAACTTTTTGGCCAAGTCGTCGAAACTTGAGATGGATTTTGGAGGCAGGTTGTCGAACCATTTAATGGCTGTCTTGGTGAGAGTTGTTGGAAAGGCTTTGCAGCGAACTGCATCTGAGGCATCAGTGAGGTACATTCTACTTCTGAAGTTGCTGAGATGGTGGTTTGGGTCTGAGGTGCCGTCATACAGCGTCATATCCGGAAGTTTGAAATCCTTTGGGATTTTGGTCTTCATAATTTCTCTGGTGAATGGATCTCGATCTTTCTGAGGGCTGTCTTCTGTGGATGGCCGAGTAGCTTTGGTTTTGAGATCAGCTTCAAGTTTTATAAGTTTGTCTTCTAATTCTCGGTGCCGCCTTATCTCCCGACGTAGATCTTCTTCTTTTTCACGTTGATGTTGGGCTTCTTTCTCAAGTTGCTCCAATCGATTTTGAAGCGCTTCTATTGCTCCCGGATTTGATGGATTTTTGTCTCCGTTGGGTTCCGGCGTATCTTTGAGTATAGTATCTACATTTTTATGCGGCGTTCGATCTTCCAATCCTGAGTCGTGGTCGTTGTCATGGTCATCCGCCATGTTGATGGGATGACTTCCAGGTTCCCCGGCAACGGCGCCAATGTTCCGAGGGTTACCTGTAACTATAGGTCGATCTCGGTCGAGATCTCCTGTGCTGGTCGGAACCGATGTGTCTGGCAGGTGTATAGCAGCCGGAGCTGGTGTGTCCGACTTGTGGAACTGAGAATGCTGTTGATCCTTCGTCCCCGGAGGGTGGGGGGTACCTGCAAGGGACTCCGATGCTTAAGTTAGCAAGAGTATTAAGCAGGTATTGAGTAGAATCAGAGTATGAGTTATACCTGGGTGTTCTAGTGTATTTATAATGGTGAGATGTGGCCTTCTGTGGATAAGATAAGTTAGTTATCTTAACTTATTTTTAAGTGAGGTCATCTTTATCTTTAAGGGAACCGCCCTTCTCTCTGTAGGCTTGGGCCGCTTTAGGATTCTGGGGCGTGTTCCTCTATTTTGGGCCCTTCTTTGGGCTTTCCTGGGGACTTGACTGAGCTCTTTGAAAAGAGGTCGGGTTGTCCTGACCTGAAGAGGTCGGTCGCTTTGTCTGTCGAACATCCCGGGTCGGACACCTCGACCCACGGTATGAACAGTTGCCAATTCAATTCGTAGTGGACAGGGTAGGGTGGGAGTTGAGTCTCAACCCTATCCGATCAACCTGCATTCTATATATGTATATGTTATATACTTATATAAAAATATGTTTCAAGTGGATATTAAACCAAATACCTCTCGCTAAATACAAAAGATCCTTAGTCACTAAAGAGAAGATAATTAATTGATAATTTAGTACTTTTTTTTATATAAAATTCATTTCTATTTTAAATTATAATTAAGTTATATAATAATGTTGCCTTTTTTGGTAACCCAAGAGTAGGATCGGATATTTGTGGGTTAAGAACGGTAGGATTAGGGTGAATCCAAATCCTACCCTACCCATTGCTACTCCTAAAGTTGGCAAGTCGACCTGTTAGTCCGATTAATTTGAAAAAATTAATAATTAAAAAATTAAATAAAAATAAAAAATAGTCAAATTATAATATAATTTTTTGATTTTTTTTAATTTTAACTTCAATAAAATTATTTAAAATAATATCTATTAATAGAATAATATTTATTTTAAAAAACAAATCACATAATTTTAGCATATATAAGTGTAAAATAAATAAAATCTATAACAAAAAGAATAATATATATATATATTTAAAAATTATAGCATTGTTAATTTTTGTAATACTAATAACTCTTTTATTTAAAAAAATTGGTCTAATGAACTGTTCCATCCCATCATACCAAAATTTGCAAGTTTGGATGTACAGATTTGACGAAAATTTTTTTATTTGATAAATTTTAAATTTTAGTTTGGATTTTTCTTTTATTTGGGTGAATTTAGCAAATTAATTTGATAAATGATTGAATTTGATTCGTTTTACCATTTCTATAAATAATATTAGGTTGTTAACATTTTTAACTAATAATCTAATATTATTTAATTTTTTAAAATTATTTTATTAATTTTATATTTTTATTTTAAATAACAATAAAAAGATTATTTATACATATATAAAAAGTAATTATTAAAATTAATATATTTTTTATATAATTAATGTATATTATTTAATTTATTTTTAACAAGTATTTTATATTTTATCATTAATTGGTTGTTAGAGTTTAAGACTCTTGAAATGACGAACACTCAACTGAACCCTAACTAGATCCATTTTCTCCTATTCAGTTTGTAATCTCCGGCCACCGTCCCCGTCTTCTCACAGCCAGCCACCGTCCTCATCTTCTTCGGTTCTTCCTCTCTTCCAGCAAGTCGTCCGTTCCCATCGTCTTCCAGCAAGCAGCAACTCATTCTTCCACTCCCTGAAGTCGCTTTCAACTCTCCAATCCGCCAAGCTTTCCCGTCGCATTCCCATCGTCTTCCTCTTCTCGTCGCCGTCAGATTCACATCTTCCTCTCCTTCACGTTGTCCTCGCTTCCAGCCGTCGCCTTCCAATTTAGAGAAAGATAGAGATGGAGACAGAGACAGGAGAGAAGAGGGACACCACAACAATCAACAACGTCATGTGCCTCTTGAAGCACCCAGATGGAGCTCCTCTTGGTGCTCCCATGTACCTTCCTCAGAATGCTGGTCCACAACAACTTCAACTCATTGTCAATAAGATTCTGGACAACGTAAACCCGTCATTTTTCATATCCTACCAACAAAATATAAAAAATTGATTTGTTATTAAAATAATGTTCTCTTTGGTTAATTATTGTGTCTTTTATCCCCCTCCCCTTCCCTGATTTAGGAGGAGAAATTACCATATGCTTTCTATATTTCTGATGAAGAGCTCCTTGTGCCACTTGAAACCTACTTGCACAAAAACAAAGGCTAGTATCTACTCTCTCCTTTGGTTATCTTGCAACAAACTACTCTTTATTTAGGTTGATAGATTAGTTTGTTTTTTGTTTCTTATAATATGTGGTGTTGATGTAACATTCATTTTCAGTCTCGGTGGAGAAGGCATTGCCTATAGTTTGTCAGCCTCAAGCTATTTTCAGGATTCGCCCTGTTAATCGTTGTTCCGCCACTATTTCTGGTATGAATCATAGAATTTTATGTTATTTACAGCCTATAATGTTCTAGGTGAAATGTTTATTCACAAACAGATGTCTTGTGTTAATTCTATACAAAACTACCGTGATTTGGAACATGGTGATGTTTTGTGTGTCTTCTCTTTTTTATGTTTTGGTTCTTGATAATGATTTAGCTTAGTGTTCTAGTTGTCATATCCTCTGTTATACATGTTGCTGGAACTGTTTTTAGGTCATGCAGAAGCTGTACTTACAGTTGCTTTCAGTCCCGATGGGAGGCACCTAGCAAGTGGTTCTGGCGACACAACTGTTCGTCTTTGGGACCTTAACACGCAGACACCATTGTACACATGCACAGGTGTGATAATAAGTATGATATACCAAACATTCCTTGTTTGTACTTAGTTGTAAACTAGACATAATTAGATGATGTTTAAGCATCTTTCTCTCAGTATGAACAGAAGTAACCAGTTTAACTCAGAAAGAGAATGTAATGAAATTAAATTTAGAAGGTGGAATTGGAGTTAGCATACAATTGTATTCTTAGAAAGGAATTCTTGAAGCATTGTGTAGGCTAAATCTGAAAATGCTGCTGTTCTGTTTTTCATTTGTTGTAATTCAAAAAGTTGATATATTTTTTTATTATTTATTTATTTTTTAAAATAAGAAATTGCCATGTATCTATTGATAGTTGTTTTCATTGTACGCAGGGCACAAGAATTGGGTCCTTTGTATTGCGTGGTCACCAGATGGCAAGTATCTTGTGAGTGGGAGCAAGTCTGGAGAACTTCAATGTTGGGATCCAGAAACTGGGAAGTTGTCTGGCAATCCATTATCTGTAAACTCTTTAACTGAGTATGCTATTTACTATCAGAAAGCTTGCTTCATTTCTTTTCTTTGGTCTAAAATTTTCACTAAAAACATATTGAGATTGTGTTATTGAAGGTATATGTTATAAATTCTGGTACCATTCCTTTTGCTTCCTAACATGATACTGTTCTTGCTCATGTATAAGCTTATTTATGACTACTGCAACAGTTTACTCAATTATTTTTGTTTCTCCTGGTTAATTGAGAACATGATTCAAAACCTTGTCAAACTTTTGGAGAGAAAAACCTTTTACATTGTATTTAAATTAGAAGTATTAAGATATTCATCCTGATTATGATTTGTGGCACCCCATCCTCCCCGAAATAGCAAAAGACACAAGCAAAGGAAAAAAAGGAAAGCAAAATAGAATGTAAAAGAACATCATGCATTATTACTTCATGATTTCCCGAGAAAAATTGAAAAATAGAACTGGTAAGGACTAAGGAGATACTACAGATGCAATGGTTTTTTAGTTGGTGACAAATTTTGTTCCCTGCGTAGTACTATACTTATATAATGTTTCTTGGACAATGATATTTGAAGTATATATTAATGCAGGGCCACAAGAAATGGATTACTGGGATCTCTTGGGAACCCGTCCATCTTAGTGCTCCTTGCCGTCGTTTTGTAAGTGCCAGCAAAGATGGGGATGCTCGTATATGGGATGTCACATTGAGGAAATGTGTTATATGTCTCAGTGGCCACACACTCGCCATAACATGTGTAAAATGGGGTGGAGATGGCATGATTTATACAGGGTACTCTCTCTCTCTCTCTCACACACACACACTATTTCCAAGCTTTTATCTATATTCAAACTTTTAAATTGTACAGATTTGTACATTACTACAGTACTTTTAACAATACCCAAAGATCATTTAGTCAGAGGTTTTAGTATTTGTTCTTTTGAAAAAAATTATGCACTTTGGTAAAAGACTACGTCATTACTGTCCCCAACCTTCAGGGGCATATCTTTCAGACTTCCAGCTCTGCACTAGCATATGTTACAAGATTTCTCGTTTTTCTTTTATTTATTGGATGATATTTAGTTAGTTACTCTACATTACTAGTCTGCTGTTTGGAGCATAGCTATATTATTTTTATTATTGCAGTTCTCAGGACTGTACAATCAAAGTTTGGGAAACTACACAAGGGAAGCTAATTCGTGAATTGAAGGTGTTTAATCCCCTTGAGCTTCAGTACTTTGCAATGCACCTGAACTTGTTATATGCTTAGACTTGGCTATTATTATGCATCATCATTGGTTCTCATCTCATGTCAAAATTATTTTTCATGTGTTTTTTTTCTGCATATTAGAGTTAGCTGGTTGTTATTTTTACTTTTTTTGTTTCAATTAAAAGTTTGTTGATTGTATTAAAAGCTTGCCATCCCTTTTTTTTATTTTAGTGAATGAATTTGTGACCCACATTCCCTTTTTCGTATGAGTGGTTGATCTATGAAGCCTAAAAAGATGGGCTTTTAGACAATGTGATTGAATTGATTATTAGTCTAGTTTAGTCTCTTACGGCAAGTTCACCACTGTCATTTTTGTTGAAGTATTTATTGTAAAAGTTTAAATCTAATCCATTTTTAGTGTATATTTGTTTACTCAATTTAGAAGATAGACTTTTCATTTCAAGTAACTTATCCCTGTAGAATTCTTCACATGTTGGTATCTATTTTAGGGACATGGGCATTGGGTTAATTCGTTAGCATTGAGCACTGAGTATGTTCTTCGTACTGGAGCTTTTGATCATACTGGGAAACAATACTCATCTCCAGAGGAAATGAAGAAGGTGAGCACCTTTTGGGTTAATAATCATCCTAGCACATCAAACCATATTTTACTAATATGTCCACACCTGTCTGCTGCTGATGAATGTAGGTTGCTCTTGAAAGGTATAATAAGATGAGAGGCAATGCCCCTGAAAGGTTGGTTTCTGGATCTGACGATTTTACCATGTTCCTTTGGGAACCATTCGTCAGCAAGCACCCAAAAACTCGTATGACAGGTCATCAGCAGGTACAAATCTTTTCCTATGTATCAAGGAGAATTAAGCAAAATGAGCTTTTGTGCAACTGCTTTTTTTTCTTCTTTCCAAATTATAATTCTAATTTAATAAATATTTGCCGAAATCCATCCCTAATTATTTGTAGTATGTTAGTTGAATACTTGAAATTAGGTTTACCATTATGCAGGTTTAATGACAAACTCTCTATCTGTGTATATGCTTTCCAATTTTTCAGCTTAATGAAAATTGAACTTGTTTGCTGACAGCTTGTGAACCATGTGTATTTTTCACCTGATGGGCAATGGGTGGCAAGTGCATCTTTTGATAAATCCGTGAAGTTATGGAATGGCACAACAGGGAAATTTATAGCAGCTTTCCGTGGTCATGTTGGGCCTGTTTACCAAATCAGGTAAAACACAAGTGTATCCATCTTACTTTTACCTTGACAGTCTCCGAAGATATTTCCTTTTCAATTCAGTGTATTTGGGTTTTGTTCTACAGCTGGTCTGCGGATAGCAGACTACTTTTAAGTGGCAGCAAAGATTCTACGTTGAAGGTTAGTGAGATTTTCCTTGATATGGACATTATTTGTTAATTAAATGCATGAAACTACGTTTCAAATGAAATTTAACCTTCCATTATGTTTGGTGATCAAGGTTTGGGATATTCGGACTCGGAAGTTGAAGCAGGATCTTCCTGGCCATTCTGATGAAGTATGCATCCCGTTTCACATGCTTTATCTCAAGTTTATTTGTTTGTTTGTCTATTTATTATTATTATTATTATTATTATTATTATTATTATTATTATGGTGACTAGCATAGTTCTATCTTTTTGCTGCAAAGGTTTTTTCTGTTGATTGGAGTCCGGATGGAGAGAAAGTAGCCTCTGGTGGCAAGGATAAAGTGTTGAAGTTGTGGATGGGCTAAGGCCAACCTGGGATGAACATTTCTTGCGTGGATTTCTTGGAAATCAAGCCTGAATGTTAATACTTTGGAGTAGGGGCGTTTATGGCCTGGTCCGGCATGGCCTCGAATATTTAGGGGCTAATTTGGTGTGATTTCACCGGGTCTAGGATCGGATAAGGGTCTCAAAAATAGATCCAATCATTATTTTGGGCTGGCTCCGGGTCAAGGCAAACCTGGCTTCACTCGACTCATGTGTACCTTAAGAGAACTAAAAAAGATATATATATTTTTAATTAATTTCAATATTATATGATATCAATTATAAGCTTATTGTTTTATTTTCTATCACACTTGTTGAATTAGAAAATAGATAAAAAAAAAGCATCAAATTAGAATTTATGGACAAATTCAAGTTTAAATAAGTGTATCATAAATAATTTTTTTTATAAATAAGTGTATCATAAATAAATTTTTTTATAAATTATTGTTAAAACTTTAAAAATCCGGTTTTCATTCAGTTTGGATTTGATATAGTTGTGATTCAAAAATGTTCGGATTTTATCAGGTTTAGGGTCGGGTTAAGGTCTAAAAAGTAGACCTGGCGTATATTTAGGGTCTGTCTGAGTCGAGATAAATTCGGTTTTACCCAGTCTATGAACAACTCTACTTTGGAGACAGTTTTTACATTAGATTGACAACTTAGACAACTTGTATGATATGGATAGTTTAGAATTTAATGAAATTAAGTTGTATCAATTCAGTTTTGTTTATCTTTGAGACTCCTTTGTTTGGATTGTGAATTCCAAGATATTTTCAATTGGATACCTACGTTTCTAACGTAAGATAGCTTTGAAGAATCCGATTTTTTTTTTAATGTACAAAATACTTATTTGAAAGTGGATTAATTAAGTTTGGTTTGGTAAAATTTTTTAAAAAGGTGTTGTTACGGTGGGTAACCGGAGATGGATTGGACGGATGGTGTTAATTGGCCCAGATGTGTGGAGGAGGAAGTTTCCGTCTGAGTATGCAGCTCGGGAGGTTCCGTCCGACTTGTGCTCGCAAGTGAATGGGGGGTGGTACCTGCAAAGACACTCCGATGCCTAAGTTAGCAAGGGTGTGAGCAGGTCTAGAGAGTATTGGGCTTAGAAATACCTGAGGAGTGTCAGTGTACTTATAGTGGTGAGCCAATAACCACCGTTGGAGTAGTGCCGTATCTTTAGGATGTTAACCGTCCCATTATCTTAGGGAGGTTAAGATATGGCTTTGTGAAGTGGTTAGAGAGATTTTAGGGGCGGTTACTCATTTAAATGAGTGTTTATCTGCCAGCTAATCTCATGTCCGACTTCTTTAGAGCAAGTCGTAGTGAACACCGACTTCTTGTGTGAAGGTCGGCGCTTAGAGAGGCCTAATCTATTGGATTGGGCCTTTTAGTTGGACCTGGGCCCTTAACATTGGGCCAGGGTATGAACAGTCCCCCTACTTGAGCCCAAGATCTTTTTTAAGGCTTGGGTTCAAGTATTTAACTCGGGTCCGTAGCCGACTTTCACGGGTTTCGAAACCGACGTGATTTTCGCGACCTTTTGTTTCTGACAGTTACGTCAATTCAAGCGTCGTGTCCGTTGAGGAAGCATTTAGGGATTGAGGGCTTTGGTAACGGTGCAATCTCATTAATGACTGCCTCGTTTTTACCATTATGCCCCTTAGTATGTTTATAAATACTTTCCCTCTCTTTCCTTCTTCCGTTTCTGCAATCTTTCAAACTTCTTATCTCCTTGTTCGTGCTGTATTCTTGTGCTTGAAGATTTCTGCCTTTCCCAACCTTCATTTCTCGGATAAAGGTTAGTGTTCACTTTCTTCATGTTATGCCTTATGTTTGCATGCTTTTGGTTTTTGCGGGTGGATAGGTTGATCTGTAGATTTTCGGTTTCGCATCCCTTCCCTTTAGGGACCGTATTTTTTGATTTTCTTTTTCTTTTTCCTTTTTGTAGGTTTCTGTCATTTTTCATTATATAAAGAAAAATGGCCTCTGTAGATGTTCTTTCTCTGTGGGTTGATGACACTGTCCTTGGGGAGGAACCCTTGGTCGATGCTGAGTTTATCACTCATCTTCGTACTCATCACCGGCTTTGTACTTCGGAGGAGGACGAGCCAAAGTATGAGTTGATAGTCCCGGGTCCGGAAGACCGGGTTTGTTTTGGGAGGGCCGATGAGGCGGCCCCTCATTTTTTCTTTATGTATGAATGTATGATCACCCGCTTGGGTGTTTTTCTTCCCTTTTCTGATTTTGAAATATCTGTCCTGCACCACTGTCGAGTTGCACCTACCCAACTTCACCCCAATTCTTGGGGTTTTCTGAAAATCTATCAGTTTGTTAGCCATGCCTTGGACTTTCCGACCTCCTTGAGGATTTTCTTTTTTCTTTTTCATATGACTAAGCCCTTTAGTGGGCTAAATAACAAACAACAATGGGTGTCTTTCCGAGCCATACAAGGTCGGAGAATTTTCACCCTTTTTGACGAATCTTTTCATGATTTCAAGAATTATTTCTTCAAAGTGCAAGCTGTAGAGGGTCACCACCCTTTTTTTCTGGATGAGCATTCCTCCCCTCGCTTTCCCCTTTATTGGTTGGCGGCCTCCCCTTGTGAGAAGTATGGTCTTGATGACCTTGACGAGGTGGAGGCGGCTATTGTGGGGTTTTTCCGAGAAGCGTGGGGGCGGGCCCCGTATTTAGATACGAGGAAATTTCTCCAGGGGACGCCGACTTTTATTCGGTCACAACTAGGTAGTGCATGCATCTCTCATTCCGACTTGTTTCTGCCGGTTTGAGTTTTTACCGACTTGTAATTTTTGCTAGTTGTTTCTTTTGCAGATATGGCAAGGAAGAATGCTCAGGAATCTTACCAACGAGTTCAGGAGGCTAAGGCAAAGTCCCGGGCCAGGTCTGGTGGTGCCAGGGCGATCGCCTCTCCTCCTCCTCCTCCTCCTTCTCCTAAGAACGTGGGTACTCCCTCTCGGCCCATTATAATTTCCTCTTCAACTTTGTCCCGGCCACTCCCTTCTGCCCAACTTCTTCCTGAGCCGGAGAAGAAGAAGCGCAAGACTTCAGAGTCTGGCTCTTCTTCTTTTGATGGTGGGGTTAAGGCGGATGCTCTTGCATTCGTCCGAAAGAACATCTATCCTTTTATAAGTATGGATGATGTTTCTGTTCGAAACCACCTCACCACCATGGCCGAGGAGAGTTTTAGGGCTGCAGGTGTTTGTGGCAAACTTTTAGATCTTTTTGAGAAGACTCCCCTCAGCTCTTTGGGGGTAACCTCGAAGGTTGAGGAGTTGGAGGGGAGGCTTCTTGCTTTCCAAGATCAAGAGAGGGAGTTAAAGGAGGAGGTGGCCAAGTTAAGGGAGGAGAGGGATAGCCTCCGGGAGAAGGAAAGTAAGCTGCGGGCCCAATGTACTATGGAGGCAAATTTAAGGAAGACAGCACAGGATAGTTACCAAAGTTTATTTCAGGATCTTGTGGCTGTGAGGAAGGATTTGTTGAATTCTCGGAACGCATACGCCGAGTTGGAGGACTCTATCGCTGATGGGGCCGAGGAGTCTTGGAGAATTTTCCTGGAGCAAGTCAGAGTTATCGCTCCCGACTTGGACCTTTCTCCTTTACATCCTGATAAGGTCGTCATTGACGGTGTTATCGTGGATCCTCCTGCCCCCAAGGTTGTTTCCGAGTCAGATTTGAAGACTCGGGGGCAGAGGATTATCGAGTCTCCTCCTCGTCCCAAAGACGCTCCGAGTTCTTCAGTTGTTCCTCCGACTTCCTCTTCAGCTTCTCTTCCTGGTCCTGGTGGCGCTCCTCCTGGCTCTGGTGGTGATGATTCGTCTACTCCTCTGCAGAAGTAAATTATTTTTTATGGCTATATGGGGGCTCGGCCTGTGAGTCCCCCCTTTTTTTAAACTTATTTATATGTTGCTTGATGATGTTTGAACAATCTTTTTTGGCCTTTTAAGGCCGTTAACAAAATATTTTGTCACGTGCCCTTTTTGAATAAGGGTTTAGATTAACAAAATAAATACCTTTTTTTGGATAAGGGTTTAAGTTACCTTGTGCGTGTATGCTTTTCTAATTTTCTGAATTCCCTTTGACTTTTTCTTGAAAACCTTTTGGCTTGTTTGTCTTTCGGACTTTTTCGTTTAAGGACTTTTTGGGACATCCTTTAAACTTCTTCCTAGGTTTTTATATCTCTTTTGTTATTCCTCGTACTCAACTTTTGTTTTAGCGAGTTCCTATGACTTAGGTTATTTTTGCGATGCGTTTTTCTTCTACTCGGTTCTACGCTCCGATTTAGGGATCGGTGTGTTTCCGAGCTTTCCTACTCGGAATATCGTTCCGACTTATGAGTCGGATTTGTTTCCGAGTTTTTACGATCGACTCATATAACCTCTTTACACCGACTTGTACCTCGTCGTTTTATCCTGACGACCATCTAGGTCGGTTCATGGGATTTTCACGTTTTGTCGAGCTTAAGTCGGCGCGTTTCGTAAAATGACTTAGAAAAATAAAGAAGGGTATTATAAGAGATATTATGAATGAAAAAGATCTTTATTAATTGGGGAGGTACCTTCTTTTGCTACTAAGGGTCTTGATAGCCTATTTTTCCCTTAGTCTCTACTATGATGCCTCGTTAAAAACCCTTCTCCAGAAAAAACCCTTTTTGGGAAAAAAATCATGAAGTTGGGAAAAGAGTACATCAGGGAGTAGAGTTCGCTTTTAACTGTAGTACCTTTTCATATTACAAGCATGCCACGACCTTGGTAGTTCAGTGCCGTTTAGGTCGGTTACTTTATAATAACCTTTTCCTAGGACTTCATTGACTTTGTATGGTCCCTTCCAATTTGCGGCGAGCTTTCCTTCTCCCGATTTGTTGACTCCAATGTCATTTCTGATTAAGACCAAATCATCTGGAGCAAACGTTCTTCGAATGACTTTTTTGTTGTACCTTGTAGTCATTCTTTGTTTCAACGCAGCTTCTCTTATCTGGGCACCTTCTCGGACTTCGGGGAGTAAGTCGAGCTTTTCTTTGTGTCCCTGTATATTTCCGACCTCGTCATGGAGAATTACCCTTGGGCTTTGCTCATTGATTTCTATTGGAATCATGGCTTCCACGCCGTAGACTAGTCGGAAGGGTGCTCCCGTGGCGGATTGGGGTGTTGTCCTGTAGGCCCATAGCACTTGAGGGAGCTCTTCAGCCCAAGCCCCTTTTGCTTCTTGCAATCTCTTCTTTAGCCCCGCTAGTATGACTTTGTTAGCTGCCTCGGCTTGCCCATTGGCTTGTGGGTGTTCTACCGAGGTAAACTGATGCTTGATTTTCATACTGGCCACTAAGCTTCTGAAGGTAGCATCGGTGAATTGGGTTCCATTATCCGTAGTGATGGAATAAGGTATCCCATATCTTGTGATGATATTTTTGTAGAGAAACCTGCGACTTCTCTGAGCGGTAATGGTGGCTAATGGTTCTGCTTCTATCCACTTTGTGAAGTAATCTATTCCCACGATCAAGTATTTAACTTGTCCTGGCGCTTGGGGAAAAGGACCTAATAAGTCCATTCCCCATTTTGCAAAAGGCCATGGAGAAGTGATACTAATGAGCTCTTCTGGTGGAGTCACGTGGAAATTTGCATGCATCTGACACGGTTGACATTTTTTCACAAATTCTGTGGCATCTTTCTGCAAGGTCGGCCAGTAGAATCCAGCTCGGATAACTTTTCTGGCTAGTGACCTTGCTCCGAGATGATTTCCGCAGATCCCGCTATGTACTTCCTCCAATACCTCAGTGGTTCTTGAGGTCGGTTCGCATTTTAACAATGGTGTCGATATCCCTCTTCGGTAAAGGACATTTCTTACCAAAGTGTAATGCTGTGCTTCCCTTCGGATTCTTTTGGCTTCCTTTTCCTCTTTAGGGAGGATGTCGAATTTCAGATATTCGACTAAGGGATTCATCCACCCGAGGTTCAAACCGACTACTTCAAGTACCTCTTGCTTATCTTTTATTACTGAGGGTTCCTGGAGGGTTTCTTGGATCAGGCTTCTATTGTTTCCTCCCGGTTTGGTGCTTGCTAACTTGGATAGGGCATCTGCTCTGCTGTTCAGATCCCGAGTTATGTGTTTTACCTCGGTTTCTGCAAAGCGCCCAAGGTGCTCCAAAGTTTTTTCCAAGTACCTCTTCATATTAGGGTCCTTTGCCTGATACTCTCCGCTTATTTGGGAGGTCACCACCTGTGAGTCGCTGTATATCATCACTTTTGTAGCACCGACTTCTTCTGCTAATTTTAGCCCAGCAATCAAGGCTTCATATTCTGCCTGATTATTTGAGGCTGGGAATTCAAATTTTAGAGAAACCTCAATCTGGGTTCCTCTTTCATCTACTAATATTATGCCTGCGCCGCTTCCCGTTTTGTTAGAGGATCCGTCTACATAGAGTTCCCATGTAGTCGGCTTTTCCTCTTGGTCTCCTGCGTATTCTGCTACGAAGTCGGCGAGACATTGAGCTTTGATTGCTGTCCGAGTTTCATATTTTAGATCGAATTCGGAGAGCTCTATTGCCCATTGAACCATTCTCCCTGCAACATCCATCTTTTGGAGGATTTGCTTCATGGGTTGGTTTGTGCGGACTCTTATTGTGTGAGCCTGAAAGTAAGGTCGTAGTCTTCGTGAGGCTATCACTAAGGAGTAGGCAAACTTTTCAAGTTTGTGGTACCTTAGTTCAGGGCCTTGTAGGACCTTACTGATGAAATAGACCGGGTGCTGTCCGACCTCGTCTTCTTTTATCAGGGCTGACGAGACAGCTCTATTTGCTACGGATAAGTACAAGACGAGGTCTTTCCCTGGTACTGGTCGGGTTAAGATAGGAGGTTGGCTTAGAAATTTTTTGAACTCTTGGAACGCCTCCTCACATTCCGGAGTCCATTCAAATTGGCATCCCTTTCTTAATAAGGAGAATAATGGAAGGGATTTTAGTGCCGATCCTGCCAAGAATCTGGAGAGGGCTGCAAGTCGGCCATTGAGCTGTTGGACTTCTCTCAAACAAGTCGGGCTTTTCATTTCTAGGATGGCTCTACATTTATCGGGATTGGCCTCAATCCCTCTTTGTGTTAGCATAAATCCTAGAAATTTTCCTGCCTCTACTGCAAAGGCGCATTTTGCCGGATTTAGTCTCATCCCATGCAGCCTTATGGTGTCGAAGACTTGTGAGAGATCGGATAAGAGGTCGACTTCTTCCTTGGTTTTTACTAGCGTGTCGTCGACGTATACTTCCATTAAAGTCCCCAGGTGAGAGGAAAACACTTTATTCATCAACCTTTGATATGTGGCTCCTGCATTCTTTAATCCGAATGGCATGACCACGTAGCAGTAGTTGGCTCGGGGTGTGATGAATGATGTTTTTTCCTGGTCGGGCCCATACATCGGGATTTGATTATATCCCGAGTAGGCGTCCATGAATGATAAGTATTGGTACCCCGAGCTGGAGTCCACTAGGGTATCAATACTTGGTAGGGGAAAAGGGTCCTTAGGACATGCCTTATTTAGGTCGGTATAGTCGACGCACATTCTCCATTTACCATTCTGTTTTTTGACTAGCACTACATTGGCTAGCCATGTTGGGTACTTGACCTCTCTAATAAAGCCGGCTTCCAGGAGCGCCTGTACTTGCTCTTCTACTATTAGGGCTCGTTCTGGGCCGAGCTTGCGTCTTCTTTGCTGTACAGGTCGGGACCCTGGATAAACCGAGAGCTTGTGGGACATGAGCTCGGGGTCAATCCCGGGCATGTCGGAGGCCTTCCAGGCGAAGAGATTGGAATTATCTCTTAGGAGCTTAGTCAACCCTTGTTTTAGAGTTTCCCCTAGGCTGGCTCCTATGTGAGTGTTTTTCCCTTCCTCTTCACCAACCTGAATCTCCTCGGTTTTTCCTCCCGGTTGTGGTCGCAGCTCTTCTTTAGCCTTTGTACCGCCGAGTTCTATTGTGTTAACTTCTCTGCCCTTTCCCCTTAGGTTTAGGCTTTCGTTGTAGCACTTCCTTGCTAGTTTTTTATCTCCCCTTACCGTTGCTATTCCTGCTGAGGTCGGGAATTTCATGCAGAGGTGAGGGGTAGATACCACTGCTCCGAGTCGATTGAGGGTAGCTCTGCCGATTAGAGCATTATAAGCTGACCCCACATCGATGACTATGAAGTCTATGCTCAGAGTTTTTGATTTTTTCCCTTTTCCAAAAGTAGTGTGAAGGGGTAAAAATCCTAGTGGTTTTATTGGCGTGTCCCCTAATCCATATAGGGTGTCGGGGTAGGCTCTTAGTTCTTTCTCATCTAACCCTAGCTTGTCGAAAGCAGGCTTGAAGAGAATGTCCGCCGAGCTTCCTTGGTCTACTAGGGTTCTGTGGAGATGGGCATTTGCTAGGATCATAGTTATTACCACTGGATCATCGTGTCCAGGGATTATTCCTTGCCCATCTTCTTTTGTGAATGAAATGGTGGGGAGGTCGGGTGACTCTTCCCCGACCTGGTAGACTCTCTTGAGATGTCTTTTGCGAGAGGATTTGGTGAGTCCTCCTCCCGCAAATCCCCCTGAGATCATATGGATATGTCTTTCTGGGGTTTGCGGTGGTGGGTCTCTTCTGTCCATATCATCTCGCTTTCTCTTTCCGTGACCGTCCGACCTCTCTATGAGATATCTATCAAGCCGACCTTCTCTAGCCAGCTTTTCTATCACATTCTTAAGGTCGTAACAGTCGTTAGTGGAGTGACCATATATTTTATGGTACTCGCAGTAGTCGCTGCGGCTTCTCCCTTTTTTATTTTTAATGGGTCTAGGGGGTGGCAGTCTTTCAGTGTTGCAAATCTCTCTATATACATCCACTATAGAAACTTTCAGGGGAGTATAAGAGTGGTATTTTCTTGGCCTTTCGAGACTGAGCTCTTCTCTTTTCTTGGTTTCCCTTTCCCTCTCTTTTGTTGAGGGGGGAGCCCAGGTCGTCCGCTCAGGTCTCTCAGTTTGGCGTTTTCCTCCATGTTGATGTACTTTTCAGCTCTCTCTTGTACATCACTTAGAGAAACGGGGTGTCTTTTAGATATGGACTGTGAGAAGGGACCTTCTTTGAGTCCATTGACTAGCCCCATTATGACTGCCTCTGTGGGCAGGTCCTGGATCTCCAAACATGCTTTGTTGAATCTTTCCATATAGGCTCGTAAAGATTCTCCGACCTCCTGCTTTACTCCCAGGAGGCTCGGTGCATGTTTCACCTTGTCTTTTTGAATTGAGAACCTCATCAAAAACTTCCTTGAGAGGTCTTCAAAACTGGTGATCGATCTTGGGGGAAGGCTGTCGAACCACTTCATCGCTGCTTTCGATAAGGTGGTCGGAAAAGCCTTGCATCGAGTAGCGTCGGAAGCATCAGCTAGGTACATCCGACTTTTGAAGTTGCTTAGGTGATGCTTTGGATCCGTGGTTCCATCGTAGAGGTCCATATCAGGGCTTTTAAAGTTTCTCGGAACTTTTGCCCTCATTATGTCCTCGCTAAAAGGATCTTCTTCACCTAAGAGAGACTCTTCTTGGTCGTCGCGGGAGTTGTGACTCTTGAGGGAGGATTCCAGCTTTGAGAGTTTCCTTTCTAACTCTTTCCGCCGTTCCATCTCCTCTTTTAGGTACTTCTCTGTTTCCCTTTGTTTCTCCCGCTCTTGTTCTAACTGCTCCAGACGGCTGTGGACTAACCCCATTAGCTCGGTTATGTGGGATGGTCCGCCTTTTTCCGATTCTCGCTCGTCTGAGGGGTTTGCCTTCGGGTTTTTTACCCCGGAGGTGCCTTCTCTCGGCTGATCGTTAACCTCTTGGTGGAGGGTTAAGTCCGCATTGTTATTACCTGCGTCCAGATTCTCTTCTTCGGAATCTGTTTCCGCATGGACTTCTTCGTGGGATCTATTCGCCATCAATGAATGATCTCTCGGGTCCCCGGCAACGGCGCCAATGTTACGGTGGGTAACCGGAGATGGATTGGACGGATGGTGTTAATTGGCCTAGATGTGTGGAGGAGGAAGTTTCCGTCTGAGTATGCAGCTCGGGAGGTTCCGTCCGACTTGTGCTCGCAAGTGAATGGGGGGTGGTACCTGCAAAGACACTCCGATGCCTAAGTTAGCAAGGGTGTGAGCAGGTCTAGAGAGTATTGGGCTTAGAAATACCTGAGGAGTATCAGTGTACTTATAGTGGTGAGCCAATAACCACCGTTGGAGTAGTACCGTATCTTTAGGATGTTAACCGTCCCATTATCTTAGGGAGGTTAAGATATGGCTTTGTGAAGTGGTTAGAGAGATTTTAGGGGCGGTTACTCATTTAAATGAGTGTTTATCTACCAGCTAATCTCATGTCTGACTTCTTTAGAGCAAGTCGTAGTGAACACCGACTTCTTGTGTGAAGGTCGGCGCTTAGAGAGGCCTAATCTATTGGATTGGGCCTTTTAGTTGGACCTGGGCCCTTAACATTGGGCCAGGGTATGAACAGGTGTCTTGTTTTGTATTTGATAAATTAAAAAATTTATGTGCTTGTGCTTACTATTTTTGAAAACTATTTTATAGATAATGACTTTTGTGAACAATGTGAATAATGGGTTCAAGAATTGACCTAATAAAGTAAAAAAATACTCTATCCCAAATTACCTTATAAACCCTAGCATTAGGATTTGCACACCTAGTGAATTGAACATCTAACTAATTGTATATGAGTAAATCGAATCAAAAGGAATAACAACCAAACAACTAAGAATTAATACAATCATATACATACCTATTGAATTGAACATCCGATATATCTATTATTTCACATTATTTAGTATTTTCATTGTTTTTCTATACTTTTCCTTTTGAAAATTAAGAATGTTTTTGAAAGTATTTAAAGGGAAAATTTTTAAAAAATTGATTTGTGTTTACCAAAATAAATATAAAATTTACAAAAATACATAAAATACAACGTAATTATATAAATACACAATTAGTCACATCTTTGATATTGAGAAAGATTCTAAAATTTGAATACATCTTAAATACTGAGTTTTCAATTTGTGTTCGAAGAGTTAAATAGGATTTCAATATCCGAGATACATGCAAAAATAGAATATAAATTTAGTACCCGAGATACGTGAAGAATACCTTATTGAAGTCTCAGTATCCAAAATATGCTCATGCAATTTATTCAAATAATTTTAAATTTTAAAATTATACAAATATACCTGTTTATACCTGACCCAAAACATAAGTCAGGCCCAATAAAGCTGGAAGGCCCAATAAAAAGAATGACCTCAACCGACCATCCGACCTCCTTAAGGAGATCGGATCTGGCGAAAACAGGCGGCTTACACTCATCCAAGTAAGTAACTGTCTCCCTAAATCTCTCACATTCTTCTAGAAGAGAGATCTCAACATACCCTAAGATAAAGGGACGGTTATTCACCATAAGAAGTAGAACTACTCCAATGGTGGTTATTGGCATATCATCTATAAATACAATGACACCTCTTAGGTATCTTTAAGTCTCAATAAACTTAAACCTGCTTAACCCCTTGCTGACTTAGGCATTGGAGTGTCTTGCAGGTACCACCCCCTGCCTTTTCAAACACACAACTCGGACGGCGGCTCCCTGACGTAGGACAAGTCAGAGACCACCTTTCTTGGACGTTTGGGCCTCACCAACAAACCCAATCATCGTCCGATTTCAGGTAACCATTGAAACATTGGCGCTGTTGCTGGGGATTTGGGAACCAACGCTTAATGGCGGATGACTAGCACGAAGACGGACGTATCACGTCCGAGTCAAATCAAGAATACCAAGTTATGGTCAACAATGACCAGGCCCTAATAATACCTTCCCCAAGGGCGGAGGGACCGCATGGCGAAGGCCCCTCGGGTGTTCAAAATCAGAGAAGAATCCCCTCTGAGGTCCACCAACCGGAAAGGGAGGAATAACCTCATTCCACCGACTTCTTGATGCTGCTACATGGCTACCAAGATCGACTCGAGCAACTAGAGCAAGAGCTAGAGCGACAGTGTGAAGCGGAGAGGAGTTTAAGGAGAGAAATCAAGCGACGAAGAGAGCTGAAAGACAAGCTCTCGAAGCTGGAATCCAATTTTCGGAATAAAGATTCCCACACAACTCGGGAAGATTCCCCCCTTGGGGGGAGAAGATCCCTTCACAGAGGATATCATGTGGGCACGAGTTCTTAGAAACTTTAAAAGCCCAGACATAAATCTCTACGATGGGACCACTAACCCGAAGCATCACCTCAGTAATTTCAAAAGTCGGATGTATTTGGCCGATACCTCAAATGCTATTCACTGCAAGGCCTTCCCGACGACCCTGACGAAAGCAGCCATAAAGTGGTTTGATAGCTGCCCCCTAGGTCGGTCAGCAGTTTCGACGACCTTTTGCGCAAGTTTCTCACTTGATTTTCAATCCAAAGAGACAAGGTCAAGCATGCACCCAGTCTACTCGGGATAAAGCAAGAGGTTGGAGAGCCCCTGAGAGACTACATGGAGTGATTCAACAAAGCATGCTTGGAAATCAAAGATCTACCTACAAAAGCGGTAATAATGGGACTGATCAATGGGCTCCGAGAAAGACCTTTCTCCCAATCTATATCAAAAAGACATCCAAATTCTTTGAATGATGTACAAGAACGAGCCAAAAAATACATCAATATGGAAGAAAATGCCAGACTACGAGAGCCGAGCTGGCGACTAGGACACCTTCACCAGCCAAAGGAAAAAGAGAGGGAGCCCAAGAGAAAAGAAGAAGTCGGACCTGAGAAGCCTAGAAGGTACCACAATTATACACCATTACGAGTTTCCCTCATGGATGTTTATAGGAAAATTTGTCACACCGAGAAGCTTCTTCCCCCACACCCTATCAAAAATAAAAAGGGCGGAAGCCGTAGTGAATATTGCGAGTACCACAAGCTGTACGGGCATTCCACGAACGATTTTTATGACCTAAAAAATATGATTGAAAAGCTGGGCAGGGAAGGTCGGATGGACAGATATCTCATGGAAAGGTCGGATAATCACGAAAAAAAGAAGAGAGACGACGAATACCTCAACCAAAGAGGTATGCCCCCACAGACTCCAGAACGGCACATTCACATGATATCAAGAGGATTCGCTGGAGGGGGGCTGACCAAGTCGTCTCAGAAGAGACATTTAAAAGAAGTCTACCAGATCGGGAACGATGGGCCCGACTTCCCAACAATATCCTTCACCAGAGAAGATGGGCAGGGGATTGTACTCGGGCATGACAACCCAGTAGTGATCACCATGATCCTTGCCAATGCTCACTTGCACAGAACTCTAGTGGACCAGGACAGCTCAACCGACATATTATTTAAGCCAGCATTCGATAAGTTGGGATTAGATGAGAATGAGCTAAAAGCCTATCCAGACACCCTCTTCGGGTTAGGAGATTCTCCCATTAACCCATTGGGCTTCATCTCCCAATATACAACTTTTGGAAAGGGATTGAAGTCCAAAACTTTAAACATCGACTTCATCGTCGTAGATGTGACTTCGGCTTATAATGCATTGATTGGGAGGACAACCCTAAACTGGTTAGGAGCAGTCGTCTCCACTCCTCATCTTTGCATGAAATTTCCAACGAAAGATGGAATTGCCACCATCAGAGGAGATAAAAAATTGGCAAGAAAGTGCTATAATGAGAGCCTGAACCTCCGAAAAAAGGGGTAAAGAGGTCAATGAAATTGAACTCGGAGGACTTCGAGAAAGGGAAGAGCTACAACCTCAACCCAGAGGGAAAACAGAGGAGGTCCAGATTGGATAGGATGTCGGAAAGAATACCAATATAGGAGCCAGCATAAAGGCAAACCTGAAGCAAGAACTTGTAAAACTCCTACGAAAAAATTCAGATCTTTTCACTTGGAAAGCCTCCGACATGTTTGGGATAGATCCCGAGCTGATGACACATAAGTTAGCAGTCCACCTGGGATCTCAACCGGTTTAACAAAGAAGACGGAAGCTCAAACCAGAACGAGCTCAAGTAGTCGGAGAGCAAGTACAAGCATTGATAGAAGCCGGGTTCATCCGAGAAGTCAAGTACCCAGTGTGGGAAGCAAACGTGGTGTTGGTAAAAAAGCAAAATGGAAAATGGAAGATGTGCGTCGACTATACCGACCTCAATAAAGCCTGTCCAAAGGACCCATATCCTCTAACCAACATCGACGCTCTGGTGTATTCCAGCTCAGGAGACCGATATCTGTCATTCATGGATGCCTATGCGGGATACAATCAAATCCCGATGTACAAGTCAGACCAGAAGAAGACCTCTTTCATCACGCCCAGAGCAATCTACTACTACGTGGTCATGCCATTTGGATTGAAAAATGTAGGGCCACATACCAAAGGTTGATGAATAAAGTGTTTGCACCTCACTTTAGAAGCCTAATGGAGGTATACATAGATGACATGCTAGTAAAAACCAAGGACGAGGCCAATCTCCTGACCGACCTCTCACAATTCTTCGATACCATAAGAAAGCATCAGATGAGGCTAAATCCTACCAAGTGCACATTTGCAGTAGAAGCTGGAAAATTTCTGGATTTATGCTAACACAAAGAAGAATCGAAGCTAACCCCGATAAGTGTAGAGCAATCTTAGAAATGAAGAGTCCGACCTACCTAAAGGAAGTCCAACAGTTGAATGGCCAGCTTATAACCTTATCCAAATTCCTAGTAGGATTGGCCCTGAGATATTTGCCCCTTTTTTCATTGCTTAGGGTAAGGATGCCACTTCGAATGGACTTCTAAATGCGAAGAAGCTTTTTAGGAGTTTAAGAAATTTTTTAGCCATCCTTCCATCCTTGCTAGGCTAAAAGTTGAAGAGGGGCTCGTATTATATTTAGCTGTCGCCAAGAAGGCTGTAGCGTCGGCTTTAATATGAGAAGATGAAGTCGGATAGCATCCCATCTACTTCACCAGCAAAGTGTTGCAAGGCCCTGAGTTAAGGTATCAGAAAATTGAAAAGTTTGCATATGCTTTAATTGTAGCATCCAGAAGGCTCCGACCTTATTTCCAGATTCATACCATAAGAGTCCGAACAAACCAATGCATGAAGCAAATCCTTCAGAAAATGGATATTGCGGACAAAATGGTTCAATGGGCTATAGAGCTATCTAAGTTTGATTTGAAATATGAAACTCGGACAATAATCAAAGCTCAATGTCTCACCGATTTTGTTGCAGAGTATACAGGAGGCTAGATGGAGACCTCCATGACTTGGGAACTCTATATAGACGGATCCTCCAATAAGGTCGGAAGTGGAGCATGCATAATATTGGTCAATGAAGAAGGTACTCAGATAAAGGTGTCTTTGAAATTTGGGTTTCACACTTCAAACAACCATGCCGAATATGAAGCTCTGATCGCAGGGCTAAAACTTGCTAAAGAAGTCGGTGCTACCAAGGTAACAGTCTTCAGTGACTCCCAAGTAGTAACTTCCTCAAATTAATGGAGAATACCAAGCAAAAGACCCTAATATGAAAAGGTACTTGGAAAAAATACTTGAGCATCTTAGGCAATTCCTTGAAACCGAAGTCAGGCACACAACTCGAGAACTCAACAGCAGAGCCGATGCTTTCTCCAAGTTAGCAAGTACCAAGCCTGGAGAAAATAATAGGAGTCTGATACAAGAAACTCTCCAAGAGCCCTCCGTTATAAAGACAGACAACAAGTTGGACATCCTACCTATTTCAGGCCTAAACCTCGGGTGGATAACTTCTCTAGTCGAATATCTGAAATTTGACATCCTTCCCGAGGAACAAAAGGAAGCCCAAAAACTTAGAAGGAAAGCGCAAAACTATACTTTGATGTAAAATGTCCTTTATAAAAGAGGGATATCTACACCATTGCTAAAGTGCATCTCGACCTCTAAGATAGAGGATGTCCTGGAAGAAGTGCACAATGGTATTTGTGGGAATCACCTCGAAGCGAGGTCCCTAGCCAGGAAGGTGATCCGAGCTAGGTTCTTCTAGCCAACTTTGCAAAAGGATGCCACTGACTTCGTTAAAAAGTGCTAACCTTGTCAGATGTATGAAAACTTCCACATTGCTCCCCCGAAGAGCTTATCAGCGTGACCTCTCTCTGGCCCTTTACGAAATAGGGATTGGACCTACTCGGACCTTTTTCCCAAACTCTATGACAAGTCAAATATCTAATTGTGGGAGTGGATTACTTCACCAAGTGGATAGAAGCAGAGCCACTAGCTACCATTACGGCACAAAGAAGTCAGAAGTTCCTCTACAAGAATATCATTACCCAGTTTGGGGTCCCTCACTCCATTACCACGGATAATGGTACACAATTCATCGTTTCTACATTTAGAAATTTATTGGCCAGCATGAAGATCAAGCATCAGTTCATCTCGGTGGAGCATCCTCAAGCCAATGGACAGGCTGAGGCTGCCAATAAAGTTATATTGGCAAGATTAAAAAAGCGGCGGCAAGATGCAAAAGGAGCTTGAGTTAAAGAGCTCCCCCAAGTGCTACAAGCTTATCGAGCTACACCTCACTCAACCACTGGAGAAATACCTTTCCGACTTGCATATGGAATAGAAGTCATGATCCCAGTAGAGATTAATGAGCAGAGTCCAAGGGCAAGATTTTATGATGAGGTCAGAAACATCCAGGCCAAAAAAGAAGAACTCATATTACTTCCATAAGTCCGAGAACAAGCTCAGATAAGAGAAGCAGCGTTAAAGTAGAGGATGACTACTAGATACAACAAAAAAATCATTCAAAGAAGTTTCGCCTCAGACGACTTAATCCTGATACGAAATGACATCGGAGTGAACAAGTCAGGCGAAAGAAAGCTCGCTGCAAATTGGAAGGGACCTTACAAGATAGTTGAAGTCTTGGGAAAAGGTTATTATAAAGTGTCCGACCTGAATAGAGTCGAGCTACCAAGGTCATGGCACGCTTGCAATATGAAAAGATATTATAGCTAGATGCGAACCTCGCTGCCTGATGTACTCTTTTTCTTGACTTCATGATTTTTTCCCGAAAAGGGTTTTTCTGAAGGGGGTTTTAACGAGGCATCATGGAGACTAAGGGCAAAAAATCTTATTCCCTTAGTAGCCAAAGCATCTATGTAAAGTTTCATTTAATTAACAATAGTGCTTCTTTTTCTTAAAAATTTCATTATTACTACTACGATACGCACTGACTTAAGCTAAGAAAAGTGCGAAAATCCGTTGACCGACCTATGTGGTCGGCAAGATAAAGCGACGAGGTACAAGTCGGTGTAAAAGGATTATAAATGAGGATCATAAGAACCGAGGATAAGATGGCCAAACGACTTATATGTTGGAGAGCCCCTGGGCATAACAAAATGCATCGTGAAAATAACCTAAGTTATAAAAACGATTCAATAAGAAACTAAGTTGAACGTTTACACTAAGTAATGGAAAACAAAAGGACTATCTAAGTAAAAGCTTTCACAAAAGCTTTTACGAAGCCTATCCAAAAACATTAATTAGCACGCAAACAAATCATAGAACCAGCAATCATAAATGAATAAACCTTTTTTTCACAAAAATAGCTACATTGTTAAAAGTCCTATTAAAGGGACTAAGCATCCCAAAAAGACAAATAGTAGCAGTTGTTAAAAATCCTTTTTAAAGGATCAAGAGTCAGAGACTAGTACAAATACCAAAAATATTCATAAAAGAGTTTATAAAAAGAACCCACAAGCCGGGACTTAACAATAAATTCAAATAGGGCCAATAAGGGGATTCGGATCGACAGCAGGAGAGGAGGTCGTCTCAGAAGTAGAAGTTGGAGGGGTCGGAGGAGCCTCTTCGACAACAGAAGTGGGAGCAGCCTCAGGCTGAGCGGATGAACTCGCCAGGAAACTCTTGGATAAACCAGCCTTACGAGGAGGAGACTCAACCAGGCGCTGTCCAGCCGTCTTTAGCTCAGAGTCGGTGGGTGGACGAGGAGGAAAAACAATCTTACCCTCAATAACAACTTTGTCTGGGTGAAGGGGTGACAGGTCCAAATCAGGAGCAAGAACTCCGACTTGCTATTTTAATACCTCAAACACCTCCTCAGTGCCTTCAGCTACAGATTCCTCCAAGTCCTAGTATCCCTCCCGAAGCCGCTCCATTTGCTCCTTCAGCTCTATGTTCTCCGAAAATATCCTGACATAGTTCTGCTCGGCTTTTTCCTTTAAGCCCTCAGCCATGGCACAAGATGCCATAGACAGCCTCTCCCTCTCACGGGATTAGGAGAGTTTGACTTCAAGCTGAGCATTCTCCTCCTTCAACCTCTTTTCATTTTCTCGAAACATGGCCAATTGGCCCTCAAGAACCTCCAAAGAATGCTGGGTAGCACCCAAAGGAGTCTTCTCCAGTTCTTTGAGGAGAGAGGTACAAACCCCAGAAGTACGTATCCTTCCTCGGATCAAGACCTGAAGGTGAGTTTTGATAGAATCATCATCTATAGCAATAGAGCTATGGGGAAGAATGTGCTTCTCACAAAACTTCACCCCGTTAAAACTAA
Source organism: Arachis stenosperma (assembly GCF_014773155.1). Lineage (NCBI taxonomy): Eukaryota > Viridiplantae > Streptophyta > Magnoliopsida > Fabales > Fabaceae > Arachis > Arachis stenosperma. Next base: position 14,425,457 of record NC_080377.1, read on the forward strand.
CGTCTCCGATATTGGAAACATTGGCTTCCAAGGTCTTATGCTTTTTTGAAACTGGCTCCGAGGAGGGAGGAAATGGAGGAGTAGGGACAAAAAGAGGAGGAGCAGGAGGAGGAATAGAAATAGGGTTTATCGACCTCGGCTGAGAAAGAGACATCCCCAAATCTGACTTTTGAGGAGAAGGAGTAGCTGATGTTTCGCCTCTTATGACTGAGCAGCTCGGGCATGGGCACAGGCATTTCTCTTGGCCTCCTAGACTTTGAGATAGGCCTTTGATCCACTTTTCATTTTTTTTGAAAGAAAAATTGAAAGACGTTAGCATACAAGTCGAAAAAAATCGAAAATAGCTAAAAAATCAAAATAAAAAATCTATCTAACTCGGTCCGGATATAACTCGTAGTTTCGAAAAGAAATTTCTTGGTGTCAAGGTTTGGAGCCTGTCTCCAAACCTCTCGAAAAAACTCAACCAACAGCCACAAAGAAACAATCCTCTAAAAAAATAAAGCACAACAACTTTGAAAGATTTCAAATGCATGCAACAGCAAAATGACAGTAAAGATACATAAATTCTCTCAACAAACAGTTAATTCGTCAATCAGAACACATAAACATAAGGAGCATTATAAAGACAGGAAAAAGTTGAATGAAACTAACCTTTTTTGAAGAAGGAAGAGAGGGAAGTCTAAATAGAGAAAAAGCGAACGTCTTGAAACACTGAATGTCTGGAGGCACCAACACTTGGAAATAAGGAAACATAGGAAAGAAGTGCGAAAGAGAGAAAGAAACTCACAGAGAAAGACTAAAAAGGAGAAAGAAAAAGAGGGGGAAGATATTTATAAGGTACAAGGGGCAAAAAGTAAAATCCCACTCATTTAAAGAGTGCACTGTTACCAATGTAACCACACCCCACATGTTAAATTGAAAAGCCAAAGGACACGACGGTCTGAAATCATGTCGGTTTCCGACTCGACAAAGAAGCCGACCTGAATGCCTTTGACTTCGCTAATACTTGAACCCGACCCAAAATAAGAGATCAGATTCAAGTAGGGATACTGTTTATACCTTGTCCCAAAACATAAGTCAAGCCCAATAAAGCTAAAAGGCCCAATAAAAAGAATGACCTCAACCGACCATCCGAGTAAGTAACCGCCTCCCCAAATCTCTCACCTTCTTCTAGAAGAGAGATCTCAACAAACCATAAGATAAAGGGACAGTTATCTACCATAAGAAGTGAAACTATTCCAACGGTAGTTATTAGCACATCACCTATAAATACACTGACATCCCTCAAGTATCTTTAAGTCCCAATACACTTAAACCTGTTTAACCCCTTGCTGACTTAGATATTGGAGTATCTTGCAGGTACCACCCCCCACCTTTTCAAACACACAACTCAGACGACGGCTCCCTAATGTAGAATAAGTCGAAGACCACATTCCTTAGACATTTGGGCCTCACCAACAAGCCCAATCATCATCTGGTTTCAGGTAACTCGAAACAATACCTATTCATTATTAAATTATTAATTAACTACAAAGATGGTTATTTAAATAACCAAAATGTTACTTCAACCAACAGAAGGATGAATTTGACAATTTTTTATTTTTAGTTTTTTATAGTTTTTTTTTAACGAGTTAATCACTATATTAATCTAACTTAATTTGAATTTGACAATTATAATTACACTCAAATCATAAATATGTAAAGAATATAAAATATATTAAAGAACAATGTTTATTTTATTTTTAATTCTTTTTATGAATGAAATATCGTTTTTATTTACAATATTTGAGATAAATTTTAAAATAATTTTTGACATTTAATAGTCATATTCAAGCTTTTAATGTTTTAAAATTGTCTAAATGTTGTCTTATTGTTAGTGATCTAGTAGAACAATATTGAGATGATTTTAAATAAAATTAAAATATTGGGGACAATAACAATAATAGGATAAAATAAATTTTAACAAAATTTATTTACTTTACGAATTTAAGAGTAATTTATTTAAATATTATTAAAAAATATTGAATAATTATGTACAGTTAAAATATTGATATTATTAAAAAATTAAAATAAAAATTTATTTAAAGTTAAAGATAAAGTTTATTTAAATTAAACCTCAAAAAAATTTAGTATATTATAGACAAAAATGTATAATTTATATTTTAATGTATATGTATCATCTTTTGTTTCTTTTTCGAAAATTTATCTACTAGTCAATTGTCATTCTACAAGTATTTTATGATGAGTGAAAATTTTGAATTCGTAATTCAATTTTCTTTTATTCATAGTTATCAAACTTGGCTTGACTCATCTAGTTCGACTAGGAACCCGGTCACCTAGTCGGGTCGAGTCACTCATTTTTTTTGTCAGGTGGATTGGATAACCTTCGATCCTAGGCACCCCATTGGATTGGACAACCCAATTCTAAATACCATACAACACACCTACACATTCCTCTTACACTTACTAATTTTTTTTTATCGCAATTAGTAGGATTTAAACCCGAAACCTTTGAAATGAGATATGCCATATGGGCTACAAACGGTTTGACCCGACATGTTTATAAAACCCGGGCCGGGTCATGTAATTTTTTGTTTTTGTTTTTTAATTTGGAATAACCTAGTTTCACATGAAGCTTCCCACCACCCTCTCTCTCCCTCTCACAAACGGCACACCACCCTGGCTCTGAAGCTACCCACCGCACCCCCATCTCTCTCTCTCTCTCACTCTCACTCTCAGCTCACTTCGGTTCACCGTCACCAACCGCACGCTCGCTCGCGTCTCGCCGCTCTCCTCCGTCTGTGCTCGGCTGCTCGCGCCTCCCTCCGCCAGTGAGTGCTCGAGCTGTGCGTGTTTGTTGCTGCTCGTCGTCCGTGGTTGTGTCTGCTCGATTCTGCCTCTGTCTCACTCGAGTCTCGTCTCAGTCTCGTTGTTCGTCTGTCTAGTCGCCGGCGTCTCAAGGTCTCTCGGCCTTCCCTGGGCGTCTCGTCGCCGGCGGCAGAAGCAACTCGTGTGTTGTCGCTTGCTTCGTCGCCTTCCGCTGGGTGGTCGCCGAGTCTCTGTGGACCGTGGACCGTTGGTGAGTCCCTGCATAATTGCTTCCCTTGTTCTCTCCTCTCCCGATTTCCCTTCTGCGTGTATTTTTCCATGTTGCTGATCTAAATGTTGTTGTAAATCGTGACTGAACTAGGATATGTTAAATTTGTTGCAGTAAGTTGAATTTGTTGCTGAAAATATGACTGAGCTTACTTTTTTTTTGTTGATGAGAATCATCACTGGACTGAATTTGTTGCTGATTATCGTCACGAAATCTTGTATTTGTTGTTGTTTTGCTGAAATAATCACTTAGCCAATTTTTTTGTTGCTGTAAATCATCTTTGGAGTTAAACTTTTTGTTGCTGAAAATTATCATAGTTGAACAGCCTGTAATTCATCACTGCACCTTGATTTTGTTGCTAAAAGTTGAATTTGTTGCTGAAAATATCATTGAACTAATTTTTTTGTTGCTGAAAATCATCACCTTGTTGAATTTGTTACTGATTATCATCACTGGAGCTTGAATCTGTTGTCTTGCTGAAATAATCACTTAGCTAAATTTTTTGTTACTGTAAATCTGTAAATCATCTTTTGAGCTAAATGTTTTGTTGCTGAAAATGATCATAGTTGAATTTGTTGTTGAAAATGAGGTTCATGCTCTTTGCAACTCAGAATAAAGTTGTTCAGTTAAAGTGTTGTTCCCATGCTCTCTGTTTTTTTTTTTGGCTAGAATTTAAAAAATGTCTTCATCACAACTCAGTTGCTATTATGAATTATTTTTGGTATTGATTTGTGAAAAATGCACAAATGTAGATATAGATGCAAATCAAAATGAAGAAAATGTTGGTCAAGCTTCAAATTTGTCCTATGAAGATATAGATGCCGACTTTGAGATCACCCCTTTAATTTGATTTACTGGTTGTGTTATTTTAGTATTTTGTATTAGTGACTAATTTATTATCTCTTTTAGCATCATTAGTTATGTCTAAAAATTGATACTTGATTGTTATTAATATGTTTGTGAAGATAGGCATTTTAAGTTTTAACTTTTGATTTTAATTTTATTTGTATAATTTTACATTTTTATGTAATTATGACTAGGTCAACCGGGTAAATCAGTGGTCCACCGGTAGAACTAGTGACCCAGTGACCTGGTTGTATGACCGTGTCAATTACTGGTTCAGTTCTGATAACTAATTCTCAGGGACTTCCCTTCTCACGGTCTTTGGGAGCAAAGCGGAAAGGAAAAGGAAAGTAGATAGAGAGAGAGAGGAAGAATGTTAACATAACAGTAAGTGTGAAATGCTCGGAAAGAGTTATGCAGAAACTGCTGCGCCCAACTTGTTGTTCAGCCCCCATCCTCTCTCTCTCTCTGGGAGGCACGGCGACATCCACAGGGACTCTGACTCTCCCTAGCTCCTTTACTCCCATTACTACTCTCCCTTTCTCTCTTTCTATCTCTCTGTCTCTGTCCTCGTCGCCACACAAATACATAGCAATGGCAACTGCTGCGCCTTCATTTGCATCTTCACTGGTGAGCCTGCCCCCCACCACTTCCGCCTCTCGCTCCGCTAGCAAGTCTTTCCCTCTGTGCACTCTGCCGTCTTCCTTTTCATCCGCCATGCCAAGGTGTCTCTCTCTAACCCACAAACACACTGCCGCTAGGGCACCCATCCACCGCCTTCCGTGGCTGCTCCCTCGCTGTGCCTCCTTGTATTCCGCCTCCGAGGGAGAGGGAGAAGACACAAAGGAGCACAAGCCCGTTAGTCCAAGACTCAACCGGAGGCAGAGGGCTTATTCTTCTTCCTCACCCATTCTGCCAAATCCTGATTTGTTGGCTATTCCCGGTGTCGGTCCCAGAAATTTGAGGAAGCTAGTTCAGAAAGGCATTGCTGGTGTTGCTCAGCTCAAACAACTATACAAAGATAAGGTATTTCACTACTTCCTTCTTTTTCTTTTTCTCTCCCTTATGATATTTTGTATTTCTAATTTCTGATTTCTGTACCCTTTAGAATATTTCGTTCAATTTGGGCCCTTCTAGAAAAAGTAAAAAAAAATCTTGAAATTTGCTTCGCTGAGGATGATAGTATAGAATAAGTACTTATGATGGTTGGAGCATCCCCATATGGCAATATACATCTGAAATCCAATCACTTTATGGTAAAGTTTTGTAGTTTCTGTACTAAGTACTGAAGCGTTATATATGCTTGTGACGTTAAATTTGGCTAATTGCTTCCCTGGAAAATGTTGACAATTTTCTTTGTTTTCTTGGGTAATATGCTGCAGTTTTTTGGGAAATCTAGTGATAAGATGGTTGAGTATCTGCAGAGTTCTGTTGGAATAATCCACAAGAACCATGCTGAAAGTATAACTACTTTCATTAAAAAGAGTGTTGATGAAGAGTTGGAAGACAATTCCTCCTCGGCTGCTGTGCAGGCTCTGCAGAAGAAACGCCTTACATTCTGTGTTGAGGGTAATATCAGTGTTGGCAAGACAACGTTCCTTCAGAGAATAGCTAATGAAACTATTGAACTGCGTGATCTTGTTGAGGTAGTTCCTGAACCTATTAGCAAGTGGCAGGATGTAGGACCAGATCACTTCAATATTTTGGATGCCTTTTATGCGGAGCCACAAAGGTATGCCTACACCTTTCAGAACTATGTATTTGTTACGAGGGTCATGCAGGAAAGAGAGTCATCTGGTGGAATCAAGCCTCTTAGATTGATGGAGAGGAGTGTTTTCAGTGACAGGATGGTGAGTACTCATTACCTCTTTAAGTATTCTCTTTATTTTCTTGTTCTTTCAGGCTTTTTTTGGTTGATGGTATTTTAGTGTTCTTCTGTTTTTTGGAAGTCAGCTATTTGGTTTAATTCAAGAATGTAATCCTGTTTTTAGATTTTAAGGGCTTATGCATTTTAGGGTTTATGCATTTTAGTGTTCTTCCAGTTTTTGGAAGTCAGCTATTTGGTTTAATTCAAGAATGTAATCCTGTTTTTAGATTTTAAGGGCTTATGCATTTTTACCCTTACTGTGAATTAAAGGTTTTTGTACGAGCTGTGCATGAAGCCAATTGGATGAATGAAATGGAGATCAGTATCTATGACTCATGGTTTGACCCTGTTGTCTCCTCCTTGCCTGGCCTTATTCCAGATGGTTTTATCTATCTTAGGGCAAGTCCTGATACTTGCCATAAGAGAATGAAGTTAAGGAAGAGAGCAGAGGAAGGTGGAGTCTCTCTGGACTATCTCCGTGACCTACATGAAAAGCATGAAAGCTGGTTATTCCCCTTCCAAAGTGGCAATCATGGAATATTATCAGTCAATAAGCTTCCCCAACATGTTGATAACTCCTTGCACCCTGAAATTAGAGACCGTGTATTCTATCTAGAGGGTGATCACATGCACTCAAGCATTCAGAAGGTACCATACTTGTAATGGAATCCATGCCTGAGTTTGTGATTCGTTATAATAGGCTGGTTTAATTGTTTTCTGTGCAACCAGGTTCCTGCATTGGTTCTGGACTGTGAACCCAATATTGATTTCAGCAAAGATGTTGAAGCAAAGAGGCAGTAAGATAATCGTATCTTATTCAGTTATTCTAGTATTTATTTAGATTTCTGTAACATGGACTAATCTTATGTCACACCACTTGTATTATATTGGGACCCGTTTCACCATTACATTTTTTTCTATTCTTATTTGTTTAACTATTTTAATAGAACTATTGTTAGTTCAATGTTGCTAATTCTAGAACCATTCTTGAATGGGTCAACCTTTTTGATTGGTTGCATTACCGGTTTTGTATTTGTTCACATATCTTCATTCTTCATTTGGAAATCCTTGACGTAAAGTTTCGCTGGTCATTTATAGTGGCTTTGGTGTGTGGAATGTTGCATTTTCTTTAATATACTGCGAGAGTGAATCCCTAGTTAACCAAGAAAGGTATCTGTGATTCTTTATGGCAAATGGTGAATGGTTAGGAAGAAGACTTACGTAAAAGAATATACTGTACTAGTCTATGATCCTAATGTGTTATAATTTGTTTATTTTGCTTTTGGGGCAGGTATGCACGGCAAGTTGCTGAATTCTTTGAGTTTGTTAAGAAAAAGAACGAAGTTTCGTCCAACGAAGGTACGCGAGGTAAGCAAAATGGTGAAGCTGAAGCAGATGTGCTGATGCCCCATGAAGGTGCTCTGTGGCTTCCAGATGGAAAGCCTTTTCCACAGGGCGCGCAGACACCGTTGGACTTCAGGAGAGCGATGTCATTCATGTCTGGCTAGTGAGTAGTGATGGCTTAACCTTTTGAGGTCCAAGATATACTAACCAGTACCACATATGTGCGTGGTGTTTCTGTTTCATGTAAAGATTTTAACTCCGAACCTTGACTGATGTAGGGATGGTTGTAGTTAGAAGTAGTTTTTATGGCCCCGCTTTGCTAATATACGGCTTGGTGCAGATTGTATGTGTTTCTTCGATTACGAAGTTGGTCGTTATGATGTATCATTTTCTTGAGCTTATTGTTTAAGTTTTTCTTGCTCCTTGTGTTTTTTAATTATCTGTTCTCTGAAATCCTGATTGTTACATAACTTTGTGGCGTGGTTTGTTCGAATTTTGGAAACATGCCGGTTTGGCGAAAGGGTTCGTTACTTAACTCTTCACACCCACGTGAGGTAATTTGTTCTTTCACCCTAACCTACTTTTGGGTGAAAAACCTTTTTAAAACTCTATCCTATCTTACCTGCTGGTTGAGAATCTCAATTTTAAATTCTAAAGTTCTAAATTCTATTCTATCCGACCATCTAAAAAATTTTCAAGTAAATATAAAATTTGACTATTCCAAATTTTATACATATTAATAAAATAAAAAATAAAAATTAAGTTTAAATTAAAATTAAAAATAATAAAATTTTAAAGAAATCTAACTTAAAATTACAAATAATATGGTCATCAACTAGTTTAGTGGTTATTTCAAATTTTTATAAGAAAATTGTGAATTTAACATTCATTTTTTTCATTATATACATAACTTTACATATATATTATATAATATATTAGGGATACGAGTAGGGTTATATCCTGAATCCGTATGCTACCTTACTCGGAAATGGATTCTCTTCAGTTTTTTTAATACTTGACAAGATACAGTGTGATTTTTCACCTTTAATTCTATAAGTGGGACCAGAAATAAATAAGAGAGAGAGTAATGAATGGTTAGATTAAGCACTGGATATCATTCAGTTTTTTTTTTTCACTGGAAGATCCACTCCCACCTTTTTTTTTCACTGGAGAGGATCCACTCCCACCTTACTCGCAGGCAAACTCGCACTGCATCCTACCCTACCTGCAGCGAATTGGGTGGATAACCCTACTCGAACGGGTTGGTCCAGGTGCCGCAAATAGAGTATATATTGTCAACCATGCGAATAGGGTATATATTGCTAGTCCTACCTATATCCTAGTTGTAGCTGACTTTTTTTCCTCATCTTAACGCAAACCTATGTATAGCTTACACCAGTAGGTTCTACGCAGTGACCTTTTAGTTTTAGGTTCTACAGTGATAGTAGTGAGGCAGCACTAGAAAACCAACTAAGACTTCGTTCCTTTCAAGATAGTCTTTTACTGGGTTTTAATTCCCACTTAAATGCCCTATAAATATAATCTAATAGGGATAGTAGTTTGCAACTTTTCATAAGCCTTAAGTTCTAGTTTAGTAAAATTTGTATTTTTAAAAGTAGATTCTTAAAATTAGTGTTCAGAGGCATTTTTAAAATGTATAAATTCATTTTTATGGATACTTTAAAAAGTATCTTAAATTGTTAAAAATTGAAAGCTGAAAGCATATTTGTGGTAGATTGTGGTAGATGAGTTTGCATGTATTATCTCGAACTTGAGATTTGTTTAAGCGAATTCAAACCGTTTATCACTTAGACCAATCTCCGTTGATCGTGTAGTCTTTTCGATTTATAAAATATAAAATAATTTTTTTTGTATTTTTCTTTTGTCATGTACACTGCTCATTCGCACACTACAAGGTTTTTAAACTACATCCAGCCTTAGCCTTAGATGAAAATGTGTTATATATATATATATATATATATATATAGTGGCAGAGCTTGAAACAAAATTTTGGGGAGCCAGATAGAAGATAATTGTCAACATACTTTTGATATGGACCCATTTAAAATAAACTCGTATAATTTCATCTCTCTAATTTGGGTGATATTGTCAAATTTAAAACTGTTTTCTAGGGTCTTATTTCAAAGAATTAAAGTCAAACTCATCAGATGCAACTCTTTGAACTTTTGAAGGTTGTATTTCACTTTTTTGTGATTCATTAAAGTAGAAAAACTATCTACAGGTGTTGATATATATTATAAAAGTTATATGTTATCATTCTTGAATATTAGCCTTCCTTTTAAAAATGCATCAATTCTTTGATTTTTCATGATTATTTTATATAAAAATTGAATATATATCCTATAAAATATGTAAAAAAGAAATTAGAAAGACAAATATTAAAATTTATAATATTTATTAATTTTTTATTAATTATACAAATACAATAATATCAATACTGAATATTCTAATATTTTTTATCATATAAAAAATTAAATTAAATAAATAATAAAATATAAAATAATAATAAATTACATAAATAAAAAATATCTAATTTTTTATATTTGAACTCAAGTAGAGGGAGTGTTGCTTATTGAATAGAGAGCTGCGAAATGCGAATACATTTAGTTCAGTCCAAATCCAACAAAATTTGAATGTTTAAAACTAAAAATTATTGTGCAATAAAAACAAGAGATGAAGATTAAATTTTGGTATTTTAAATCATAGTAAACTATTTAAGCCAACTAAATTATTTTTTATTTTATGAAAAAGTACTGTTAATTTTTTTAACAAAAGTTTGGGGGAGGGACCTTGTCTTAGCTAAGCACCGTCCCTATATATATATATATATATATATATATATATATATATTTTGGTCAGTATGTGTGTTATCTAAATTAGGTCTCAAACTGCAATATTTGTATTTCTCAAGAGTCTTTCCAAAAAGTTGTATCAAATTGGGCTGTTATTAGATATTTTGTCCCCATCCATCGCATCACTATTCGTTGGGCTTTGAAGAGTCTGTTAGCCCTTTCATTTATCTAATGGTTATATTATCTCTTACGCCATTAAATTTGTGGTTGAGTTTGGGAGAAATAAATCTTCTCAATTTTTTTAACAATTAAAAAAGTAATATATAATTTTTTACGATTAATTTTATAAGTAGGACAAAAAAAACATGAAAAAAAGAGCAATAAAAAGTTAAAGATCACACTTTACTCTGTCAATTTTTTTTAATAATTGAGAGAATCTATTTCCAGCTTTGGGTAACAAATTACCATCGACAAAATTTGTTATCTCTTAGACAGTCATACCCAGATTCAAATCCTAAAAATGGTAGGGTTGTAGTTGGTGTATGTGGGTAAGTGAGCGTATGTGAGTAACAGTGTATGACTTAAAAAAAACCACTAATTAAATTTAAATTTTTTAAAATGAAAAATTTGATAAAGGATTTAATTATTTAAGGGTACATATTAGAATTTACAAGTGATGGTAATTAGTGGCTAAGAGAATGGGAGTTGAATCATGGTCCCTTTTTTTGCTTGAGAATGTTTTCTACCTTTTAGAGAACCTTCAGGAGATTTTTTTGCTTTTTGTCTCGTCACTGATCAAGAGACTTTTTCTTTTTGTCTCGTAACCGATGAGGAGATATTTTTTAATTTTGTCTCCTATGCAACAGAAACAGTAATGGAGTAGAAGAGAAAGAGAGATTCACACTAAGAAGTATTCTGGTTCAGCTGCTAAGTGCAATGCAGCCTACGTCTAGTCTCCATCACAACAGTGATGAAATTTCACTATAATCAACCTGATTACAGACACCAATTCTTTCCTAGGAACTACCCTTCCTATCCGGGACAAGTCCAAAATCTATCCCCAATCCTGAACTTGACTTGGTCACCTACCAAGCTTTTCAACTGCTAAGTGCTAACCCAACTTGCAAGGGAATTCCCACAGAATCATGATACACAACACATAGATGTACAAAGGACCTCTAAGACACCTATGGCCTTTTCTTTAATTTTGTACACTCTGTCTTTTTTTACTCACTAACTTTTTCTTACAAATCTCACTGTTTGCCTTTTTCACCATGAGACTCTGACAGACAAAACTAAAGAAAATACAAAATGAAACACATTGAAGAAGAAGATCTTCTGTTAGCTTGGGAAGTTATGAGAACTCTATGCTTTCTCTCCTTGTCTCAAGCCTTGGCCGTTTACCCTTATTATAGAAGGGGAAGCTTCCAAGGTTGAAACGGTTCAACCGAGCCAACTTCTTCTTCTTCAACATCAAAACCAGTTCGCACAGAGAGAGGAGATAGGGAACCGAAAGCTAAAACCAACATGCAATTACCTCTCTCTCATTCCTTCTCATCAAACTTCATCAATCTGAGCCTTCCATCTTGACTTGGTCCCCAAGAAAGATTTCTGACCCTTGATGAACACTTGATCCTTGACAACTCCATCTGCTACACTTCTGCTTCCTCCTTTACGTAGCTACAGTAGCTACCCTCTGTGATGGATGAACAAAAAGTAGAAACGAGCTTCACCTAACGGATCTTCCTCTCTGGCCAAAACAGATTGCAACCATTTTTGGCATGGTGATCTTGAGGCTTCTTCTCCACTTCTTACCTTTAGTGGAAAAGATCTCAGCCACGCCATATTGTAGATCTTCCTTTTACAAGGGCCATCATCACCTTGGTCGCTTGCTTCTTCATAGCTTCTGTGCTTCTACCTCTGATAGCTTGCATCTTCAAGCTTTTTTCCTGTCAGTGAAGTGATCGAAACTAGAGAGAGAAGAGAGAGAAGAGAGAAAAGCTTTTCAATGGAAGTAAACGAAGAAATTAAAATGAGTTAAATTTTCACTTTCCAAAAACCCATGCTTTGTAATGTGTGAGAGTAATAAAAGCCATCAAATCAATTTTGAAATTTCTCTCTCATGTTACCAATGCAATTAAACCAAGTTAAATGAATTTGAATTCCATTCATTAGTGGGAGTAGGTAACCATGGAAAGCATGCATCATTGCTTTCTTTCTTCTTCCAATTTTCGGACCAAGCCTTGTTGGTCTTGAAGCAAAGATTAATTGGGCTTGCTCATTAATTTTTTTGGCCCAACTAACATAATATCATATAGCATTTTTGCACAAAGCTGAATATTATCATCACGTTGGGCTTGTTTAATTTTCGGCCCAGTCACAAAATCTGCATACAACAAAATTATTAATCAACAAAATCTGCATACAATTTTATATTTTAATCCTTTTTAATTAATGTTTGATCATCATAATAATTTGGAGTTTTCCAAACTCCATAATTTTCTCTTTGATGACAAATATTATTAAAAATGAATTAAAAAAGGGCAAGGATTAAGAGTACTCCCTTGAAGGTTTTGGATCCTCCCCTTTCCTTTGTCACATAGATTCCCCTTAATATGTGCCATTTTATTAGAGGAAGCATTACCTGTAACATTCTTAAAACCAAGCTTAAAGCTATAATGTATTCAACATGTGGAATATTAAAAAATGTTATACGGAAGATGTTATACGGAACAGAAAATTCATTAAATTCTTGGCATCAGCAATGGTTTGGACATGGTTTCAACGTCCCTTGCCACTAAATACCTGTTCTCGCTCTTTGGCCGCCTTTGATAACCGAGATGCGATAGTCATAAAGATTTGGGATTTAGAGTTTGGGGTTTGGGGGGTTTGGGGTTTAGGGTTTAGCCGCACGCCCTCTGAAATGGATCGACCAAACAGTGTCATTTTTTCAGTGCGGGTTTACTAGGGTTTTCTAGGATTTTTAAGGCTTTCTTGGATTCTTTAGGGTTTTCTAAGGTCTTCTAGGGTTTTTACGGTTTTCTAGGTTTTTTAAGGATTTCTATAGTTTTTTAGGATTTTCTAGGGTGTTTTAAAAAATTTCTAGGGTTCTCTAGGGTTTTTAAGGTTTTCTAGGGTTCTCTAGGATTTTTTAGGATTTTCTAGAGTTTTTAGGGTTTTCTAGGGTTATCTAGGATTTTCTAAGATTTTCTAAGGTTTTCTAGGGTTGTTTTGGGTTTTCTAGAGTATTCTAGGGTTATCTAGCATTTTCTAGGATTTTTACGGTTTTCTAGGTGTTCTTAGGCTTTTCTAGGGGTTTCTATAGTTTTCTAGAATTATCTAGAATTTTAAAGATCTTTTAGGGTTTTTCAGGATTTCTAGGGATTTTTAGTATTTTTTTGGGTTTTCTAGGGTTATCCAAGATTTTCTAGGGTTATCTAGGGTTTTCTAGGGTAATCTAGAGTTTTCTAGGGTTATCTAGAGTTTTCTTAGATTTTCTAGGGTTTTTCAGGATTTTCTTGGGTTCTTTAGGGTTTTTTAGGATTTTCTAGGTGTTCTAGTGTTTTCTAGGGTTTCCTAGAGTTTTTAAGATTCTTTAGGGGTTTCCTGAGTTTTTTAGGATTTTTAAAATTTTCTAGGTTTTTAGGAGTTTTTAGGGTTTTCTAGCATCTTTTAGGGTTTTATAGGGTTTACTTAGGGTTTTTAGGGTTTTCTAGGGTTCTCTAGGGTTCTCTAGGATTTTTTAGGGTTATTTAAGATTTTCTTAGATTTTTTGGGTTTTCTAGGGTTTTCTAGAATTTTTTAGGGTTTTTTTTGTTTTCTAGGGTTTGCTAAGATTTTTTAGTTTTTTCTATGGGTTTTGTAGGGTTTTAGGGTTTTTTGGGTTTTTAGAGTTTTCTATGATTTTTAGCGTTTCTAGGGTTTTCTAAGGTTATCTAGGATTTTCAAGAGTTTTTTGAGATTTTCTAGGATTTACTATGGTTATCTTGCATTTTCTAGGGTGTTTTAGAATTTTCTAGGATTTTTTAGGATTATCTAGGGGTTTTTAGGCTTTTCTAGGGTTTTTTATGGTTTTCTAAGGTTTTTAGAATTTTCTAGGATTTTTTAGGGTTTTCTCGGGTTTCCTAGGATTTTCTAGGGTTTTTAGGGTTATCTAGGATTTTTTGGGGGTACTTAGAGTTTTCTAGAGTTTTTAGGAATTGAGTAAAGTATTGCTTTTGTCCCCAACGTTTGGGGTAAGTCCTATAATTGTCCCTAATATTTCATTCGTCCTATTTATATTGCCAACGTTCCAAAACTGATTCAATATTACCCTCCCGTTAACTCCACTAACGGAACACTAACGAAGCTGCCTACGGGGACTCTTAACGTGGGTAACCCCAAACGTGTGTATTGACACGAGTCTCCCTTCGCGCGTAATATTTTCTTTTAGCATACAAAACGCTTGCATTCAGAGGAGAGAAAGAAAAACGTAACACTTCATATTCCACACTCCCTGAACCCTATCATGTTTTTCTCCTCTGTTCTTCGCGCTCAATTACATTGGAAGAATTTGGATTGAAGCGAGTTCGTGTTTTGGTATTCCTTACACAGGAGAGCATTGCCCCGTCTTGGTACTAAAAACTTTGAAACGGAATAGAGTGAAAAGGTATGTGCAATTTATGTTTGATTTTTGTTTGAAGGGAATAGTTCATGCAAGTAAAGAGGTTAATACATAGGGTTTCTGTGATTGCAATATTAATGTTGTTAGGGTTTGGGGTTGTTGATGTTAGTAGAATGTTTTTATTTACACTGCCCTACACATTGATTACCGTTGTTTTATGATGTTTGAAACTTGTAATAGGAAAAGTAGCGGAAGATATGAGTCATTTTAGTGTAAAAATTTATCACTAGGGGATGTTTCGGCTTGAAGGAGGTGCTGTTAGATATTTGGGTGGGGAGACGTCCATTGTAGACTACTGTGATGAGGATGAATGGAATTTGATTAAGGTGTATGAAATAGTGAGTAGACAGGGATATTTGAAGAAGGATATCGCTGCGATGTGGTTTAAAGCTGTGAATGGTGGGTTAGAGGAAGGATTGCCCATGCTTAAAAATGACAAAGATGCAATGGATATGGCAAGAATTGGGGTGAAGGATGATATGGTTGAAGTTTATGTTGTTCACAAGACAAGTGAAGTAGGAGAAGATGTGCAACCTGGATAAATTACTGCTCTTGCTGAAAAAGGTGATGAGGCTGGGCCTGACCCAATTATTGTGAATGAAGGCCCTGGTGTTGGGCTTAGTTCAAAGCTATCTACTAATGGGCCTACTGAAGTGGAAGAGGTTGGGCCCATGAGTGAGGGATCATGTGAGGTTGTTAGGAGTTCTGATGCTGTTGAAGAAGAAGAGGAAGGGAGTGAGACCTCTGATGATGATGACTATGAACCTAGGGGAGTGAAAGTTCATGGAGTTCTGATTCAATATCTGAGAATGCATCAGATCACACTCTTGGTAGTCTTGATTTTGGTGACAGCGATGATGACAGGGAGGGAGCTGAAGGTTTAGTTGATGTGAACATCATAGAAGAGGGGAAAAAAGAGTCTACACCTAGTCAGTCCCAGGGTCAATCTTCACAACTAGCTGCACAAAATCTTGGAAAGGAAAAAATTGTAGGGGGATTTAGTGGTGAGAATGTAGGTTATAACAATGAGGATTTCCTAGATTTTTCGTTTAATGATTATGAGGATGACATGGGAAAGGGGTATCCGATTTATAGGCCGTTGAAGAACATGAGTGAATAAAATTGGGAGGTGGGAACTTTGTATGTGTCAAGAGAAGAGTTCAAAGACTGTGCCACTGCATATGCTGTCAGTAGTGGGAGGGGTCTTAGATTCTCAAAGGTGGATCTCAAGAGGGTTAAAGTGGAATGTGTGGAGGGATGTGAGTGATACACATATTGTGGAAAGATGAAGCATGAGAGAAGTTGGCAGTTGAAGCTTGGAATCATGCATGCAAAGTAGCTGAGTAAATTTTTTTTGAACAAAATTGCTGAGAACCCGAAGATTAAGTTAATCACACTAATGCAGAAAGCATATACAAAGTGGAATGTGAAGTTGACGAAATCTAAGGCCTCCAGGGTCAGATAGTTTGCTCTTGATGAGTTGCAGAGGGACATAGATAGAGCGGTATAGAAGGTTGTATGACTACTGTCATGAGTTGCTGAAGACTAACCCTGGGTCATCAGTGTATTTGAAAGTCTAGAGGCCACCTGAGTTTGCTTTTGAAAGACCAGTGCTAGGGGTGGATTTAAGACCCAAGTTTGAAAGGATCTATGTGATGTTGGATGCCTGTAGGAGGAGTTTCATGGCTTGTAGGCCCATGATTGGGTTGGACAGCTGTTTTCTGAAAACACCCTATAGAGGTTGGCTCCTGACAGCAATGGGTTGAGACCCAAATGATCAAATCCTTCCGATTGCATATGCAGTTGTCGAAGCTGAAACCAAGGACTCTTTGACATGGTTTCTCCAGCATCTATGTGATGACTTGGGAGTTGGCAAAATTAGGAATTGCACCTTCATGTCTGACCAACAGAAAGTACATGTCTTTTTCTCTGCACCTTAATATACAAGTGTTGTTAGCATTTAAGAATCTAAATTCAACCTTTTTGTATTCAAAACAGGGATTAGTGCCAATTTTTTAGGAGCTTCTGCCTTGGGTAGACCATAGGTTTTATGTCAGACTTCTGTATGCAAATTTCAAGAAGAGATATCCAGGAATCTAGTTGAAGATAATGATGTGAAATGCTGCCAAGGCAACTTTTCTTCAAGAATGGCAAAGGAGGGTGAGTGAGATACAGAAGGTGGATCAAGGAGCATACAACTATCTAATGGAGATTCTGACAAAGTACTGTTGTCATCACAGGTTTGTCTGTAGACCTAGGTGTGACACTTTAGTAAACAATATGTGTGAAGTGTTTAATTCTGTTCTGGTTGAGGCTAGGTAGAAGCCAATAGTCACTATGCTAGAGGATATCTGGGTATACATAATGAAACATTATGCTGACAATAGGGACAGGATAGTGCCTTATAACAGAGAGGTGTTACCCCAAATTAGAATTAAGGTAGAAAAACAGACAGAACTAAGTGGGAATTGGGTGAGTGTGTATGCTGGACGTGATAAATATGAGGTCGTTAGCATCCAAGGAGGGAAGGAAAAATTTGTTGTTGATCTTTAGGCATCACGAGTGCTCATGTAGGAAGTTCCAACTGTCTGTTATGCACAGTGCACATGCAATGACTTGTATAAGAAAATGTGCTTCAACGTGGATAGCTATGTTGCTGACTACTATAAAAAGGCTGCATACATCTCCTACTACCAACATATTGTCTTTCCTATTAATGGACCCAACCTTTAGGACAGAACTCAATTCGAGGATGTGTTGCCTCCCATCTATAGAAAACCTATTGGGAGGACAAAGAAGAAGAGGGCATGAGCTGCTAATGACCAACCAACTAGGACTGGACTATCTCGTGAAGGACAACAATAAAAGTGTCCTTATTGTTTGTGCTCTGGGCATAACAAAAGGAGTTGTCTAAAGAAGCGCAAAGTCACTCCAAACCCTACTATAAGACTATGTCATTAATTATTTATTGTTGTCCTTACTTTTGTCTTCATCATTTGCTTCATTGAATTATCTGCTCATCTTTTTTGTGCGCAGGTTAACAATGTTGCTGATTCTACATCAAAGGGGAGGTCACGGAGAGGGGTCAAAAAAAGTGCCAGACTCTCTGCCAAGACTGCTTCTAGTAAGGCTACTGCGAGTGGCAATACGAAGCAGAAGGGAAACAACAAAAAACCACCCTCACACCCGAAGAGAAAGCCAGCTGTCAGCACTCAGCAATCACAAGCTGTTTCAGAAAGGGCTAAAATGGATCATTCACAAACTGCTTTTGCACCAGCCCCAACAACTCCAATGGTTCTGCCAAGCCCAGTGAAGAGGGTCACCTAATCCCAGCTCAGGTTCATCGCCAAGACTCCACCAAAAGCATGGAAGAATGTGGAGTGATTTTCTATGACTTGTGAATTTCTGTGACTTGTGATGCATTTTGTATTTTGCATTTTGTATCAGGTTAAAAACTATGGTTGTTGATTTCACTTTTTGTATTTGGTGGTGCTGCTACTTCATAAACACTGTTTAGCATCTAAGTTGATTTATATTTCCAGTTCTTGGACATCTACATGACATCTATGTTGGTTAAATTGTGAACTATTGCCATACTAAGCCTAATATTGAGGTTAATACTTTATGCTATTCCTGGGTCTCTGTTTCAGTTAATTATATCTGCAAATAATTACTTCAATAATGTACCATGAGAATGTAAATTGAACATATAAAATTGGTTAACAAAGAATTTTCATTCAAAATCATTCAATCAATAGATTACATTTGATCCAAGCTAATCCCTACAGCCACACCCCAAAATACAGACAACATATTGCCAAGACATTACACTAGCGACTATGTTATGCAACCTTATTGCAAAGAAACATATCATTTCTTGTCAATGACATTTTTTCACACAGTAATATTATAGCACATGTCCATCCAACCAGAGCAACTACTACTGCAATTGTCAACATCCTCTCAACTGTTGTCACTTTACCCTTCAAGCCTGTGATTTTTCTTTTCAATCAAGCAACTTGTGGCTCTTGCTCTGACTCTGCCCGCACAAAGTACCAACACTCTTCTCCAATCTAGGCCAAAACCAAAAGAAAATTCCAATCAGATAATCAAATAACAGTCATACCCAGCAATTACATTTTCTACTTACCCCATAGTTAACACAGCCCCAGAACCTTCGTCCCGGATCCTCTGCCGTTGATGAAGTCACAAGCACTGGACACTCCCTATAGTAACAAGTTGTTCTCCGTCGACGGCCTTGGCTGCTGTTTCGACCCAAAGCACTACTGCTACGTGCCGCCTGGGAGCCTTGCAAAGCCATGGAGTCAACAACGACAGCAACAGAGACGGCGATGGTGAGAAGACAAATCAAGAGGGGCTATCTCAAATTAGGGTTTCATTACCCTTTTAAATTAAAATATCTTTTTTTATTTCTTTTTTTCAATTCTCAGTAACGGTCACCAGGGGAATAGTTTACCACAGTGGACAAAGGCGTCCACGTAGGCAGCTCCATTAGTGTTCCATCAGTGGAGTTAATGGGAGGGTAATATTGAATCCGTTTTGGAACGTTGGGGACATAAATAGTACAAATAAAACGTTAGGGATAGTTATAGGATTTATCCCAAATGTTGGGGACAAAAAAATACTTTACTCTTAGAAATTTTTAGGGTTTTCTAGCATTTTTCAGGATTTTTTGGAGTTTTTAGGGTACTCAGTTTAGGATTTTCTAGAGTTTTCTATGGTTTTCTTGGATTTTCTAGGGTCTTCCAGGGTTTTCTAGGGTGTTTTACGGTTTTCTAGAGTTTTCTAGAGTTATCTAGAATTTTCTTAGGTTTTCTAGGGGTTTTAGGGTTATCTAGGATTTTCTTGTGTTTTTTAGGGTTTTTTATGGAGTTATCTAGGGTTTTTTAATGTTTCCTTTGGTTCTTTAGGGTTTTCTAAGATTTTCTAGGGTTTTTAGGATTTTCTAGAATTTTCTAGGGTTATCTAGGATTTTCTAGAGTTTTCGAGGGTTATCTAGAGCTTTCTAGGGTTTTCTAGGGTTATCTAGGATTTCTTAGAGTTTTCTAGAAATTTTTCGGATTTTCTAGGGTTTTTAAGATTTTTTAGAGTTTTCTAGAGTTTTCTAGAATTTTCCTATGATTTTTAGAGTTTTTTTATGGTTTTCTAGGGTTTTTTAGGATTTCCTAGGGTTTTCGACTATTCTCTAGGATTTTCTAGGGTTTTTAGAATTTTCTAAGGTTATATAGGTTTTTCTAGGGTTTTAGTATTTTCTAGAGTTTTCTAGAGTTATCTAGGGTTATCTAGGTTTTCTAGGATTATCTAGGATTTTCTAGGGTTTTTTTTTGGTTTTCTAGGATTTTTTTAGGGTTTCTAATATTTTTAGGATTTTCTTGAATTCTTTAGGGTTTTCTAGGAGTTTTTAGGATTTTCTAGGGTTATTTAGGATTTTCTAGGATTTTTTAGGGATTTCTTAGGGTTTTTAGGGTTTTTTAAGATTCTCTAGGATTTTAAAGGGTTTCTAGGGTTTTCTAAGATTTTTTTTAGGATTTTCTAGGGTTCTCTAGGGTTTTTATGAGTTTCTAGGATTTCTAGAGTTTTTAGGGTTTTCTAGGTTTTTTAGGGTTTCCTAGGGTTTTCTCGGGTTTTTTGTGTTTTCTAGGATTATATAGGGTTATCTAGGATTGTTTCGGGTTTTCTAGGGTTCTCTAAGATTATCTAAGATTTTCTAGAATATTAAGGATTTTCTAGGGTTATCTAGTATTTTTTAGGATTTTTAGGATTTTCTTGGGTTCTTTAGGGTTTTCTAGGATTTTTTAGAATTTTCTAGGGATTTTTAGGATTCTCTAGGGTTTTCTTGGGTTTTCTATGATTTTTAGGGAGTTTTAGGATTTTCTAGAGTTTTTAGGATTTTCTAGGATTGTTAGTGTTTTCTAGCATTTTTAGGATTTTCTAGGGTTTTCTAGGATTATCTAGGGTTTTCTAAATTTTTTTTGGGTTTTTTAGGGCTTTTCAGGGTTTTCTAGGGTTTTTAGAGTTTTCTAAGGTTTTTAGGGATTTCTAAAAATTTTTAGTGTTTGCCAAGGTTTTTTAGTGTTTTCTAAGATTTTTTTAGGTTTTTTTACGTTTTCTATGATTTTTTAGATTTTTTTGGTTTTCTAGAGTTTTCAGGGTTTTCAGGATTTTCTAGGGTTTTTAGGGTTATCTAGGATTTTCGAGGATTTTCTAGGATTTACTATGGTTATCTAGGGTTTTCTAGGGTATTTTAGGATTTTCTAGGGTTTTTTAAGATTATCTAGGAATTTTTAGGGTTTTCTAGGGTTTTTAGGATTTTCTAGGGTTTTTAGAGTTTTCTAGGTTTTTTAGGGTTTTCTGACATTTTTTAGGATTTTCTAGCATTTTTTAGGGTACTTAGTTAAGGGTTTCTTGGGTTTTCTAAGGTTTTCTAGGATTTTCTAAAGTCTTCTAGGATTGTCTAGGATTTTTAGGGTTTTCTAAGATTTTCTAAAATTTTCTAGAATTTTTAGAGTTATCTAGGGTTTTCTAGAGTTTTTTAGAGTTGTTTAGAGATTGCTAGTGTTATCCAAAGTTTTCTAGGGTTTTAATGTTTTCTTGTGTTCTTTAGGATTTTCTAGAATTTTCTAGTATTTTTTAGAGTTATCTAGGATTTTCTAGGGTTTTCTAGCATTTTTAGGGTGTTCTAGGATTTTTTAGGATTTTATAGAGTTTTCTAGGGTGTTTCAGGGGTTTTTAGGGTTTTTCCAGAATTTTTAGTGTTTTTTTAGGATTTTTTAGCGTTGTTAGGGTTTTCTAGAGTGTTTAAGATTTTTCTAGGGTTTTCTGGAGTTATTTAGGGTTTTCTACGGGTTTTGGTATTTTTTAGACTTTTCTAGGGTTATCTAGGGTTTTTTAGGGTTCACTAGGGTTTTTAGGGTTTTTAGGGTTTCGTAGGATTTTCTAGGGTTTTTAAGATTTTCTCGGGTTTTCTAGGGTTTTCTTTAATTCTTTAGGATTTTCTAGGGTCTTCTAGGTTTTTTAGGGTCTTCTAGATTTTTTAGGGTTTTATAGGATTTTTAGGGTTTTTAGAATTTTTAAGGATTTTTTAGGATTTTTTGGGATTTTAGGATATTCTAGGATTCTCTAAGATTTTCTAGAATTTTGTAGGGTTTTCTAGGATTTGCTAGGGTTATCTAGGTTTTTCTAGCATTTTTAGGATTTTCTAGGGTTATCTAGGGTTTTCAAGGGTTTTCTAGGGTTTTTAGGATTTTTTTAGTTATCTAAGGTTTTCTAGTGTTTTTAGGATTTTTTTTAGGGTTTTTTACAGTTTTCTAGAGTTTTCTAGGGGTTTATAAGATTTTCTAGTGTTCTTTAGGGTTTTCTAAGGTTCTCTAGGATTTTTTTAGGATTTTCTAGGGTTTCTTAGGTTTTAAGTATTTTTAAGAGTTTTTTTCGTTTTTCTAGGGTTTTTTAGGGTTTTCTAGTGTTTCCTGCAGTTTTCTCGGGTTTTTAGAGTTTTCTAGGGTTATCTAGGGTATTCTAGGATTGTTTAGGATTTTCTGGGGTTCTCTAGGGTTATCTAAGATTTTTTTGTGGTTTTTTAGGATTTTCCAGGGTTATCTAGTATTTTCTAGGGTTTTTAGGATTTTCTTAGGTTCTTTAGGGTTTTCTATAGTTTTTTAGGGTTTTCAGGCGTTTTTAGGATTTTCTAGGGTTTTCTAGGATTTTTTAGGACATTTATGGTTTTCTAGGATTTTTTTTTTGGATTTTTTAGGTTCTTCTAGGATTTTTTCTGGTTTTCTAGAGTTTTTAGGATTTTCTAGGATTTTTAGGATTTTTTAGGGTTATTAGGGTTTTTTGGATTTTCTAGGATATTTTAGGGTTCTTCCGAATTTTTTGAGAGTTTTTTAGGATTTTCTAGGTTTTCTCGAGTTTTTATGGTTTTCTATTGTTTTCTAGTGTCTTCTAGGGTTTTCTAGTATTTTTTAGCGTTTTCTAGGGATTTTTAGGATTTTCTAGGGTTTCCTAGGATTTTGTCGGCTTTTAGGGTTTTTTAGGGTTTTCTAGGATTTTTAAGGTTTTCAAGGATTTTCTAGGGTTATCTAGGATTTTCTAGAATTTTTTAGGGTGTTTTAGGGTTTGCTTGGGTTCTTTAGGGTTTTCTAAGATTTTTTAGAGTTTCTAGGGTTTACTAGGTTTTCTAGTGTTTTCTATGCTTTTCTATGATTTTTAGGGTTTTCTAGGATTTTTTAAGATTTCCTAGGGATTTTTAGGGTTTTTTAGTATATTTTAGGGTTTTCTAGGGTTCTCTATGATTTTTTAGAATTTTCTAAGGTTATCTAGGATTTTCTAGGTTTTTCTAGGGTTATCTATGGTTTCTAGGATTTACTAGAGTTTTTAAAAATTTTCTACAGTTTTTAGGGTTTTCAAGTGTTTTTAAGATTTTCTAGGATTTTTTTCTAGGGCTTTTTAGGGATTTTTAAGGCTTTTAGAGTTTTCTAATATTTTTTAGGATTTTCTAGGGTTCTCTAGGATTTTCTAGAATTTTCTAGGATTTTTTAGGATTTTCTAGGGTTTTTAAGGTTTTCAAGAATTTTCTAGGATTCTCTAAGTTTTTTAGGATTTTTAGGGTTTTCTAGGGTTATCTAGGTTTTTTTTTTGGATTTTTTAGGATTTTCTAGGGTTTTCTAGGATTATTTAGGGATTTTAGGGTTTTCTAGAATTTTTAGGATATTCTAGGTTTTTCTACTATTATCTAGGATTTTCAAGGGTTTTTAGGGTTTTTTGGTTTTTTTTAGGGTTTTCTACATTTTTTAGGGATTTTTAGAATTTTCTAGGGTTCTTTAGAGTTTTCTTGGAGTTTTTATGAATTTCTAGGGTTTTTCAGGTTTTTTAGGGGTTTCTAGAGTTTTCTAGGGTTTTTAGGATTTTCTAGAATTTTTTAGGGTTTTCTAATGTTTTTAGAGTTTTCTAAGGTTTCCTAGGGTTTTCTGTAATGACCTAACTTCCAATACGTCATAATCATACTAAAAGTAAGGCATTATTAACCTATTTTCATTACTAACTGTTTTATATTGAGTCTGTAGTTCGATATTGCGTTTCAATCTTGAATAAAATACCAAAAAATTGCTTTTAATTCATTAAAAATCATACGTCAAACATCACCAAATATTAATAATAACATAATTACAAATAATAATAAATCTTATACAAGTAACTTAAAATAAAACTCATATGTAACACCTATCCACATCACTCTCAACCATATTTCATTCATCATGAATTTTGTCATCAATATCATAATTAACGTCATCAATCTCAGTCATCACCCCACAACACTATAACCAGAATCATCACCAGATCTCAAACAACCCAATTGTCACTAAATCCTACCTCAATTTCAAGGACAACCCTCAAACAATTCACTAAGTTCACCTCCAAACCAATACCACATATATTTCATCATTTTTCTTAAAATAACTTTCTTCCTCTTAACTGTTATGTTCAATTTCATTAAAAACCTTAAACTCACCTTCCTATTCCCAAATCCTTAAATTTATACTCAATTTACTATTTTAAGGTAGTTTACTAGTTAATCAAATCTCGTTTCATCATTAGAAAACAAATGAGTTTTAAAACCACAAGTTAACCAAATCATAAAAATCTAAGTCTCTTTAATAATCTTTAAAAACATTCAAAACATACTTCTTTTATTAAAGATACTTAAATCAAAACCATCTTCGAAATCACAATCAAAACTTCTTCGAAATTCTTAGAAAAATTTCTCCTGTACCTCCCCTAAAAATTGGTGTTTGCCACCCATTATGGGTCCCCTCTTTTCAACTTCGGCTCAATCAAAACCAACATTTCAAATTAACATTTCCAAATCCATTTCGAATAATCAATAAAAACCATTTTCAAACCAAGGTTCAAAATCAACATATTCAATCATTTTTTGCTAGAAACTTAAAAAAAATGACAAAACAATAATCAATTCAGCCACAATTTCAATCACAGCAGAAAATCATTTTCAACACAGAAACTAATTCACTTGCATTACTCCACTACAACTCCCTTCCCCTTTTGTTCCATGGCAGCAGTGGCAACAATTCCACGACGGTAATAGTAGTTACAGCAGAATAGAGAATTCAAATTGAATAGGTATCCAAGGTGGACACAGCCCTTAGAATTTCAAAACAGCACATATACTAGAATTAAATCAAAACAAACGTGGCAATCATAATAAAATGTGCAAATGGAACGTAATCAAAGAGAAGAGCAAACCAGAATTGAAGTATCGATATTAAACTCATCAACAGCAGCTTTAACAGTTTTCTGATATCCTTAACACCATCATAATGGTCCTAGCAACAAACACAAAAAATAGAGTAGCAGTGCTAAACAGAGACATAGGTTCCCTTAGCTAGAACAGGAGAAAGATAAGGAACAGGATGGAACCAAAGCAAGAACTAAAGCTTATAGTCTCAATAATGAAGGAATTGGAACCGAATCAGTAACTTTAACGACAACTCTATTGACGAGAACAGGCGCAAAAGCAACGATTCTGACCCCAATTGATGGCAGTGACGGAGGTTGCGTCTTCGACGGCGATGGCTAGAACTCCGATTGGCAGTAGGACTTGGCAGCGGCTCGGCAGGAGTGGTACGACGGAGCTCCCACAAAGCCCCCTGTTCTCTCTCTATCTGGCGGCGACGGCTTCTCCACAACGGCAGCTCCCTCGCGAACGCGTCTCTGTCCCTCTCCTCTGTTCGCGATTCGCAGTGGTGATGACGTGTGGCTCAACGGCGGTAATACGTGGTGAGTGCGATGGCGAACAAGGATGATGGCGACGCACGAGGCTCCTCCCCCTGGCTCGCGTTCCTCTTCTCCCTCTCTTCTCTTCTCGGCGATCACGACGGTACCGTGGCAGCGGCGCGACAAGCTGAATGGTGATGGCACGGTTCCCTCCCCTTTTTTTCTCCGCTGGCGCCCTCTTTTTCTCTCTTCTCCATCTCTGTGTGTGTGTGTGTGTGTGTGTGTGTTGGTGTTTTAGAAAGGGGAAGGGGTAATGGCGGCTGGGAAAGGGAAATCAGATTTTTTATTAGGGATTTAGAATTAGGGTTCCCAATTTGGGAATTAGGATTAGGGGTAGTTCAGTCATTTTACTAAAATTAGGAGTAATTGAAAGCCAAAAACTAATTTTTAATCCTAATAATATTTGTAAAAATACTATTTAATTATAAATTTATAAATTATTTTCAAATAAATACTCTAATTCAATAATTAGAGATAATATAATTAATTTTCTTTATTCATAAAAATTAAAATATTAAATTCCAAAATCTCAATTCTTTAAATCAATTTATCCAAATTCTTATTATTTTGCAATTACTAAATTTTATAGTTCAAATATAGAAAATTATCCAATAATTATTAAATTAAAGAAAAATTCAAATTTAATTATCGAAATTTGATTTAATTAGCTTTAATTAAATAATTTCTAAAATTAAAGTCCTTAATAAATAAATAAATTAAAATTAACTCATAATAAGGCTTTTCAAAAATTTTGGGTCTTATATTTTCTCAGATTTTTAGGGTTTTCTAGGGTTATCTAGGATTGTTTAGGGTTTTCTGAGGTTCTCTAGGGTTATCTAGTATTTTTTAGAGTTTTTAGGATTTTCTAGGGTTATTTAGCATTTTCTATGGTTTTATGGGTTTTCTTGGATTCTTTAGGATTTTTTAGGATTTTTTGAATTTCCTAGGATTTTTTAAGATTCTCTAGGATTTTCTAAAATTTTGTTAGGATTTTCTAGAGTTTTTAAGATTTTTTAGGGTTTTCTAGGGTTTTCTAGGGATTTCTAGAGCCTTCTAGGGTTTTTTAAGGTTATCTAGGGTTTTTTAGGATTTTTTTGGGTTTTCTAGGGTTTTTCAGGGTTCTGTAGAGTTTTTTAAGGTTTTCTAAATTTTTTTTGGCTTTGCTAAGGTTTTTTAGTGTTTGCTAGGGTATTTAAGGATTTTTAGGTTTTCACGGATTTTTAGAGTTTTCTAATGTTTTTAGGGTTTCTAGGGTTATCTAGAGTTTTCGAGGGTTTTCTAGGGTTTCCTAGGATTTACTATGGTTATTTAGGGTTTTCTAGGGTGTTTTAAGATTTTCTAGGATTTTTTTACGGTTTTTAGTATTTTCTAGAGTTTCCTAGGGTTTTCTAGGGATTTTATAGTTTTCTAGGTTTTTTTAGGATTTTATAGAATTTCTTAAGATTTTCTAGGGTTTTTAAGTTTATCTAGGGTTTTTAGGGTATTTAGGATTTTTTAGGGTACTTATTTTAGAATTTTCTAGGATTTTCTAGGGTTTTCGAGGATTTTCTAGGGTCTTCTAGGTTTCTCTAGGATTTTTTAGGGTTTTCTATAGTTTTTTAGGATTTTCTAAGGTTTTCTAGAATTTTTAGGGTTATGTAGGATTTTCTAGGGTTTTTAAGAGTTTTTTAAGGTTTGTTAGGGTTCTCTAAGGTTTTTTAGGGTCTTCTAGAGTTTTTTAATGTTTATCTGGGTTCTTTAGGATTCTCTAGGATTTTCTAGGGTTTTTTAAGATTCTCTAGGATTTTCTAGGGTTTTCTAGGATTATCTAGGATTTTTCAGAATTTTCTAGGGTTTTCTAGGTTTTTTTGTGTTTTTTAGGGGTTTTAGGGTATTTTAGAGTTTTTTAGGGCATTTTAGGATTTTTTAGGTTTTTCTAGGTTTTTAGGATTTTCTATGTTTCTCTAAGGCTTTCTAGGATTTTTTAGGGTTTTCTAGGGTCTTCTAAGGTTATCTAGGTTTTTCTAGGATTCTCTAGTGTTTTCTAGGATTCTTTAGGATTTTATAGGGTTATCTAGTTTTTTTTTGGATTTTTTAAGATTTTTTAGGGTTATCTAAGGTTTTCAAGGATCTAGAGTTTTCTCTGGTGTTTAGAGTTTTCTATGATTTTTTAGGGTTTTTAGGGTTTTCTAGGGGTTTTAAGGTTTTCTAGTGTTCTTTAGAATTTTCTAGGGTTTTTTAGGATTCTCTAGGATCTTCTAGGATTTTTAGTATTTTCTAGAGTTTATTAGGTTTTTCTAGAATTTTTTAGTTTTTCTAGGATTTCCTTGGATTTTCTTGGGATTTTAGGATTTTCTAGGGTTATGTAGGATTTTCTAGGGTATTCTAGGGTTGTTTAGGATTTTCTGGGGTTTTCTAGGATTATCTAGGATTTTTTTGGATTTTTTAGGGTTTTCTACGATTTTTAGGGTTTTCTATGTATTTTTAGGATTTTCTAAGATTTTCTAGGGTTTTCTAAGATTTTTCAAGGTTTTTCTAGGGTTTTCTTAAGGTTTTCTTAGGGTGTTTTTAGGGTTTTTCTAAGGTTTTCTAGGGTTTTCTTAGGATATTTTAGGGTTTTTCTAGGATTTTCTAAGGTTTTCTAGGAATTTCTGTTTTTCTAGGTTTTTGCAGGATTTTCTAGGGTTTTCAAATATTTTTTAGGGGTTTCTAGGGTTTTCGAAGATTTTTCTAGGGCTTTTTAGAGTTTTTTAGTGTTTTTCTAGGGTTTTTTAGGGTTTCCTAGGATTTTCTAGGGTCTTCTAAGTTTTTCTACGATTGTCTAGGTTTTTTTACGATTTTTTAGGATTTTTGAGTTTTTTTTTTCTATGATTTTTTAATGTTTTTCTAGGGTTTTCTAGGGCTTTTCCATGGTTTTTTACAGTTTTCTAAGTTTTTCTAGATTTTTCTAAGGTTTTCTTAGGGCATTCTAGGATATTTTAGGGATTTTTAGGATTTTTTGGGGTTTATAAAATTTTTTAGGGTTTTTTAGAATGGGTTTTTAGTATTTTTTAGAGTTTTTTAAGGATTTTTTTAGGATTTTCTAGGATTTTTAGGGTTTTCTCGGATTTTTAGAGTTTTCTAGGGTTTTTAGGATTTCTAGGGTTTTCTAGGATTATCTAGAGTTTTTGAGAGTTTCTATGATTTCCTAGGATTTAATATGGTTATCTCGGGTATTCTAGGGTGTTTTAGGATTTTTTATGGTTTTTTTAGGATTACCTAGGGATTTTTAGTGTTTTCTATGGTTTTTTAGGGTTTTCTAGAGTTTTCTAGGATTTTCTATGGTTTTTAAGATTTTCTAGGGTTTTTAGGATTTTCTAGGGTTTCCTAGGGTTTTCTAGGGTTTTAGGGTTATCTTGGGTTTTTTACGATTCTTAGGATTTTCTAGGATTTTCTAGAGTTTTTTAGCATTTTTAAAGGTTTTCTAGGATTTTTTAGGGTACTTAGTTTAGGATTTTCTAAGATTTTCTGTAACACCCTAATATTCAAATCCTTATGCTCGAGTCATAAGTCAATGATATTACGGTGGTACGACTCTCAGGTGGATTTTTAATATATAAATATAGGTAATTTTGAAAGGAGTATAATCGAGAAGCCTGAAAAGAGTAGAAATAAAATCGCGAAGACGTATCACTCACGTTTCGACAACGAAAAGATAAAATGTGAAGCCGAAAGCGATATATGGACAGGGCATAAAGGAGATAAAGAGATAGACAACAGATAGATATATATAACATAAGTAATAGCCACTAGTCGCGACCCGCGAAGTTTAGGCCGGCTAGGGTACAGTATGAAAGTAACTGACAACAGTACATCCTAATCTCTCCCAAAGGAAACATAAGAGCCTCTATAGGCAAGTTCCAAAAGAGTTCAACACATAATATAATCTTTTCAAAACAAAGGTGGAGAGATTCTAAGGAAAACACAAAGTAGAAAAAATAAATATCTTCGCCGTCTCTCAGACGAACCGCAGCTCACTTCTGAGCATCTGAACCTGTATCTGAAAAACAAGAGATATATACGGAATGAGAACCCCGGGCCCATGGGTTCTCAGTACGGTAAAAGTGCCAAATAAATACAATGCACTGCAATAAAAACTCACTAAGCATCCTAAACTCCTTTTCACCAAGTATCCAGCCTAGATTCTCACTAATCCATAAATGGGCATCTGTCATAAGGGGATACTAAATCTAGTTCATGTTACACATGTTTCCCAACTCGCTGATTCTTCCACAAATCAGACTCAGAATCATAAGCAAAACCATCACCAGTTGTTCTGCCTCAGCAACTCTATATCAATACATCATACCCTCGCCTGGAGCTAGTGAAATCACATCACTGCATCTACCCAGGGGGCTTAAATTATCTCATTCAAAAATCATCATCATCATGCAATCGCATTATCAATTCATCTCATCAAGAACAGCCACCAACATCCACCGACACCAACATGAGGGATCTCTCAGTTGTACAAACACAAGCAATACAGACAAGTAATACACAAATAAGGTACAAGTAGAACAAGTAGCACGTAATCAGGTAACATAGCATATATGACATAGAAATCCAAAACAAATAGGCAAACCCAAACAATTCAAACATATGCAAATGATGTATGCCTGCCCTATGGCTGATGATATCATCTGTCGGTTATATAGCCAACCCGACATGTCCTGGTAGCTAACCATTGGACAGAAACACCCCTTGCGGAGCAAGTAGGTTTGAGCTACAACCCCCTTGCTACTACCCGCTCAGCCCAGAGCCAGTGGAACAACCACTACTGCGGCTACTACCCAGGCGGGTGTTTAACAGCTCAACCTGGAGCGAGTGGATTCACCACTACTACCGCTACTACCCAGGCGTCACAATCTCTGACCTGGAGCAAGTGGGACGAACCACAACCCTTGCTACTGCCCAGGTATCTCAAGCATTAACCCGGAGCAAGCGGGACGAACCACAACCCTTGCTACTGCCCAGGTATCTTAAGCATATATTCATTCAATCTCAATTCAAATTATCAATCCTCATTGTTATCAAATCTCAAACATTAACCTGGAGCAAGTGGGACGAACCCCAACCCTTACTACTACCCAGGTATCAGAGTTACATTCATTCAAAACTCCATAATTAACTCATTTATCATAAACATCCTTTTCCGTCTCATACCCGGAGCAAGTGGACAACGCCACTGCCTACTACCCGGGGTTACACATCACATTTCAACATTTTCTATTATTATCCATTCAACACATTCATTCATTAATCATATATGCATTTATACTCAGCCATAATCAATAATGGCTTTGCCGTGACCCGGCAATAACTCAGCCATCCGGCTCATGGTTCAATCAAGAACCAGCCATTTATCAATAGATATAGCCCTTCGGCTCATGGCATACACGGTACTCCTACCGTCATCCTCCATATCTCATATAATCATTGTTGATCACCATTGATCATAACTTTTCCCCTTGCTTCACTCGCAAGTTACCACATCCCCTAGTTCCTTTCTCATTACTAAGCATATCATAATGATTTAATACATAAGGGGTGAGATCGGAGGCTTAGAAGTATGAGATTTGGCTCTTAGAACTTAAAAATCAACTTTGGCATGAAAGCAGGGCCACGCGTACGCGTACTCCACGCGCACGCGTGGATGCCCACAAAGCTCATCAACGCGTATGCGTCATACACGCGGACGTGCGGATTGAAACACAGCCAGACGATGCGTAAGCGTCAGCCACGCGTACGCGTGGGTGCATTTGTGCCCCAGGCACAAAACTGGCACAACTCTGGCACAACTCTCGGGAAAATGGCTGGGCATTGGGTGCAGCGCATCGACGCGCACGCGCACACCACGCGCACGCATGGATGGTGCCTTCTCGAAGAACGACGCGTACGCGCCAAGTGCGCCTACGCGTGGAGGGTCATTCTGCTAAAATTTTCTAAGTTAAAAGCTGCAGAATTCACAGATTCAACCCCCAATCTTCCGACGGACATAACTTTCTCATTTTAAATCGTTTTTCACCCGGTCTTCGAACGGTATGGACATCCCGGATCCAATTTCATTTCTAAACAGATTTGGCACAAAACAAAGATCCGTAGTCCAAGTTATGTCCCGTCAAAGTATGCCCAAAAACCATGTTTTTCATATAAAACCACAAAGTGCCATTTTCAAAACAAGCCATTTTCAACTCCTTTCAAAATCAACCAAAACATGCCAATTTCAACCCTTTTTGAAACCAATAAAAATATACCAAAATCAACATCAAGCCTCCTCAACTCATACATTAACACTTTACCACGAATCACAAAACCATCATATAACCATCTTTACCCATTTCAAGCAAATGGCTAAATTACAAACATATCAACATGTCATACATCCTTCCTCATCTCAATTTCCAACAATACTATCTCCAATCAACCATCATTATACATAATCAATATCATAATCACTATCACGTGGTTTCACCCACAAATCAACCTTAATCATTCCTCAAGCATATATCACAATATATATACCTCTCATGCATCATTATACCATCAAGACATCAATAATCATAATCACATATAAGACCTCATAATATTTCTCAACCCAAAACCAAACATACTTCATCTACATAATTTCACCATTCAACTCCTCAAACCTTATTATTCAACAATCAACCCAATCATTCGCATATTCATTATATGAAATTCATCCAATCACTTGTGTCATCATACAATGCACACATCAACTTACCTCCCTTACCTCTTTCCGGCCTCCGGCCCAAAATTTACGGCCTCCGGCCCAATTTTACAATTTAAATGCATAAACCACAAATTAATACTCATTACCCAATACATCAAATTTTCAATACACCAAGCATACAAGGCCACACAATTCTCAACCTAATCATCAATTCACATTACATACCAACTATGCATATTAGCATCAACCATTTACACAATCCAAACTTAATCCTAGGGGCATCTAGCCTAGGAATTCTCATCACACCACACGGTACTTAAATGAAACTTAAACCGTACCTCTTGTAGCCAAATCAATTGAGCCTCTTCTTTGGAAGTCTCCACCAACCTTAGCCCCAAGCCTCACCAGAGCTCCTCAAGCAACACCAATCTCCCAATTGTGCACCAAGATCATCAAATACACTAACATAACCAATATCACATACATACATCAACCTAGGGCTCATAAAAATCACAAATCACAAGGGTTTGCGCACTTCTTACCTCAGCCCATATGAAGTAGGGATAGAACCCACTTGGAATCCATGTTGGAGTATCCCTAAACACCCAAAATCATAAGATTTCAACACTAACTACCCAAAAACGTGTAACAGTGGGAAATTTCGAAAACTGGGCAGAGATGAATGGAATACTCACCACAAAACTTAGATAGAATTGTAGAGGATGAGAAGAGCGACGCGTGGCCGCAAACGGCTCGTCAATCGGAGCTCTGTAGCTCAAGTTATGGTGGTTTGAAGATCAAAGAGAGTTAGGTTTTCTCTCTTCTCTTCTCTCTTCCCAATTTCAGCGCTCAACACCCCTCCTTTAGGGCAAAATGAGCTGAAATGCTCATAACTAATGTTTATATATGTTGGGTCTTGGGCCCACTTAGGCCCGGTTCACTTATTTTTGTCCGTTGGCCCAATTTTGGGCCAAAACCTTTAAGATTAGCGCTCCAAATCGCACTTTAAATATTTCTACCTCCCCTAATTATAATTCCTCATTTCTTAATCCTATTTACTCATAATCAATTTTCTTAGCTGCAGTACCAGACAGGTCTCAGCCGGTACTGCCGGTCAAAATTCCACTGCGCGCTTTTACGTAGAAAACTATGTCTTCCGACTTGGAAAAACTCACTGAATCCAAATATCATATTTAAATCATCAAATTCCAATTGCCAAATCTTCCAAGCATATTCTCTCCTATTTAATTTATTATTTAATTAATTTCGGTTAGACCGGGTATTACATTTTCTAGAATTTTCTAAGGTTTTCTAGGGTTCTTTAGGATTTTTAGGGTTTTCTAGAGTTTTCTAGGATTTTCTAGGATTTTCTAGGGTTTTCTAGGATTTTCTAGGGTTTTCTAGAGTTTTTTAGGGTTTACTAGGGGTTTCTAGGGTTATCTAGAGTTTTCTAGGATTTTTTAGGGTTTTCTAGGATTTTGTTTGGGTTTTCTAGGGTTTTGTCAAGGTTTTATAGAGTTTTTTAGGGTTTTCTAGAGTTTTTTAGGGTTTGCTAAAGTTTTTTAGTGTTTTCTAGGTTTTTAAGGTTTTTAGGGTTTTCTAGGGATTTTAGGGTTTCTTGGATTTTTAGAGTTTTCTAGTGTTTTAGGATTTCTAGGGTTTTCTAGGGTTATTTAAGATTTTTGAGGGTTTTCTAGGGTTTCATAGGATTTATTATGGTTATCTAATGTTTTCTAGGGTGTTTTACGATTTTCTAGGATTTTTTAGGATTATTTAGGGGTTTTTAGGGATTTCTAGGGTTTTTTAGGGTTTTCTAGGGTTTCCTATAATTTTCTAGGATTTTTAGGGTTTTTTTAGGTTTTTAAGGGTTTCTAGGTTTTCCTAGGGTTTTCTAGAATTTCTAGGATTTCCTAGTATTTTTTAGCATTGTTTGGGATTTTCTAGCGTTGTTTAGATTAGTTCAGGGTTTTCTAGGATTTTCTAAAATTTTCTAGGATTTTCTAGGGGCTTCAAGGATTCCCTTAGGTTTTTTATGGTTTTCTAGAATTTTTAGGGTTATCTAGGGTTTTCTAGGGTTTTAGAGTTTTTTAGGATTTTCTAGACTTATCTAGGGGTTTTTAGGATTTTCTAGAGTTTTTTAATGTTTACATGTGTTTTTTAGGATTCTCTAGGATTTTTTAGGATTTTCTATGATTTTCTAGGGTTATCTAAGGTTTTCTAGAATTTTCTAGGGATATCTAGGGCTTTTTAGGCTTTTCTAGGGTTATCTAGAGTTTTCTAGGATCTTCTAGGGTTTTTTTAGTGTTTTCTAGAAATTTTTAGGGTGTTTTAAAGTTTTCTAGGGTTTTTAGGATTTTTTAGGTTTTTCCTAGGATTTTTAGGGGTTTTTTAGAGTTTTTAGGGTTTTTTAGGGTTTTCTTGGATTCTCTAGGGTTTTCAAGGGTTCTCTAGTATTTTCTAGGGTTTTATAGGGTTTTCTAGGGTTATCTTAGTTTTTCTAGGGTTTTCTAGACTTTTCTAGGATTATCTAGTATTTTTTAGGGTTTTCTAGGATTTTTATGGTTTTCTATCAATTCCTAGGGGGTTCTCTAGGGTTTTTAGGACTTTTTAAGGTTTTTAGATTTTTTAGGGTCTTCTAGTATTTTTTCGGGTTTTTAGGATTTTCTAGGGTTTTCAAGGAATTTCAAGGGCTTTCTAAAGTTTTCTAAGATTTTTAAGGGTTTTCTAGGGTTCCAAAAGTTTTCTAGGATTTCTTAGGGTTTTCTAGAGTTTTCTAGGATTTTTTAGAGTTTTTAGATTTTTTAGGGTTTTCTAGTATTTTTTAGGATTTTCTAGGGTTATCTAGGATTTTTTAGGGTTTTCTAGGGGTTTCTAGGGTTATCAAGGGTTTTCTAGGGTTATCTAGGATTTTTAGAGTTTTCTAGGATTTTCTAGGGTTTTTAGGGTTTTCTAGAATTTTCTAGGGTTGTCTAAGGTTTTCTACGATTTTTTAGGTTTTTCTAGGGTTTCCTATAGTTTTCTAGGATTTTTTAGGATTTTTTATGGTTTTCTAGGATTCTCTAGGGTTTTCTAGGTTCTCTAGGATTTTTTAGGGTTTTCTAGGGTTTTTAGGGTTCTCTAAGATTTCCTAAAATTTTTAAAGGTTTTTAGAGTTTTCTAAGATTTTTTAGGGTTTTCTAGGGATTTTCTAGGATTTTTTAGGGTTTTCTAGGATTTTTCACGATTTTTAGTATTTTCTAGGGTTTTCTAGGATATTTTAGAATTTTCTAGGGTTTTCTAGAATTTTTAGGATTTTCCAAATTTTTATTGTTTTCTACGTTTATCTAGGATTTTAAAAGATTTTCTAGGGTTTTCCAGGGTTTTTAGGATTCTCTAGGATTTTCTAAGATTTTTTAGAGTTTTGTAGGGTTTTCTAGGGTTATCTAGGGTTTTTTAGAATTTCTTAGGGTTTTCTATCATTTTCTATGGTTATCTAGGGTTTTTAGGATTTTTCAGGGTTTTCTAAGGTATTTTTAGGGTTATTAGGGTTTTCTAGTGTTTCCTAGAGTTTTTTGGAGTTTTCTAGGTTTTTTAGGATTTTCTAGGTTTTTTAGAGTTTTCTAGGATTTTCTAGGGTCTTTTAGATTTTTTTAGAATTTCTAGGGTTTTTAGGATTTTCTTGAGTTTTTTAGGGTTATGTAGGGGTTTTAGGTTTTCTAGGGTTTTTTAGAGTTTTCTGGGATTTTTTAGGGGTTTCTAGGATTTTTTAGAGTTTTTAGGGTTTTCAGGTTTTTAAGGATTTTCTAGTGTTTTCTATGGTTTTTAGTTTTTTCTAGGTTTTTCTAGGATTTTCTAGGGTTATCAAGGGTTTTCAAAGGTTTTCTAGGGTTGTCTAAAATCTTCTAGGATTTTTGATGCGTGAGCATCTTCCCTATATTTTCCTAGTGAATTTGCATTTAATTTATTAAGTTTAATCAATAATTAATTATCTTTTAGCCACTATGGATGTTACTTTGAGTCGTGTGCAATTCTGTTTATTTTAGGTAGCATTTGGCTAGATTTGATGTAGTTTTCCGCAGAAAAAGAGAAGAAGGCGAATGATGCTGTCAACCCTGACCTCTCTGCACTCAAACCTGAATAACTCGAGCTATAGAGGTCCAATGGACGTAATTTCAGTGGCATTGGAAAGCTAACTTCCAGAGATTTCCAACAATATATAATAGTTCACACTTCTCTCCCACCAATTCGAGCAAGGCTGCGCCTAACTTGAGATTTCTCAAGGTAGGCGCAAGACAGCATCAACAACACGCAACAATGAGCGTGACTCCAAGTAAGGCGCACTAAAACTTGAGTTAGGCGCATGCCACAACAAAAGCATGTCACATTGATTTTGCTTCACTCAAGTAGGGCGTAGCAACACAAGCCTTGTAGCTCCAATCACTGTATACCTCAAGTAAGGCGTGGCTTGATGCCAAGTTAGATGTGCCTCCCTACGAAGTAAGTGGTCCCCATTTATTAATTGAAGACGCGCATATTGCTTTAATTAATTCTGATTTAAACTTTATTTTTATTTAAAAATAGGAAAATATATTATTTAGTTTAAAACAATATAATTTAAATTTATTAGGATTATATATAAAAGGAAAAAGAAACTTCTCTTCTGGAAGGATTCCATCTCATTCCAAAATTACAGTTTACCAGAATCCTAGTTTTCACTCTTTTCCATGAGCAACTAAACCTCCACTGTTAAGGTTATGAGCTCTGTCTATTGTATGGATTGATTCTGTTCCTTGTTTTTTCTATTTTAATTTATGTACTAATTTATATTTCAAGAATTGTTTTCGTTCTTTATTTTATGAAATTGGGTGGAACGGAAGTATGACCCTCTTTCTAATTGAGTTCTTGTATAACTTAAAAAATCTCTTTACTTGAACAACAGCTTGAAAACATATTCTCCTAAATTTCTAATTATCTAGATTTAACGGGATACGTGACATATAATCCTCTTATATTTGGGTAATTAGGATTTCTGTGGCATATAACTAGAATTGAACTTCACCCTCTAATTGGAATTAATTGACCAAGGAATTGGCAGTTGATGAATTTTAGAGGAGACTAAAAAGGTCTAAGGAATTAGGGTTTAGTCATATATAGTTTGCCAGGAATTAAATCTTGCAATGATTAAAATAAATTAATAAGAAAAGTCAATCCAGAAAATAGATAACTCTGAAGCCTTAACTGCTTTCTCCATATTTTATTCCCAAATTATTTATTGCCTGTCTTTTGATATTTTGAGTTTCCTGTTTAATGCTTTTTGAACTCTCAAATACCATTTTCTGTTTGTCTAACTAAGTAAATCACTTAACCATTGTTGCTTAGTCCACCAATCTTCGTGGGATCGACCCTTATTCACTTGAGGTACTACTTGGTACGACCCGGTGCACTTGCCGATTAGTTTGTGGTTGTAAATTCTGCACCAAATTTTTTGCGTCGTTGCCAGGAATTGATTGTGATTGACAACTACTAGTTATTTGATGGCTTAGATTAGATAATTTTTACTTTAATTAATTTTTTTTAGTATTATTCATTTTCAATTTTTTTATTTTTATTTTTCTTTATTTTTTTTCCTTTCTTTGTTTTCGTTCACTCTCCCCACCTCTGTTTTCTTTTTATTTTCTTTTACCTTCGTTTCCTTTTTAATTTTTATTTCACTTTCGTTTTGTTTATTTCATTTTTTTCTATTTTATTAGTTTTATTTGATCCATTTTTTCTTTTCTCAAACTTTCTTTCGTCCTTTTTTATTTATTTTATTTTATTTCATTTTTGTTTTCCTTCTTTATTTATTCATTTTTTTATTTTTATTTTTTTATTTTATTAGTCTTATTTAAATTTCAGCTTTCACTCTTAAAATTTTGCTCAATTATTTTTTTATTATTTTTGAATTTAAGTTTGGTGTTACTTAGTAATTTTATTTTAATTTACTTATTTATATTTTTTATAAAAAAATAAAAATATTTCAAAAGTTTTAATTTTTTGTTTATTTAGTTGCTTTATTTTATTTCTTTTACATAGGTTATCTCATTGGGAATTCTCTGCACTCTGACGTAGAAATTCCTACTTTTTTTTGTTTTCTGTTTGTTTATGAGCAGGAACAAAGATAAGAAACCTCTTTTAGATTTTGATCTTGAACCCGAAAGGACTTTCAGGCGGCGTTTGCAACAAGCAAGACTTTACAAGGTTGCAGAGTTCACTATGGATCACAATAATGTTGTTAATGCCAATGTGGCAAATCCGGATGGGAATGAACGACTTAGGAGAGTGCTTGGCTCTTACACCGCTCCTACTGTAGATCTTTATGGAAAAAGCATTGTGGTGCCTCCTATAGCTGCAAACAACTTTGAACTGAAGTCACAACTAGTCACTTTGGTGCAACAAAACTGTCAATATCATGGACTCCCTTGGGAAGATCAAAATCAGTTTATCTTTAATTTTCTGCAGATTTGTGATACTATAAAACTAATGGGGTGAATCCTGATGTGTTCAAACTCATGCTCTTCCCATTTGCCTTGAAGGACAGAGCAAATCTATGGTTAGATTCCCAACCCAAGGAGAGTTTGGATACTTGGGACAAGATTGTTACTGGGTTTCTTACTAAATTTTTCCCACCAAAGAAGCTGACTAAGCTTAGGGTAGAGGTTCAGATGGTGAAACTCTTTATGAAGCTTGGGAGAGATACAAGCTACTGACTAGGAAATGCCCTCCGAACATGTTCTCCAAATGGACCCAACTAGATATCTTTTATGAAGACTTGGGTGAGATGTCCAAGATGTGCTTAGATAATTCTGTAGGTGGTTCATTGCACATGAAGAAGACACCGGAGGAGACTATTGAGATTATTGAGTTGGTTGCTAGCAACCATTATTTATACTCATCTAATAGGCATCTTATGAACTTTGAGGATCTTCAGAAGAAAGGTGTTATAGAAGTAGAAGCTCTTAATACTATCCTTGCTCAGAATAAAATTTTGAGTCAGCAGATGAATTTAATTACTCAACATTTGAGTGAAATGCAAGTTTCAGCTATCAACACCCAAAATCCACCTCAAGAGGTCTGATGAGCGGATAATTTGTACACTTTTTGGCATTGTTTTTAGTATGTTTTTAGTATGATTTAGTTAGTTTTTAGTATATTTTTATTAGTTTTTAGTTAAAATTCACTTTTCTGGACTTTACTATGAGTTTGTATGTTTTTTTGTGATTTCAGGTATTTTCTGGCTGAAATTGAGGGACCTGAGCAAAAATCTGATTCAGAGACTGAAAAGGACTGCAGATGCTGTTGGATTCTGACCTCCCTGCACTCGAAGTGGATTTTCTGGAGCTACAGAAGCCCAATTGGCGCGCTCTCAACGGCGTTGGAAAGTAGACATCCTGGGCTTTCCAGCAATATATGATAGTCCATACTTTGCTCAAGATTTGATGGCCCAAACCGGCGTTCAAAGTCACCCTCAGAATTCCCAGCGTTAAACGCCGGAACTGGCACAAGAATGGGAGTTAAACGCCCAAACTGGCACCAAACCTGGCGTTTAACTCCAAGAAGAGTCTCTACACGAAAAATGCTTCATTGCTCAGCCCAAGCACACACCAAGTGGGCCCGAAAGTGGATTTTTATGTCATTTACTCATCTTTGTAAACCTTAGGCTACTAGTTCTCTATAAGTAGGACCTTTTACTATTGTATTTGACATCTTCTGATCTTTGAAATCTTTTGATCTTTAGATCTTTTGATCACTTTGGGAGGCTGGCCATTCGGCCATGCCTAGACCTTGTTCTTATGTATTTTCAACGGTGGAGTTTCTACACACCATAGATTAAGGTGTGGAGCTCTGCTGTACCTCGAGTATTAATGCAATTACTATTGTTCCTCTATTCAATTCCGCTTGTTCTTGTTCCAAGATATCACTTGTTCTTCAACTTGATGAATGTGATGATCCATGACACTCATCATCATTCTCACCTATGAACGTGTGACTGACAACCACCTCCGTTCTACCTTAGATTGAGTGAATATCTCTTGGATTCCTGATACACAATGCATGGTTGATCGCCTGACAACCGAGCGCTCGCCTGACAAACGAGCCAGCCATTCCGTGAGATCAGAGTCTTCGTGGTATAGGCAAGAACTGATGGCGGCATTCAAGAGAATCCGGAAGGTCTAACCTTGTCTGTGGTATTCTGAGTAGGATTCAATGATTGAATGACTGTGACGTGCTTCAAACTCCTGAGGGCGGGGCGTTAGTGACAGACGTAAAAGAATCACTGGATTCTATTCCGGCCTGATTGAGAACCGACAGATGGATAGCCGTGCCGTGACAGGGTGCGTTGAACATTTCCAATGAGAGGATGGGAGGTAGCCACTGACAACGGTGAAACCCTTGCATAAGCTTGCCATGGAAAGGAGTAAGAAGGATTGGATGAAGACAGTAGGAAAGCAGAGAGACGGAAGGGACCAAGCATCTTCATACGCTTATCTGAAGCTCTCACCAATGATATACATAAGTATCTCTATCTTTATCTTTATGTTTTATTCATCATCTATACCCATTTGAGTCTGCCTGACTAAGATTTACAAGGTGACCATAGCTTGCTTCATACCAACAATCTCCGTGGGATCGACCCTTACTCGCGTAAGGTTTATTACTTGGACGACCCAGTGCACTTGCTGGTTAGTTGTGCGAAGTTGTGGTGATCACGATTTTGCCACACCAAGTTTTTGGCGCCGTTGCCGGGGATTGTTTCAAGTATGGACAACTGACGGTTCATCTTGTTGCTTAGATTAGGTATTTTTTTTTTCAGAGTTCTTAAGAATGAATTCTAGAGTTTCATGATGATCTGTTGAAGTCTGGCTGGCTGAGAAGCCATGTCTAATCTTATTGGACCGAGGTTTCAACTTATCATCACAAGAGCTTGTTGATTTCTATCAATCTTGCTGTTGGAGCAATGATCTGCTGAGGCTTGGCTGGCCATTGGCCATGTCTAGTGTTTTGGACCGAAGCTTTCTTTGAAAGCTTGGCTGGCTGTGAAGCCATGTCTAATTCCTGGACCGGAGTCTTAGACTAGCATTGCAATGATTCCTGGAATTCAAATTAAGAATTCTGAAACCTTTATTTTCTATTTTCATATAATTTTCGAAAAAGCACAAAAAAATTACAAAACCATAAAAACCAAAAAAGATTTTATGTTTCTTGTTGAGTCTAGTGTCTGATTTTAAGTTTGGTGTCTTGCATGCATTGTTTATTTGATCTTAGTTCTATTTTCAAGTCAATAGTACAGGGAACTGAAGATTCAGAACATGCAGCAGAGGAATTACACAGAAAAAGCTGGGCGTTCAAAACGCCCAGTGAAGAAGGACAGACTGGCGTTTAAACGCCAGCCAGGGTGCCTGGTTGGGCGTTTAACGCCCAAAAAGGTAGTGCATTGGGCGTTAAACGCCAGAATGTGCACCATTCTGGGCGTTTAACGCCAGGATGGCACAAGGGGGAGGATTTTGTTTTCAAAATCAATTTTTTTCAAGTTTTCAAAGTTTTTCAAAATCAAATCATATCTTTTCAATCTAATGTTTTCAAAATCAATTTCTTTCCTTTTTCAAAGATACTTGCTATCAATTAATGATTTGATTCAACATTTCAAATGTGTTGCCTTTTCTGTTGAGAAAGGTTTAATGTCTGAATCATATCTTTTCTTGTTAGCCAAGTCATTAATTTTTAAAATCAAATCTTTTTTTTAAAAAATTGTTTTCAAATAATATCTTTTCAATCATATATTTTTAAAAAAAACCATAACTTCTCAATCAAATCTTTTTAATCACATCTTTTTCAAAATAGTTTTCAAATCATATCTTTTTGATTTCTACTTTCACAATCTTTTTCAAAAATTACTTGATTTCTTTCCCACTCTTGATTTTCGAAAATTAATTAAAGTTTTTCAAAATGTTTTTTTTAAATCTTTTTAATTTAATTTTCGAAAATTTCTTCCCCTCTTCCCACATCCTTCTATTTATGGAGTACCACTCCTTCTCAATGCACAATTCGAACTCTATCTAATTAAGTTCGAATTCTTCTACCTCTTCCTTCTATTTTTCTTTTCCTCTGACACCTCAAGGAATCTCTATACTGTGACATAGAGGATTTCATATTTTCTTGTTCTCTTCTCTTTCATATGAGCAGGAACAAAGACAAAGGCATTCTTGTTGAAGCTGACCCTGAACCTGAAAGGACCTTGAAGCGAAAGCTAAGAGAAGCTAAGGCACAACTCTCTGTGGAGGACCTGACAGAAATCTTCAAAGAAGAAGAAACCATGGCAGCCGAAAACAACAACAATGCAAACAATGCAAGGAAGGTGCTGGGTGACTTTACTGCACCTACTCCCGACTTCTATGGGAGAAGCATCTCTATCCCTGCCATTGGAGCAAACAACTTTGAGCTTAAGCCTCAATTAGTTTCTCTAATGCAACAGAATTGCAAGTTCCATGGACTTCCATTGGAAGATCCTCATCAGTTCTTAGCTGAATTCTTGCAAATCTGTGACACTGTCAAGACTAATGGGGTTGACCCTGAGGTCTACAGACTTATGCTATTCCCTTTTGCTGTAAGAGACAGAGCTAGGACATGGTTGGACTCACAACCTAAAGAAAGCCTGGACTCATGGGAAAAGCTAGTCAATGCCTTCTTGGCAAAGTTCTTTCCACCTTAAAAATTGAGTAAGCTTAGAGTGGAAGTCCAAACCTTCAGACAGAAGGATGGAGAATCCCTCTATGAAGCTTGGGAAAGATACAAATAATTAATCAGAAAATGTCCATCTGATATGCTTTCTGAATGGAGCATCATAGGTATTTTCTATGATGGTCTCTCGGAACTATCCAAGATGTCTTTGGATAGCTCTGCTGGAGGATCTCTTCATCTGAAGAAGACGCCTACAGAAGCTCAAGAACTAATTGAAATGGTTGCAAATAACCAATTCATGTACACTTCTAAAAGGAATCCTGTGAACAATGGGACAAATTAGAAGAAAGGAGTTCTTGAGATTGATACTCTGAATGCCATTCTGGCTCAGAACAAGATGTTGACTCAACAAGTCAATTTGATTTTTCAAAGTCTGTCTGGAATGCAAAATGCACCAAGCAGTACTAAGGATGCTTCATCTGAAGAAGAAGCTTATGATCCTGAGAACCCTTCAATGGAAGATGTGAATTACCTAGGAGAACCCTATGGAAACACCTATAATTCTTCATGGAGAAATCATCCAAATTTCTCATGGAAGGATCAACAGAGACCTCAACAAGGTTTCAACAACAATAATGGTGGAAGAAATAGGTTTAGCAATAGCAAGCCTTTTCCATCATCTTCTCAGCAACAGACAGAGAACTCTAAGCAGAACCACTCTGACTTAGCAACCATGATCTCTGATCTAATCAAAACCACTCAAAGTTTCATGACTGAAACAAGGTCCTCCATTAGGAATTTGGAGGCACAAGTGGGACAGCTGAGTAAGAAAGTTACTGAACTCCCTCCTAGTACTCTTCCAAGCAATACAGAAGAAAATCCAAAAGGAGAGTGCAAGGCCATCAACATGGCCGAATTTGGAGAGGAAGGAGAGGAAGTGAACGCCACTAAGGAAGACCTCAATGGGCGTGCACTGGCCTCCAATAAGTTCCCTAATGAGGAACCATGGGAATCTGAGGCTCAAAATGAGACCATAGAGATTCCATTGGACTTACTTCTGCCTTTCATGAGCTCTGATGAGTATTCTTCCTCTGAAGAGGATGAGTATGTCACTGAAGAGCAAGTTGCTAAATACCTTGGAGCAATCATGAAGCTAAATGACAAGTTATTTGGTAATGAGACTTGGGAGGATGAACCCCCTTTGCTCACCAAAGAACTGGATGACTTGTCTAGGCAGAAATTACCTCAAAAGAGACAAGATCCTGGGAAGTTTTCCATACCTTGTACCATAGGCACCATGACCTTCAAGAAGGCTCTGTGTGACTTAGGGTCAAGTGTAAACCTCATGCCTCTCTCTGTAATGGAGAAGCTAGGGATCTTTGAGGTACAAGCTGCAAGAATCTCACTAGAGATGGCAGACAACTCAAGAAAACAAGCTTATGGACTTGTAGAGGATGTTCTGGTAAAAGTTGAAGACCATTACATCCCTACTGATTTCATAGTCCTAGAGACTGGGAAGTGCATGGATGAATCCATCATCCTTGGCAGACCCTTCCTAGCCACAGCAAAGGCTGTGATTGATGTTGATGGAGGTGAACTGATCATTCAAGTGAATGAAGAATCCTTTGTGTTTAAGGCTCAAGGATATCCCTCTGTCACCATGGAGAGGAAGCATGAAAAGCTTCTCTCAACTCAGAGTCAAACAGAGCCCCCACAGTTAAACTCTAAGTTTGGTGTTGGGAGGCCACAACCAAACTCTAAGTTTGGTGTTGAACCCCCACATTCAAACTCTAAGTTTGGTG
Source organism: Arachis stenosperma (assembly GCF_014773155.1). Taxonomy (NCBI): domain Eukaryota; kingdom Viridiplantae; phylum Streptophyta; class Magnoliopsida; order Fabales; family Fabaceae; genus Arachis; species Arachis stenosperma. Next base: position 14,470,105 of record NC_080377.1, read on the forward strand.
TTGGGAGGTTCCAACATTGCTCTGAGAAAATATGAGGCTCCATGAGAGCCATCTGTCAAGCTACTGACATTAAAGAAGCGCTTGTTGGGAGGCAACCCAATGTTATATTTTATCTATTTTTCTTTGTTATTTTATGTTTTTTGTAGGTTGATGATCATGAGAAGTCACAAAAACAATTGAAAAAGCAAAAACAAAATGAAAAACAGGAAGAAAAACAGCACACCCTAGAGGAAGAACCTACTGGCGTTTAAACGCCAGTAAGGCAAGCAGATGGGCGTTTAACGCCCAGTCTGGCACCATTCTGGGCGTTTAACGCCAGAAAGGGGCACCAGACTGGCGTTAAACGCCAGGAAAGGGCAAGAACCTGGCGTTAAACGCCAGAAATGGGCACCAGCCCGGCGTTTAACGCCAGCTTTGGCACAAAACGCAAATTTTCTTGCCACCTGGTGCAGGGATGACTTTTCCTTGACACCTCAGGATCTGTGGACCCCACAGGATCCCCACCAACCCCACCACCCTCTTTCTTCTTCACCCATTCACCAATCACCTCAACACCTCTTCCCCAAAAACCCTTCACCTATCAAATCCCATCTTTCTCTCCACCACTCACATCCATCCTTCATAAAACCCCACCTACCTCACCCTTCAAATTTAAACCACTTTCCCTCCCAAACCCACCCATACATGACCGAACCATGAGCCCCCCTCTCCTATATAAACCCTTCTTCACTCCTTCATTTTCACACAACCTAAACACCACTTCTCCCCTCCTTTGGCCGAAACATAAGCCTCCTCCATCTCCTCCATTTTCTTCTTCTACTACTCTCTTCTTTCTTCTTTTGCTCGAGGACGAGCAAACCTTTTAAGTTTGGTGTGGTAAAAGCATTGCTTTTTGTTTTTCCATTACCATTTATGGCATCCAAGGCCGGAGAAACCTCTAGAAAGAGGAAAGGGAAGGCAAAAGCTTTCACCTCCGAGTCATGGGAGATGGAGAGATTCATCTCAAGGGTGCATCAAGACCACTTCTATGAAGTTGTGGCCATGAAGAAAGGTCAACTTTGATCAAAGGTTGGACCAAGTCCTCATAAACATTTGTGAAGAGGGCGCTCAATGGAAGAAAAACTCAAGAGGGAAGCCGGTTCAACTGAGAAGGCATAACCTCAAGCTCATCACTAAGAAAAGGATGGAGCAAATAAGAGACCCCTCTCATCATGAAATCCCTGAGATGCCTCAAGGGATGCACTTTCCTCCACAAGACTATTGGGAGCAACTAAACACCTCCCTAGGAGAACTGAGTTCCAACATGGGACAACTAAGGGTGGAGCACCAAGAACACTCCATTCTCCTCCATGAAATTAGAGAAGATCAAAGAATCATGAGAGAGGAGCAATAAAGATAAGGAAGAGACATTGAGGAGCTCAAGCACTCCATAAGACCATCAAGAGGAAGAACAAGCCACCATCACTAAGGTGGACCCGTTCTTTAATCTCCTTGTTCTTTATTGTCCTGTTTTTCGAAATTTTCATGCTTATGTTTGTCTATGTTTGTGTCTTATGATCATTAGTGTCTTAGTGTCTATGCCTTAAAGCTATGAATGTCCTATGAATCCATCACCTTTCTTAAATAAACAAAGTTCTTAATTGAAAAAGAGAAGAATTGCATGAATTTTGAATTTTATAACAGTTTAATTATTTTGATGTAGTGGCAACACTTTTGTTTTTTGAATGTATGCTTAAACAGTGCATATGTCTTTTGAATTTGTGGTTCATGAATGTTGGCTCTTGAAAGAATGATGAAAAAGGAGACATGTTACTGAGGATCTGAAAAATCATAAAAATGATTCTTGAAGCAAGAAAAAGCAGTGAATACAAAAAAAAAAAAAGAAAAACGAAAAAAAAAGGAGAAAAGAAAACGAAAAAAAAACGAAAAAAAAAGAAAAAAAAGAAAGAAATAAAGTTGTGATCCAAGGCAAAAAGAGTGTGCTTAAGAACCCTGGACACCTCTAATTGGGGACTCTAGCAAAGCTGAGTCACAATCTGAAAAGGTTCACCCAATTATGTGTCTGTGGCATGTATGTATCCGGTGGTAATACTGGAAGACAGAGTGCTTTGGGCCACGGCCAAGACTCATAAAGTAGCTGTGTTCAAGAATCATCATACTTAACTAGGAGAATCAATAACACTATCTGGATTCTGAGTTCCTAAAGAAGCCAATCATTCTGAATTTCAAAGGATAAAGTGAGATGCCAAAACTATTCAGAAGCAAAAAGCTAAAAGCCCCGCTCATCTAATTAATACTGATCTTCATAGATGTTTTTGGAGTTCATTGCATATTCTCTTCTTTTTATCTTATTTGATTTTCAGTTGCTTGAGGACAAGCAACAATTTAAGTTTGGTGTTGTGATGAGCGGATAATTTGTACGCTTTTTGGCATTGTTTTTAGTATCTTTTTAGTATGATCTAGTTAGTTTTTAGTATATTTTTATTAGTTTTTAGTTAAAATTTACTTTTCTGGACTTTACTATGAGTTTGTGTGTTTTTCTGTGATTTCAGGTATTTTCTAGCTGAAATTGAGGGACCTGAGCAAAAATCTGATTCAGAGACTGAAAAGGACTGCAGATGCTGTTGGATTCTGACCTCCCTGCACTCGAAGTGGATTTTCTGGAGCTACAGAAGCCCAATTGGCGCGCTCTCAACGGCGTTGGAAAGTAGACATCCTGGGCTTTCCAAAAATATATGATAGTCCATACTTTGCCCAATATTTGATGGCCCAAACCGGCGTTCAAAGTCACCCTCAGAATTCCCAGCGTTAAACGCCGGAACTGGCACAAGAATGGGAGTTAAACGCCCAAACTGGCACCAAAGCTGGCGTTTAACTCCAAGAAGAGTCTCTACACGAAAAATGCTTCATTGCTCAGCCCAAGCACACACCAAGTGGGCCCGGAAGTGGATTTTTATGTCATTTACTCATCTTTGTAAACCTTAGGCTACTAGTTCTCTATAAGTAGGACCTTTTACTATTGTATTTGACATCTTCTGATCTTTGGAATCTTTTGATCTTTAGATATTTTGATCACTTTGGGAGGCTGGCCATTCGGCCATGCCTAGACCTTGTTCTTATGTATTTTCAACGGTGGAGTTTCTACACACCATAGATTAAGGTGTGGAGCTCTGCTGTACCTCGAGTATTAATGCAATTACTATTGTTCCTCTATTCAATTCCGCTTGTTCTTGTTCCAAGATATCACTTGTTCTTCAACTTGATGAATGTGATGATCCGTGACACTCATCATCATTCTCACCTATGAACGTGTGACTGACAACCACCTCCGTTCTACCTTAGATTGAGTGAATATCTCTTGGATTCCTGATACACGATGCATGGTTGATCGCCTGACAACCGAGCGCTCGCCTGACAAACGAGCCAGCCATTCCGTGAGATCAGAGTCTTCGTGGTATAGGCAAGAACTGATGGCGGCATTCAAGAGAATCCGGAAGGTCTAACCTTGTCTGTGGTATTCTGAGTAGGATTCAATGATTGAATGACTGTGACGTGCTTCAAACTCCTGAGGGCGGGGCGTTAGTGACAGACGTAAAAGAATCACTGGATTCTATTCCGGCCTGATTGAGAACCGACAGATGGATAGCCGTGCCGTGACAGGGTGCGTTGAACATTTCCAATGAGAGGATGGGAGGTAGCCACTGACAACGGTGAAACCCTTGCATAAGCTTGCCATGGAAAGGAGTAAGAAGGATTGGATGAAGACAGTAGGAAAGCAGAGAGACGGAAGGGACCAAGCATCTTCATACGCTTATCTGAAGCTCTCACCAATGATATACATAAGTATCTCTATCTTTATCTTTATGTTTTATTCATCATCTATACCCATTTGAGTCTGCCTGACTAAGATTTACAAGGTGACCATAGCTTGCTTCATACCAACAATCTCCGTGGGATCGACCCTTACTCGCGTAAGGTTTATTACTTGGATGACCCAGTGCACTTGCTGGTTAGTTGTGCGAAGTTGTGGTGATCACGATTTTGCCACACCAAGGTCCCTTATGACATGACAGGTAATTTTGTGCAAAATGATAATTATGATTATGCTCAATCCTCTTCTGAACAGGTAAATTACATGAGGAGTGGTCCTAGAAACCCTAATAATGATCCATACTCTAAAACATACAATTAGGGGTGGAGAAATCACCCAAATTTTGGGTGGAGGGACCAACCTCATAGATCTCTGAATTTCAACAATGATTCTCAAGGCGGTTTCCAACAGAACAATCATAATAACCGCCAATTTTAGTCTCATCAACAACAACAACCACTTCAGCAAGCAAATTCTCAACCCCAACAAGATTCTAATTGGGAGATGATGAAAAGTTTTATGCAGAAAACCAGAGCTTCCATTAGAAGCTTGGAGGTGCAAATGGGCCAACTGAGCAAGCAAATACCTGAGAGGTCCTCAAATACATTTTCGGGTGATACAGTGGTGAATCCAAGAGAGGAATGCAAGGCTATCACCTTGATAAGTGGACAAGTAGCAAGTATGGAAGCACAAGTTAATGAGGAGCCAGTTGAGAAAAAAGCTCCAGAGGAGAAGAAGGAAGAAGTAGAGCATGCCCCTCCAAAGCGTGCGGACAACCCATTCTTGGACTCTCTTGACACTTATCCTACATTGCCAAAGGCTCCTGAATACAAGGCTAAAATGCCATATCCTCAGAGACTTCAAAAGGAGACCAAGGACAAGCAGTTTTCAAAGTTCTTGGAAGTCTTCAGAAAGCTGCAAATCAATATTCCTTTTGCTGAGGTTTTGGAGTAAATGCCTCTTTATGTCAAGTTTATGAAGGAGTTGTTGTCAAAGAAGAAGCCTTTAAGGGGAGATGAGGCAGTGGTCCTGACTAAGAAACGTAGTGCCATAATTCAGAATAACTTGCCAAGGAAGATGCCAGATCCAGGGAACTTTCAAATTTCATGCACCATTGGGAGCACTACCTTTGAGAAAGCGTTATGTGATCTGGGAGCAAGCATCAATTTAATGCCCTTGTCTGTGATGAAGAAGCTGCAAATCCAAGAGGCACAACCCATAAGGATAGCATTACAGATGGCAGACAAATCTATGAAGCCTGCATATGGATTAGTGGAGAATATCTTGGTCAAATGGGTAAGTTCTTCCTCCCAGTAGATTTTGTGATTCTTGACACATGGGAGGATGAGAATACCTCTATAATTCTAGAAAGACCATTTCTAGCCACTGAAAGAGCTCTGATTGATGTGGAAGAAGGTGAATTAGTGCTTAGAGTGCATAATGAGCAACTAGTCTTTCATGTCTTCAAAGATATACATTCAGCAAGTGAAGAAGAGAGATGCATGCAGACTGAACTTATTGATCTAAACCTTCAAGAACCCCCTGATGATGCACAGTAGAATCTGCAGCTCAAACCTCCTTTGGTGACAATCAATAAAATTCCTCCTGGCATCAAACCTAAGTTTGGTATCGGGAATGCATCATCCACCAAGGAGGAGGTTGCCAAAAAGAAGAAAGTACCCAGAAGATGGAGAAACAAAAAGATCCCCACTGAAGGTTTCTCCCCAGGAATGAAAGTTGTGTTGACTAGCAATCCAGTGTGGATTTATACAGTAAATAGAATCCTCTCTCTGGAGCATATTGAGCTACTTTATGGAGATACAAGAAAGAAGTTCAAAGTAAGGGGTGAAGAGCTGAGCCCCTATGATCCTCCTCCTTAGAGGAGCTTACCGTCAAGCTAGTGACGGTAAAGAAGCGCTTGTCGGGAGGCAACCCGATAATTTCGTATCCTTAGTTATTTTTCGTAGTAGTGGTTTTCTTATTTATTTGATTTTTATTGAGTTTTTACTGTTTTTCTTTCGTTTTAGGTGTGTTTTAATCATGCAGCTATTTTAGAACAGAAACCGAACACTTCGAAAAATTTTTGCCTATCTCCAAGTTCAGCGTGGGAGAGTTGAAAAAAAAACATGCAAGCTGGTCCCCACAACACCCTTCTTCATCTCTTTATTCCCTTCCCCCTTATTCCTGTGATCTCCCCCACCTACCCCCTTATTCATTCCCCATTCAAACCAACACCTCTCCCCCACCCTCCTCTATTAATTAACCATTAAACCCAGCACCCCTTTCTATATATATCTCTCTAATATATATATATATATATATATATATATATATATATATATATATATATATATATATATAACCCCCCTTATATACATATACGTTCCCCCCTTCTATACATATATATTAAATACTTCAATAACTATATATATATAAAATAAAAATAAAAAAAATAAAAATAAAAAAAAACAAAAAAAGATTTAATTACTCTGTTGATCCCTATAGTTTTACGAAATTTTCAATTAAGTCCCTGTACTTTTTTTCTTTTTAATTCGGTCCCTATACGTTAATTTTTTTTTCAATTTAGTCCCTACCGTAAGAAAAACGTCTAAAATAACAGAATATTCTCTTAAAAAAATGAATATTCTCTCTTTTAGGATAGCAGGACACTCTTATATTTTTAAAATTCTAAAAAAACCCTTCTCACTTCTACACTCACATATCCTTAGCTCTAACCTCTTCATCGAGCTCTCTCCGAATCTACCGCACAGTGTTCTCTCGTCGCGCTTCCTCCTCTCTCGGCGTCCCTGTCGTGCCGAGCTTCCATATCCATGCTCTTGGTGACACTACCAATGGCTTCAATTTCACGGGTCCTCACTTCAATTATCTTAACAAACACCATGGAGCTCCTGCCGATTATCACCGTCATGCTGGTGATTTGGGTAACATTCTTGCAAGCCCTGATGGTATGATTTTTTATCAATTCTTTTTATTTTCTCAATTCTTTCTATCAATTAATTTTTCTCCTAACAACACATTTTATTCTTTTCTCATTCAGGGGTTGCTGAGATTTCTATCACAGATTCACAAGTAATTACTCAACTAAACTTTGGTTATTACTGTGGTTGTAGAATTCAAATTTGACATCTTTTTTGTTGTGTAATTCACATTTCAATTTGATAAATGAACCCTTAATTGTACTTATCTCTTTCAACTTTAAATGTAGTTCAATTGGATCTAGAATGTTTTAGTTCTTCTTTCTGATTTCTTTTCGTTCTCGATGTAGATTCCGTTGAGTGGAGTGCATTCCATACTTAGCAGGGCGGTTGTTGTGCATGCTGATCCTGATGACCTTGGAAGGGATAAGATAGGCCATGTAGTTGAACATGTCAATGTGATTTACTCTTCTTTTACTCTATAACCGTTACTACTCTTGGATTATTTTTCCTTAATATTGAGATGTTGAAAGAGAGAATTATTTTTTGTTTGATTGATAATTAAATTGTGCTGGCATGTTAACAACTCTTTATTTCTCATAGAAATTGAGTCCTGGACTTTTGTTCAGAGGTTAGGAGAAGCTGTTTTCATTCCAGCAGGTTGTCCTCACCAAGTCAGAAATCTGAAGGTAAGAAGATACATGATGCATTAGTGATTAGTCACATCTTTAGTGTATTTAGTTGTTTCTTTATATATCTGTAATATTTTAATTCAATAAAAATGTAAAAAATTTTCTTTTGTGAAGTGAGCCGGTGTATAATGTAAATGCTTAATAGTTTCTTGCTGGTGTATAATGTAAATGCTTTACACTTTCTGAATTGCTGTGTTATTTATACTAGGTGAAGAAAATTACAGTACACATAATGAAAGATGTGGTTGAAAATTTGGAGAAAGCACTGTTAGTGTTTGCAATCTTTACTCCTATCTGGTTTGCATTGTGATGCATGCATGATTTGATTACAATATCACTTTGATAAGGCATTGTTAGATTATTATTTCTAGGTTCATGAATCATGACTATGAATTTAAGTTTATTATTTGATTTACTAAATTGGTGATTTTTATACAGGTCTGGGAAAAGTAGGTTCAGGATGGTTGCATATATTTACTATGAACTGAAGTCTGCTCTCTCTGGTCTCTCAGAATTTTTCTCGGCTCAAAATCATCCGTTATCAATGTTATTATTAATCTCTATGCTAGCTCAAGGAGTGGGAGGCTGCAACACATTTTCAGATTTTAAATTTCAATAACACAAATTACATAGCCATGGTTTTTTATTGTGTACCATGATACGATAAAGACACAAATTATATTCTATGAATCCACACAAATGTAAAATGTTACATTATCATAATGAATACTTGAAGGATGAAAGCTAAATTTTATATATGCTTATTACTATTATTTCTATTTCATTTTATCCATTCTTTTTTTTAGGTTCTTAATATAAGGTATTTTGAAAGTAAAAAAAAAGAGAGAAGGTATTTTTGGTACAATTTATATATAAATAAGCAAAAGAATGATAGTGACAAAATAAAATGGATTATAAGAATATTTTTCATGTCTTAGAATCATTGAATAGGGATTATAGGAATATCTTTCATTGAATATTTATAGTTTCACCGAATTTTCAATTAAGTCCCTATATTTTTTTTTTGTTTTCAATTAGGTCCCTAAGGGTATAAAAGTAATTTTACAATTCACTATCATTTTTTTGACGTTTAACGTTAATAGGGACTAAATTGAAAAAAAAATAACGTATAGGGACCCAATTAAAAGGAAAAAAAGTATAGGGACCTAATTGAAAATTTTGCAAAACTATAGGGACCAATAGAGTAATTAAACAAAAAAAACAAAAAGATAATATATATTTTAATTATTTTAACCTCTCTTGTTCTTTTATCATTTTATTCTTCTTTTATTATAATATTTGTTTTTACTCCTCCGTATGTCTTTTTATGTCCCTCTCTGTTTTCAGTTCTTCTTTGCTTAAGGACAAGCAAATTTTTAAGTTTGGTGTTGTCGCTTCACTTTTTGGATTTTCTATTTATTTTAATAGCACCAAAGGGAGGCAAATCATCTTCATGGAGGAGCACAACCAGAAGAATGAGATGGCCACTAGGATAACTGAGGTGGTTGAGTTCTTTTCATTCTATATTTCCTCCCGTTCTTATTATGTTATATTCCTATTTTCTGTTTATTTTGTTATTGCATGATCAGTTATATTTTCAATTTCTAGGTTCTAATTTAATATACTGTCTATTTTGTTATTTGATTTGCTTTAATGTTGAAAGGTGTCTCATGTATTACCCACTAAGCTTGAAATCAAAAAGAAAAAAAAAAAGAAAAAGAAAAAATGTAGTGCATAAGAAATTGAGTTTAATTTTAAGAGTAGTCTCATTTATCCAAATGTGGTTGTATTTTCTGTTACTCTGAATGCATGACATGAACAATACATATTTAAATTTAAATCAAAGAATGTTGATGTACAAGGAACAGGAATTTAGAGAACTATTATGAATTCTATGCAATAAGTGAAAGTTTAATCTTTGAAGCAGAAGAAACAACAAAGAAAAATAAAAGCAAGGTCCAACGCTCTGAACATCAATGACTAGGGAGGTCAGACATGATTAAAAGCTCAAAGAGTTGTTTCCCTGGTCATATGCTTGTGGTGTGATTGTGTCAAGTAATCCTTGAGACAGAACACTAAGAGTCGAGATCAAATGCATTTAATAGAGTATGCTAAAGGCTTTGAGCACCACTGTCTGGGGGTAACTGAAAGGAAAATCAGAACTTAAAGAGAGTTCCCCAGTTATGTGCTTGTGATATTTTTGTGTCAGTGAAGCTTGAGATAAAATATTTAAAGTCATGGCTAGGCTCAAGATACAAAGCACCAAAGAAAAGAGAATAAAAAAAATTTGTTGTGTTCAAGGATTAAATTGAAGTATAAAAGATTAGAGAATTCATAATATTATCTGGATTCTAATTTTGAATGACAGTGACATCTTTCTGATTCAAAGGAGGATGAGATGCCAAAACTATTCAGGATTGCAATTGTAAACCCCACTATAAGAAGAGACATGAGCTTAATCGAACTCTCATTCTCATGCAAATTCACATCCTAAGCCTATATTAGTTTGGTTGCTTGAGGACAAGCAACAATTCAAGTTTGGTGTTGTGATGCGTGAGCATCTTTCCTATCTTTTCCTAGTGAATTTGCATTTAATTTATTGAGTTTAATCAAGAATCAATTATCTTTTAGCCACTATGGATGTTACTTTGAGTCGTGTACAATTCTGTTTATTTTAGGTAGCATTTGGCTGGATTTGATGGAGTTTTCCGCAGAAAAAGAGAAGAAGGCGAATGATGCTGTCAACCCTGACCTCTCTGCACTCAAACCTGAATAACTCGAGCTACAGAGGTTCAATATACGTGATTTCAGTGGCGTTGGAAAGCTAACTTCCAGTACTTTTCAACGATATATAATAGTCCACACTTCTCTCCCACCAATTCGGCCAAAGCTGCGCTAATCTCAAGCTAGGCGCAAGACAGCATCAACAACACACAACAATGAGCGTGACTCCAAGTAAGGCACACTAAAACTTGAGTTAGGCGCATGCCAGTTGCCACAACAAAAGCACGCCACATTGATTTTGCTTCACTCAAGTAGGGCGCAGCAACACAAGCCTTGTTGCTCCAATCACTGCATACCTCAAGTAAGGCGTGGCTTGATGCCAAGTTAGGTGTGCCTCCCTACGAAGCAAATGGTCCCCATTCATTAATTGAAGACGCGCGGATTGCTTTAATTAATTCTGATTTAAACTTTATTTTTATTTAAAAATAGGAAAATATATTATTTATTTTAAAAAATATATAATTTAAATTTATTAGGATTAGATACAAAAGGGAAAAGAAACTTCTTTTCTGGAAGGATTCCATCTCATTCCAAAATTACAGTTTACCAGAATCCTAGTTTTCACTCTTTTCCATGAGCAACTAAACCTCCACTGTTAAGGTTAGGAGCTCTGTCTACTGTATGGATTGATTCTATTTCTTATTTTTTCTATTTTAATTTATGTACTGATTTATATTTCAAGAATTGTTTTCGTTCTTTATTTTTATTTTATTCTGCCGCCTCTTCACCGCCGGTTGTTGCGCCTTGGCCCTGGTGTAGCAGTTGCAGATCCTTGCCCATTGTCGGCATCATCTTCACTGCTTGTCTTTGTTGGTTCTCTCTCCAATCGGGTTTGCTTCCGAGTCGTTTGCCGAGAAGAATACGATGTTATTTCTCTAAACTGTTGGCCCTTCTCGTTGAAGCATCTCCCACCGTTTTGCTCGCGGTCCATGACCTCCCACGTCTTGTTCCGTGAGCTCGTTGCCCTGTCATCTTTTCTTCGTCTCCTCAGTCACACTTTTGCTGTCATCGCAATCAGTTGCTTCTGTCGTCATCTGGTCTCGCCGTGCTTGAAGTCTCGAACCTCTTTCTGTATTCACCAATGGCAGCTCCTTTTTTGATCTCTGAGTTCGTCGTCTGGATGTACTTCTGCTGAGTAGCATGTTTGCCGCCATCTGTCACCTCGTCGTCGTCCTCCATTGCTCTGAACCACCTTGGGTCATAACAACAATTATTAAGTACACATCAATTTGAGATAATAAATTAAAAAATGGGGTCTATAAAAATTGTTAAGTATATACATATGCTTCCAGAAATGAGAACCCAACTCCCCATGTTCTTTTTCGGATTGCCAAAACCACACATAAAATACAAGCATTAAAAGATTCATTCACCGGCTCAACAAAAGTGTCCAGTAGGCATCCATTAGCGGGCCAAATACAATCCCATTAACCCGTCATGTCGTTCTCAGCTCGGCTTGCCCCTTGGTCAACATCCAACCATTACATACCCCCTGCAACAATCTCTGCAAGCTGCTTCCCTCACTAATAGCATAAATTCACGTGCCTGCATGACATTTGTTCTAAGAAAATATCTATAAAAAAGCATCTGTATACTATAATTGTCCTTAATTAGTTGTTTAAAAATTACAATATATGACCGGCTGTAGCTTGCAGGTAAAACTATAGAACTTCCAGCTATCACCACATTTCATATGCGACTCAGAATTAATTCATTCAATAAAAAACAATAACAGTTAAGAACACATGCATTGATAATATACTGAGATTTTGTTTAAAATATTAAAGAGAGGAAATTGTTGGGTTTTTTTCTCTCCTTTGTGAGGCCCAAGCTCAACATTTTGAGGGTGTCTCTTGCACCCATTGTGCCACAATCCTAATCAGTTTTTAAGGGTCATTGAGAGTGATAGAGAATAGCCACCAAGTGAGAGAGAAGAGGGAAAAACAGAATTTTCATTTTTGCCCAAAGCAGTAAATTTCAAATTGCAGTTTCTCAGTTGTTCACCGTTAGATCGGCTTGAAATTTAAACTGTATGTTCCTATCATCTTGTTCTTCATTCTGGTCGGTGGAGATGTTGATTCGATATTTACAGTGAGAGAAATTGGCTTCGTAATAGAAAAATTAGGTTTCCCGTTTTTACACAGAGCAGCAATTTTGGAACGGCAGTTTCTCATTATTTTACCGTTGGATCGACGTGAAATTTTAACTGTAGATTTTTCACATCTTGTTTTTTATTCTGAACGGTGGAGATTTTAATTAGAGGTCTGCAGAGGGAGAAATTGGCTTCGACATCAGCTCTATTTTTTTGGGTATATTTCATCTTCTTGCCTATTATTTGTAAGCTTTGGTGCATTGATGTTTTGGCTGGTTATATGTATATTTTTGTGCTTTGTTTGAAACTCTCTTGTACCTCATTTGATTATAGTAGAGATATTTCGTTGGTCTGGATGACCCGTGGTTTTTACCTCTCACATTGAGAGGGTTTTCCAGGTTAAAATCTCGGTGTGTTCTTGTTATTGCTTTACTTGCTATATTTGCTTGTTATAGTTGCTGCCATATTGTGTTGTGAGTGCTTCCATATTGTTTTTGTGTTGGACATTTGTGTCATTTCCGCTGCTAGGCTCTTTCATACTGGCATCAGAGCTTGTTGGTATTTTTTTGGGCTTGTGATTCTGTGAACAATGGAAGCTAATACTAATACTAGTAGGATGATTACTCTTAATGGTCCTAATTATGATTTGTGGAAGTCAAAGATGGAAGATTTGCTTTATGTCAAAAATTTTCATCAACCAGTTTTTGGTACAGAAAAGCCTAATAATAAGTCTGATGATGATTGGACTTTGTTGCATAGACAAGTCTGTGGATATATTAGGCAGTGGGTTGACGATAATGTGTTGAACCATATTATTGGAGAGACACATGCTCAGACCATTTGGATTAAGCTTGAACAGTTGTATGCTCAAAAAACTGGGAATAACAAGATGTTTTTGATCAAGCAGTTGTTGGCTTTGAAGTATACAGATGGGACATCAATGACAGATCACTTGAATAATTTTCAAGGAATTATGAATCAGTTATCTTCCATGGGCATTAAATTTGATGAAGAGGTTCAAGGATTGTTACTTCTTGGCTCCTTACCAGACTCGTGAGAAATTCTCAGAATGTCATTGTCCAATTCTGCTCCTGATGGTGTAATCTCTATGGATCTTGCCAAGAGCAGTGTTTTGAATGAAGAGATGAGAAGAAAGTCACAAGGTACATCGACTACACATTCAGATGTTCTTGTTTCTGAGTCTAGGGGGAGAAGCAAAAGTCGAGGTCCTAAAGGTAGAGATCAAAGCAGAAGCAAGTCTTGAGAAAAGTATAAGAATATTGAGTGTCATCATTGTGGTCAAAAGGGACATGTGAAAAGATTTTGTTGGCAGCTAAAGAAGGAGAAAGCCAAGGCAAGTAAAGACAAGAGTACAAATAAAGATGATGGTAACAAGGAAGACAAGGTTAATGTAACTCATGATGATTTTCTTGTTGTTGAGGAGTTTGAATCTGTTAACCTTGTTGATAATAGCACTAGTTGGGTGATTGATAGTGGTGCTTCTATTCATGTTACATCTAGGAGGGATTTGTTTACATCTTATACTCCTAGTGATTTTGGTGATGTGAAAATGGCTCATCAAGGTGTTGCAAAATGTGCTGGTGTTGGACAAGTTTGCTTAGAAACCTCCAACGGTACCAAGTTGACTTTGAAGCGTGTGAAACATGTTCCAGATATTCGGTTGAACTTACTTTCTGTTGGTAATTTGTGTGATGAAGACTTGGATAGCTCATTTTCTCGTGATAGCTGGAAGCTCACCAAGGGTTCCATGGTTGTTGCTAGAGGTACAAGACACTCTACTCTTTATTTAACTCAAGCAAAGATTATGAAAGATGTTATTAATGCTGCTGAGTTTGTTGATGAAACTGATTTATGGCATAAGAGATTATGTCATATGAGTGAGAAAGGTATGAATATGTTATCCAAGAGGAATCTTTTATCTGGTTGTAAGGTTGCTTTGAAAAAGTGCAATCATTGCTTTGCTGGGAAACAAAACAGGGTTTCTTTTAAGAGCCATCCACCTTCAAGGAAGCCGACGATACTTGACTTGGTGCATTCTGATGTATGTGGACCGATGAAGACAAGAACACTTGGAAGGTCTATCTATTTTGTAACCTTTATTGATGATCATTCTAGGAAATTATGGTTTACACTTTGAAGACCAAAGATCAAGTTTTGAATGTGTTCAAGCAATTTCAAGCTTCTGTTGAAAGAGAAACTGGGAAGAAGTTGAAATGCATTCGTACTGACAATGGTGGTGAGTACTCAGGTCTATTTGATGCTTATTGTAAAGAGCATGGTATAAGACATCAGAAGACTCCTCCGAAGACTCCTCAGTTGAATGGCTTGGCTGAAAGGATGAACAGAACATTGGTTGAAAGAGTAAGGTGCTTGTTGTCACAATCTGGATTGGAAAAATCCTTTTGGGGTGAAGCTTTGAGCACTGTTGTTCATGTCTTGAACCGGACACCATGTGTTCCCTTGCAATTTGAAGTGCCAGAGAAGGTATGGTCAGGTAATGATGTTTCTTATGATCATTTAAGAGTCTTTGGATGTAAAGCTTTTGTTCATATTCCCAAAGATGAGAGATCTAAGCTTGATGTAAAGACTAGGCAGTGTATTTTTATTGGCTATGGCATGGATGAGTTTGGTTACAGGTTTTATGATCCTGTTAACAAGAAGGTGATTCGGAGTAGAGATGTTGTCTTTGTTGAAGACCAAACATTGAAGGATGTTGATCATGTGGAGAAGCCAATGGTTCAGCCTAGTGATGATTTTTCTAACTTGGATATTACTCCCTCTATGCCTATGGTAGAAGATGGTAGAGTTGAAGCTCAAAATAATGAGCATGATACAGGTGCAGGTAAAGATGGAACAGTTGATCCGATACTTGATGAAGTTGGTGATGATGATCAAGATGAAGAACCAACTTTGGAAATTCCTGCAAATGCACTCAGAAGGTCTACAAGAGAGAGGAAGCCTTCATCAAGGTATTCTCCACATGAGTTTGTTTTGTTGACTGATGGGGGAGAACCTGAATGCTTTGGAGAGGCTGTTGAAGATGAAAGCAAAGCTCAATGGCTTGAAGCTATGCAAGAAGAAATGAAGTCTTTGCTTGAGAATGATACCTATGAGTTGGTGAAGCTACCGAAGGGTATGCGAGTTTTGAAGAACAAATGGGTATTCAGAATCAAGAATGAAGAACACAATTCTAAGTTCATACCCTGGGTCGAGCTATCCGACCTGGGATGATTCGAGATAAAGCGACCAACCTCTTCAGGTCAAACTATACGACCTCTTTTCAAAGAGCTTGGCCAAATCGACAGGAGAGCCCAGTTAAGGGCCCAAATAGAGGAGTACGACCCGAATCCTAAGGCAGCCCAAGCCTATAGGATAGAGGCGGTTCCATTGAAAATTCGCTGACCTCAACTCAAAGATAAAGATAAGATAAGATAACTAACTTATCTTATCCAAAAAGGTCATGTCTCACCACTATAAATACACTGGAGCACCCAGGTATAACTCATACTCTGATTCTACTCAATACCTGCTTAATACCCTTGCTAACTTAAGCATCGGAGTCCCTTGCAAGTACCCCCACCCTCTGGGGACGAAGGATCAGCACCATCACCAGGTCCAACAAGTCGGACACACCAGCTCCGGCCGCTACACACCTGCCGGACACGTCGGCTCTGACCAGTACAGAAGATCTCGTCCGAGATCGACCTACAGTTTCAGGTAACACCCAGAACATTGGCGCCGTTGCCGGGGAACCTGGACGTCATCCCATCACCATGGCGGACGACCATGACAACGACCACGATTCAGGTCTGGAGGATCGAACACCGCACAAAAACGCAGATGTCACGCTACAAGACACTCCGGAGACCAACAAAGACAAAGACGCACCAAATTCAGGGACAATAGAAGTACTCCTGGATCGTCTAAAACAAATGGAAAAAGAAACCCAACTGCAACGGGAAATCGGAAGAGATCTCCAAAGAGAGGTCCGGCAATGTCGGGAGTTGGAAGAAAAACTACAGCAATTGGAAGCCGATCTCAAATCAAAAGCACCTCGGGATAATCCCGAGGAAGATTTACGCAAAGAACAAGACCCGTTCACCAGGGAAATCATGAGAACCAAAATTCCAAAAGACTTCAAGCTCCCGGATATGGCCCTGTATGATGGCACCACAGATCCCAACCATCACCTCAGCAACTTCAGAAGTAGAATGTACCTCACTGACGCCCCAGATGCTGTTCGCTGCAAAGCTTTTCCAACAACTCTGACAAAAATAGCGATCCGATGGTTCGACAACCTACCCCCGAAGTCCATCTCAAGCTTTGATGACTTAGCTAAAAAATTCCTAGCTAGATTCTCCATTCAGAAAGATAAAGCCAAGCACGCCCCCAGTTTACTAGGGATCAAACAAGGAGATCGGGAAAGCCTCCGAAATTACATGGAGAGATTCAACAAAACATGCATGGACATACAAAATTTACCAACGGAGGCCGCCATTATGGGACCCATCAATGGCCTACGAGAAGGACCTTTCAGCCAATCTATCTCAAAAAAGTACCCAACCTCCTTAGACGAAGTACAGGAACGAGCAGAAAAATACATCAACATGGAAGAAAACGCTCGGTTAGGAGAGACCTCAAAATCGGGAGCCTCCTACCGAGACAGAGACAAGGAGTCTAAGAGAAAAGAAGATCGACAAGGGGAGAAAGTAAAAAAATACCATAATTTCACTCCTCTCAGGGCATCCCTGGTCGAGATATACAAAGAAGTCTGCCATACAGAAAAAATCCCCCCAGCACGGCCACTCAAAGGCAAAAGGGGAGGAGGAAACCAAAAGAAATATTGTGAATACCATCGAGTCCGAGGACACTCCACAAACGAATACTTCGACTTAAAAAATATCATAGAAAAATTGGTGAGAGAAGGAAAATTAGATCGATTCCTGGCCACCCGGGATGATGATCAAAGAAAGAGACGAAGAGATGAAGACACCGAACGAACAGAACGATCACCTCGGACACCAGAAAGACATGTCCACATGATACACGGCGGATTCACAGCAGGTGGGATCTCCAAATCCTCCCGCAAAAGATATCTCAAAGAAGTATATCACGTCGAAGGAGAGAAGAAAGCACTCAACATTCCGGCAATTATATTCACTAAAGAGGACGCATCCGACATCATCACAGAACACGATGATCCCGTGGTTGTCACCATCATATTAGCAAACGCCAACCTGCACCGCACATTAATAGACCAAGGGAGTTCTGCCGACATCTTATTCAAAACAGCCTTTGATAAACTCGGCTTGGAAGAAAAAGAACTTAAAGCATATCCAAACAGCCTGTTTGGGCTAGGAGATACCCCGGTTCGACCACTCAGATACATACCGCTACACACAACCTTTGGAAAGGGGGATCAATCCAGGACCCTCAAAATAGACTACATCATAGTCGATGTAAGTTCAGCTTACAACGCTCTCATAGGACGGACAACACTTAACCAACTCGGCGCAATAGTCTCGACCCCACACCTATGTATGAAGTTCCCAACCCCAAAAGGGATAGCCACGATAAAAGTAGACCAGAAGACAGCACGTCGCTGTTATAACGAAAGCCTAAATCTCAGAGGCAAAGGAGAAGAGGTCCACACAATCGAGCTGGGCGGAGTTCATCGACGAGAAGAACTTCGTCCCCAGCCAGAAGGTGAGATAGAAAAGATTCAGATCGGGGACACCTCGGAAAAAAACAACCAATATCGGCACAATCCTAAAAGGAGATTTAAAAGAACTACTAATACAATTCTTGCGAGATAACGTCGATCTCTTCGCGTGGAAAGCCGCAGACATGCCAGGCATAGACCCTAAACTAATGTGCCACAAGTTGGCAGTGTACCCAGGATCTCGACCGGTGCAGCAGAGGCGAAGAAAACTTGGGCCAGAGCGATCCCAAGCTGTGGATGAGCAAGTACAGGCACTACTGGAAGCCGGATTCATAAGAGAAGTCAAATGCCCGCTATGGCTAGCCAACGTTGTCTTGGTGAAAAAATCAAACGGGAAGTGGCGAATGTGCACCGATTATACCGATCTCAACAAAGCTTGTCCAAAAGATCCATACCCACTCCCAAGTATTGACGCTCTAGTAGATGCTTCCTCCGGATACAAATATCTCTCGTTTATGGACGCATACTCGGGATACAATCAAATCCCCATGTATCCACCAGATCAAGAAAAAACTTCGTTCCTAACACCGAAAGCAAACTACTGCTACATCGTGATAGCTTTCGGTCTCAAGAACGCAGGAGTAACATATCAAAGGCTAATGAATAAAGTCTTCTCAGATCACATCGGAAAAATCATGGAAGTCTATGTGGACGACATGTTGATAAAGACACAAAGCGAAGATACATTATTATCCGACCTGACTCAAGTGTTTTACACTATAAGGAAGCACAACATGCGGCTCAATCCCGCAAAGTGCACCTTCGCAGTCAAAGCAGGCAAATTCTTAGGCTTCATGCTCACACAAAGGGGAATTGAAGCAAATCCAGACAAATGTCAAGCCATACTCAACATGAAGAGCCCAACCTGTGTTAAAGAGGTACAACAACTCAATGGGAGGTTGGTCGCCCTATCCTGATTCTTAGCAGGAGCTGCGATAAGATCTCTCCCCTTCTATGCTACTTTAAGAAAGGGAAAACAGTTCGAATGGACGACAGAATATGAGCAAGCCTTCCAAGACTTCAAGGAGTTCTTAGGACGACCACCTATCCTATCTCGACCACGAGAAGGAGAACCGCTCATATTATATCTCGCAGTAGGGAGTCGGGCAATAGCCTCAGCACTAATCAGAGAAGACGAAAATGGGCAACAACCCGTCTACTTCATTAGCAAAGCGCTACAGGGATCCGAGCTGAACTACTAGAAAATAGAAAAATTTGCCTATACCCTCATTCTAACATCTCGACGACTCCGCCTGTACTTCCAGGCTCACACTATTAAAGTTTGAACTAACCAGCCCATAAAAGGAATATTACAGAAAACAGATTTGGCTGGCAGAATTCTACAATGGGCAGTCGAGTTGTCATAGTTTGACCTCCAATATGAAGCTCGAACGGCAATCAAATCATAGTATCTGGCCGACTTTATCGCAGAATTCACAGATGCCCTAGAAACCCCCACAGAATGGAACCTTTACGTGGACAGTTCTTCAAATAAAACTGGAAGCGGCGCAGGTGATGAGCGGATAATTTATACGCTTTTTGGCATTGTTTTTAGGTAGTTTTTAGTAAGTTCAAGCTACTTTTAGGGATGTTTTCATTAGTTTTTATGTTAAATTCACATTTCTGGTCTTTACTATGAGTTTGTGTGTTTTTCTGTGATTTCAGGTAATTTCTGGCTGAAATTGAGGGACTTGAGCAAAACTCTGAAAAAGGCTGACAAAAGGACTGCTGATGCTGTTAGAATCTGACCTCCCTGCACTCAAAATAGATTTTTTGGAGCTAAAGAACTCCAAATGGCGCGCTCTCAACGGCGTTGGAAAGTAGACATCCAGAGCTTTCCAGCAATATATAATAGTCCATACTTTATTCGGAATTTGACGATGTAACTTGGCGTTGAACGCCAAATACATGTTGCTGTCTGGAGTTAAACGCCAGAAAAACGTCATGATCCGGAGTTGAACGCCCAAAACACGTCATAACTTGGAGTTCAACTCCAATAAAAGCCTCAGCTCGTGGATAGATCAAGCTCAGCCCAAACATACACCAATTGGGCCCCGGAAGTGGATTTATGCATCAATTACTTACTCATGTAAACCCTAGGAGCTAGTTTATTATAAATAGAACTTTTTACTATCATAATCGCATCCTGGATTGTATTTTGAATCCTGTGATCACATTTAGGGGGCTGGCCATTCGGCCATGCCTGAACCTTGTACTTATGTATTTTTAACAGTGGAGTTTCTGCACACCATAGATTAAGGGTGTGGAGCTCTGCTGTACCTCAAGTTTCAATACAATTACTATTACTTTTTATTCAATTCTCTTTTATTCTTATTCCAAGATATACGTTGCACAACACTTTGATGAATGTGATGATCCATGACACTCATCATCATTCTCACCTATGAATGCGCGTGATTGACAACCACTTCCGTTCTACCTTAGGCCGGGCGCATATCTCTTAGATTCCTGGTGCACGAAATTGCAATCACACTTTTGCAATCCCACACAACTAACCAGCAAGTGCACTGGGTCGTCCAAGTAATACCTTACGTGAGTAAGGGTCGATCCCACGGAGATTGTCGGCTTGAAGCAAGCTATGGTTATCTTGTAAATCTTAGTCAGGATATCAAAGATTATCAGGGTTGACTGTGAAAGGTAAAAGAACATGAAATAAGTACTTGTTTTGCAGTAATAGGGAACAGGTTGAGGTTTTGGAGATGCTTCATCTTCTGAATATCTGCTTTCCTACTGTCTTCTTCATCAAACACGCAAGGCTCCTTCCATGGCAAGCTGTATGTAGGGTTTCACCGTTGTCAATGGCTACCTCCCATCCTCTCAGTGGAAATGTTCAACGCACCCTGTCACGGCACGGCTATCCATCTGTCGGTTCTTAATCAGGCCGGAATAGAATCCAGTGATTCTTTTGCGTCTGTCACTAACGCCCCGCCTTCAGGAGTTTGAAGCTCGTCACAGTCATTCAATCATTGAATCCTACTCAGAATACCACAGACAAGGTTTAGACCTTCCGGATTCTCTTGAATGCCGCCATCAATTCTAGCTTATACCACGAAGATTCTGATTAAAGAATCCAAGAGATATCTACTTAATCTAAGGTAGAATGGAGGTGGTTGTCAGGCACACGTTCATAGTTGAGAATGATGATGAGTGTCACGGATCATCACATTCATCCGGTTTAAGAACAAGTAATATCTTAGAATGGAAGCAAGCATGATTGAATGAAAAACAGTAGTAATTGCATTAATCCATCAAGACACAGCAGAGCTCCTCACCCCCAACCATGGGGTTTAGAGACTCATGCCGTGGAAGGTACACAAAGAAACGTGTAAAGTGTCATGAGGTACAGTTACAATGTCAAAAGATCCTATTAATAGTGAACTAGTAACCTAAGGTTTACAGAAATGAGTAAATGACAGAAAAATCCACTTCCGGGCCCACTTGGTGTGTGCTTGGGCTGAGCATTGAAGCTTTCATGTGTAGAGACCTTTTCTGGAGTTAAACGCCAGCTTTCATGCCAGTTTGGGCGTTTAACTCCAATTTTTATGCCAGTTCCAGCGTTAAACGCTGGAAATTCTGAGGCTGATTTGCAACGCCAGTTTGGGCCATCAAATCTCGGGAAAAGTATGAACTATTATACATTTCTGGAAAGCCCAGGATGTCTACTTTCCAACGCCGTTGAGAGCGCGCCAATTGGGCTTCTGTAGCTCCAGAAAATCTACTTCGAGTGCAGGGAGGTCAGAATCCAACAGCATCTGCAGTCCTTTTCAGCCTCTAAATCAGATTTTTGCTCAGATCCCTCAATTTCAGCCAGAAAATACCTGAAATCACAGAAAAACACACAAACTCATAGTAAAGTCCAGAAAAGTGAATTTTAACTAAAAACTAATAAAAATATACTAAAAACTAACTAAATCATACTAAAAACATACTAAAAACAATGCCAAAAAGCGTATAAATTATCCGCTCATCACAACACCAAACTTAAATTGTTGCTTGTCCCCAAGCAACTGAAAATCAAAATAGAATAAAAAGAAGAGAATATACTATAGACTCCAAAATATCAAAGAAACATAGTTCCAATTAGATGAGCGGGACCAGTAGCTTTTTGCTTCCGAACAGTTTTGGCATCTCACTTTATCCTTTGAAGTTCAGAATGATTGGCATCTTTAGGAACTCAGAACTCAGATAGTGTTATTGATTCTCCTAGTTAAGTATAATGATTCTTGAACATAGCTAGTGTATGAGTCTTGGCTGTGGCCCAAAGCACTCTGTCTTCCAGTATTACCACCGGATACATACATGCTACAGACACATAATTGGGTGAACCTTTTCAGATTGTGACTCAGCTTTGCTAGAGTCCCCAATTAGAGGTGTCCAGGGTTCTTAAGCACACTCTTTTTGCCTTGGTTCACAACTTTATTTCTTTCTTTTTCTTTCCTTTTCTTTTTCTTCTCTTTTTTTTTGAAATTTTTTTTTGTATTCACTGCTTTTTCTTGCTTCAAGAATCAATTTGATGATTTTTCAGATCCTCAATAACAGTTCCCCTTTTTCCCTCATTCTTTCAAGAGCCAACAATTTTAACATTCTCAAAACAACAAATTCAAAAGACATATGCACTGTTCAAGCATTCATTCAGAAAACAAAAAGTATTGTCACCACATCAAACTAATCCAACTAGTTTCAAGGCTAAATTCGAAATCCTGTATTTCTTGTTCTTTTGTGATTAAAGCATTTTTCATTTAAGAGAGGTGATGGATTCATAGGACATTCATAGCTTTAAGGCATAAACTTTAAATTTTATTAATTATGAATTAAGAACAAGACTCAAAAATTGATCTAAAATGAAACTAAAAATAGGAAAAAAAATTTAAATAGGCTCCTAATGATAGAGGTTTTCACAGAGTTAGGACTCAACAACCTTGATTTTGAGAAGTGGATGCTCCCTCAAATTGAGGGGAGAACTTTTGGCGTTTCAGTTCTTGAAGTTCACGCCCCTGCTCCTCTTGTTCCTTCAGCAATTTGCAGAGCATGCAGTTCTGATTCTGCTGTTATTCCTTAAGTTGCTCCATAGTCTCTTGCAACTTGGTGATAGATGCTTCTAGGCTGGCCCAGTAGCCAATTTTAGGAAATTCAGGAAGGAACTCCTGCGCCCTCCTTTTGATAGAGTTGTCTTGTATTTGTCCTTCCATTGACTTCTTGGTGATTGGATGTTCAATGGGTATGAATTCATCTACTCCCATCTTTACCCCAGCCTCTTTACAGAGCAAGGAGATCAAGCTTGGGTAAGCCAATTTGGCTTCAGTGGAATTCTTATTTGCAATTGTGTAGATCTCACAAGCAATCACATGATGCACCTCCACTTCTTTTCCAAGCATAATGCAATGAATCATCACTGC
This sequence comes from Arachis stenosperma, assembly GCF_014773155.1. Classification (NCBI taxonomy): domain Eukaryota; kingdom Viridiplantae; phylum Streptophyta; class Magnoliopsida; order Fabales; family Fabaceae; genus Arachis; species Arachis stenosperma. The sequence goes on from NC_080377.1 coordinate 14,493,640, forward strand.
TCTCTTGATAGTGACCTCAGAACGGTTGCTAGTGGGCAGTATGGAACGCCCAATAAAGTCTAGCCAACCTCTTGCAATTGGTTTGAGGTCTCCCCTCTTGAGTTGGTTTGGGACACCCTTTGAATTGGTTATCCACTTAGTTTCAGGAAGGCATATGTCCTCTAGAACTTGATCCAACCCTTTATCTGCTCTCACCATTCTCCTATTAAAGGATTCAGGATCATCTTGCAGTTGAGGCAATTTGAAGATTTCTCTTATTTTGTCCATATGGAAGTACATAACTTTCCCTCTGACCATGGTTCTGTAAGTATGGTAAGCGGTTCCAGTCATTCTCTGCTTATCTGTTAGCCACAGATTTGAGTAGAATTCCTGAACCATATTCCTTCCAACCTTTATCTCAGGATTGGTTAGAACTTCTCATCCTCTGTTTCGAATTTGCTCTTGGATCCCCGGATATTCATCTTCTTTCAGATCAAATTTAACTTCCGGGATCACTGACCTCAGACCCATTATTTTGTGATAATGGTCTTCATGTTCTTTGGTTAAGAACTTCTCTTGATTCCAAAGATTCTTTGGATTATTCTCTTTCTTTCCTCTTAAATTGGTTTGTTTTCCCTTAGGAGCCATGATCTTGATGAATCTTGGCTTAGTGATCACGGAAAGGCACACCAAACTTAGAGGTTTGCTTGTCCTCAAGCAAAAGAAAGGAAGGAAGAGAGAGAAGAGAAGAGCAAATTCGAATGGTGTGGGGGAATGGTGAGGCCGAACGTGTTTTTATAAGGGGGGGAAAGGAGATTTCGAAAAAATTGAAAAGAGATTTGAGAAGATATGGAGAGAATTTGAGAGAAGGGTGAGTTTTTGAACAAGATTTGGGATTGATTTGAGAGAGATTTGAAGAATGATTTTGAAGAGTTGAAAGTGAATGATGAAAGGTTGAAGTGTGTTTATGTAGAAAAGTATGGGTAAGAAAAGGAAAGTTTGAAAAAAAAAATTTGATTGGAAAACAAAATCTTGGTCCCCCACCTTTCTGGCGTTAAACGCCCAGAATGGCACCCATTCTGGCGTTTAACGCCCATTTGTTGCCCATTGTGGGCGTTTAACGCCCAGCCAGGTGCCCTGGCTGGCGTTAAACGCCAGAATCCCCTTTGTCACTGGGCGTTTTGCTAAACGCCCAGGATGCTGCACACCTGGCGTTAAACGCCCAGAATGGTGCCCATTCTGGCGTTTAACGCCCAAAATGGCACCTTTACTGGCGTTAAACGCCCAAAATGGTGCCCATTCTGGCGTTTAACGCCCAAAATGCCCCTTACTGGCGTTTTTTCGCCAGTAAGCTCTTTTTCTCTGCTTTTTTTTGCGCTGAATCTTTCTGTAACTCTGTGAATTCCTCCATTTTTGATACTTGCCTTTGTAAAAACAACACATATGACCTGCTAATGACTGGGTTGCCTCCCAGCAAGTGCTTCTTTACTGTCTTTAGCTGGACCTTTACTGAGAATCACTCAAGTCTCAGTTTTGAGCACTCCTGCTCAAAATTGCCTTCAAGATAATGCTTGATTCTTTGTCCATTAACAATGAACTTTTTGTCAGAATCAATATCCTGAAGCTCAACATATCCATAAGGTGACACTCCTGTAATCACATACGGACCCCTCCACCGGGATTTAAGTTTTTCTGGAAACAATCTGAGCCTAGAATTGAAGAGCAGAACTTTTTGTCCTGGCTCAAAGACTCTGGTTGACAACTTCTTGTCATGCCACTTCTTTGCCTTTTCCTTATAAATTTTTGCATTTTCAAAGGCATTGAGTCTGAACTCCTCTAGCTCATTTAGCTGGAGCAATCTTTTTTCACCAGCTAACTGAGCATCCATGTTTAGGAATCTGGTTGCCCAGTAGGCTTTATGTTCCAGTTCCACGGGCAGATGACAGGCCTTCCCATACACTAGTTGGTATGGAGAGGTTCCTATAGGAGTCTTGAATGCTGTTCTGTATGCCCACAGAGCATCATCCAAACTCTTTGCCCAATCCTTTCTTTGGGCTATCACAGTCCATTCTAGGATTCTTTTTAGTTCTCTGTTAGAGACTTCAGCTTGCCCATTTGTTTGTGGATGATACGAAGTTGCCACTTTGTGGCTAATTCCATATCTGACCATAGCAGAGTATAGCTGTCTATTGCAGAAATGAGTGCCCCCGTCACTGATTAGTACTCTGGGAACACCAAACCTGCTGAAGATGTGTTTCTGGAGGAATTTCAGCACGGTCTTGGTATCATTAGTGGGTGTAGCAATTGCTTCTACCCACTTAGATACATAGTCCACTGCCACCAGAATGTAAGTGTTTGAGTATGATGGTGGGAATGGACCCATGAAGTCAATTCCCCATACATCAAACAATTCTATCTCTAATATCCCTTGTTGAGGCATGGCATATCCGTGAGGCAAGTTACCAGCTCTTTGGCAACTGTCACAGTTACGTACAAACTCTCGGGAATCTTTATAGAGAGTAGGCCAGTAGAAGCCACATTGGAGGACTTTAGTGGCTGTTCGCTCACTTCCAAAATGTCCTCCATACTGTGATCCATGGCAATGCCATAGGATCCTTTGTGCTTCTTCTCTGGGTACACATCTGCGGATCATTCCGTCTGCACATCTCTTAAAGAGATTTGGCTCATCCCATAGGTAGTACTTGGCATCTGAAATTAATTTCTTTCTTTGCACTCTGCTGTACTCCTGGGGTATGAACCTCACAGCTTTATAGTTTGCAATATCTGCAAACCATGGAGCTTCCTGAATGGCAAAGAGTTGCTCATCTGGGAAAGTCTCAGAGATCTCAGTAGAAGGGAGGGACGTCCCAGCTACTGGTTCTATTCGGGACAGATGATCAGCTACTTGGTTTTCTGTCCCTTTTCTGTCTCTTATTTCTATATCAAACTCTTGCAGAAGCAACACCCATCTTATAAGCCTGGGTTTTGAATCCTGCTTTGTGAGTAAGTATTTAAGAGCAGCATGGTCAGTGTACACAATCACCTTTGATCCCACTAGATAAGATCTAAACTTGTCAATGGCATAGACCACTGCAAGTAATTCTTTTTCTGTGGTTGTGTAATTCTTCTGTGCATCATTTAGAACACGGCTGGCATAATAAATGACGTGCAGAAGCTAATTATGCCTCTGTCCCAACACTGCACCAATGGCATGGTCACTGGCATCACACATTAATTAAAATGGCAATGTCCAATCTGGTGCAAAGATGACTGGTGCTGTGACCAGCTTAGCTTTCAGGGTCTCAAACGCCTGCTGACACTGTGTGTCAAACACAAATGGCGTGTCAGCAGCTAGCAGGTTACTCAAAGGTTTTGCAATTTTCGAAAAATCCTTTATGAACCTTCTGTAGAATCCTGCATGCCCCAGAAAACTTCTGATTGCCTTAACATTGGCAGGTGGTGGTAATTTTTCAATTACCTCTACCTTTGCCTTATCCACCTCTATTCCCCTGCTTGAAATTTTGTGCCCAAGGACAATTCCTTCAGTCACCATAAAGTGACATTTCTCCCAGTTTAAAACCAGGTTAGTCTCTTGGCACCTTTTCAGGACAAGTGCTAGGTGATTAAGACAGGAGCTGAATGAGTCTCCATATACTGAGAAGTCATCCATGAAGACTTCCAGAAATTTCTCCACCATATCAGAGAAGATGGATAGCATGCATCTCTGAAAGGTTGCAGGAGCATTACACAGACCAAAAGGCATCCTTCTGTAGGCAAACACGCCAGAAGGGCAAGTAAATGCTGTTTTCTCTTGGTCCTGAGGATCTACTGCAATTTGGTTGTAACCTGAATAGCCATCTAAAAAGCAGTAATAATCATGACCAGCTAGTCTTTCTAGCATTTGGTCTATGAATGGTAAAGGAAAATGATCCTTTCTGGTGGCTGTATTGAGCCTTCTGTAGTCAATACACATACACCACCCTGTGACTGTTCTTGTAGGAACCAGTTCATTTTTTTCATTATGAACCACTGTCATACCTCCCTTTTTGGGGACAACTTGGACAGGGCTCACCCAGGGGCTATCAGAAATAGGATAAATAATCCCAGCCTCTAGTAATTTAGTGACCTCTTTCTGCACCACCTCCTTCATGGCTGGATTTAGCCTCCTTTGTGGTTGGACCACTGGTTTGGCATTATCCTCTAACAGGATCTTGTGCATGCATCTAGCTGGGCTAATGCCCTTAAGGTCACTTATGGACCACCCAAGAGCTGTCTTGTGTGTCCTCAGCACTTGAATCAGTGCTTCCTCTTCCTGTGGATTTAAAGCAGAGCTTATAATCACTGGAAAAGTGTCACCCTCTCCCAGAAATGCATACTTCAGGGATGGTGGTAGTGGTTTGAGTTCAGGTTTGGGAGGCTTATCCTCCTCTTGAGGAATTTTCGAAAATTCCTTTGTTTCCTGTGGTTCTTCTTGATCAGGTTGAACATCCTTGAAGATGTCTTCAAGCTCTGATTCTAGGCTTTCAGTCATATTGATCTCTTCTACCAGAGAGTCAATAATGTCAGCGCCCATGCAGTCATTTGGTGTGTCTGGATGCTGTATAGCTTTTACAGCATTCAACTTGAACTCATCCTCATTGACTCTCAGGGTTACTTCCCCTTTTTGTACATCAATGAGAGTTCGTCCAGTTGCTAGGAAAGGTCTTCCTAGAATGAGAGTTGCACTTTTGTGCTCCTCCATTTCCAGCACCACAAAGTCAGTTGGAAAGGCAAATGGCCCAACCTTAACAATCATATCCTCTATTATGCCTGATGGATGTTTAATGGAGCCATCAGCAAGTTGGAGGCATATCCGGGTTGGTTTGACTTCTCCAGTCAACACAAGCTTTCTGATAGTGGATGCAGGTATTAGATTGATGCTTGCTCCAAGATCACATAGGGCTGTCTTGGTGCAGGCACCTTCTAATGTGCATGGTATCATAAAGCTTCCTGGATCTTGAAGCTTTTCTGGTAAGCTTTTCAGAATAACTGCACTGCATTCTTCAGTGAGAAACACTTTTTCAGTTTCTCTCCAATCCTTCTTATGACTTAGGATCTCTTTCATGAATTTAGCATAAGAAGGTATTTGCTCAAGTGCCTCTGCAAATGGAATCTTTATTTCAAGAGTCCTTAGATAATCTGCAAAGCGGGCAAATTGCTTATCCTGCTCTGCTTGGCGGAGTTTCTGAGGATAAGGCATCTTGGCTTTATATTCTTCAACCTTAATTGCTGCAGGCTTATTCCTTACAGAAGTGGTTGAAGAATCCTTTTTAGAGGGATTATTGTCAGCACTCTCAGGTGTCTGATCCTCCCTTGGCGTCTGAACGCCAGGAATGGGTGAAGATTGGGCGTTTAACGCCAACTTATCCCCCTTTTCTGGCGTTCAACTTCTTCTCGGATATGTTTGGTTAAGTGAGGTGGCGCAACAAGCCGAACCACATGGGTCGAGTAGAAAGCAACCAAATATCCGGACTTCGGAGTCGGAATAAGAATTCAAAAGAGGTTTTAGTTCGCACTTAAAATCCTAAAGAGGCACGAACTTGTCGAGATGTATGGGGTTCCCTTTCTTTCATTCACATTGGTGAGGTTGCTTGATTGTAGGGGCCGGGAAAGGGTCTGCCACCACTGACTCAGATTTTTTTGTAATCGATGTAGCTTCGTCGTCTGTCTCGGGATCGGTAGTGTTCCCCCCATCCCTTAGTCTTAGCTTAAAGGATGTTGATGTTTCTTTTATTTAAGATACAATAAACGCCAGAACTGGGCAAGGAATGGGCGTTTAACGCCAGCTTTCCTTCCCTTTCTGGCGTTTGAACGCCAAAAGTATTCCTCTCTGGGCTCTTACTGTCCTCAGAGGGATTTTGGGTAATAGCTTGGTTATCCTCTGTCAATTGTTCCTTATTTGACTTCTTGCTCTTTTGAGTGGTGTTGTTCAGTGTCTTCCCACTCCTCAGTTGAACTGCTTGACACTCTCCTGTTATCTGTTTAGATATCTGCTGTTTTGCTTGATTCAACTGCAGTTCTATGTTCTTGTTAGCAACTTTAGTTTCATGGAGCATCTCTTTAAATTCTGCTAACTATTCTGTCATCAGGAGCAATTGTTGATTAAGCTCAATTATCTGTTCTTGAGGATTAGGATCAGTGACTACTGCCATGACTTCCTCTTTTGGAGAGAACTCATTGCTAGAGTATAAGTATTGGTTTCTAGCAACAGTGTCTATAAGCTCTTGAGCCTCTTCAATTGTCTTCCTCATGTGTATAGACCCACCAGCTGAGTGGTCTAAAGACATCTGAGCTTTTTCTGTAAGCCCATAGTAGAAGATGTCTAACTGTACCCACTCTGAAAACATTTCAGAGGGGCATTTTCTTAGCATACCTCTATACCTCTCCCAGGCATTATAAAGGGATTCATTATCCTCTTGTTTAAAGCCTTGGATGTCCAGCCTTAGCTGTGTCATCCTCTTTGGAGGGTAAAAATGATTCAGGAATTTGTCTGATAACTGTTTCCATGTCTTTATGCTTGCTGTAGGTTGGTTATTCAACCACCTTTTAGCTTGATCTTTTACAGCAAATGGAAATAGTAATAGTCTGTAGACATCCTGATCCACCTCTTTATCATGTACTGTGTCAGCAATTTGTAAGAACTGTGCCAGAAACTCAGTAGGTTCTTCCTGTGGAAGACCGGAATACTGGCAATTTTGCTGCACTATGATAATGAGTTGAGGATTTAACTCAAAGCTGCTTGCTTTGATGGGAGGTGTACAGATGCTACTCCCATATGCAGCTGTAATGGGGTTGGCATATGACCCCAGAGTCCTTCTGGACTGATCAATCCCACTTAGGTCCATAATGGATAAAGGAAAATGATATGGATTGCAAACAGATAAATTTTGTTATTTTTTTTTTTAAAGTGACCGAAAAAAATATAAAATAAAATAAATAGAAAATAGAATAAAATTTCGAAAATTAACAAAAAAAATAAGATCAAAGCAAATTGAAAACTGAATCAATTAGTTAATTAAAAAGATTTTGAAATCAGCAATTGAAAAGATATGATTGAAAATTATTTTGAAAGAGATTTGATTTTTTTTTGAAATGAGGAAAGAGAAAAACAACAAAATGACACCAAACTTAAAATTTTTAGAAAACCAAACACAAATTTTCGAAAATTTTAAAGGAAAAACACAAGGAGGACACCAAACTTAGAACTTTTAAAGAACAAGAAAGGACTAAAAACATGCAAATTCGAAAAATTAAAAGAAAACAAAGGCATGCAATTGACACCAAACTTAAAATATGAAACTAGACTTAAATAAAAGACTCTAAACCAACAAAAATAAAACAGTCCTAATCTAAGCAACAAGATAAGCCGTCAGTTGTCCAAACTCGAACAATCCCCGGCAACGGCGCCAAAAACTTGGTGCACGAAATTGCAATCACACTTTTGCAATCCCGCACAACTAACCAGCAAGTGCACTGGGTCGTCCAAGTAATACCTTACGTGAGTAAGGGTCGATCCCACGGAGATTGTCGGCTTGAAGCAAGCTATGGTTATCTTGTAAATCTTAGTCAGGATATCAAAGATTATCAGGGTTGACTATGAAAGGTAAAAGAACATGAAATAAGTACTTGTTTTGCAGTAATGGGGAACAGGTTGAGGTTTTGGAGATGCTCCATCTTCTGAATCTCTGCTTTCCTACGGTCTTCTTCATCAAACACGCAAGGCTCCTTCCATGGCAAGCTGTATGTAGGGTTTCACCGTTGTCAATGGCTACCTCCCATCCTCTCAGTGGAAATGTTCAACGCACCCTGTCACGGCACGGCTATCCATCTGTCGGTTCTCAATCAGGCCGGAATAGAATCCAGTGATTCTTTTGCGTCTGTCACTAACGCCCCGCCTTCAGGAGTTTGAAGCTCGTCACAGTCATTCAATCATTGAATCCTACTCAGAATACCACAGACAAGGTTTAGACCTTCCGGATTCTCTTGAATGCCGCCATCAATTCTAGCTTATACCACAAAGATTCTGATTAAAGAATCCAAGAGATATCTACTTAATCTAAGGTAGAACGGAGGTGGTTGTCAGGCACACGTTCATAGTTGAGAATGATGATGAGTGTCACGGATCATCACATTCATCCGGTTTAAGAACAAGTAATATCTTAGAATGGAAGCAAGCATGATTGAATGAAAAACAGTAGTAATTGCATTAATCCATCAAGACACAGCAGAGCTCCTCACCCCCAACCATGGGGTTTAGAGACTCATGCCGTGGAAGGTACACAAAGAAACGTGTAAAGTGTCATGAGGTACAGTTACAATGTCAAAAGATCCTATTAATAGTGAACTAGTAACCTAAGGTTTACAGAAATGAGTAAATGACAGAAAAATCTACTTCCGGGCCCACTTGGTGTGTGCTTGGGCTGAGCATTGAAGCTTTCATGTGTAGAGACCTTTTCTGGAGTTAAACGCCAGCTTTCATGCCAGTTTGGGCGTTTAACTCCAATTTTTATGCCAGTTCTAGTGTTAAACGCTGGAAATTCTGAGGCTGATTTGCAACGCCGGTTTGGGCCATCAAATCTCGGGCAAAGTATAGACTATTATATATTGCTGAAAAGCCCAGGATGTCTACTTTCCAACGCCGTTAAGAGCGCGCCAATTGGGCTTCTGTAGCTCCAAAAAATCCACTTCGAGTGCAGAGAGGTCAGAATCCAACAGCATCTGCAGTCCTTTTCAGCCTCTAAATCAGATTTTTGCTCAGATCCCTCAATTTCAGCCAGAAAATACCTGAAATCACAGAAAAACACACAAACTCATAGTAAAGTCCAGAAAAGTGAATTTTAACTAAAAACTAATAAAAATATACTAAAAACTAACTAAATCATACTAAAAACATACTAAAAACAATGCCAAAAAGCGTATAAATTATCCGCTCATCAATTCCCCAACAGAATCTTCGTGGTATAAGCTAGATAGATGGCGGCATTCATGGGGATCCGGAAAGTCTAACCTTGTCTGTGGTATTCCGAGTAGGATCCTGGGAATCCGGAAAGTCTAACCTTGTCTGTGGTATTCCGAGTAGGATTCCGGTATTGAATGACTGTGACGAGCTTCAAACTCCTGAAGGCTGGGCGTTAGTGACAAACGCAAAAGAATCAATGGATTCTATTCCAACCTGATTGAGAACCGACAGATGATTAGCCGTGCTGTGACAGAGCATTTGGACCATTTTCACTGAGAGGATGGGATGTAGCTATCAACCAAGGGTGATGCCTCCAGACGATTAGCCGTGCAGTGACAGCGCATAGGACCATTTTCCCGAGAGGATTAAAAGTAGCCATTGATGATAGTGATGCCCTACATACAGCTTGCCATGGAAAGGAGTAAGAAGGATTGAAGGAAGAGTGAGTAGTGAAGTAGAGTTTCAAGAGGAACACAGCATCTCCATACACCTATCTGAAATTCCCACTATTGATTTACATAAGTATTTCTATCCCTTTTTATTTTCTTTTTATTATTAATTTTCGAAACCATAAACCAATTTAATCTGCCTAACTGAGATTTACAAGGTGACCATAGCTTGCTTCATACCAACAATCTCTGTGGGATCGACCCTTACTTACGTAAGGTTTATTACTTGGACGACCCAGTACACTTGCTGGTTAGTTGAACAGAGTTGTGAATTCAAATAGAGCCAATTATTAAATTTCATACAAGTACAAAGACAATAGATCACAATTTCGTCCACCAGCAGGCGTGATAGTAGAAAGCGACCAAGGAACCCAAGTTGAGCTTTTCCTCAAGTTCGGGTTCCCGGCCTCAAACAACCAGGCAGAATATGAAGCATTATTAGCCAGTTTGAGGCTGGCCAAAGAGGCCGGAGCTCAAAAACTAAACATTTACAGTGATTCACAAGTGGTCACATCACAAATAACAGGGAGCTACCAAGCCAAAGATCCCACCATGAAAAAATATTTAGATAAAACCAAGGAACAGCTCAGACAAATCGGGGAGTACAAAATCTGCCACATACCCCGCGAACAAAATGCCCGGGCTGATGCGCTCTCAAAACTAGCCAGCACCAAACCGAGGGACAACAATAGGAGCCTCATCCAGGAAATGTTGCAAAACCCGTCAATCTCGGAAGAAGAAAAAGTCTTGACTATAACAAGTCAGGACCAAGGATGGATGACCTCCATAATCAACTACCTCAAAGCAGGAACACTTCCCACAGAAGAAAAGGAGGCAAAGAAGTTAAAAAGGGAGGCACAGTACTACACCATCATAAACAACATCCTGTACAAAAGAGGAATCTCAACACCTTTACTAAAATGCGTGCCAACCTCCAACACAAGGGAAGTGCTAGAAGAAGTACACGGTGACATTTGTGGTAATCATCTCGGTGCATGAGCTCTCGCCAAAAAAGTACTCCGGGCAGGATTTTATTGGCCAACCCTACAGAAAGAAGCTACAGAATTTGTAAAGACATGTCCACCATGTCAGAAACATGCCAACTTTCACATCGCCCCGCCAGAAGAGCTCATTAGCGTGACCTCGCCTTGGCCGTTCGCGAAGTGGGGACTCGATCTTCTCGGTCCCTTCCCACAGGGATCAGGACAAGTTAAATTCCTCATAGTAGGGGTAGATTACTTCACAAAGTGGATCGAGGCAGAGCCCCTAGCTAATGCCACCACTCAGAGAAGCCAGAAATTCTTATATAGAAACATTGTCACAAGGTTCGGGGTTCCATATTCAATAACCACGGACAATGGCACTCAATTCACAGATGCAGGCTTCAAAAAACTAGTAACTGACTTGAACATAAAGCACCAGTACACCTCCGTTGAACATCCACAAGCCAATGGACAGGCTGAGGCTGCTAACAAAGTCATATTAGCCGGATTAAAACAGAGATTACAAGATGCAAAGGGAGCCTGGGCGGAGGAGCTTCCACAAGTTCTATGGGCATATCGAACAACGCCACATTCCTCCACGAAGGAATCCCCCTTCCGACTAGCATACGGAATAGAGGCAATGATTCCAGTAGAGATTGAGGAAAGGTCGCCTAGAGTAGTTCACTACAATGAGGGAGCAAACTCCCAACTTCAGAAAGAAGAGCTCGACTTATTACCCGAAATCCAAGAAAGAGCTCGGATAAGGGAAGAAGCTCTAAAGTGCCGAATGGCCTCCAGATATAATCAAAAGGTAGTACCGAGAAGTTTTGCAGAGAATGATCTCATTCTAATCCAAAATAATATTGGAACAACTCGACCAGGAGAAGGAAAGCTGGCAGCAAACTAGAAATGACCCTACCGAGTTGTAAAAATACTTGGAAAGGGCTACTACAGACTGTCTGAACTCGACGGACGAGAGTTTCCCAGATCATGGCACGCCTGTAACCTAAGAAGGTACTACAGTTAGAATAAACAAAGATCTCATCATTGGATGCACTCTTTTTCCTGAAAAGGTTTTTTAATGAGGCACCAAGTTGAGATTCGAACAATCCCATATGTATATATTTGCACTTTTTCTTTTTACAAAATATATTTTAGATGTTCTACAAAGATTCCAAGATGCATTAATCTGAAGCATTCATCGTCCAATTATAAAGCAACAGATCGGCGGAAAGTGAAAAATAAATTTCACTGCACGATCACGATAAAGACAACCGTCCGATAAAGGTGAAAACGCGATTCACCCAAAGGACGATCTAGAGATGACAACCACTTTCTACAAATCGGCAAAGATGAACACAGAATAATGTAAGAAGTTATCAAAAGTGATCTAAAAAAGAACCTGACGAGGTCTTACGGATCGCTAAAATAATAACTTAAGGACTGGTCGAACATTAAGAAGTCGAACCAAGTCAACCCAAGTTATAAGTAAACCCTGGAAAGAGGTCTGGCCAACCCTATTAAAGAGGATTACTTTAACTTAGAAGGGCCTGACATAATCAAGTCGGCCCAAAACAAAAAGTTATGCAAAGTAGTCCCTGAAAGAGATCTGACAAAGATCCAAGAAAGAGGACTACAAAAAATAACTTAAAGGAGACCGACATAACCAAGTCGGACTCCTACCACTTAAAAGTTATGCGAAGTAGTCCCTAAAAGAGATCTGACAAAGATCCAAGAAAGAGGACTACAAAAAATAACTTAAAGGAGACCGGCATAACCAAGTCGGACTCCTACCATGTAAAAGTTATGCGAAGTAATCCCTGAAAGAGATCTGACAAAGATCCAAGAAAGAGGACTACTTAAAAAATAACTTAAAAGAGACCGGCATAACCAAGTCGGACTCCTACCACTTCAAAGTTATCAAAGTAATCCCTGAAAAGAGACCTAACAAAGGTCCAAAAAAGAGGATTACAGAAATAACTAAAAGAGGGACCAGCGCAAAAGACCCATCAAGAAACAAGTTGGACCCCTGAGTCACAACCTCAAAGGATCAAAGCTACAAACAATAAAATAAAACAATCCGAGGAGGTCAAGTGGTGCGCGAAATTGTGATTCACTACACAACTTTGCACAACTAACCAGCAAGTGCACTGGGTCGTCCAAGTAATACCTTACGCGAGTAAGGGTCGATCCCACGGAGATTGTTGGTATGAAGCAAGCTATGGTCACCTTGTAAATCTTAGTCAGGCAGACTCAAATGGGTATAGATGATGAATAAAGCATAAAGATAAAGATAGAGATACTTATGTACATCATTGGTGAGAGCTTCAGATAAGCGTATGAAGATGCCTTCCCTTCCATCTCTCTGCTTTCCTACTGTCTTCATCCAATCCTTCTTACTCCTTTCCATGGCAAGCTTATGCAAGGGTTTCACCGTTGTCAGTGGCTACCTCCCATCCTCTCAGTGAAAATGTTCCTATGCTCTGTCACAGCATATGGCTAATCAGCTGTCGGTTCTCGGTCAGGCCGGAATAGAATCCAGCGATTCTTTTGCGTCTGTCACTAACGCCCCGCCTGCTAGGAGTTTGAAGCACGTCACAGTCATTCAATCATTGAATCCTACTCAGAATACCACAGACAAGGTTAGACCTTCCGGATTCTCTTGAATGCTGCCATCAGTTCTCGCCTATACCACGAAGACTCTAATCTCACGGAATGGCTGGCTCATTTGTCAGGCGAGCACTCGGTTGTCAGGCGATCAACCATGCATCGTGTATCAGGAATCCAAGAGATATTCACTAAGCCTCGTATGCTTGTAGAACAAAAGTGGTTGTCAGTCACTTTGTTCATGAGTGAGAATGATGATGAGTGTCACGGATCATCACATTCATCAAGTTGAAGAACAAGTGATATATTGGACAAAGAACAAGCGGAATTGAATAGAAGAACAATAGTAATTGCATTAATACTCGAGGTACAGCAGAGCTCCACACCTTAATCTATGGTGTGTAGAAACTCCACCGTTGAAAATACATAAGAACAAAAGTGATCATTGGTTTCGGCCCCAAAGAGGGAACCAGAAGAACCAAGATCTGATCTAAGAACTAGATGTCCAAAGATGATCTAGAGATCTAAAGTGATCAAAAGATGAAAATACAATAGTAAAAGGTCCTACTTATAGAAAACTAGTAGCCTAGGGTGTACAGAGATGAGTAAATGTCATAAAAATCCACTTCCGGGCCCACTTGGTGTGTGCTTGGGCTGAGCAATGAAGCATTTTCTGTAGAGACTCTCCTTGGAGTTAAACGCCAGCTTTTATGCCAGTTTGGGCGTTTAACTTCCATTCTTGTGCCAGTTCCGGCGTTTAACGCTGGAATTTCTGAGGGTGACTTTGAACGCCGGTTTGGGCCATCAAATATTGGGCAAAGTATAGACTATCATATATTGCTGGAAAGCCCAGGATGTCTACTTTCCAAAGCCGTTGAGAGCGCGCCAATTGGGCTTCTGTAGCTCCAGAAAATCCACTTCGAGTGCAGGGAGGTCAGAATCCAACAGCATCTGCAGTCCTTTTCAGTCTCTGGATCAGATTTTTGCTCAGGTCCCTCAATTTCAGCCAGAAAATACCTGAAATCACAGAAAAACACACAAACTCATAGTAAAGTCCAGAAAAGTGAATTTTAGCTAAAAACTAATAAAAATATACTAAAAACTAACTAGATCATACTAAAAACATACTAAAAACAATGCCAAAAAGCGTACAAATTATCCGCTCATCACAACACCAAACTTAAATTGTTGCTTGTCCTCAAGCAACTGAAAATCAAATAAGATAAAAAGAAGAGAATATACTATAGACTCCAAATTATCAATGAAACTTAGCTCCAAATTAGATGAGCGGGACTAGTAGCTTTTTGCCTCCGAACAGTTTTGGCATCTCACTCTATCCTTTGAAATTCAGAATGATTGGCTTCTTTAGGAACTCAGAATCCAGATAGTGTTATTGATTCTCCTAGTTAAGTATGATGATTCTTGAACACAGCTACTTATTGAGTCTTGGCCGTGGCCCAGAGCACTCTGTCTTCCAGTATTACCACCGGATACATACATGCCACAGACACATAATTGGGTGAACCTTTTCAGATTGTGACTCAGCTTTGCTAGAGTCCCCAATTAGAGGTGTCCAGGGTTCTTAAGCACACTCTTTTTGCCTTGGATCACAACTTTATTTCTTTCTTTTTCTTTCTTTTTCTTTTTCCCCCTTTTTTTTCTTTTTCATTTTTCTCTTTCTCTTCTTTTTTTTTTTCTTTTTTTTTTTGTATTTACTGCTTTTTCTTGCTTCAAGAATCATTTTTATGATTTTTCAGATCCTCAGTAACATGTCTCCTTTTTCATCATTCTTTCAAGAGCCAACAGTTTTTAACATTCATGAACAACAAATTCAAAAGACATATGCACTGTTCAAGCATACATTCAGAAAACAAAAAGTATTGTCACCACATCAAACTAATTAAGCTAGTTTTAAAGATGAATTTGAAATCCTGTACTTCTTGTTCTTTTGTAATAAAAACAGTTTTCATTTAAGAAAGGTGATGGATTCATATTCATAGCTTTAAGGCATAGACACTAAGACACTAATGATCACAAGACACAAACATAGATAAACATAAGCATGAAAATTTCGAAAAACAGAAAAACAAAGAACAAGGAGATTAAAGAACGGGTCCACCTTAGTGATGGCGGCTTGTTCTTCCTCTTGAAGGTCTTATGGAGTGCTTGAGCTCCTCAATGTCTCTTCCTTGTTTTTGTTGCTCCTCTCTCATGATTCTTTGATCTTCTCTAATTTCATGGAGGAGAATGGAGTATTCTTGGTGCTCCACCCTTAGTTGTCCCATGTTGGAACTCAATTCTCCTAGGGAGGTGTTGATTTGCTCCCAATAGTTTTGTGGAGGAAAGTGCATCCCTTGAGGTGAATCTCTCCATCTCCCATGACTCGGAGGTGGAAGCTTTTGCCTTCCCTTTTCTCTTTCTAGAGGTTTCTCCGGCCTTGGATGCCATAAATGGTTATGGAAAAACAAAAAGCAATGCTTTTACCACACCAAACTTAAAAGGTTTGCTCGTCCTCGAGCAAAAGAAGAAAGGAGAGAGTAGAAGGAGGAGATGGAGGTGGCTTATGGTTCGGCCAAAAGGGGGGAAGAAGTGGTTTGATTATGAATGGTGAGGTAGGTGAAGAGAGGGGTAGGGTTCGGTCATGTAAGGGTGGGTTTTGGAGGAAAAGTGGTTTGAAGTGATTGGTAAATGGGTGAAGAAGAAGAGAGAGGGTGGTGGGGTAGGTGGGGATCCTGTGGGGTCCACAGATCCTGAGGTGTCAAGAAAAAGTCATCCCTGCACCAAGTGGCATTCAAAATCACGTTTTGAGCCATTTCTGGCGTTAAACGCCGGGCTGGTGCCCATTTCTGGCGTTTAACGCCAGGTTCTTGCCCTTTCCTGGCGTTTAACGCCAGTCTGGTGCCCCTTTCTGGCGTTAAACGCCCAGAATGGTGCCAGACTGGGCGTTAAACGCCCAACTGCTAGCCTCACTGGTGTTTAAACGCCAGTGGGTTCTTCCTCCAGGGTGTGCTATTTTTCTTCCTGTTTTTCATTCTGTTTTTGCTTTTTCAATTGATTTTGTGACTTCTTATGATCATCAACCTACAAAAAACATAAAATAACAAAGGAAAATAGATAAAATATAATCATTGGGTTGCCTCCCAACAAGCGTTTCTTTAATGTCAGTAGCTTGACAGAAGGCTCTCATGGAGCCTCACAGATGCTCAGAGCAATGTTGGAACCTCCCAACACCAAACTTAGAGTTTGAATGTGGGGGTTCAATACCAAACTTAGAGTTTGGTTGTGGCCTCCCAACACCAAACTTAGAGTTTGACTGTGGGGGCTCTGTTTGACTCTGATTTGAGAGAAGCTCTTCATGCTTCCTCTCCATGGTGACAGATGGATATCCTTGAGCCTTAAACACAAAGGATTCTTCATTCACTTGAATGATCAGTTCACCTCTATCAACATCAATTACAGCCTTTGCTGTGGCTAGGAAGGGTCTGCCAAGGATGATGGATTCATCCATGCACTTCCCAGTCTCTAGGACTATGAAATCAGTAGGGATGTAATGGTCTTCAATCTTCACCAAGACATCCTATACAAGTCCATAAGCTTGTTTTCTTGAGTTGTATGCCATCTCTAGTGAGATTCTTGCAGCTTGTACCTCAAAGATCCTTAGCTTCTCCATTACAGAGAAAGGCATGAGGTTTACACTTGACCCTAAGTCACACAGAGCCTTCTTGAAGGTCATGGTGCCTATGGTACAAGGTATGGAAAACTTCCCAGGATCTTGTTTCTTTTGAGGTAATTTCTGCCTAGACAAGTCATCCAGTTCTTTGGTGAGCAAAGGAGGTTCATTCTCCCAAGTCTCATTTCCAAATAACTTGTCATTTAGCTTCATGATTGCTCCAAGGTATTTAGCAACTTGCTCTTCAGTGACATACTCATCCTCTTCAGAGGAAGAATACTCATCAGAGCTCATGAATGGCAGAAGTAAATCCAATGGAATCTCTATGGTCTCATTTTGAGCCTCAGATTCCCATGGTTCCTCACTAGGGAACTCATTGGAGGTCAGTGCACGCCCATTGAGGCCTTCCTCAGTGGCGTCCACTTCCTCTCTTTCCTCTCCAGATTCGGCCATGGTTATGGCTTTGCACTCTCCTTTTGGATTTTCTTCTGTATTACTTGGGAGAGTACTAGGAGGGAGTTCAGTAACTTTCTCGCTCAGCTGTCCCACTTGTGCCTCCAAATTCCTAATGGAGGACCTTGTTTCAGTCATGAAACTTTGAGTGGTTTTGATTAGATCAGAGACCATGGTTGCTAAGTCAGAGGGGTTCTACTTAGAATTCTCTGTCTGTTGCTGAGAAGATGATAGAAAAGGCTTGCCATTGCTAAACCTGTTTCTTCCACCATTATTGTTGAAACCTTGTTGAGGTCTCTCTTGATTATTCCATGAGAATTTTGGGTGATTTCTCCATGAAGAATTATAGGTGTTTCCATAGGGTTCTCCTAGGTAATTCACCTCTTCCATTGAAGGGTTCTCAGGATCATAAGCTTCTTCTTCAGAGGAAGCATCCTTAGTACTGCTTGGTGCATTTTGCATTCCAGACAGACTTTGAGAAATCAAATTGACTTGTTGAGTCAATATCTTATTCTGAGCCAAAATGGCATTCAGAGTATCAATCTCAAGAACTCCTTTCTTCTGACTTGTCCCATTGTTCACAGGATTCCTTTCAGAAGTGTACATGAATTGGTTATTTGCAACCATTTCAATGAGCTCTTGAGCTTCTGTAGGCGTCTTCTTTAGATGAAGAGATCCTCCAGCAGAGCTATCCAAAGACATCTTGGGTAGTTCAGAGAGACCATCATAGAAAATACCTATGATGCTCCATTCAGAAAGCATGTTAGAAGGACACTTTCTGATTAATTGTTTGTATCTTTCCCAAGCTTCATAGAGGGATTCTCCATCCTTATGTCTGAAGGTTTGGACTTCCACTCTAAGCTTACTCAATTTTTGAGGTGGAAAGAACTTTGCCAAGAAGGCATTGACTAGCTTTTCCCAAGAGTCCAGGCTTTCCTTAGGCTGAGAGTCCAACCATATTCTAGCTCTGTCTCTTATAGCAAAAGGGAATAGCATCAGTCTGTAGACCTCAGGGTCAACCCCATTAGTCTTGACTGTGTCACAGATTTGCAAGAATTCAGCTAAAAACTGATGAGGATCTTCCAATGGAAGTCCATGGAACTTGCAATTCTGTTGCATTAGAGAAACTAATTGAGGCTTAAGCTCAAAGTTGTTTGCTCCAATGGCAGGGATAGAGATGCTTCTCCCATAGAAGTCGGGAGTAGGTGCAGTAAAGTCACCCAGCACCTTCCTTGCATTGTTGGCATTGTTGTTGTTTTCGGCTGCCATGTGTTCTTCTTCTTTGAAGAATTCGGTTAGGTCCTCTATAGAGAATTGTGCTTTAGCTTCTCTTAGCTTTCGCTTCAAGGTCCTTTCAGGTTCAGGGTCAGCTTCAACAAGAATGCCTTTGTCTTTGTTCCTGCTCATATGAAAGAGAAGAGAACAAGAAAATGTGGAATCCTCTATGTCACAGTATAGAGATTCCTTGAGGTGTCAGAGGAAAAGAAAAATGGAAGACAGAGGTAGAAAATTCGAACTTATCAAAGAAGATGGAGTTCGAATTTTGCATCAAGGAATAGTGTTAGTCCATAAATAGAAGGATGTGAGAAGAAAGGAAGTAATTTTCGAAAATTAAGTAAAGGATTTTAAAAACATTTTGAAAAACACTAATTAATTTTCGAAAATAAAAGTGGGGAAGAAATCAAGTGATTTTTTTGAAAAAGATTTTGAAATTAGAAATAAAAAAGATTTGATTGAAAACTATTTTGAAAAAGATGTGATTAAAAAGATTTGATTGAAAAGTTATGGTTTTAAAAAGATATGATTGAAAAGATATGATTTGAAAACAATTTTAAAAAGATTTGATTTTTAAAAATTAATGACTTGCCTAACAAGAAAAGATATGATTCAAACATTAAACCTTTCTCAACAGAAAAGGCAACATACTTAAAATGTTCAATCAAATCATTAATTGTTAGTAAGTATCTTGGAAAAAGGAAAGAAATTGATTTTGAAAACATTTGATTGAAAAGATATGATTTGAAAAAGATTTTATTTTGAAAAACTTTGAAAACTTGAAAAAAAAATTGATTTTGAAAACAAAATCCTCCCCCTTGTGCCATCCTGGCGTTAAACGCCCAGAATGGTGCACATTCTGGCGTTTAACGCCCAAACTACTACCCTTTTGGGCGTTAAACGCCCAGCCAGGCACCCTGGCTGGCGTTTAAACGCCAGTCTGTCTTCTTCACTGGGCATTTTTGAATGCCCAGCTTTTTCTGTGTGATTCCTCTGCAGTATGTTCTGAATCTTCAATTCTCTGTATTATTGACTTGAAAAGACACAAATTAAAAATATTTTTGGATTTTTAATAATAAGGAATAATCAAAATGCAACTAAAATCAAATAATAATGCATGCAAGACACCAAACTTAGCAGTTTGTATACTACTGACACTAACAAAATGAGAATGCTCATAAGAAATAACAAAACACTCAAGTCAATAGAATTCAAAGATCAAAACAAGGAAATCATCAAGAACAACTTAAAGATAAATGAAGACACATGCATAAATTTGAAAAATGCAAGAAGAACAGAAACATGCAATTGACACCAAACTTAAAATGAGACACTAGACTTAAACAAGAAATATTTTTTTTTGTTTTTATGATTTTGTAATTTTTTTTTTTGAATTTTTCGAAAATTAAGTGGAAAAGAAAATAAAGGTATCAAAATTCTTAATGAGAATTCCAGGAATCATACAATGTTAGTCTAAAGCTTTAGTCTAAAGGAATTAGACATAGCTAGCTAAGCTTCAGCAGGACATTGCATTCAAGAGCTAAATTGATGATGATCAATCAGCTTTGGTGATGATAAGAACATCACCTTGAAACACTAGAATTCATTCTTAAGAACTCTGAAGAAAAATAATACCTAATCTAAGCAACAAGATGAACCGTCAGTTGTCCATACACAAACAATCCCCGGCAACGGCGCCAAAAACTTGGTGCGCGAAATTGTGATTCACTACACAACTTTGCACAACTAACCAGCAAGTGCACTGGGTCGTCCAAGTAATACCTTACGCGAGTAAGGGTCGATCCCACGGAGATTGTTGGTATGAAGCAAGCTATGGTCACCTTGTAAATCTTAGTCAGGCAGACTCAAATGGGTATAGATGATGAATAAAGCATAAAGATAAAGATAGAGATACTTATGTACATCATTGGTGAGAGCTTCAGATAAGCGTATGAAGATGCCTTCCCTTCCGTCTCTCTGCTTTCCTACTGTCTTCATCCAATCCTTCTTACTCCTTTCCATGGCAAGCTTATGCAAGGGTTTCACCGTTGTCAGTGGCTACCTCCCATCCTCTCAGTAAAAATGTTCCTATGCTCTGTCACAGCATATGGCTAATCAGCTGTCGGTTCTCGGTCAGGCTGGAATAGAATCCAGCGATTCTTTTGCGTCTGTCACTAACGCCCCGCCTGCTAGGAGTTTGAAGCACGTCACAGTCATTCAATCATTGAATCCTACTCAGAATACCACAGACAAGGTTAGACCTTCCGGATTCTCTTGAATGCTGCCATCAGTTCTCGCCTATACCACGAAGACTCTGATCTCACGGAATGGCTGGCTCATTTGTCAGGCGAGCACTCGGTTGTCAGGCGATCAACCATGCATCGTGTATCAGGAATCCAAGAGATATTCACTAAGCCTCGTATGCTTGTAGAACAAAAGTGGTTGTCAGTCACTTTGTTCATGAGTGAGAATGATGATGAGTGTCACGGATCATCACATTCATCAAGTTGAAGAACAAGTGATATCTTGGACAAAGAACAAGCGGAATTGAATAGAAGAACAATAGTAATTGCATTAATACTCGAGGTACAGCAGAGCTCCACACCTTAATCTATGGTGTGTAGAA
The DNA here is from genome assembly GCF_014773155.1 of Arachis stenosperma. Taxonomy (NCBI): domain Eukaryota; kingdom Viridiplantae; phylum Streptophyta; class Magnoliopsida; order Fabales; family Fabaceae; genus Arachis; species Arachis stenosperma. The sequence goes on from NC_080377.1 coordinate 14,514,680, forward strand.
ACTCCACCGTTGAAAATACATAAGAACAAAAGTGATCATTGGTTTCGGCCCCAAAGAGGGAACCAGAAGAACCAAGATCTGATCTAAGAACTAGATGTCCAAAGATGATCTAGAGATCTAAAGTGATCAAAAGATGAAAATACAATAGTAAAAGGTCCTACTTATAGAAAACTAGTAGCCTAGGGTGTACAGAGATGAGTAAATGTCATAAAAATCCACTTTCGGGCCCACTTGGTGTGTGCTTGGGCTGAGCAATGAAGCATTTTCTGTAGAGACTCTCCTTGGAGTTAAACGCCAGCTTTTATGCCAGTTTGGGCGTTTAACTCCCATTCTTGTGCCAGTTCCGGCGTTTAACGCTGGAATTTCTGAGGGTGACTTTGAACGCCGATTTGGGCCATCAAATCTTGGGCAAAGTATAGACTATCATATATTGCTGGAAAGCCCAGGATGTCTACTTTCCAAAGCCGTTGAGAGCGCGCCAATTGGGCTTCTGTAGCTCCAGAAAATCCACTTCGAGTGTAGGGAGGTCAGAATCCAACAGCATCTGCAGTCCTTTTCAGTCTCTGGATCAGATTTTTGCTCAGGTCCCTCAATTTCAGTCAGAAAATACCTGAAATCACAGAAAAATACACAAACTCATAGTAAAGTCCAGAAAAGTGAATTTTAGCTAAAAACTAATAAAAATATACTAAAAACTAACTAGATCATACTAAAAGCATACTAAAAACAATGCCAAAAAGCGTACAAATTATCCGCTCATCATCAAGCTGCAAAATTTCAAACATCAGCAAATAGAAGAAGATGCCAAGTCAAAAAACTACTTTTTTAAAAAGGCCGTAAAAGGCCACCAAAACTTACCACCAAAAGATAGCAAGCTATTGTTCAAAATATAAAAGTTGCTAGATAAAGCAACTAAGAAGTGTCAGCGATTAAATAAAAAAGTTTCAAAAGCCCACAAGCCGGGGCAGCTACAGATCAACAAGCTTCAGGAACTTTCATGGCATCATCAGGACAAGGAGAAGGAGGACGAGTCTGAAAAGGCACGGCATCTACAGTTCCATCTTCCCGGTTCAGAACCTGGCAATCTGAATCAGGCGCAACCGGAAGAGCAGAAGAAGTCGACACTTTGGCAGAGGACACAGGAGGAGGATCAGCATCATCATCACCATCGTCATCAGGGACAATCTTGCCATCCCTGACAACATTGTCCAGGCTGAAAGGGGTGAGATCGGCCTCGGGAGCAATGACCCGAAATTGCTCCTTCAAGTTCTCGTAAGCAGTAGTCACACTGCCCACGAGATGACCTTGGAGCTCAGAATAATCCTCCCGGGCATTGTTCAACTCCTCCCTCAGGCGCATCACCTCCCGATAGGTCGTGACGTAACTCTCCTTATGCATCAGGGCTGTGTCCTCGGCCAACCTCAAAGAAGCCGCCAGCGAAAGGGAACTCGCATTCTCATTTTCTAGATCCTTCTCAAACTTGGTCACCTTTAATTCGAGCTCCTCCTTCAGCCCCTTCATCCGGTCAAACTCCTGCTTTGCCTCCTCCATAAATGCCTTGGTGGCATGAAGAGGGAGACTTTGAGCTGTCCGGTGAATAGCGGCCGCCATAAACGCCATCTGCACGTGATTCCGGGCCATAAATTCCAAATGATGGAGGATCGAAGGGCTCAACCGTCTTTTGTTTCTTACTTGGAGGGGCAACAGATGGAACGGCAGAAGTAGGGTCAGGATCCACCAAGCAGACCCGAGGTGTCGGAATCACTTTTTTCACCTTGGGGGAACTCGGCACTGCTGGTTTCTCACGCACTTGAGAGGACCCCTCCCCAGCCGCCTTGGCGGCAATATTCCTGGCAGTAGTCGCCCTCTGCACCCTCTTAAAAGCTTTCATAGATTCATTATTCTTCATTGCCTCTGCAAATAAAACAGAAGTCAAGCTACAAATCGAACAAGTTGGAAATACAGCTACAAGTAACATAAACAAACAGCAAAGAAAACACAAGATACCCAGTTCAGTTTGAAGAAGAGAAGGATTGGTTAGAAATTTTTTGTATCAAGATGGGGAGGTTGACCCCAGCGTTCTTCCAAAACAGTCACAAAGGCTCGCTCAGCCTCGTCCAACATGTCCCAAGAATACCTGGAGACCCTCACATCTTTTTGCCATTCCAGGGGAAAGGCAGGCTCATCATTTTCGTCCAGAAAAAAGGGCCGAGTTCCTTTAACAGCTCGGACCTTGAAAAAATAGTTTTTAAAATCGCGGAATGACTCGTCAAACATGGAAAAAAACCTTCTTTCCCTGGGTGGAACGAAAGGAGACCCAAGTTGCCTTCTTTTTCACCACTCCAGGCTTAGTCAAGACAAACAAGTAGAAGAAGAGAGATTGGGAAGCAGGAATACCAAAGCCATTGCACAACAATTGGAAAATTTTTATAAAACCCCAGGAGTTGGGGTGAAGTTGCGAAGGGGCAACATTACAAGACCATAACAAGTCGATTTCAAATTGAGTAAAAGGAAGGGTGATACCCAGCTGACCAAAGAAAAAGTCATAAGCATAAAAGAAAGGGCGACCATCAGTAACCCGAGTTGAAAAACAGACTCTCTAGTCAGAAGAAGGAGGGACAAGTTCATAGTTCTTCTCATCACCAGAATTGCTACAGACACTATGAAACTGCCTAAGCTGAGCACAAAACTCAGAGTCAGCCAGCGAGACACACAGGAGAACCATGGAGTCCACCCAATCGGCCATACCCGCAGGAACCTGGGAAGGCATCTCTACAACGTTATTTCGGGAAGACATGAGGCCAACTAAATCCTATAAAAAGAAAAGAAGAGTGGATTACTTAAAAACATCTCGGACATGGGTCAAAACATCTTGACGGACGAATAAACCAAAAAGGGAAAAACCCCAAGACTCAAGAGAAGAAGTCTTGGAGCATCCCTTGGGGGCAGTAAACAAGAAGGGTCTTCAAAATCATTTCTACAGTCTACATCTCGGCACTCATCAAAATAAAATCCAGAAAAGAAAGCAAAGGAAGCAAAAACGCAAAAGGTCCACCCTTCTACAGTTTATCAGGAAAAGCATTGCTCCCACAGTATACCAACACTGCTGCTACAATTTATCAGAACACCAAAAAGGCTAAACGGAAAAATAGCAAAGGCACAAAACTTTTTAAAAAAAATCAAGCAAAATCATCAACCAAGGCATCAACAGAAACGGCGGCAACATGCAAAAGAAAAAGATTCAAGCAACAAGAAAAAGGTTCACACCAAAAAACGAAGAAAATCCCAGAGTATGCAACAAAGTCAAGCACGATAAAAACAGAAAAATCCAAACTTTCTCCAAAAAGAAGATCAAAAGGAAAACTTCATCGCAAAAGCTGAAAACAAAATACGAAATGGGACTAACCTGGAGACGAAAGAAGCTTCGAGGAAGAGTGGAAGCACAGAGATAAAGGCTGCCCAGAAGAACGCCAAGCGACGCCACAAACACAAGAAAGTAGAGGCGCAAGCGAAAGACAGAGAGCAGACGAGAGAAACAGAAAAATGAGAGAGTAAAGGGAGAAGTTACGCAAGAAGAAATGAAGAAGAGAAACCGTTTTTTGATCGCAAAATTCAAAATAAAAGCCAATCGAAAATGAAGGGCAATTAATGCCAATTAAATACGGATATCAAAACCGCTTGCGTTCCCAAAAAAGCGCTAATACAAAGGCGCGCGCTTTTAGAAAACGTTCTACATTCAAAAAAGGACTTTACAAAGAAAGGAATCGACAAGTGCTTGAGTTCGACTTTAAGAAGGACCGAAGTCAAAGACTCGACCTCGAAAAGAAGATCGAGCTCAAGCAGGGGCACTGTTCATACCTTGGGTCGAGCTATCCGACCTGGGATGATTCGAAATAAAGCGACCAACCTCTTCAGGTCAAACTATCCGACCTCTTTCCAAAGAGCTCCGCCAAATCGACAGGAGAGCCCAGTTAAGGGCCCAAATAGAGGAGTACGACCCGAATCCTAAGGCAGCCCAAGCCTATAGGATAGAGGCGGTTCCGTTGAAGATATGCTGACCTCAACTCAAAGATAAAGATAAGATAAGATAACTAACTTATCTTATCCAAAAAGGTCACGTCTCACCACTATAAATACACTGGAGCACCCAGGTATAACTCATACTCTGATTCTACTCAATACCTGCTTAATACCCTTGCTAACTTAAGCATCGGAGTCCCTTGCAGGTACCCCCCACCCTCCGGGGACGAAGGATCAGCACCATCACCAGGTCCAACAAGTCGGACACACCAGCTCCGGCCGCTACACACCTGCCGGACACGTCGGCTCCGACCAGTACAGAAGATCTCATCCGAGATCGACCTATAGTTTCAGGTAACCCCCGGAACAGCTAGATTGGTTGTTAGAGGTTTTAGCCAGAGAAAAGGTATTGATTATGAGGAGATCTTTTCTCCTATTGTAAGGGTGTCATCCATTCATGCTGTGCTTGAATTAGCAGCATCTCTTGATTTGGAGATTGAGCAAATGGATGTGAAAACGGCTTTTCTTCATGGTGATTTAGATAAGGAGATCTACATGGAGCAACCGGAGGACTTTGTTGTTAAAGGAAAGGAAGATTTTGTGTGCAAGCTTAAGAAGAGTCTTTATGGGTTGAAGCAAGCTCCAAGATAGTGGTACAAGAAGTTTGAATCTGTTATGCGGGAGCATGGTTACCGTAAGACAACTTCAGATCATTGTGTATTTGTGCAAAAATTTTCTGATGATGATTTTATCATTCTTTTGCTTTATGTGGATGATATTTTGATTGTGGGCAAGAATGCTTTGAGGATTAATGAGTTGAAGAAATAGTTGAGCAAGTTCTTTGCTATGAAGGACTTGGGTCCTGCCAAACAGATTTTGGGCATGACTATTACTCATTATAGAGATTCCAAGAAGCTTTATTTGTCACAGGAGAAGTACATAAAGAAGGTGCTTCAAAGGTTTGACATGAATGATGCCAAATGTGTTGCTAGTTCTTTTGCTCCTCATTTTAAGTTGAGTACCAAGCAGTGTCCAACCACTGATGAGGAGAAACAAGCAATGGATGAAATTTCTTATGCCTCAGCTGTTGGAAGTTTGATGTATGCTATGGTGTATACTAGACCAAACATTGCTCATGCGGTTGGTACAGTGAGTCGTTTTCTCCCTAATCCAGGTAAAGAACATTGGAATACTGTTAAATGGATTATGAGATATCTCAAAGGTACAACTAACTTGAGTTTGAGTTTTGGTGGTGAGAAACCTTTGCTAGTTGGCTTTACTGATGCAGACATGGCAGGAAATATTGATTCTCGAAAGTCTACTTCATGTTATTTGGTCAAGTTTATAGGGGGAGCTATTTTATGGCAGTCAAGGCTACAAAAGTGTGTTGCACTTTCTACCACAGAGGCAGAGTTTATTGCAGCAACTGAAGCTTGTAAAGAGTTGTTGTGGATGAAGAAGTTTCTTGCAGCACTTGGTTTCAAGCAAGACCGTTATGTGTTGTTGTGTGATAGCCAAAGTGCTATTCATCTTGCCAAGAATTCTACTTTTCATCCAAGATCTAAACATATTGATGTTAGGTATCACTGGATATGGGATGTGTTAGATTCCAAGTTGTTGGAACTTGAAAAAGTTCACACTGATGACAATGGTGCTGATATGATGACAAAAGCATTGTCAAGAGAAAAGTTTGAAACATGTTGTTTGATCGCCGGAATGGCGAGGGCCTCCACCTAGTCGAGAAGGGGGAGATTTGTTGGGTTTTTTTATCTCCTTTGTGAGGCCCAAGCCCAATATTTTGAGGGTGTCTCTTGCACCCATTGTGCCACAACCCTAATCAGTTTTTGAGGGTCATTGAGAGTGATAGAGAATAGCCACCAAGTGAGAGAGAAGAGTGAAAAACAGAAATTTCCGTTTTTGCCTAAAGCAGTAAATTTCAAAATGCAGTTTCTCAGTTGTTCACCGTTGGATCGGCTTGAAATTTAAAATGTATATTTCTATCATTCTGTTCTTCATTCTGGTCGGTGGAGATGTTGATTCGAGATTTGCAATGAGAGAAATTGGCTTCGCAATAGAGAAATTAGGTTTCCCGTTTTTACACAGAGCAGCAATTTTGGAACGGCATTTTCTCATTCTTTTACCGTTGGATCGACGTGAAATTTGAACTGTAGATTCTTCACATCTTGTTCTTCATTCTGAACGGTGAAGATTTAATTGGAGGTCTGCAGAGGGAGAAATTGGCTTCGACATCAGCTCTATTTTTTCGGGTATATTTCATCTTCTTGCCTATTATTTGTAAGCTTTGGTGCATTGATGTTTTGGCTGGTTATATGCACATTTTTGTGCTTTGTTTGAAACTCTCTTGTACCTTATTTGATTATAGTGGAACTATTTCATTGGGCTGGACGACCCGTGGTTTTTACCTCTCACATTGAGAGGGTTTTCCACGTTAAAATCTCGGTGTGTTCTTGTTATTGTTTTACTTGCTATATTTGCTTGTTATAGTTACTGCCATATTGTGTTGTAAGTACTTTCATATTGTTCTTGTGTTGGACATTTATGTTATTTTCGCTGCTAGGCTCTTTCAGAAATATGGTGAATCCAAATAGGAGTACATTGAATGAAATTAATTCAATTTAAATTATTGAGAGACAAAAACGCATGCATTAAAAATATGAATACAATGAAATGAAAAAAAATGAAAATACCAGCCAAAAAACAACATAAAAAATACAAGAATAAAGAAGAAGATTCCACATCCACATTAGCAGTCAAATGCCCAAGTTTTAAAATCTTAAATGTTGCTATTACAATTTAGTTTGTCCAATAATATTTTTACTTGAGCATTTTTTTGAAGTGAAAAAAAATTAAAAATTCACTAAAATAATAGCATTGGGTGTTAATATAATTTTATTCATACTCTTCCTTTTTTCCAAATAATTTTTAGGGATAAGTATGATTTTGGTCCTAACGTAGAGGCCGAAAATTTATTTCGTCTCTTGCCTTTTTTTCGCTATAAAATGGTCCCCAAGATTTCATTTTGTTTTAAAATCGTCCTTTTTACTAATTTTATTTTTTTATTACCAATTTACCTCCTTATTAAAATAATTTTAAAATAAAATAAATATAAAATAACAAAAAAAAGAAAGAAAGGGATACAGAGAAGCAGGGTGGGTGGGAAGAGAAAGAAAGAAAGGGGGCGGCCGAGAAAGGGAGGGGGGAAGGGTGGAGGGGGGAGAGAAGGTGGACACCATGCCGCCACACCGCCACCCGCCGCTCCTTCTTCTTCTTCTTACTGCCGCACCACCACACCACCGCACCGCCGCTCTGCTGCGCTGCTGCCTGTTGCACCGCACTCCACCACCAGCTTCTTCTTCTTTCTTCTTCTTCGCCGCCTACCGCACCGCACCACCACCAGCTTCTTCTTCTTCTTCTTTTGAGAATTGAATTTTTTGTGAAATTTTGGATTTTTTTGTGAAATTTGTTGTGGAATATTGTTGTTGCTGAATTTATTGATTATTATTCAAAGTGCATGTTGTTTGAATTTTCTGATGATGATGCCCTGCCGCCCTACCGCCCTGCCGCCCTGCACCACCGCACCACCACCATTTCTTCTTCTTCTTCTTCTGAACTGGATTTTTTGTGAAATTTCTGGTTGTTGATTATTGTTTAAAGTGCATGTTGCTTGATTTTTCTGCTGATGATGATGATGACGACCATGATGATACCGGTGGTGGTGGTGGTAGTGGTTCTGGTTGGCATAAGTTTCTGTTCTGGTGGTGGTGGTCGTTGATTTTGGGATCAAGGGAGAAGGAAGAGTATTTTCGTCCAAAAGAAGATTTTAAAACAAAGTGAAATCTTGGGGACCATTTTGGAGTGAAAAAAGGCCGGGGACGAAATAAATTTTCAGCCTCTACATTTGGGACCAAAATCATACTTATCCCTATTTTTTAGGTTAAGTACGATTTTAGTCCCTAACGTAGAGGTCAAAAATTTATTTTGTTTTCGGTATTTTTTTTGCTACAAAATGGTCACGAAGATTTCAATTTATTTTAAAATCGTCCTTTTTATTAATTTTTTATTTTTATTACCAAATTACTCCTAACTAAAAAATTATAAAATAAATAAAATAAAAAGAAACAAAAAGAAAGAAAGGGATGGGGAGAAAGAGAATCGGGGGGTTGTTGTTTCCAGGGAAGAGGGGGGAAAGGGGAAGAGGGGAAGGAGAAAGGTCGTTGCTCCACGCCGTCACAGCCGCTTCACGCTGCCACCGCTGCTCTTCGCCGCGGCCACTGCTCCTTTCTTCCTCAGCACATACACAAACGGCAAGAGAGGAGAGAGCAGAGAAAGAGAGAAAGAGAGAAAGAGAAGAGAGGAACAAAGCCCCCCCACAGCGCCGCCGACCACCGCCCTCCTCATGGCGATTTGTAGCTCGCCAACACCGCATCACCGTTCACCGCCGCAACCCCCCCTTTCCCACCACCGCCGCAACCTTTTCCCTCTATTTCAATTTTTTATTCCTTTTTTCTTTAATTTTTCATATTTAAAGGATTCCATTGTTGTTGTTGTTGTTAATGCTTCTGGTTGCTTCTGTTTATTCCTTTTGTTTTTGCTTCTACTTTGGTTCTGTTCTGCGTTTGCGCTTCTGCTTCTGCTTCTGGTTAAAGTTGAGGAAGAAAAGGGGAGGGAGGGGTATTTTCATCCAAAGAACGATTTTAAAACTAAGTTAAACCTTTAGGACCATTTTTTAGCAAAAAAAAAAGCCGAGAATGAAATAAATTTTCGACCTCTACATTAGAAACCAAAATCGTACTTAACCCTATTTTTTATTACTTCATTTCAATTTTCTTTTGGAAAAACTGAAGTATTTTATGAATCAAATAATTTAAGAATTTTTTTCTAATAAACAAGATAGAAGTGCACAACGAAATTTATAAAAACCCTGTCATTGTATGTAACACCCTAACTTTTAGCATCTCATGATCGTACTAAAAGCTTAGGTGTTACTTACCTCTAAATCTTTTTATTCTATGCTATTTTTATTTAATATTGAGTCTTCGTGAATTCGAACCGAAACTTTCACCAAGAAAACGAAGAGTCGGTACTTTAAATCATTTAATCACAAAATTATATATATCCATGTAGCATTATATACATAGACTTTTTTAAAGATCCTCAAATACAATTTCTACCCCTCTAAAAACTAAAACAATAAATGACGAGGGAAAAATAAAATCTAACAACTCAACTTGTAAACAGAATCTTCTATGTTCTTGTAGTTCCGCACTAAGCCTTCGTACCTGTAGCTAAAAGGGGTGGATATAGGGGTTAAGAACTGGGGAGTTCTTAGTAGGATCGGAGTTAGGAGTTAAGTTCATTCTGTATATATTTGGTCAGCAATATCAGTCAACAAGGTACCATCTAATTCAACAATTAAAGAAGACAAAATTCAAAAAGTCATTTAGCACACCTACAATCACAGAAAATTACACTCACAAATAAATATGCGCAAACAAGTATGATGCATGTCTATCCTTAGTGCAGGTAATGAGCTCATCTGTCGATTTCGACCTGCTCCCGACGTAACTCAGCAACCTTTGTCTGAGTTTGATTTCTAGTGTCATAACCTCTGTAAGCAACCTCTGTCTTACAGGTGAGGCTCTCTCTAACCAATGTATGTAGCGATAATCTCTGTAAGCAACCTCTGTCTTACAGGTGCGACCATCCCCTGGATTGGCCGATGTATCTCTGGAAAGCAAATCTCGGTGGACTCACCACCATATTTCTGCTCGTTTTCTGCAAGTAAACAATAATCTCTACTTCTCTTACTTTCTTTTCGTTATTTCTTTCTTTTCTTTTCTATTTTGTGCTCTCCTGTGGCAGAGGTTCTTTAGATTCTTTTAATCTATTACTTTCTGATCTCCTGTGGCAAAGGTTTCTTTAATATTTTTCTTTCTTTTTTTCCTTTTCTTTCTTCTTCTTTTCTTTTCTATTATTCTATAATATAAATTATTTTCGCATTATTCCTTGCCTCTCCCTAAGTGTCTTATGAAAAAGAATTATAAAGTTCTTTAATTAAGTCTGCGTTTTCTAAAGCTTTTAAGATCACTTTGTTTGCTCTTCTTTGACTTATAATAATATTAATAATATCTCTACTAATTAATATTCATAATAAAAAATTAACAATAATATAAATAGAATGATTTAAATGGTAAATAAGTAATATATATATATATATATATATATATCTTAAAACTTAGTTTATAAAATCTTATTTTCAAACTTTTATTAATTACTTTCTAAATCAAAAACTTTTTAATATTCTATTTTCAACCTTAATATTTTATAAAATTATATTTGAAATCCTCACTTATTTTCATATTTATAAAAATAACTCTAAACTTTTATAAAATACCCATTTTTATCCCCGTACTTTATTTATTATCGAAAATACCCGAAAATTTATATAATTATAATATTAAACTCAATCTTTTCATAAAATACAAGTATATTTTCTCAAAAATAATTTTTCTTAGCTGATTCTTCTCTTCACCAAGAACCAAAACCCTCCTTATTATTTTAATTTAATTCCTCGGCCATTAAACCTCACCCATTTTATTCAAAAACTAACACAATGACAATCCCAAATTAGCCTCATTATCACAGTTTGGGCAGCACAAACTTGACCAAATCACAAGCTTAATCACATATAACAATATATCAACAAAATTCAATATAAAGTCAATCAAACTCCATCAATAATCAATCATAATAACCATTCAATTATCCAACACAAATTTAATTGGTGAGAATTTATCGAAATCGTATCTCCATACGAAATCAAAATACTCGAGGCTACGGAGAAACTTTCTGACCGAGCTGCCGAAGAAGAAAATGTCAGAAATTATCTGTACCTTTTAGAACTCCAGTTGGCCGAACTCAAGAGGTAGGAGAGCTACATCACCGTCAATTTTCACCGATCAAAAGTGACATCAACGTGTAGAAGAGGAGGATACAAACACTTTTATCGAATTAGATTCTTGATTAAAGTTACGAATCTCAAGAAATGGAAGTCAGAAATTTACAGTGCCATGAAATTCTCACGTTCTCTCTCTAGCTTTTTTCTTTCTTTCGGTGGTGTAAAAGATTAATGGCTAATGATGATAATTATATAGTGAGTTAGGGGTACGTGTCATTAGGGGGTTGGGTGTCGCGATTTTAAGTTATTGAATCAGCGATTCAAGTTATAAATATCCTAAACATATAATTATAAAAATTGGATATATTAAAACAGAAGTAATAATGTATATGAGTTACTAATATAAATGATATTAGTAACATAATAATTAGTAGGGTAAAGTACTAAATTGGTCCCCTAGGTTTGGGCATAATTCTGTTTTGGTCCTTAAGGTTTAAAGTGTTCTATTTGAATCCAAACCGTTTTCATTTAGCATCAATTTAGTCCCACAGTGAGGTCAAAATTAAATAATTAACAAAATGTCCTACATAACAACAGTTCAAGAACAAAATCGATAATCTGGAGAACAAGTACAAGCTCTAGAGGCACAAAATCAACCATTGATGCATCAATACATTTATTTATCATTTTCTTTAGTTTTATAGAAAATATTTTATTTATATTATAAAAAATAATAAATAAATGTATTGATGTATCAATGGTTGATTTTATGCCTCTGGAACTTGTACTTGTTCTCTAGATTATCAATTTTGTTCTTGAACTGTTGTTATGTAGGACATTTTGTTAATTATTTAATTTTGACCTCACTGTGGGATTAAATTGATGCTAAATGAAAACGTTTTGGATTCAAATAGAACACTTTAAACCTTAAGGACCAAAACAGAATTACGCCCAAACCTAGGGGACCAATTTAGTACTTTACCCTAATTAGTAAGGCTAAGTTCACCGAAAAGTACCAATATTTACTCATATTGACGGATGTCTAACTTGATAATAATATTATTAACTAAACTTTATTCTTAAATTGAAAATATCAATTACTAAAATTAAAAAATATATAATTTTTATTATGTATAAACTACTAAAATTATAGTTTTAATTATATAAAATATTTTATTATAATAAAAATATATAAAACTTGGAATTTAATTAAACTCAAATATTTATAAAATTAATCTAATTACTTATAAAATAATTTTCTAAAATAAAAAGTTTTAATTTAAAAAAATAAATTATAACTTATTTATATTTATATTTTTAAAATTGAGAATCGTTATATTGCGCATTCAATTTTAGATTTGGTTAGAAAAATTTAGGGTTGCCACATCTTCATTTAATTTACGGTTTGCTACCTCAACTGATTCTATTAAAGAGAAGACTCTTATTCACGCTTAGACATTTTTATATGTAGCATTTTAAAATATTTTGAAAGTATTTTTTTATTATAAAAAATTGAAATTATTTTTATTATCGTTTAAAAAAAAGTGTCTTTGATAATTTACTCAAAAATAAATTTGTAAAAAAATTTAGAGTAATTATTTAATTTACTCAAAATTATTAAACATTAACAAATTCTCACAATCCAACTTATCCTACGGTCATTAGCTTAAATTTTTACGTTACATTATACGTTATTTAAAAGAAACAAAAAACATACCTTGGTCGATTCCTCCCTGATACCAAAGCACATCAAATTTCTCCGTTCATCAAGTGTTCAAACTTCAAAGTCCCGAATCCTCATCAAACGAAAATCCAACCTCCACGATTTGCTTTTTAGTCACCGACATCACTAAATTTGTCTTCAAAACATATATCTCACTCTAATTCTACATAAATACCACAAAATCAAAATAAGGTTTGCTAATTTTACAATTTCACAAAGGTTAGAGGTTTTTCACCTTACCAACGAAAATTTGGAACAAGACCCGACAAGTCCACAAAGCTAGTTCGATCCTAAAGACCAAGATTCAACGAAATCTCAACACAATTGCTCAAGATTTTCGAAAATGAAGGGGTGAGCAGCTGGAAGAGAAACTGAGACTTACCTTCCAAATTGTTCGATGATTTTTGTAGAGCTCGACACGGTGATCATGCTGCCATAAATAGTGCAGCAATCGATGCTCCAGATTGAAAGATAAGTGGGATTGAATGCAAGGTTAGGGTTTGGAGTTCCTCTTCTTCTCCCCTCCATGTTTTCAGCGTGAGTTTCCTAATGAGAGGAAGAGGTGGCTAAAGCCACTTCATTAAAGTGGTGTTTGGGTTGGGCCTTGGTCCCAATGTGAGCCCGGTTCAACTGATTTGGTTCATTGGCCTGATTTTGGGCCAAATTCTTTAAAATTTTAGTAACAAAATTCGTATTTTTAATATTTTTACTACATTGGATTAATAAAATTAAATTTTCTAATTATTTTGATTAATAATTAATTTATTGACTAATTATTCATAATTACGTGGGATTTACACAAAATATGTTTCAACTTTTTACTACCTGTGAATAGAAGCGGGACGAATTCTATGAGGATTATTCTAGAGCCGGGAGGTGTCGGGTGGGGTAGAACCCACCCCTACCTACTTCATTGCCACTCCTATATGTTAGCGGTCACTGTTTGTGACTAACGATTCAAATTAGATTAGGACTACATTATCTAACGAGAGTATGACTATTTTATATATTTTGTAATGAGTAAATAACCATTTCTAACCACTAACGATTCAATTTCACAACCTCTCTTCCTCTTCCTCTTTTTTTCCACCACTGCACTCACCTTCAACTTGGCAAAGCCCAGCTTTATCGTCCTTCATCAACTCACCCACCACCATCCCAGCTTCATTTCCTCCATCTTCTACTCTGGCAATTTCATCATTGCCTGGTTCGTCGCTAACGCCACCCCCATCGACTCTAGAGCCTCCCTTCGCTTCCTATCCTCTACGCCTCCATCTCCTCAACGGCTCCAACGTCACCGTTTGAGGGTCTAGCATGACCAATCGCAACGCCTCCTCTGCAACGCTCGAAGACAGTAGGAATTTGCTAATTTCAACCAGAAGCCACCTCTCCCTCTACGACAATCATTCGACCATCCCACTGATATACTTGTCTCCTCTCAAAATATCAGTTCCAGTAAGATTTTAAGATTTGGTTTTTACTCTTTTATCCTTTAGAATAGTAGAAATTTAATTCAATATTAAAATGGTAGCATACTATAATAAAATTAGGATTTTAAATTTCTCTGTGAATGTTGGGTGTAACTTTGTTTTGGTATTGTAATAATGCAATTTATAAGAGGACATTGCAGTTATTGGATCAATTTTATGTGGCACACTGATAACAAAAGAAATGGACTTAAAAGAGTTTAATAATAGTGGTGTTAGAAATGGGTGTTACGATAGCGGTAAAAGACGAAGGAGAAAGATGGTGAGATTGAGTGAAAATGATGGGCACAGATTCGGTATGCGGGAGGTGTTAGTGCACCGAAACACCAAAAAGTTGTTTGGTGCACTGGTCAGCTAGGAAGCGTTAAAATAAAAATGGATGGTTTTCTTAGGTCCTTTTTCGCAATTTCGTATAAAATAGAGGGGTCACTTTTTCGATTTTTAAAATGAATACACTTAACTTAGTTGTTAAAATTAGTTGGACACTCAGTATTTAGTTAACAATTATTACTGCCGCTAACCTCCTCTTCCAGCCCAGGTTCTCTTCAACCCCTTCCCCTCTATTGCAATTGCACTGCCCCTTCCATTATCTCCACCGCCTACAACGACTGAAACCTTCCCACTCAGCTAACTCCTTCTCCTTCCCACTCAGGCATGGTGGCTTCGACAGCGTCTTATCCCAGCAACTCATCATACGAGATTCGTAGTTTTTGAACCATGAAACACTCATTTTTTTGGGATTGAGAAAGTGTTCAGTGTTAACCCTTCGGTTTAGGAGGATCTAAGCAGCTTCACATCTGACCACTATGGTACTGATCTTCATTATCGATAGTCTTTGGTAGTTGATGGCATCGCCATCTCGATGAATAGCATTTAATGGCGTCGTCGTCTCTATCAATGGAAAGAAGGTACCCATTGTATTATCACCCTTCACTTGATTTATAAATATCCCCTTTTGTTTCCTTATAGGTTGCCAATTTTTTTTCAAGGATATCCCCCAATTTTTTGTGCCCTTCTGAATGACCGTATTGTTGTTATTTGGCACAGGGTTGCCGGGGATGAAGATATCCCTGGGGCTGTGCATGTCGTCGAGGAAGAAGAAATGTACGACGGAGCAGACTATGGAGTTGGATCGGTTGAGGGCGAAGGCTTTGCAGTGATAGAGTCAGACGAGTACGAGTTACACAAAGATGAAACAAAACATGACCATCATGCAGAGGCCGATGTCAACAATGGGATTCGGTTAAATTGGAAGACAATTCAGACAGCATCGGAGGAATGACTAACAATTTTGCAGATGATGACTTATACGCTGTTGATTCTGGTGAATCGATAGGTTCGATTGATTTTGTGAACTTAAGCGAGGAAGAAGTTCGCCGCTTTAATTTCGCAGATATTGACAGTGCGTTTGAGTTCTTCCAGTAATATGCAAAGCACCATGGCTTCGGCGCGAGACGTTCTAGGAGCGAAAAATGTGGCAAAGTAAGGATACGGCAGGAATTTGTGTGCCACCGACAAGGGTACCGATCCCCAAATTTCTACTAAATTCTTAACCGACAAAAGAGGCCGAGGGCCAAGACACGGTTTGGATGCCCTGCAAGGATGCATGTTCGCATGGATGATGAATCAGGATGTTGGTACGTTCCATACTTTTTAGACGCGCATAATCAAGCCGTTCTTGAATTGCGATTTTCTTTCATGCCTCCAAGCCATCGGAGGATGAGCGAAGTGGACATTAAGCAGATGAACGACAAGCACAAATGGGGCATTGACGTCTCGCGAATCCATGGTTTTATGGCGAGCCTATCCGGCGGGTATCGTAATGTCCCCTACACAACAAGGAACATGCACTATGTAAATGCGAAGCAATGAAAGGAGGGTGGCCTAGATGCGAAATCGTGCTTAAGGTATCTCCGAGAGTGCAAGGCAAATGATCTAACACTGTACTACAAAGAAATTGTTGACGGGGAGGGCGTGTTACAACATTTGTTTTGGTGTGCCGGCACTAGCCAAATTGATTACCAGGTATTTGGAGACGTTGTTATATTTGATGCAACGTACAAGAAAAACGTTTATCTTTCACCTCTGGTAGTCTCCTCTGGTGTGAATCACCACAACCAAACGGTTGTCTTTGCCGCTGCACTTGTGGCCGACAAGAAAGAAGAGAGACCTATGTCTGCCTGCTTCAACAGTTGCAAACTGCAATGAAAGGGAAAGCTCCCGTGTCCATAATAACTGACGGTGATAGGCAAATAAAGTCTGCGATCAAGCAAGTTTTTCCAGAGGCGCACCATTGACTCTGCGCTTGTCACCTCCTTCGAAATGCCACGAGCAACATCGGAAAGCCTAACTTCACCAAGATGTTTAAGGATTGCATGCTTGGCGACTACGAGGTCGGAACATTACAGAGAAAGTGGTTTAAGATGGTGGTGAAATTTGGCGTCGCCAATAAAAGATGGGTACAAGACATGTACGAGAGAAGGCATAGTTGGGCAACAATACACATATGATGAAAGTTCATTGCCGGATTTCGCACAACCTCAAGGTGCGAGGGCTTGCACGCTGTGATATCACAGTATGTTAAGTCTTGATACAGTTACACTGATTTTTTGTCATTACCATCGATGCTTGATGTTCGTTTGTGCAAAGAAAATGGAGGCTGATTTCGAGTGTGCAAGGGTGGCTCTGTTATGACCACCAACCTGAAACAGTTGGAGCGTTGTGTAACCGAGGCCTACACTCGGGAAATATTCTATTTGTTTGTTCCCATTCTTGATAGGGCCTATGCAATGAGGGTGGTTGATTCTGAAGGCAACGATTTGCATTTTATCCATACCGTCTCTCGATACGGCACTCCGGGGAAAGATTGGCGTGTTATTGCAACGTCTGAAATGAGCGAGGTCCGATGCACATGCATGAGAATGGAATGTTCCGGGGTCCCTTGCGAACATATAATTCCGGTGCTTGTTCTTAGCAATGTTCATGAGATCCCCAGGTCTCTGATATTGCCGAGAAGGACCAATGATGCAAAAGTGGTGGCGGTGCAGTTGATGGGTGTAATTTGGGATTCTGTCCAACTAATACAACACTGGTGCTTGATGGATTGGTACTGAAAAGTGTGCAAAATTGCATGTCACGGCAATGAAAAGTTCCAGTTTGCAAGAGACATTGCCATGCTGATGCTGAAGCACTTCGAGAACAAAGATGCAGCCGACACCAGTTTTCCATCCGAGGGGCCATCCAATGAAGGTGGCAGAGCGTTGGCACGGAATCCACGCAGGCGGAAGACAAAAGGTAATGGTGCTAACGGTGGCAAGAAAACCCAGCAATGTCATTTGTGCCAGAAAGTTGGACACAATAGGACGACATGTCCGGACCGCCGCACAATAAAGTCATCTAGGGCAGTTGCAGATGACCTGGATTTGATGGACTCTGAAATGGTGGGTTAGTTGTTTTTAAGATGATCTAGTTAACATTTATGCCTTGATAAATTGTTCTACTCATTTGGTTTTTCCCCAGAACCTGCTCATCCGTTACCGAAGTTACTAAGAGGTCGTGAACCCTGGAACGAATACTTTCACATCTCTGCATCACCTTTTTCGGCACTGTGCAGTGAGTTCTCGCCGACGTCGGATTTCAATCGAATCGTTCTTGGTGGACCACGGCACGATACGGTGGCGACATCGACTCGCGCGGAGGGATCAGGTGCACATGGTAAACGGAAGTTGTCTTCCTGCGACGCCCCCGCGTCTAGTAACTTGCGTCATTATCAGTGTGTTGCTAACAAAGTTATATCCGTTGCAGCCGGCCCATCGATTGGGCAGCTACGGAAGGCCCTTGCGTCAATTGAAGGTTGTGTATCCCAGCTCAAGAAGGAGAAAGAGGAGCTCAGGACTCAACTAGGAGAAATTATTCAATAGCTGGCCAATATTTTGCTGGAGAGGACAAGCCTGATAAAATAAGGGGCAGTACCGCAAAGGGATGGAGACACCGTAACACGACCCCACCCCCGCATTGTATGTTACTCAGAATAGACTGTGATATTATACTATTCAGATCTGTTTGTTTGTTTTGACTTGGCCTATTAGCTAAGGAATTATGAAATACTGCTTTTATCGAAGGTTTTGCGTGTGTGCATCTTTAAAACATAGTGATAATGAATCGTTTCACATATACCGTTTGCCTTCCCCACGACTTGTAATAATTTGTGTATAAGCGCATACTTAAATTATATCATCATCCAACAAATCTTCCATACCAGATTAAACTT
The DNA here is from genome assembly GCF_014773155.1 of Arachis stenosperma. Classification (NCBI taxonomy): domain Eukaryota; kingdom Viridiplantae; phylum Streptophyta; class Magnoliopsida; order Fabales; family Fabaceae; genus Arachis; species Arachis stenosperma. The sequence continues at coordinate 14,533,099 of NC_080377.1, forward strand.
AGATTTATCCACGCACAAAAAAATAGACATAATAAAAATATATTCCATATGAGGATAACCATGCGTAAATTCTTAACAAAATAAGAGATAATGCTACATACTGTAACACCAGATACAAGAAGCATAAACAACAAGCTTGAACAACACAAATCGCTAAATAGATATTTTCATTCAAATACAAACGACTCCAAGAACCCCCGCACCTCGTAAGTGACCAGGCATTGCACATACGAAACACAGGACAAATCTTCCATAACACCTATGGTGCCTCGGGTAGAGCAACTGGTGGACCGACAAACCTTGGGTTGTCCAGGATCCGACGGTTTAACCTCTATCCACCAAGGCTCGAATACCTGCCTGAAGACCTCTCTGCACCTTTCGACCGCCCTAGAAGCACTTATAGTTTCAAAAAATTCAAGTGCCCTTCGCATGTGCCCTTCGTTTTCCTTGCCAAGAGACAGTAGCAGCATCGCAAACAAGTAACAGGCTTCAACATCGCCACCTGTTGCAGCCATAATCAGGGTGTCCGTTCCACTGATGCAGTGGCCAATCTAGACGAAATCAATCATCCCCACCCAAAGCAAGACAACTGGATTTCCTGCTTCTGTGAAACAATCTAGGAAACTCTTTTTGGGATGGTCATAGTAATATAAAAAGGATGCAATCGGTAACTCCAACATCGACGTGTGCTTATAAACAGCGTCGGACCTCGCTGCATCCAGAAATAACTTGCAAGTCGCCTGCATGTTGAACAGATCCTTAATCGAGTTCGATGCAACCTTCGTGGCAGTCCTCACCCATATATCGCGAGGAAGAATATTACTCGGACATTCGTATGCATCAGCTACATTGCTTTTCTTTCTATTCTTCTTGGATGTTCTAGCCATTTCCAGCATTCGTATGCATCGGCTACGTTGCTTTTCTTTCTGTTCTGCTTGGATGTTCTAGCCATTTCCAGCACTTTGAGCGGGGGGGGGGGGGATATCAAGAGGATAGAGGACCACCAACACGTTTTGTGTTTCTACTATATCCTTTTTAATGTTAAATATATATTGTCATTTCAAATTACGGTTCAATACCTCGTACGTTTATTTACCGATTGTTCAGGATAAGACCAGTTAATTAATAGAGAAGAAATGCTTGTTATTATTAACTAGTTGAGTAGTTAATTTAATAATACTGTGCTAACCTATTTAAATGCTTTGGTTTTACAAAGCAATAATTTAATGCTGACTGTTCATGTACTAAGTGGTTTAATCGACTTTAGGGTTCTATTCTTCTTAATTTAATTGTTTAATTTAATTACTCATTGAATAAAAGAAGTACATTATTTAAACATGTTAAAAGTGATTAATTTATTTTTTTAAAACTTAAATGTTTGATAAAAAATTTAAAACAAGCTAATTACAAAAAAAGAATATGAAACAACTTTCCACTTTACACAAGTAACGCACAGTTAAATATTCAATGCATAGGAAATGTAAACCCTGATATATATATATATATATATATATATATATATATATATATATATATAGACACACACACACATTATTGACAAAACCTAACCTTTAAAACCATTCGTCAGTTTTTCTCTGCCGTAACTCCTTCTCTAACTTTTTTGCCTCTCCATCTCCCTCTCCTTCTTTCTACTACCCTCTTCTGCTATCATTGCCTTTTGACAGACCGCCACACTCATCTCATCACACGGCGTACACTACACACTCTCAAACTTACCTCGTAAGGAAGATTTCACGTTGCACACTTGAGAACAACCTACCCAGAGGAGAACCGTCGTCGCCCAAAGAAAAATCATTGCTTAGGGTCCTTGTCGTCAGCCATACGTCGCCGTCTTCTTCTGAGAAAATGTCGCATGAATCCATCACGGACCACGTCATTAGTCTCGATGACCTCGCGGAACTGTCGATTGCCTAAGTTTTACCTCGCGTCGTAAAGCAAAGGTTAACCAGAGATTATGACAGTTCTAATCGCATACATATGATATATAGGAAGAATAATATAATTCTAGAAGCCTGATGAAGGATATAGCTCAAATACAGGATTTCAAAAGCGCAAACCTACTAGCTTAAGGCACAAGAAAAAGATAAGATATAACAAAAGATAAGTATATAGTATCATAAGAAACTAGTCATGACTCGCGGAGTTTAAGCCGGCTAGTCATATATAGGTATACAGGACCCTACAGTGAAAATAGCTTATACAAGTTTTGTTCTCTCATATACATGCCTCTAGGCAAAACAAAGTACAAAAAGAGAGATGTATAAACAAAATAAACCAAAAAGACTCCAAAAGAATTCAAGATCCTCCGCTTCTGTTACCATCCAAAGCAACTCACCGAGGTGGGTTGCGACCTGCATCTGAAAAACACAACAGAAATATAGTATGAGAACCGGAGGTTCTCAGTATGGTAACAGTACCCAGTGATGTAGAATATAAGATCCCGGGACGCCAAAGGCAATCCTAAGCTCCATATCCATCACAAGATTCAAACTTAAAGTAGTCTAAAACAAATAAGCATGATATACCAACATTAACTTAAATAAACTAGGTCATCTATCTTAGGGAATTTCTACTCTAACCAAACACCGCTGTCCCACAGCCTTCACCAGCCGATCTTCCATGTGATCCCATCGCCACCGCCTTCCGAACCTCCTCAATCCCAGTAGAAAACACAAGTAATATACAATACAAGTAAAGCACAAGTAGAAACATATAAGGCAAATAATTCAGATAGCAAGGTAAGCATGTTATTCAATTTGGCAAGCCATTACAAGTAAACAAAGCATACAAATAGACAGAAAATGCATATGATGAATGCCTGCCCTACTGATTGAGATATCACATTATCGGTTCAACTGCCAACCCGACACATCTCCATGGAAACGTTGCCCTTCGGATTTCTCATATGGAAACCCCCGAGATATAGTGCCCGGATCACTGTCCAGGTACTGGCGCCTGTACGCCCTATAGATCCGAAGGAATGCGAGCAGGATACTCTTGCCTCAGACCTCGCATCTCAACGTAAGCGGGATTAACAACCATCCTTACGCCGCCGCTGCTACCTCGACAAGCGGGATTAACCATTGTCCCTGCCAGGCGCAGAGTGTCTCATAATCTCAGTAAAAACATTATTTCAGTGGTTTTTCAGAAAGCATTTTTTAGTATACATGGATCCATCATCTCAATCAGAGTCTTCGACTTATCTCAACCACTATAATTTCACATCTTAGTTCCGAACTCAATAGTTCCTCAATCCTTATCTCATACATCAACCATTCATCACGTAATGCCAAACCATCCTCAGTACGCCAAAAACCTAGGCCTTCGTTTTCTAATACTCAAAACTAAGCCCAAGAGTCTTAAAATGGTATTATAGAAGCTTACAACCTTGTTGAGAAGGTAAAATAGTTGAAAAACAAGTAAATTTAAGAAACAAGACGTGTGCGGCCGCATAGGGGTCTGTGCGTGCGCACGCCTGGAAATTTTAAAATGTGTGCGTACGCACAGCGGTGTGCGTATGCACAGATGGCAAAACTTTACAGAATCTGTTCACTCACACAACCTGTGCCAGCGCCCCTAACAGATTGGCCTTCCCAACGGGTGCGTCCGCACAAGCCTGTGCGTCCGCACAGGTTGAAATTTTCCCTTAGATATGTGCGCGCACATGCTGTGCTAGCGCGGCAAACAGAACGCACTTCCCTGCCTGTGCCCACATAGGTGTGTGTGTCTGCACAGGTTAAAATTTCCGCAGGGTGTGCGCTCGCACAAGGGTGTGCGTCCGCACATATCAGAAATCATGAATTTCTGCAACTTTGCAAAATTTTAGAATTTTAACACCAACTTTGAATGATCATAACTTCCTTTACAAAATTCCAAATTTCACAAACTCTATATCAATTTAAAGGGTTTTCAAAGGTCTTTAATTCTAGACAAGTTTTATAAATTTCTGAAAACCGAGGCAAAAGTTATGATCGAACAAAGTTTACTAAAAACCCAATTTTACCAAACTTCACAATTTCCTCATTTGCTTACCATACACCTTTCAAAACCATACCAAATCATTCAAAACTTCACTTTTCATCAAAATTAACCTTTGTATCATATTACATTCAATCATACCACAATTTCTTTCACGTTTCATTATCCACAACCTCAATTATCACATATACAACATATCCACCAATCAACATTATATCATCATCAATTCTCATCATCAACCCAACCATGATTCAAATCATTAATTGGCAATACTCATTCATTCACATCCATCATATCTCAACTTCATCATTCAATCACAATAACAACATCAAATTATTATACTTCATCAACACAAACAATCATCAACAACATAAAATTTTGAAACCTATCCTATGGGTCACTAGCCTAAGTGTCCATGAATATTATATACTACATAGAGGAAACTGAAACCATACCTTGGTTGATTCTCTATATGCACCAAATCTCCAAATTAGCACAAACAAGCTTCCAACCACAATCCAAGCTTTCAATTCCACTCCAATAAGCACAATTAAGTTCCAAAAGCTCCCAAAGCCACAATAATCAAACTATATATGCATAAACCATCATAAATCAACCTAGGGTTCATCATAAATCAAAATTTCACAAGGGTTCAAGGTCTCTTACCTTTCACCAGATTTGGATGTCAAAACCCAAAGCTAAGCAAGGATTAAAGCAAACCTAAACATCCAAAATCACAAAAACTCATTTAACTCAAAGCCCTAATAAACCCGAAATTTTGAAGAGAGAAACTGAGAGGGATTCGAGCTTTTCTTACCAGTTTCTTATATGAGTTTTGTAGAGCTCATCACAAGGAATGCGTAGCCACTGACGGCACGCAAATCGAAGTACCGTAGCTCGAGATATTGCGAAAAGAAGATGTGTGTGAATAGTGTTTCTTCTTTCTCTCCTCCCCTTTCTCTTTTCTGCTGTGTGTGTGTGTTTATTTATGTGTTATGCTGAAATGGGTTCACTTATGAACCCTTTTATATGTTGGGCTTGGGCCAAACTTGGGCCCGGTCCAACCCGTTAGCGTTTTTAGCCCGTTTGGCCCAACTTCGGGCTAAACCTTTAAAATTAACGCCCGGTTTTTAACTTCTAATATTTTTCTAAGGTTTTCGACGATTTTTCACTTTTCTCGTGTGGTACCGGGCAAACTTAAACCGGTTCAACCGGTTCAACCGCCGGTTTGTGATTTTTCACAGTTTTTCGCAGAAGGCACATTTTCTGACTCAAAAAGACCACTGAGTCCAAAAATCATCTTTAAATCCTCAAATTCTCTCTCTAACTTTTCGGAATCTAATTTGGGCAATTAATCACTTAATTAACCGATTGATTAGTTGCGATTCTTACATCCCGCATCGCCAACATCTGCTCCGACATCTCCATTGCACACTCTTGGCTCTCCATCCGCATCCTCCCCTTCCTGACCGCCATTTCCGTCGTCGCCATCACTGTCGGCAACGAGTGCCTCACCACCACCGTCGACATGAGTATGGCGGCGCCAGCTCTAACGGAGCGTTTGAGTGGTTGCGCAAAGTGAGGATCGTCAATGGGGTCCATAGAGGCGCACTTGCGTTTGAGGGTGGAGTTCCAGTGGTTCTTAATGGCATTGTCGGTTTTGCCGAAAAGGAGTCGGGCTATGGCGGCCCACTTGTTGCCGAATCGAGCGTGAGCTTTGATTATGGTGTCGTCCTCTTCGGGGGTGAAAGCCCGATGCTCCACCTATGGGGAGAGCTGGTTGCACCATCAGAGCCTGCAAGACTTGCCCTAGCGAAGAGAGAGAGAGAGAGAGAGAGAGAGAGAGAGAGAGAGAGAGAGAGAGAGAGAGAGAGAGAGAGGGGGAGATGATAGTGGTAGTGGTGGAGAGAAGGGTAGTTTAAGAATTTTATTTAATTTTTTAGGGTTTGAATAATTTTGTTTGTAAAAATCAATTTTTACGGGTACAAATGGTAATTTTCATTTTCTATGGGTAGATATGTCAGCGTTTTCAACTTTTATGGGTAGAAATGGTAGTTTACTCTATCTTTTAAGGGCACATACCACCATTTTACACCGGATAATAAAACAAAGGAATGTAAATATAGTATCATTTTTAACATATCCCAATATTATGTCAAATTATAGAAAATAAACATCTTTCGAATTAAATTGCTTGGATGAACAAAGAATACAAAGGCACTGATTTAAACAAAATTCAAAGTACTTCTCTCTCATATTATAATAAAACAATTAGTGTAATTAAATAATAAAAACTCCTTAAAAATGAAAGCAAATCCTGTTCTTTAAAGGACAAGTATTCAATCTCTCAGCTAATTATATTGTAAGAATACAATCCCATGCTCAATTGGAACATATATGCATGTTCATTATTCAACATTTTTATTCATTTTATATACTATCATCAATTATTATTGCACATATGACAAAATCTTCCATTAATCAGCTAAGTTGGTTTTACAGAGTATTTTAATTATTATATCCTACAAAATTCAATACTGCTGTTAAATTGTTCAACAACTAATTATACATGTAATAACTATTTGGGTGGTCCTCTTCTTTGTTCAGCTATGTGAGATTTTTTTTTGTTTTTTGGTATAGTAAAAAGGACCACACTAAACTATTGATCTAGTTTAAACAACATTATTAATAAACCAACACTTGAGCCTAACATTCGTTTTAGAAAAAACATGCATCTCCATAAAAAAAATGATACTATACAGGCCCATCTGGATGCAGCCAAATCAACCCAACTGTGTTCCAACATGACCAGCCCGACCCGAAATACCTTCTGTCTTTCCTTCGTCAGTCTCTTACCCACCATCTCCACACTGCTTCAATCTTTCGTTGTTGATCGTCTCCGCCAATGCCATACATCTACCCAAAAAACACTCCTTGTTATCAAACCGCGATCGAGTCTCGTTTCGACGATGACACTAACATCTCGACATCCTCCGAACGAATGAGCCATGGCAGATGCGCCATTCAAAGAGTAGGCAACTTTGCACTGTGATTCCTTGGGAAAAACTTCCTGCAACTCAATTGATGGTCAGTGACGGAAACATAAACATCAAAGCGTTTCTTGTATGTGTCAAACGATGTCCACGGTGCATCTCCTTCCTTCCCCATCCAACTCCATCGTCTCTGATTAAACGTAATGCAGAATCATTAATTGAAATTAATTTCTTCTTAAAACATCATAAACTAATTCTACATAAACCCAGATAGTATTTTGATCTAACAAAAATAACCAACAACAAAATAAATTTTGTAAAATAGCCCCTCTACCACAAAAACAACAAAAGGCATTCACTAACCAATCAAAGGAGAGAAGCGACAGGGTAATTTCTACTGTTGGATTAAAAAACAAAAAAGATCGGATGACCATCATCACCAAACGCACTGGTCAGCTGAAGATAAATGCTATGCACACTGGTTAGCCAAACATTTTCGACACATGGAATCCGTACCTGAAAATGATGGAGAAATGTTAAAAAGTATAATTTAAAAATTTTAAATAACTTTTTTAAATTTTGATTAATTTTATCAATTAAAATCTATTATTCATAGAAATAACATTAATTTTATTTTTTCATGAATTAGTTTTTTTTTTTGAAGTTTGATATTAAAAATCGAGGGATTGATTTGGATAATTTTTTCAAAAAAAAAAGTATTAGATGTTGTGATAAAGATGGATGACCATGTATGTCTTGGGTGGCTATCTTCCTTCAATACTGAATGAATCACTTTACAAGACAAAAACCAATAAATGAAGGTTGAAAATGAACTCAATTTACATGTATAAATAGTAGGCATCGTCAAATGCATTATACACACAAAAAATCAATAACAACTACAATCTTCTCTCTCTTATACAATTTTCTCTCTCTTCATATTTAATTTAGTAAATATATTAATCATATCTATATTGAGATAGTAATTGTGGTGTATATTGTTATCTAAGTATACTTCCTTATTTTATTTATTTATCTATTTTACAACACGTTATCAGCACGAAGCTCTAACAAAGTTTAGGAAGACTTTAGGTAACAAATTTTTATTATGTTAAAACTCTTTCATCTTGAATATAATGCTCTTGATATATCTAAAAATAATTATTTATCATGGATACTAGATGTTAAAATTTATCTTGATTCAATGGATCTTGAAGATACCATTAAGGCTGAAAATAATACATCTCAGAAGGATATAGCCAAAGCCATAATTTTCCTTCGTTGTCATCTTGACGTATGATTGAAAAATGAATATCCCACATTAAAAGATCCTGCAGATCTGTGGAAAGAACTTGAAGAAAGGTACAATCATGTGATACTTCCTCAAGCCCGATATGTTAGAAAAAAATTTTTCGACCTTCCATGTCTCGAATGTGCTCCTGCAGCAGCAGTATCGAGAAAAAGAATTTAAAAATATTCTGAGTTAATTTCTTGCTTTCTTGTTGCTGAACGCAACAATGAGTTACTTTTGAGAAATCATGAAGTGCGCTCAGCTGGTACCGCCCCATTTCCTAAAGTAAATGCGGCAAATCATAACCCCAGAAGAGGTAAATGGCAAGGCTTTGGTAGCAAGAAAATTTATGGAAGGAAAATAAATTATGTTCACAATAAAAGATCTCACCAGAAGTAGGATAAAGAAAGAAACAATGGGCAAAGTAAATCAATTGAGGATAAATACTTCCGTTGTGGTGGAAAGGGCCATTGGTCACGTACCTGTCGTACTCCAAGGCACCTAGTTGATCTTTATCAAACATCCTTGAAAAAGGATGACAAAGAAAAGGAAATAATTTTTGTTACAAATGATGAAAATTTTACCACTCATTATGATGTATCTAATTTCTTTAAGGATTCTGAAGGAAATATTGACTATTTGATCAATGATGGAATAGTTTGATATGTGTATGTGTTTGTTAAGTATTCATGTGAATAATTTTACTGTGCATGTACTTCTACTCATTTTATTATTATTATCATTTGTCTTTGAAGAAAAATGGCAAGGACATATCCTAAAGATATTTGCCTTGCGGATAGTGCAAGTTCGCACACTATTCTTAAAAGTGATATATATCTTCGGGCAATGTGATAGAATGCTCCGGAAGAGCTATAATTTTGTTTCCTTGAGGAACAAAATTCATAAAAAATAATGCACTGTTGTCTACCAAGTCTCGAAGAAATTTGTTGAGTTTCAAAAATATTCGCCAAAATGGATATCATATTGAGACAATGAATGAGGAAAGTCATGAGTACTTATGTATCACAACTCATGATTTAAATAAAAAGGTTATATTAGAAAAGTTACCCTCACTTTCATCTAGGTTGTATTATACAAAGATTAGTGCAATTGAATCACATGACATTGTAAAACAGAAGTTTACTAGCCCAAATAAATTCATAACTTGGCATGATAGATTGGGTCATCCGGGAACAACCATGATGAGGAGAATTATTAAAAACTCCCATGGACATTCACTAAAGAACTAGAAGATTCTTAAAACTAGTGAATTTTGTTGTGCTGCATGTTCTCAGGAAAAGTTAATTTTAAGGCCATCCCCAGTAAAGGTTGGATTTGAGTCCCCTGAATTCCTAGAAAGGATTCAAGGTAATATATGTGGACCTATTCATCCACCATGTGGATCTTTTAGATATTTTATGGTCCTGATAGATGCATCTTTGAGATGGTCACATGTGTGCTTATTATCTTCTCGCAACCTGGCGTTTGCGAGATTATTGGCTCAAATTATTCGATTAAAAGCACAATTTCCAGAAAATCCAATCAAAGCAATTCGTTTTGATAATGCTGGTGAATTTACTTCCCAAGCTTTTGATGCTTATTGTATGGCTAATGGAATAAGTGTTGAACATCCAGTAGCTTATGTTCACACACAAAATGGATTAGCAGAACCACTTATTAAACACCTCCAATTGATTGCTAGACCCTTACTTATGAGAACAAATCTCCCAACCTCGGTTTGGGGCATGCTATTTTACATGTCGCAGCACTTATTCTTTGAGGCCAACGAGTTACCATCAATTCTCTCCTATGCAATTAGCTTTTGGCCAGCAGCCAAATGTCTCCCATTTAAGAATATTTGGGTGTGCGATATATATTCCCATTGCACCACCTAATTGCACCAAAATAGGACCCCAAAGAAAATTGGGAATATATGTTGGATATGATTCTCCCTCTATAGTGAGGTATCTTGAGATACAAACTGGAGATGTATTTAAAGCCCGGTTTGCGGATTGTCATTTTGATGAATCAAAATTTCCAACATTAGGGGGAGAGAATAAGCTTCCTGAAAAGGAACTTAATTGGAATGCATCATCGTTGATGCATTTAGATCCTCGATTAGGGCAATGTGAACTAGAAGTTCAAAAGATTATACATTTGCAAAGAATAGCAAATGAATTGCCTGATGCATTTTCTGATACAAAGAGGATAACCAAATCTTATATACCAGCGGAAAATTCCCCAATTCAAATTGATGTCCTAGTAGGACAAGTAGCCACTGAAGCGAATTCACGCCAGAAGCGTGGCAGGGCGAAAAATGCCCCAATTCAAATTGATGTCCCAGTAGGACAAATAGCCACTGAAGCAAATACACGCCAGAAGCGTGGCAGGCCTGTCGATTCCAAAGATAAAAATTCTCGAAAGAGAAAAGAGGTAAATACTATTCCTGTTGAAAAAGACATAGTAGAGACACCTGCAGTTGTCCAAAATTCTGATATAACGCCAGAAGACGTTCAGGTACTTGAAAATTGTGAAAATAATGAGATCTCGATAAATTATGTCTTTACAGGAGAGAAATGGGACCGAAATAAGACAATTGTCAATGAAATATTTGCATATAATGTGGCATTAAATATCATGCATGAAAATAAGGATCTTGAGCCAAGATCAGTCGAAGAATCTCCACAAAGAAATGATTGGCCAAAATGGAAAGCAGCCATGAAGGCTGAATTAGACTCACTTGCAAAACGTGAAGTCTTTGGACCTGTAGTCCGTACACCTGAAGATATAAAACCTGTTGGATACCGATGGGTATTTGTGAGAAAACGAAATGAGAAAAATGAAGTTGTGCGCTACAAAGCCCGACTTGTGGCACAAAGTTTTTCACAAAGGCCCGGTATAGATTATGAAAAAACGTATTCCCCTGTAGTGGATGCGATAACATTGCGTTATTTGGTCAGTTTATCTGCATATCATAAACTGCATATGCATTTAATGGATGTAGTAACAGCCTATCTGTACGGCTCATTAGATCGTGATATCTATATGAAAGTCCATGAAGGACTAAAGATATCTAAACCATCTAGTGAATATTCGCAAGGGTTATACTCAGTTAAATTGCAAAGATCTTTATATGGTCTAAAGCAATCTGAACGAATGTGGTATAATCATCTTACTGAGTATCTGGCCAAAAACGGATTCAAGAATGATGATATCTATTCATGTGTTTTCATAAAGAAAACCGCATCTGGATTCATTATAATTACTGTGTATGTTGATGATTTAAATATCATTGGGACTCCTGAAGAGATTCCAACAATTATAAAAACTCTGAAAGAAGAGTTTGAGATAAAAGATCTTGGAAGGACTAAATTTTGTCTCGGCCTGCAGATCGAGCATACAAAAAATGGGATCTTTATTCATCAAGCGACATACACAGAGAAGATCTTGAAAAGATTTTATATGGATAAGTCACATCCTTTGAGTACCCTAATGATCGTAAGATCTTTGGATATGGAAAAGGATCAATTCCGTCCTAAAGAAGAGAATAAATATATCCTTGGTCCTGAAGTACCATATCTTAGTGCTGTTGGAGCGCTAATATATCTTGCCAATAACACGCGACCTGACATATTATTCGCGGTGAATTTACTAGCAAGATATAGTTCCTCTCCAACCAGAAGACATTGGAGTGGAATCAAACAGATCTTTCGATATTTTCATGGAACGGTTGATATGGAATTGTTTTATCCATATGGATCCAAGTTACAATTAGTTGGCTATGCAGATGTTGGATATTTGTCTGATCCACATAAAGGAAAATCTCAAACAGGATACATATTCACATATGATGGTACATATATATCATGGAGGTCCACAAAATAGACGATAGTAGCAACCTCCTCTAATCATGCTGAAATACTTGCGATACATGAAGCTAGTCGCGAGTGTTTTTGGCTCAGGAGTTTGATCCAATATATTCTGTCATCATATGGACTGATTGACTATAAGATAGCTCCAACTGTCTTGTTTGAAGATAATACAGTATGTATTGCTCAACTTAAAGGCGGATATATCAAAGGTGATCGAACAAATCATATTTCTCCCAAATTCTTCTTCACTCATGATCTTCAAAATCAAGGGACAATTGATATCCAACAGATCCGCTTAAGTGACAATCTGGCAGATTTATTTACAAAGTCACTCCCAAAATCCTCTTTTGAAAACTTGGTACATCAGATTGGGATGCGCCGATTTCGAGATATTAAATGATGTCGACAAGAGGGGGAGACTGTACTCTTTTTTCCTTGGTCAGGTTTTTTTCCCATTGAGTTTTTCTTGACAAGGTTTTTAATGAGGCAGTCTCCATCACAAAGGATATTGTACTCTTTTTCCTTCACTAAGGTTTTTTTCCACTGGGTTTTTCTTTAGTAAAGTTTTAATGAGACAATAATCCTAAGTAGTCATCTAAGGGGGAGTGTTGTGATAAAAATAGATGACCACGTATGTCTTGAGTGACTATCTCCTTCAATACTGAATGAATCACTTTACAAGACAAAAACCAATAAATGAAAATTGAAAATGAACTCAATTTACATATATAAATTATAAATAGTAGGCATCGTGAGATGCATTATACACACAAAAAATCAATAACAACTACAATCTTCTCTCTTATACAATTTTTTCTCTCTTCATATTTAATTTAGTAAATATATTAATTATATCTGTATTGAGATAGTAATTGTGGTGTATATTTTATCTAAGATACTTCCTTATTTTATTTATTTATCTATTTTACAACATTAGACACTAGTTTGTGGACAATTTACGTATTTAGGGATAGGTATCACTCGAAAACTTTAATAATCCTTTCCTTCTCATCCTTCGTTTCGTCAAGCTTTCCGTTCGTCCCGATGGTCACCGCCGCTTTCTCTCTCCGTTTGTGAAAGGCGAGTTCGAGGCTGACTTTGACTGGGTTCGCCACACCTCTTTTTATTCTCTCTTTCTTGGTCTCTATCCGCTCTATCTTGTTTGTTATCTCTCAGTCCGTTCGATCTCCTTGCCTCGTGGTTCGCCCTCCTTGCCGCGTCGTTTACACGTCAGGTAGCAATATGTTGTTGATTGTTGATTGCTGATTATTGATTATGATTCTGAATTTCTGATGTTGTTTGTTACCAATTCTGGTTCTGAATTTGCCTCTAAATTCGTTGGATAGAATTCGCGTGCTGCTTAATTTGTCTCTAGATTTGTTATAGACTGAGAGTTAGATATACATCAGCAGTAGTATTTTTTTTTTATTTTTAAATGTTACTGTAACAGGTGAATTGTAAAACTCCGCTTCTTTTCAGCTTCAGCCATGGGAGACTACAGCAATGATCCTCTCATGCGCAACCAAAACGCCGCCGTTCAGGCCCGCACCAAAGCTCAGAACCGCGCCAATGTCCTTCAGCTCAAGCTGGTAAACTCTTCCATCAATATTTACCTTGCCCTATTTTTCTATGTTGAAGACCTTTTTAGAGATAATGAAATTCGTTTTCCCAATGCCCTAGCTTTCTACACGTGACTGAGTCTGGATATGATTTCTTGGTTACGGAATTTTTTTTTGTACCATTTTTAGTTTTAATTATTTCTTTATTGCGCAGATTGGACAGAGCCACCCAACTGGTCTCACAGCGAATCTATTGAAGCTTTTTGAGCCTAGGCCTCCTTTAGAGTATAAGCCTCCTCCGGAGAAAAGAAAATGTCCACCATTAACTGGTGCTTAATCTGTCTTTGGTGGCATTTTTTTATATTTGTGCGTTAGTTGTTTATTCTACTTTATTTTACTTTTTTTCCCCTCAAGGAATGGCGCAATTTGTGAGTAAGTTCGCAGAGCCTGCCGATCCGGAATATGCTCCACCTAAACCAGTAGTCGAGACTCCTGTAATGTTCTGTTCTATTTAACTAATGAATTCTGATCAATATTATTGTGTTGTACATAATTTCATGTTCTTGGGTGGATGTTGCACCTGGTATGTTGATGGACGGTTTTATGCAATGAGTTTTTGTTGAATTTTCTTTTATTACTGGTGTATCTGAAGGTGTATTCTGTTTTATGTTAGTTTGCCTTACCAAGAAGTGTTGTTTAATGTTTGAGACAATATCTTGCTATTATTTGGTAACTAATCTCTATCTTGAGTCTTCTTTTATCAATTAATCCACCGTCAGGTCATGGTTGCCAAGTTCTGTAATATTTTGGGTTTGCTTTGCATTTTGCAAGACTTTGAAATATGTTTGTTAGATATATGGTCAGTCATATGTCTTTACCTAACAACTGAAGCTTTTGGACAAGAGTTTCATGAATCATAACATGGTATTAGAGCTTTTATGTTCAAAGGTCTAGAGTTGGATCATTGATACCCCTAACGGTAGAATTTTAGCATAAGACTAAAATAAACCTATGCTAATTCACGCTTTAAGCCCAAAAGTGGCTTTAGCGTGAGTGGGCATGTTAGATATATATCTATTTAGGTGTCTTTACCTAACATCTTAAGCTTTTTCATGAGTTGTGACAATGATATTTAAATTTGACCTTCCTCGGCTTTGTCCTCTTTCAGTTGTAGCACTTGGTTTCTTGCATGATGATCTGAAACAGCATTTGCTTGCATCATAAATGTTGTTAGGAACATAAATTAGCAAAGCTTGAATACTGCTAGAGCTTAATCGTAAAAACCAATGTATATATGAACAACTGACTGATCCTTATTATAATGTTTAGTGATTTGGCATGTTATAAAGGATACCTATTGAATATCCGTTGTTTTTGTTTGTAGACCTTGAATGCCCAATTTGGAGATTCAAGTCATAGAATACTTTAAATGTCATTATGTATATTTTCCAGAGCATAATGTGTGATTGGTACTTGATTCATTTTGATGACTCAGGCACAAAGAAGAGCAAGGATACACAAGCTAAGATTAGAGAAGGGAGCAGCAAAGGCTGCTGAGGAGCTAGAGAAATGTGATGATTCATATACTAATACTATCTTGACTATGTTAATATTGCTGATTTGTATTCTTTGAACACCGTTCTTATATCTGCTTCTCTGCAGATGATCCACACAGCGATCCAAATGTATCAGGAGATCCATACAAAACTTTGTTTGTGGCCAGACTTGTAAGTTATATTTTCCAATGTAGTGTCCTTATGGAAATTTTACGTAGCCATAGCTTGCCATATCTCACTAGCTCTCTCTTCTAACAGAGTTACGAGACCACTGAGAGCAGAATCAAAAGGGAGTTTGAGTCATATGGTGCAATCAAACGGGTAGGTATTTTTCAGTATCCCCAAAGGGATTCGGTAAGAGTGGCATAGATTTTGGGTTCTCTATTTTCCTTTTTTCGTTGTTTTATGTCTTCTATTTGACAATTTTATATGTTATGAACCTTGAAAAATGTAATTTCAGATTCACAATTTCTATATGTGACTATATATTATTAAATACAAAAATTCCTAATTAACTTTGAGTAAGTTATCTTTTCATAACTGTTTTCTCTTTCTTCTGAATAGCTAATTCTTACGATTAAAGTTGTCTTGTGAGTTGTGACTATTTATCTCGTAATGAATTTAATCAGCTATACATAATTTTTAGCCCATTCTGTCCATGTCCAAATTTCAAGCCTTCAGTTGTGTAAATATGAATCTACCTGACTTAATTTGTAATCGCTGAGGTAGGTTGTATGGTACCAACATTTGGTGGCACTACCAAATTTTTGTTGATTCCCTGTATTTTTTATTTTGGTTGGTTTCTTTAGTTCTTTTAATATATGTGGGTAGGATATCTTCTTAGTTCCTGAGGCTTGGGGGTATATAGAAATTACTTTAGCAGCAACTTAGTATCTTGCCACACATCCTTGGTAAGGTTGATTATTGGTTTCTGCAAATGGTAAACTATTTTAAAACTCCAACCAACTTCATTTCAAGCTATTCCCCCTGCTTTCCTGCATGGTATTTTAGTTGAGCAGAGCAATGTTGCAAAATTGAGCCTTTTGCCTTGTTTTCAAGCATGAAAAGGAGACTGACAACTTCTGTTCTTTCCCTGCACTGGGTAAAAATATGTCGGGAGTATTGTAATCTCTTCCTTTTTGTTTAAGCTCTTGGCCTATTTTTGATGCTGCTAAAACTTTATTTTTGGCTTTAAAGGCAATGAAAACCAAAACAGCTGTTGAGAAGATGTCATGGTATTTTCTATATTACCCATAGTTGTTTTATTTTATTAATTTTAAAATAAATATCCCTGGTAAGGGGACACTAGTCAACTACTTGTTAATTGGCCCCCCAAACATCAGTTTATCTGCAACTATTCCTGGTGGTGATGCATCTCGCGATGGGAGCTGTGTGATTCAAAGGTGAGCACGGCTAATTAGGCAATGTGCCAGTCTGCCGTGCCATTTAGGATTAAAATATTAATCTTTCATTTAGTTGTAATTTAATTAATTTAATTAATTTGTAGGTGAGGGAGCATCTGTTTACTATTTTCCATAGATCTGAATACCATAATGTTCTCTTAGGGTGTGTTTGTTTGAGAGGAAAATGGGAGGAAGGAAATAGGAAGGAAAGAAATTGGAAGGAAAATAATTATTTTCTTTTGTTTGGTTGAATGGAAAACTCAAGGAAAAAATGAATAGTGTAAAAAAATGGGTGGGACCCATTAAAATTTTTTCCCCTCCAATAATGGATGGAAAATGGAAGGAAAATATAGTTTCTATTAATATTCCAATATTACCCTTTAATTTTTAATATATTTTAAAATATCTAAGGATAAAATTGTCTTTTCATAACATTATATACTATTTCCTTCCTTCCCATTTTCCTTTCATCCAAACATATCAAAGGAAAATAAAATTCCATCCAATTTCTTTCCTTTCTCTTCTTTCCTTTCTATTTCCTTCCTTTCTATTTCTTTCCTTCCAACCAAACAAAGCCTTAAAGTTTTTCCTCTTTCCAATTTCTTGCGATTTAGGTTCGATTGGTTACTGACACGGTGACAAATAAGCCCAAGGGTTATGCATTCATTGAATACCTTCACACAAGAGACATGAAAGGTTGATACTGGTTTTATGCTACGATCTGTCATGATTTTTTTGTATTACATGTTATTCACTCTTTGTTAACTATACAGCTGCTTATAAACAAGCTGATGGTAGAAAAATTGAGGGCAGAAGGGTGCTTGTGGATGTTGAACGTGGGAGGACTGTTCCCAATTGGCGACCTCGCCGTCTAGGTGGTGGGCTTGGCACTACTAGAATGGGGGGTGAAGAAGTTAATCAACATCACTCTGGGAGGTAAATGGTCTAATTGCTACCCTCTAATAAAACTTCATTCTCTCCTTATTTTTACACTTGTTTGGTCTTATCTGAATGTCTGATATAGAATAATAGCAATTGAAACTGTTAAAGTTGATGAATATTTTCACATTATTTGATTGTGCTTATGGTGCTTCATGTTTTCTTAGGTATAAATTTAGGTGGCATTGTATTTGACAGAAAGTGTCTGCAGTTGCCACTATGAAAATGATCCTCTGGCCAACTTTGGAATTATGTGATTTTCTTGCATGGAATTTTTTTGTCATTCTTATATGCAGGGACGGACATAAGGGGGGGCGAGTGGCGGCCTCGGCCCCCCCAACTTTTTTTAATAGTAATAAGTTATTATGTATAATTTAATTTTTTTTAAAAAATTATTTATTATTTTGTCTAGTATAAATAAAAGTTCAGTAGTCTAATTTAAATATTAATAATTTTTAATATCTACAAAGTAAGTAACAATATTAAAGAAATCTGAAAAAGATATTATTACTAATATTTTTTAATTAAATAAAAATTTTCAAATCTCATAAAGTGAATTCTTTTTCTTGGCCGTCTTTTTTTATTCATTTGGTGTTCATTTTCTCTGTTTCAACTGCTACAATTAAGAGATCTTTTTCAACTATGAATATTGTGAAAAATAACTTAGAAACAAAATAAAAGATGAATTTCTTGCTAATTGTCTTTTAGTTATATTGAAAAGAAAATTACTAAAAAATTTGATACAAATTCTATTATTGGTGAATTTTATGATACAAAGATTCGACCACTTCGTTAATAAAAAATATACACATATTTTTTTACTTTAAAATATATTCTCTGTCGGTATATTTTTATAATACATCTTATATTATATAATTTTTTTACATAATTTTTAATATTATATGTGTTTTTGGCCCCCCCATAATATTATTTCTGGATCCGTCCCTGCTTATATGGTTGTATATATGAATAGAGCTCAAGTAAAATGTCTATCTGTCACTATCCATGAGCCATTCCTTCTCAAGAAGTATAAGTCAACTCTTCTCCTGAAATAAAAGATTTAAGTGACTCAAGAAATTATCTTCAATTAATAGTTTTTCTTGACTTTTGTATTCCCTACTTGACTAGTAACACTATTTTATATCCCAGTTGAAGGGAAATCCTAACGTAACCTTATTTGTTCAGGGATCAGCTGCAGTCAGGACCTTCTCGTTCTGAGGAACCTAGAGTGCGTGAGGATCGGCACGGTGATCGGTAACAGTTACAGTAGTGTTTTGCTATGTTTCTGCTTCACTCCTATCTTGTTTTTGGCATTCAATAAATCACTGCTGATCCAACATTATCTTTTTGTTAAAAAAGGGAAGGATGCTGTTGTTTCTAGGCATAGATTTAAAAAATTCTTTCGTCCAATGATTTTATAATCCATTTAAATTAACTGCTAGTCTGCTACTTGCTGATATTTAGGGACAGAGAAAAGTCACGGGAAAGAGGTAAGGACAGAGATAGGGATCGGGAACGGTCACGTGAACACTCTAGTGATAGGGGAAGGGATCGTGATTATAGGGATGATAGGCATCACAGAGACCGGGATAGGCATAGGGACAGGGATAGGGACAGGGACAGAGAGAGAGACCGTGGACGTGATCGAGATAGAGGACGTGACCGTGATCGAGATAGAGGACGTGACCGTGATCGCGACCGGGATCGTGAACATGATCGTCATCGTGACAGGGATAGGGATTATGAAGTTGGGGAAACCGATAGGGGACGCTCACATGACAGGGAAACTGATTATGATCATCATGAATTCAAACATGATAAAGACCGTCATGGTGAGAGAGATCGTGACTATGAACCTGAGGATGATCGTGGGTGGTACAATCAATCTGCACATGGACCTAGGCATGCAGATCCTGACCATAATCCTGATTCCTATGACCACTATGACCGTCATCGAGGACGAGGGCAATATGATTATGGTGATGATCAAGGTAACGATTACAATCAGTATCCTGATCATGATAGGATGGAAGATGACTGTCCCACTGAGAGGGCAACATCTGAACCCCGTGAAAGGGAGAGAAATCGAGATATGGACCGTGAATACCGACGCTCAGAGAGGTCCCATTCTCGGGAGTACGATTACTAGGAATTTGAGCGTAATACACCTCAACTTGACTGGTAATATTCATTGCTTTCAATTCAGTGTTCCTCTTAGCTAGTTATGGTTACTTGGTGTAGATCTGGTTCCACTGGTTAGCTTTGCAACTACTGATGGATTCAGGCATGGAATGATTAAAACACAACAGAACTGTTGCTGCTTTTTATCCATATGTGTTTTTGTTAATTTTCTTGTCTTAGATTGAAAGCTTTACAGCTGCTGCTTTGATTTTCAAGTGTCTTGTGGAAGTGGACGTTAAAATATTAGCACTTGTTGGTTTTGTTTTGGTCAGACTTTTTCAGTTTTTGTGGTGGGAACGGTTGTTTGAATTGTTTATTGACACTCATCTGTAGACATGTTTGTTGCTATATTTCAGTTAACTGCATCAGTTTGCTAATGTAATGAAGGAGCATAAGGTGTTGCTTATGCTTAAATTACATTGTCAATGACGAGATATGATAATGACTAGGCCCTACCGATAGTTTTGTTTCAACTATTGTCTCTTGAAGTTTTTCACTGCTGTAACTTAAAAGCAATATTAGAGCTACCAATTTATCTATGGGTGGTGCTATTGGCACTTTGGCAGTCTATTTTGTCTTACTTGACTTTAATGCCTAAACTACCCTTATACGAAGTGGCCATTATTACTTAATTTTGTTTAGTAGTATTTTTTTTCTCAACGATCTTTTTAACACACAAAAGAAAAAGGAAAAAAAGATAATAAAGTTAACAAAAATAATAGCATTCATTGTATAACTTTATTCAAACTCTCCACTAATTGTTGTTTCGGAACACTTATTACTTTTATTTTTCTTCAGTTTTTATTAAGTCAAAAAATTTCCTAATTTAACTTTTTTCTTTTCTGATAAATGACGAGGTAGAAGTGCGGAAGAAAAAAAATAACGAAAATATAAATTAAAAGTTTAAAACCGTAAAAAAGAATTAAAATTGTTTAGATTATATTTAAATAATCCTATAGATGGACATTTAAATCAGTCTTTAATCGAGATTGAAATAAAAAATAATTATATTAAAGTTTTATATATTCATTCGTAATATTATATGACTAAGTCACTTGAGTAATTAAGTTAGGGCCTTTGGAAGCTTCAAAAGTAATTTTTTTTAGTTTTTGATTTATGAAAAATATTAGTATTAATGTTTGATGTAATTTTTAAAATTAAATTGTAGTTTTTTAAAAAGTTATTTAGGAGCTTATAGAGAAGTTAAAAAAATAATTTTTTATAATATTACTACTTTTTATCATATTTTTATAAAATAAATATTTTTAAAAATAAAAATTCAAACATAAAATAATTTATTTATAAACTATTTTTAATATAGTTATTTATTATTTAAGTTATTTTTTCAAAAGGACCTTAATTAAGATATTTACCCAAACTGAACATAGTTTAATAACTTAAGGATTAACAACAAAAAAATTTAGTTGAAGAAAAAATAAAAAGAGGAGAAGTATAAGAAAAAGAAATTTAGGTTGGATTTTATTACAAAAATTTGTTCATATAACTAATTTACATTCTTCTTCTTCAGTTTGGACTTTGGATATTTCTTTTTTCGAAAAGCATACATATACTCCTAACTTTTATTTAAAAAAAATCAATGAATATAAAATTTTACCTTTAATGAATAAAATCTTATTTTGGGTAAAAAAATAATTAAAATTTAATTCTTCTAAAGATATTTTTTATATTAATTGTTAATCAAAGACAACAAGAAGTCTTTCAATTTTTTATATTAGTTATTGATAATTGAGTGCCATTAGATAACAATTAAGAGTTTATTTGGGTGTCATTAAGTTATTGAAAAAAGATTTTTTTTTAGCGTGTTTAACAAATTTTTAATAGTAAAAATAAAAGTATTAGAAAAATAAAAAAATATTTTTTTAGAAGTCATCATTTACATCTTTTTTTAAAAAGATTTTATTTGAAATTTTTTTAACATAATAAATAAAAAATAATTTTATATAGTTATACCCAAACATAATTAATAAATAAAAAAATATTTTTATATGAGATATTCAAATATAAAAAAATATTTTTACTTTTCTAAAAGACTTTTTGAAAAAAGATAACTCGAAAAATTATCTTTTTTAAAAAACTCATCCAAATAAGCTCTTAATCAAATATCTCAAATTATTTTAACAATTTTTAATTAACAACTTTATATAAAGACTACATCAAAATTTTTAGAAGAGAAAGTATAAGGAATAACGTTTTTTCTAAATAACGTAAATAATAGTTAAAAAGAGACAAATTAATTTTAATTTTAAAAATTATTTTTTAAATTAATTAGATTTAATCATAATTTTAATTTTTTTTATTTTTGATTTTTTTTCAAACGATGTCACCTTCCGTCTCTTCGCATCGTCCTCCCGTTTCCTCTAACCGCCTGCTATTCATACCTCCACTGCTAGACATCCACAATGTGCCGCCGACCCGCCTACACAGATCTCCTCCGCCACCGGAAGGAGAGCCGTCGCGAGGTACCCGTCCGTCCACGAGAACTCAGAAAATCATCATCTGCATCTGCATCACCCGCCAGAACTTGCATCACCCGCAGAACTCAGAAAACCATTACCTCCCACCCACTACCACTCCATCACTATCTGCATCACCCCACCCAAAACTCAGAAAATCATCATCATCATCATCATCAAAAATCAGAAAGCAGAACTCAGAGCTCAGAAAAACAAGAAAATCATCCTCATCTTCATCGAAACTAAGAAACATTAACAAAACTCAGAACTGAAATTCTTCCTCTTTCATTAACAAAACTCAGATGTAATTACAATAATAAAAAATCTCCAAATTAATCTTCAATTACAAGAACCAAAAATCCATAAATATAATTACCAAAAATTCCTTTAGAGGACGTTGCTGGAGGACGCGAGGAACACGAGGGCGCAGGCCAGACGCGTCACGGCGAGGTGAGGATGGGTTGCAGTGAGACGAAGGCGATGGCGAGACGAGGACCGAATGACGAGGTGCAGGAGCGGCGGCGGTAAGGGGCAGCGGAGGTGGCCCTTCCCCTTCCCTTCCCCCTCTTCTTCCTGAACCCAAACCCACCCCCCAAAGCGTGATACCCTTCCCCATTAACCCGTTTTCTTTTTTTTTTTCTTTGTATTATTTTTATTTTTTTAAGTTAGGGGTATTTTCGGAATAAAAATAAAAAATTTGATAAAAAAGAAGATTTTAAAACTAAGTTAAACCTTCGAGACTATTTTATAGGCAAAAAAGGTTGGAAACGAAAAAAATTTTCAGCCCCTACTTTAGGGACCAAAATTGTACTTAACCCTTCATTTTACTATGTATGCGGATGATTCTTTTCATTCTAAAGTGGATGTTTATTTGAGTATACCATTGATATTTTTCTTGATTTGTTTGATTCTGCATACACATGCTCCGCAGGTTTCTTTTGTTATGTGATTTGGATTAGATTTAGTTTAATTTTGCTTGAATTCAAGTTGGGTTTGCGTTACGCCATTTAGACATGGAGCACGGATGATATTTTGGTCAACTTGTTAGTTGTTTCTTATCAACTAAGGTGGATGTTCATTTTATTATGTATGCGGATGGTTCTTTTCACTAAAATGTGGGTGTTTATTTGGAGCATACCATTTTGGTGAACAAAGCAAAGCGACATGCAACGGAAGTGGCGAAGACACGACGTAGCGGCGTGGAAGTAAGGGTAGAGGTGCAGCGTTGGAGTAGCGGTAGGGCTTCGAAATGGGCAGAGTAACGGTGCACGAAGGAGGGGGAGAAGACGCGACTACACGGAGGTGACACATCGGCAATGGTGCGGCGACCGAGCAATAGGAGAACTGGGATTCTCCTCGGCGGGCTAGCGACAACGGATGAGAGCAGCATTGGGAAGCTTCGTTTCTGGCTATAGGGAAGGCGGCGGTGAAAACATAGGATTGATATTAGGGGCAGGTTAAAATAGGGTTTAGGTTAGGAAAGAAGGTAAAATGGAAAAGTGAAATTGGAAACACGATAGGGTAATTACATTGGATGTTATTTTCATGTTTAGTGGGTGTATGATGTATCTCATTATTCACGTTGTTTACAATTCCTGTTGTCTACCTAGCGGAATATTGTTTTCACAAATAGCTTTTCATGTATTAATTGGACAACAAAGCGATTAAACTTCTATGTAGGGGTGTTCAAGACCCGGGTCAGTCCAAAATCCGACCCAGATCTAAGGCATATTTTGCTGTTCATACTTAATGTTATTTTCGGATCGGGTTCGGAATTATATTTTGGGTCGCCTGGTCCGAAGTTAATTTTTACAATAAAAATATATTTTAGAGTAAAGATACTAATAGTAATGTCATATTATACTTTTATATTTTAATTTATACTTTTTATATTATACGGTATTATTTTTTTAAAAATAATTTATTTTAAAATTTAATTTTAAAAATAAATTTTATTACTTTATTATATAAAATTTATAAATTTATATACTAATTTAATATCGGGTAGATTTCGATTTAACTTGATTTATTTCGGATCACTTTCATATCGAGTCAAAATAGATCTAGTAACTTTTAGGACCGGATCCAAATCTACTCGATTTGGCCCAGTCCAACTTAGGAACACAGTTCTATGGTTGCAAGAAAATTGGGATGCCAAATTGCTTTTGTACCTATGATGCACGAACACTGTTACGGACACGGGACACGCGAAAACATGAATTCTAAAATTTTATAAGTCACGGAGACATGATATATATATAAAATATAAAGTATTTTTTAGATAAATTATAATGATATTTTGATATTAAAATATAAAATAATTTTTTAATTATTTTAAATATCTTTTTCAATTATTAAAAATATTTAAAATATTTTTTATTTTAATAAATAATAATAAATATTATTTCTAAACTCATTTCAAGAAGACATGTTAAGAATAAGGTTGGACACGCTAATAAGTGATGGTATTTAGGCATGTCTAAGTGTGTCCGAGAAAAAAATTTTTATTTGAAATGTGTCCGACACACAGATACGATAACTCAGCAAAGTGTCCGTACTTCATAGATAAGAACGCTATTCTCTCTAATGTCCTGGAAACCGAGTCAGACCAACCGGTTCGATCGGACTAATTGAAAATTGGATTTAGATCCTCTAAAGTTTGAATTTTACTTTAGAGAATAAAATGTAATCTTCTACCCTTGAATAGTTTCTCTTTCATATTTATTCTTGGTCTCACCTATAAAATTAATAGTGAGAGATCACACTTTACTCTTTAAAGTGAAATTTAAACTTTAGAGGATCCAAAATCCAAATCCTTGAAAATTGGTCACTTAACCAATATGATTAAGGTATAAAAGTGCCTCGTAAAAACCGGTCAGAGAACTGACCGAACCGGTGAACCTCCGGGATCGGCCGGGTTTTTTCATGGTCTCCGGTTCGGTGCATCAATGAAAAACGACGGAAGAAGAACGAAGAAATACCCATCCCCTTTCTCTCACTCTCTGAAACCTAATCCTAAGCCCAGCCAGCCACCGTCACCCTCCCTCATCGCCGAACTCTTCTCCTCCAGTATAGGGTGCTGGCGGGACAAAGCGTGGGTGCCGTCTCACTCTTCTCATCGCAGAACTCTTCGTAGTTCTCATCGCTCCTCTTCTCGTCGCCGTCGCACGAGGACGCGTTATCCGGTGGCGTGGCCGTCGCGAAGGTTGATTGGTCAGTCATCGTCTTTTCGAGCGCTCTCTCTCTCTGTGTCTGAGGCCAGCATCCCTCCTCGAGCATTCTGTTGCTCTCTGTCCGAGCTCACTTCCCCTTCTCCGTTGCCGTCACTTCCCATTCCTCCATCGCTGTCACTTGCCTTCCTCCTTCACCGCCAGTAAGCACTGCTGCCTCAATTTATTTTTGCTTGTTTTGTATTTTGTTTGGTTTTCCGATTTCTGATTGAGTTTGTTAATTTTGGCTTATTTTGAGTTACTGAATTTCTGAGTTTGTAAGCCTCCATCCCTCCACTGCTTCTTCAGTTTCATTTTTGGGAGTTAATTGCTGTCTTTCTGGGTTAATTGTTGTTTTCAGAGTTAATTTTCTTCGTTGTTCATTGTTATTAACAGGGCTGGATTGTTGTTATTTTGTTAATTATTGTTGATTATTGATAATTTTCTGAGTTATTTTTGTGCTATTGTTCTAATTCTGAGTTAATTTATTAGTTGTTGGCTTGTTCGTGAGTAAAATTAGTTAAACTTAAAAACTTGTTTGTTATTGTTGTTTCTTCTGGTGGCGGATAAGTGTTATCCTTTATGTGCTTCACTGCATTGTTAAGTTTTGTTATATTGATTCTGATTTCTGAGTTGTTGGTTACTGAATTTTCTGATTCTGACTTGTTGATGGTGCTTTGCTCGGAATGAGTGTGTCAATATGTAATTGAGATACTTGTGCTCTTCAATTGGATCCGGCTCTGATTGATGCTGGAAGAAGAGTTTTCAGTTGAAATCCCGGATGAGAAAACTGATAAGCTTGTTTGCTGCGCCAATGTTGCGAAATACATAGCCTCATCTAAAGCCAACCAGAAAATTGTTGAAAAGCCCTGAAATTTCACTCTGTTAATTTCTTGAGTCCTCTATATGATACACATTTCTAGTTTCTATGGCAACTAATGGCAATATAGGCAGAATATTAAGCACTGGTGGGATTCTACGCTGCGTGATATTATTGGAGTTCAAGAATGCATATCTAAGCTAAGCAGGATTTTACATGAATTAAAAGATATTATGGATGGGTTCAAAAGAAGACACGTGTATGCATAACATGTTTATGATGTTGGTAGGATTTGTTCTCTGTACTTTCTTGAATCATGTGTAGCTATAGAAGAGTAGTTCTTTTATGCTAAAATTTAAAATATTTTCCAATTAATATGGTATTTTAAATATGCTTCTTGTGCATTTCTTGATAATTGAAGTTTGTATCGTCAGTGAACTATATAATTGATCCGTGACAACTGTTGAGTGAAAGAAATAAAGTGAAAGGCATATGAAACTTTCTCCAAATCCTAAATTTACTGAAAAACATATTTCTAAAGTAGAATGAATTTATCAAACTTTACTATGAGATTTCTTAATAGCAACCAACTATCACAACTCACAAGCACATGAATTTCTTTTCTACATATCCCCAATAGAACTCCTTCAATAGACCGCATATCATTAGTCTTTCAGTTTAGCTCTAACTTTCTGGGCATAAATCTTGGGGCTTCCTTTATTCTCATTTGATAATTAATCTTGAACCCAAACTCAGAGCATCAGGGAGAAAGTCTTTTGTAACTGGTCATGATGCTATGTTATCGATAAGCATAATTCCCATCAAGAAAATCACATAACAAACCTTGAAAGCTATGTTTCCTACCACTACTTGAATTTCCATTTGTTCTGCTCAGTGATAAAGTCACTAAATCACTCGGGCTGCATTTGAAAGAGAGACTGTGAGACAGAGACGGGGAGACATAAACTGAGAGACAGAGACTTAAGTTTCTGTATTGTGTTTAGTTTAAAGTGTATAAGACTGAGTTATGTTTTTAGTATCCTATTTGGTTTAAAATATATATGGAGAGAGAAGTCCTAATTTGTTTTCAAAAATGGATAGAATACTAGAATTAGGATTTAAAAAATTAAATGAGTATTTTTTTTTAAAAAAAGGTGTTATTAAAGTTTTAGTTCCCATCCCCAAAAATTTCAGTTCTCTATGTCCCTAGTTTCTGGAGCTACTGAAGGGACTGAAATTTTGTGTCCTACGATGAAATTTTAGTTCCAGTGTTCGGCTACCAAATATGATATTGAGTCCAGTCTCCCAGTTTTAATCTCAGTCTCTGCAAACAAACGCAGCCTTAGTGACTTGACTAGAAGCAATATCAGAGGCAACAGAGAAGGGCTGTGCACCGCTGTGGCGCTGCCGGAAGAGAAGGAAGGTAAAGGCCCAAAGAGCCTGACATCATTGTTGGGAAGAGTAGCCATAGCAGAAGGAGCTGAATTTCTGGAAAGAAATGGATATAATGAAAAGGGATAAACATGCTTATACATTCAGATAAACAGGCTGGTCCACATATGCTGATGTGGCACAAAATGATGGGAGAGAGCAAGACCTTTTTTTCCCCCTCTGACAGCATCTTAGAAATTCTCTTATGTACATGTATGTATGCAACTTGTTTGATTTGTTTTTGTTTCTGCTGCTTTTTCCTTCTTTTCAGGAAAAACCAAAATGGGCTCTGTGGCTACACCACTTCTGACTATTCAATTTCCTGCTACTATTACGGAAACCATCAGGAACTCCAAATTGGGTGCAAGTTTCAATAAAATCTGTAGAAGTACAGGAAAAGGAATACTCAGTTTCTCTTTTGCTGGTGGCAACCACATAGTTGGGGTTAACTTTGCAATCAAAGCAGGCAAAGGAGTATCAAATTTGAAAACTGGGCAACAAGAAGGAACTTGGGAGGAACCAGATATTGACAGTGACAGTGAATCTGATGGTGAAGATGAGGAAACTGAGGATGAGAACCTTGGATTTGAAAGCGATTGGGAGGAGGAAGAAACAAAGACTTCAGCTACTACTGTTGCAAATATAAAATCAACTGACACAAACGAGGAACATGTTAAGAGAGGTACTCCTTTTTTGATAATTAGGTCCTAGCGTAATGTTAAAGTTCAACAGTTCACCACAAAGTTGAAAACTATATTTGATTCTAGCCTTTGTTTATAACTTAAAGGGCCAATTTTCTTGTTGTTTCTCTCCTTTCATATATTTACCTTTATACAAATTGTTACCATAAGAACTTTAAGTGTAAGTGTAGTTGACACTGCCTAGTGGAACAAAGTTTTGTTGTTGTTATACATTTTTTTAACCATAAAAAAAAGACAAGAAACAAAAATTTATTTTTGTAGCTCATTTTCATGCATGTATTAATTACCGTTTTATGTATCATGTGATTGAATTGGTTTCAAACATTGCTTTACATATTTTCTCCCTCTTTAGTGTATCTACTTGTTTCTTTTAACATGGTTGAGCTTCTACAAGTTCTTAAACATGGAAAATGTCCAACAAAATGTGCCTACAAGTAGATATTCTCATTATTGTAGAGATTGAACAGCTTTTGGACCCAGAAGAAAGAGCAATATTGCAACAGAATGTGACTCCTAACTTGGAAAAAATATCAACTGTAAGTCTGTAACTTTACATCCTTCTATCCTACTGTGCTCTTTATTTTATACCCTTGAGTTCATCTTATCATAATTTCAGGAAAAATGGATCCCTTTGCACACCCTTGCTCTGTCAATGCAGATGAGTTGCATGGATAAGCTTCTTGAAGATGGTTTTGATATTGATTTCATTAATAAGGCAAGTGTTTTATATATCGTATGAGAATGTCCATCTTTGTATGACATTCCCCTTAACAGGTAATTTGATCAAACAGGAAGGTCTCACTGCACTTCATAAGGCAATTATAGGCAAAAAAGAAGCTGTGATAAGCCATCTTTTAAGGAAAGGTGCAAGTCCTCATGTGAAGGACAAGGTGAGGAAGAAGCTTTCTTCATGCAGCCGTCGTCACATGCAAACTGCATTCTGAAGTGTGCTTTTGTGCATGTATGTTATCTTATGTTAGGTTGGAGCTACTCCACTTCATTATGCAGTTCAAGTTGGTGCCAAGCAAACTGTGAAATTATTAATCAAGTATAACGTCGATGTCAATGTTGCAGATAATGTAAGGTTTTGTTGTTCCCAATCTTGTTTTTATTCATAAAAGACGTTTCTCAATTTTACTAATTTATAAAATAATTACAATCCTAAAATTTCAGGAAGGTTGGACTCCATTGCACGTTGCCATTCAAAGTAGAAACAGAGATATAGCAAAAATTTTGTTAGTCAATGGTGCAGATAAAACAAGGAAAACTAAGGTGATCTTATTGTTCATGACTTTGTTCCTGGACCGAATTCACTTGATTCCTAATATACTCAGAAAAATTCAGTTGGTTTTCAAAGATTCTAAATTTCAGTTTGATCCCTTCTTTTTAGGGATAAAAGAAAAATTATGAATATAGAACAGGATTGGATCCCAAGCCTAGAAAGACGAGGAGGGTTGTTCGGTGTGCGACTGCCAACGTAAAACAATGTCGCATCCCAATATGGCCACGACGCAATGATGTCGTTGAAGCCATGTTGGGTTGTGTTAGGCTTGCAATAGCCAACATAAAACAAGGTCGTATCTTAAAGCATGGACACGACACAATGGTGTCTTGATCCATGTAGCTGACCCCATTTAATGGGGAAAGGCTTTGTTAAGTAAGCAAGTATATAACAGGACTGGAGAGGAGATTCTCCTTCCAAAACAAACACAAACAAAAGAAGCAACTTAAGATGAAGCATAGCTTTCCAGTCAGTCAACAAGCTTGGTAAAAGGACAATGAGGCTTACACCAAATAGAGGATAACCGAGATCTTTAATCCTCCCATGTTCTCTGTCTTATGTTATTCTTGTTTTTTTGTTATTCTTCTTTTATCCAAAAAACAGAGGTCGTGCCAAATGTCTAACCCTATCCGCATGTCTAGCTTCTTTGAAAAGCTATTGTTGAATGTGCAAGAATTTTGCTCTAACCAAATATTCCAAACAGTAGCATATATGACGCCACAAAAATTTGGCCTCTTTTCTTCTCCGAAAACCAGTAAAACTAATCAATAAGAACTATTCTACCCTTAAGGTTTTAGGGAATAGCCATATGTGCCTTAGAACCTGAAAAATGTTTTATTAAGCACTCCAATTTGGTCCCTCATTGTTAATGATGGACTACAAGTTTGCCCCTTAATTTGTCTTTTGGACATCAAATTTGGTCCCAGACTTGGTGCATATATTTGCATTGTTTGATATTGGAGAATCTTAGATGTCTAGTTTAGTTTCACATGTAAAATTACATACTAAGTCCAATGAAATTTCCACTCTATTTCTATCTTATAACAGAATATATCCTATGAATAAGCTTTAGTATGCTGTATACTTACACCACTCGATAACTTTCTATGAACAGTAAATGTTATTCTATCCAACCATATTAATGAAAAATTTCAATACATAAATCGTGTATTAAATTTCACAAAATTTAGTAATAATTTGATACTTCATCTCATTTTATTTTAACAGATAATATCATTTTGAAAACATAAGTGTTAATTATTAGAATACCAATATACTGAGTTTCAGTTTTTTTTTTTTAATTTTCGTTATGCATGATTATGTGTACAAGACTTTGACTATTTGTGTTAATCCTTTTGGGCTATATGCAGTACACTGGAATTAATTATTAACTTATATCAGTTTTAAACTGTAGAATTTTAGTATCAAGATATTACTGCTACAGGGTAGAATTTAGTGAAGCTAGCTGCTTCTCTTATTAAGTTATTGAGACACTTGATTTGGCATTTCTTTAATACTGACAAATGTGCTGAAAGCATATATCAACCCTTAATGTATGTGCACGCTTGTGTGTGTGTGGTTCTTTTATTTATTCATTTATTTTTTCATTGCTTATGCTTCAGAATGGAAAGACAGCACTGGATCTATGCTTATGTTATGGAAAAGATTTCAAATCTTATGAGCTTGCTCAAGTAGTGAAGGTAGTTCCAGCTGACAGTGCTCTATGATGCGCGAGGCGCAGTCAATCAGAATGTGATCGCGATTGAAGTTTGAGTTGCGACATATCTTCTCTTAATAACACTTAAAAATCATAGCATTCAACCATCTTTGGAGGTCCTAGATCTCTCGACCTTGTTCATGAGAGTCTCGATGAAACCTTACTAAATTGATGATTTTTGGAATATATTTGGAGCATAGCTCTAGTTGACAAAATGGTGCTGTTGCGATGCTGTCGAAAGCGAAAACCACCCACATTATGCAGAGATTGAAGTGCAGATCCAGAGTTCCGAGAGAAAATTACCGAATTATCTATAAGATGAGCTGTTCAAGTTCAAGCCACATTGATCTTTCTACTGGATAATTGTTTCAACTAATACTGGGCGGGGGTGAATTTTTTACTATTAATTCTAGCAACTAAAGGTTAAGTTTCTGTTCATGTAAGTATTGCCTTATTGGTAGATTGGTTATAAACTTCAAATGGGAAATTCATATTTGATTAATGATTTAATTGATTTGTTACTATGTTTTATTTGTTCAGATTTCTCGAGCTTTTTTAATTTTACTTGAAGTATTGGTATGCCTGGCAGCATATACATACACAATACAGATATTTTCACACTTATTCTGTTATTCACTTTATAGTGTCATTAATTGTAGCTGATAAATATAATTTGAGCAATTTTGTTTAGCCTTTGAAGGATTCGTTCTTATTGGCCAACCAAAGATATGTAATGCTTAAATCACTTGGTCCCTTGATTAAAAGATCGAGAGATCTTATCTTCTTGATGTTCTTATGAAGAAAGTCACAAAGTGGTTTCTGAAGTTGTATTTAAGACTCAAATTGATTCTGAAGTTAATAGTTATTTATTTTTATCCTTAAAGATATACGTTGGGACCAAAGTCATCCTGCTAACACTTTTTGTCCATGAGGCGCCACTGAAAAGTTGATTTAGACTAGTTTCTGATATGCTGACAAAGGTAACGGATAGCTGATGTGGTTATAAAAACTTTTTGATGGCAATTTGGTCCCTAAACAAAATTTAAAAATCCTAATCCGCAAATTAGGGTCACTATATCCAAAATTTCTTTTGTCATGTGTTCTCGTGGATTGTCTTCTTCATCTCCAAGTTGAAATGATGATGGGTAGCGCGAGTAACGTGGTTGGGAACTCGAACAACCCACACTTCAATGTAGGGGTGTAAGTTACCGAACCGGACCGAAAATTACTGCAAACTGAACCAAAAATTACAACAACCGATTTGAAAATCGAAAAAATCAGTTTTTTTTTCTGACAAAACTGATCGGTTTGGTTCGGTTTTCGGTTGGCTCGATAGAAACCGAACCGAATCAAACCAAACCGAACATATGCATCAATTTCAATATTTTACTCTTATTATTTTAGTTTATTGACTATTTTGAACCTCTAATTATTATGATTCATATTTTGCTCATTAGAAATTAAAAACCGAAAAAACCGACCAAACCAAACCGCCGTTGGTTTGGTTCGGTTCGGTTGTTGTAAAAGTAGCAAACCGAACGGTTGTGTGTCTGTAGGAACCGAATATATCGGTTCGATTGGTTTTCAGTCCAAAATCGAACCAAACCGAACCGATAACACCCCTACTTCAATGGAAGCGTTGTTAGGAGAACCACCAGAAATAGGGAGTCGCGTTTGCCAGATTGGTGTGGATGCATGTTGCGACTGATTTTGCGATAGTCAGGACTGATACTAATCCAGGGAGGCCCTTCTTTGGTTGCCAAAACTATAATGTAAGTAGTTGTTCTTATTTGTTGTGTTTCTGGATAAAATCTTGTCTCATTCACTTCGAATTCTTTTTGGGTATAGATTGTGGGTAAGAGGTGGTGTAGATTGTTTCTGTGGTCAGATAAAATTCAGGAAGAAGATGTGACAACAATTAAAGGCAAAGTAGGTCTTGACAACGAAGAATGGAAGATGAATGAGATGGGGCTGTGTTGTTTGTATGCATGTTTTCGGATATTGTAGCTATTTTGTTTGTGAAGTAGGATAGACAATCTGGGCAATTGTATCTTGTTAAAAACAAATGAGAGGTACATATACACATTATATTCCTGTAACTGTAAATATTTCTAGTTTGCAAAGAAATATAAATGAACAGTGTTTGGGATTACTCTTGCATATTAGGGAACAAAATAAAACCAAATTAAATACAAGTCAATTCAAGAAAGTTATAATTCATATTCATAATGTCGAAGAAACATCTAAACAAGGCAATATAAAGCCAGAACAATAGTCATCAAGTATATCAAAGTTGTCAAAATATAAACCTCATATATCCCCAACATTAGGATTCTAATTAAGAAAGTATACAAATGAAATAACTTAATCAAAATAAATAGACAAAGACACAGTTGTCCCTAAACATAATAATCTAAGTCATCATTTTTTGGTTTTGGGTGGCTTGAATCCATGAATAGACACAAATCTCATGAAGTTGACAAGCTTTGATACAGTTTCCTATGTTGCACCTTGTATGGGGTTAGGTAGATTAGTGCTTGATGATGGGGTGCTGACTGACAATGTGCTAGCAGGTAGAGTTCTTGCAGGTGGGGTGCTGATAGGCGATGCGCTGGTTGGTTGGGTGGAGGCAGGTGTGATGCTTGTTAATGGAGTGCTTCTGATTTCGGAGAACTTTCTTTAGGAGGGAGCTTGGTTGGCCGAACAGGAGGGAGTTAAACCTATGTATCAAATATGTCAAGTGATTAATATAATTTAAAAGAGTGTTTAAGTAATGAAATCTATACAAGTAACTAATAATATGTACCTGTTGAGGGTCATCAGTTTCTAACAAAACAAATTGAATAAGATCAAGCTAAATTTTAGTTTGAGGTTGTAACACAAGTGTGGCATCATCACTATCTAGAACAGCAGTTAGAGCAGAACTGTTGACCTGATTTCCATTAACATCATTAGCAGTAGCAACTACAGCAAATGCTTTTTCATCAATAGCTTTCATATCATAATTTCTTTTGGTGTGACTTGTTTTACCACAATAGCAACAATGTCCTTTTTTATATTTTTTTTAGAGAGGTCTTCTGCTTTTTGTCCCTAATTGGCTCCTCATCAGTATTTTTTTTCTTAATTGGCCCTGACTTCTTAAATTTTTTTTATTTTGGTGCTTGTGGTATATTATATGGTAATTTTTTTCATAGTGCTTGACTAGGAAGTGGATTTATATGGAAGACATATGTGTTGCTGTGTGCTTCTATAGTCAACCACTTGTGATAGAATTCATTTACCCTTTTACCAGTCCTTGTCAATGCAGCACATGCATGCACACATGATATTTTTGTACAAAAATTCATTACCAATAAATAAATGATACCGGTAATAAACCATGAATAAAATGACTAATAAACATGTATAAAAGATATGCCACTTAGTTGTCAAAAACTATATGTGCATAACCTATTTTCCAAGTTTACAGCTATATTGGTTGGCCAACCATAAACTTCAAATTTCTCATAATTTATATCACCAGATTACATAGGAACCTAATTTTTTTATTCTTTTCTTATCTTTTCCAACCCGTCGTGCTATATTGGAGGTAGGATTCCAATATTGTTCCTCAACTTCATCTTGTTTCTAGTTATAGATCTCATGGCATATATCCTCACCTCTTCTAATAGTGTGATAATAGCAGAGAGAATTTGACCACCATGTTGTGATTTTAGAAATGTCTCATCCAAGTCTATGAGTAGTTTGCAGCCAACTTTAAACCCTCTTTTACATCCATCCAGATGAACATACATCTCAATTGGATCTTCGTTAGGATTGGGTTGGGGCATGACATCCATATTAACAGTGAAACCAGGATTACTTTTCAGCATAATCATTTCATATTGGGCAGTAGCATCTCCATACACTATAGCCATTGCATCCCCCTAAAGTCCTTGTTAATGAAGATTTGTTTAGATCCAAGTCACACTTGCTCTTAAAGTACTGTGCAACTTCAGAATGCTTAAGATTAGGATATTATCTCAATTTTTTCACTAGTTTGCAAGCTAGTCACTTTCTGTTAGCCAGTCTATTTTTAGTCTCTCTTGGACAAGTGTGATCATCCATAAAGGTCTTGATCTGCCAACAATTTTTTTCACTATCTCAGAAAGCATATACAAGCCAACCACAATCCTCGCTCTTACACACATCTCTCCTCCTTACACTGTCATTCTTCTTAAACTAGATTTGCCTTTTCTCCTGAATACCGTACTCATGTACAGTCTTTTTGAACTCCATCTTTGTATTAAATTTAATTTCAACCTCAAGTTTAAACTCTCCAAACCTTCCCCCTTCTTTGAACACAGGGAAGACCTCGTCTTAATCAACCTTCTCCAACTCATCCTCAGTGTTCAGAGGAGTCTTCATTTCTTTTGAGTGCCGTGACTCTCCACCATCAGATTCATCATAAGCTCCATCTTGAGCATCATAATATGGTTCTATATTACCAACCTTAGGAATAGGTCCAAAAAATAGTTCGTCATCTTCAGACCCTGAATCTGCACACATAAGACCATCATCCTCAACTATGATAGCTATCTTTTATTTAACTAGTTTTTTATCTGTTGTGGTCTTCAGTTTAACATCACTCTTCTTTTTTAGTGATCTCTTTACAACCACTTCTTCTTCCTCATTAGAGACCTTATCACCACCGGCCTTTATGGTTTATCCTCTACATTATCACAATTGTCATGACTATCTGAGAATTCATCAAAACTAGACAATGTCACAAACACAGTTTGGAGCTCTTTTTCATTAGCAGATGATCTTTTCACAGTTCCAGTAGTAGTTGTTCTTATTAAAGGCCTCCTTGCATATGGTGTTACATTTTTTAGTCTTTAAGAGTCTCTCTTTAGTAGATCTGACTTCTTAGTTTCTTTTAATTTGGACCTAGTTATAAGTTTTGCAGTGGGTTGGACCATTATTTTTTGTGATGGGTTGGACTTAGTATTAGAAATTGCAGTGGATTAAGCTTACTAATAGAAATTGCAGTGGATTGGGTCTTTGATGTTGATCCTGGACTGAATTTACTAGAAGGCTTTTGTTGTGGGGATTGTTTTGGAGTAGGAATAGCATCTTCAGAATTAACTAAGTTTGGGGTGGGGCTAGTGGTGTGACTTAGTTCTGAAAATTGGAGTTAATGGTGATGTGGTGGGAATTATTTTGGTTCTAACTTTCGTAGTGAGGTTTGGGTTGGGAATAAGGCCTTCTACCACCATCAATTCCTTGCCTTTGGATATTTGGTTCTGCTTCATTAAATACAGATTCAAAGACTCCATGCTCATAGTACACATAGACAATTTTCTTGTTCCTCTGAGCATGGTAACAAAACTCCATGAGCTCCTTATCATGTGTGATAATTTAGAGACCAGTTTTTAGAGGTCTATTAGGCACTAGCCACCAACATTGAGTCACCTTGTCATACCCAATATGCTTGGGATAGTCTCAGACGGAGAAGATATTTAGTGTGTCTACATCAATTTTTGACAACTCAAAAATTTGTCCACCTTTGTAAGACACACTTCCATCATGCTCTGTGATAAATATCCTCCATGGTGATATATGATGGTAATAAAAGGACCATCCATTTGTTATTATAAAAAAATTGAATGATAAGACTCATTATTTTCAACCACATTACCAAATCGGCAAATCCACAACTAAAACATAAAATCCTGGTTTCAACTATGAATACAGTAAACCTTAACCACTAAAAAACAGGTCTCAACTATAACAAATAATCCTGAATCAGTCAAAATTTTTACCTTAACCACTAAGAAATCTAATTTTGATCAAACCCTAACAATAGTGCAGAACACCACACATTACACTAGAAGTAATTCTATTTAACTACTGAAAATATTAAATTAACAACAATAACAAAAAACAGAGTTCTCCTATTATCATTTAATTTTTTTTGCTTACCTCTTTCAGAAAAACCAGTCTTTAGTACACTCTCTGTCTGATAAAGATGACGAATTTGACCCTCGACAGTAGTCGTTTTCAAAGGAGATCGCTTCAGTTACAATAATCACACCAACACCATTAAAGAGTTAAGGGGAGAAGAAAAGATCTCTATTATATTTTGAGAGGGAGAGAGAATACGTTCGTTTAACGTTGAGGAGGATTCTTCAAAAACACTTTTCAAATGAAATGGCGATGTTTCACATTATTTACGCGCCACAAGAAATACTACATCGTTTAATCTTTGCTGACGTGTTAGAAGTTAGTCCAGATCAGCTTTTCAGTGGCGCTTCGTAGACAGAAAATGCTAGAAGGACGACTTTGGATCTTGGCGTGCAATTTTAGAAATAAAAATGGATAATTATTAACTTCAAAAATCACTTTAAATCTCCTAAAATTTTAAGAACTACTTTGAGACTTAAGCCTGTTCTTATATTAAACATTGTGATATTAGACTCTATCTTTTTGCTTTTCTATATATAAGATATTTCAAATGTGCGATTTTTATATTTTTTTATGAAGTTATAGTGCTCTCCGTATAGAATAAAAGCTAAGTTTCATATATAATGAATTTTACATTAAAATAAAGAAACTTATAAAGTGATAGAATAAGATATTAATTGTTATTAAATAAATAGGTTTCATTAAATATAGATTACTTTCCATATTATCATTTTACAAATTTTTCCACTTGAAAAGAAAAATCAAACTGTAAGACTGCTTAAGCATCAAACATTCAAACTCAGTGTTCCTAGAGTAACAGCGGTTTGGCTGTGATCATCTTATTGGAATCAATGCTGATTTTTTTTTTTTACTTTTTATTTATCTTCCTTTCACAATAAGATTCACTTAGGATTAGCATAGCTGAAACTAAATTTAAAGCTATAATAAATTGTAATAATTTACAAATTTAATTTTAGTGTGCTATTAATATAACATAATTTTATACATGTATCTAATTAATCTTATACTAATAAAAATAATTATATTTTATATTGATTGTGTGAAACTGTGAATAATTAATCAACAAATTAGACGTGATTAGACATTTGGTGCAAAATATTTTATAATATTTATGTATTAAAATTAAACTCATAAATTATTACCAAATGAAAATGTTAAGCCATTCAAAATTTTAGACAAAATAACTAAACAAAACAACTAAACAAAACTCATAATTCCAGAGTACTTTATCCACCAAGACATGAGATATCTGATATCTAGCAAGTAGCAACAATGCAGGCAGCTAAGACATTATCCATTACTCCAAAAGCAAATCAAATGAGATAATGCCACGTCAGAAACCAAGTATTATGCGAATCTGAAATTGGTCTTCTGAAGCCACAAATTGCTTATGTGGCTATCATCACACACACTTTCATGTTACATCATTTCATAGACCCCTTAAGAAACGAACGAAATCAACCACACCAGAATTCTTTCAAAGAAAAAAAAAAAATAGGGAGAGCTTAGAGATTCAAGTAATGGCAACCACAATGATGACCACTCTCCCTCAGTTCAATGGTCTTAGACCCAAATTCTCAGCATCCCCTGTGCAGAACTTGGTCAGCACCACTTGTTTATTATTATTATTATTATTAGAGTTTTGCTTAACATTGTTGTATACTTCATTGTGTAGGTTGCTGTCCAACCCATGAGGCGTAAGGCGAAGGGTGCTCTAGGAACTCGCTGTGATTTCATTGGTTCAGAAACCAATCTGGTAGGATCTTAGGAGTTATATCTAATTCCATTCTTCCCTTTTTTTTTGTTGTTTGTTTCATCTGATTTTAATAAACATAAGAAATAAATTCATGAAAGCAGTAAATAATGAGTTTTAATGGAATATTTTAGTTTACACAATTATACTACTTTAAAAGCACAGCAATCCTGTGAATTGGTGAGTGCATATTGGAAAATGAACATCTCATACTAATGATTCACAATTTCGCATAACTATCATCAACCATATTACCTATATACCAAAAATATAGGTAATATTTAGTAAAACAACGCATGTATTTATTAATAAATAATTTGAAGTATCATTATTTAGTATGTAAGCTTGTTATATGTGCTTGCACTTTCTTGTAACACTAACCAAGTCACTTCTAGCTATTATTAATTTTGTGTCTACATAGCAATTTTTATGTAAGATATGATTGAGTTTGGAATGTTATTGCAGATTATGGTGGCTTCTACAACACTGATGCTGTTTGCCGGAAGGTTTGGATTGGCTCCGTCCGCAAACAGGAAAGCGACTGCAGGGCTGAAGCTCGAGGTGAGGGACTCAGGCTTACAGACTGGTGACCCAGCTGGTTTCACCCTTGCTGATACCTTGGCTTGTGGAACTGTTGGCCACATCATTGGTGTTGGGATTGTTCTTGGTCTTAAGAATACGGGTGCCTTGTAAAACAAGAAAAATGAACAACCATTCCTGCATAATGCACCTGTAATCAAGTTTAGTGTGCTTTTAATTTTCTCATCACTTGAGAATGAACATTGTATGCCTCAAATCTTAATCTATAGTTGCTCCCTTCCCCCACTTCTACGCTCACAAACAGTAATCATAAATCATCAAACTGTTTGGTTATGAAGCCGTAACATTGAGGAGAAATTATTAGTCGTCTTTGAAGCTACATTCATCCATATATAAAGTGAAAGGATGTACATAATATGCATAAGAGAAACTAGTGCGTGCCCTGCATGGGGTAAATATTAATACAGTTGTAAAATTAATTTTTGTTACTATTTAATAAATTTTTTAACAGAAAAATTTTATTGTTCTAAAATAATAATATTAGGAGCCAAAGTATTTTTTTTTTTTTGGTGTAAAGTATCGCGTTGTCCTTCATTAAAATGGAAGAGTTTGGATTGAATTTTTACCCTATTTAATTTATTTCAGGAATTTTTGAAAATTGGATGGGGATTCCGGCTCGTTTCTTTGAACATGCCTTAGGAGAACTTTGCTTCCTATCCTATCCCGTCCCTGCAAGCACTATTCTCCGTCTTTAGGAAATAATATATTGACATCCTTAGATGTATACATAGGATAAGATATAAGAAAATGACTAAGTAGCATTACATAGGATATACTGAGATAGAGATCTTTTCTAATCAATTCAAAACACATCCTGTGAATTATAATGGATTTTCTATTTAAATAAATTAAATAAATATAATATTTACTTAATTAAATAATTTTAAAAGTTATTACCGAAATTTGTCAACCTCTCTTATCTCGTTTATAGTGTAAACGAGATACGTACAAATGTATCTTGTTTACAGTGCAAATGAGATACAGTGAGACAATTTTTCAACAATTATAAAAGATGTGTAACCCTTGACATTCTCCACATATATTTTATATCTTCTTCTGTCCCGTTTTTCTCACAAAAAGAAGACAACAATAGCTAGTAATAGCGTATACATAGTTATGTGTGTTTACCCCAATTGTTGTAGGAGAAATAGCGACAATGGGTGATATTTGAGTGTGAGAATTCGATACTGTTACGCACTCAGCATGTGAGTTCGTTGTCTGAGTTGAAGAGTTTGATATTGAGCAACCTTGGCACAGAAACAAAGGAGGTTGGAAGGATGGTGTATAGGTTGCTGGCACCGTTGAGTAATGGTGTTTTTCGGTTTCGACTATTTCGACTTCTAGGGACGAGCATGTGCGACTCATGTTTGACATCCATGGGAGAATCATGGCGGAACAAGTGATGGAGTTTTCTGCCGATGTTGGTGGTGGTGGTGGTTCTGTACACTCGACCTATGTATAGGACGATTAACATCTCACACCACCACCCATTCATGTCGCCATTCCAGTGGATGACATGGAAGTGGGTGAGAAAGACTCCGACGAAGAGTACGTTGCCAATAATGCCGATAGTGATTCTTCTGAAGGTGATGAGGAGGAGTTTGTATCGGAGACGTCCGCTGAGACAGTGGTGCGCTATGTTTTGCCTCCCCCCAACCCGATTCCGACGCTATCAGATGTACCAAGTCACTATCATACATTGGATCTGGACGCCATGCATGAGAGAACTCTGTTTTCCAACACGGGGAAAGAGGATTACAATCTAGATGGTGGGGTAGAGTTTCGAGTCGACCACAAATTCAAATGCCGAGATGCAGTGATGCAGGGTGTGAAGAATTACAGTATTCGCTGGAGTGCTGAGTATCGAGTGATCGAATCGGACCGATTAAAGTACCATGTGCAATGCCGTCAAGCTGCAAACGGGCTGTTCATGGAGTCTTCGTGTTGCTCTGCAACAAAACCGCGGATACTAGTGAGTTTAAGTTTAATTGAACTATACTTACTCAGTTATGAATTCCATATATTAAGTAGTTTTGAACCATGGCTGTTTTATTTCGGCAAGGAGGTCCGGAGGGTTGGCAGAGCGTACACTTGTTTATCATCCACCATGTCCCAGAACCATCTACAGTTGGATAGTAGTCTCATCTGCATTGTTATCTTGCCGTTGATACAGTCTAACCCCTCCGTCAGCATTCCTGTTCTGCAAGGTGCGGTCCAACAAAGCTATCACTTCAAACCCTCCTACAGAAAGGTGTGGATGGCGAAGTAGAAGACAATTGCTCAGATCTACGGAGATTGGGAGGAGTCGTACAACAAGGTGTTGAAACAACTTCAGGCTCTGCAGAGTTATTTCCTGTGAACTATTTGTGAGCTACGGGCTGTACCGTACTACGACGGACACTTTCTGGTCCATGATTGTAGCATGTTCAATAAAGTATTTTGTCATTTTCCATCCTGTGTTGAGGCTTTCAAGCATTGCAAGCCATTTGTTTTCATCGATGGCATGCATCTGTATGGCAGATACGGTGCGGTGTTGCTTATTGCGGTGGCACAAGATGACAACAGCAATATCCTGCCTATTGCTTTTGCCATTGTGGAGTCCAGAGTACCGAGTCATGGTCGTTCTTCCTTACTAATCTGAGATGCTATGTCACCCCACAAGAAGGCCTGTTGGTTATCTCTGACAGATCGCATGTTATTAAGGCTGCAATAAGAATCGATGATAATAGTTGGCATCCTCTTAGGGCGTTCTACGCTTACTGTATTAGACACATGGCCATGAACTTCATGACTCGTTTTAGGTCAACCGAGGGCAAGAGATACCTTATAAATACCACTTACAATCCAAGCAAGGCTGGGTATGAGTGATACATGGATAACTTGAGAGGAGTGTCCCTAGGGATGGCGGACTGGGCTGGTCATTTCGACAAAAGATATGACTGCAACACTGCGACAGTGGTCTGTAGTTTGATCACATGACAACAAATCTGTCGGAGTGCATCAATGCAGTTCTCAAGGGTACACGATACTTGCCAATTTCAGACATCATGCGCATCACGTACGAACGGTTGTAGAAGTTGTTCGTCACAAAGAGCAGGGAGGCACAATCACAGTTGGCTGCTGAAAACCGCTTCTCCCAGAGGCTGATGGCAGCCATTGAGAAGAACAGAGAAGTAGGAGCCAACGCAGATAGACCAAGTTGTTCGACTTGTCCGTCATTAGATAGCCTCCGATCAGTAACATGATGTAGCACCTAGCGTACTGTCGGAGGGTCTCTGGATCGTCCGTTAGGGGCATCTGGCGGACACAGTCCTGCAGCCATACGAGATTCAGCGTGAATGACTCCTTCTTCTGCACCGCTTGCTGTGGAGCCACCGGAGGCCTGGCACCCAGCAGTCGCTCCACCAACTCCCATGTCTCCATGTGGTACCACCTACCGAAGTCACGAAAGCACCCCAATTCGGTCCCTATATGCGCGTAGTCCTAGGTGGTACGCCATGTCCTGCAGGGTAATAGTGGCCTTACCCCACGGAAGATGGAACGTGTAGGTCTCTAGACGCCATCACTTCACGAATGTCGTAATTAGAAAATTGTCGAATGTGAAATCCTTGAGA
The DNA here is from genome assembly GCF_014773155.1 of Arachis stenosperma. NCBI lineage: Eukaryota > Viridiplantae > Streptophyta > Magnoliopsida > Fabales > Fabaceae > Arachis > Arachis stenosperma. The sequence continues at coordinate 14,576,460 of NC_080377.1, forward strand.
GGCACCGTGTCTCCGAATCCAGCCTCCCTTAGATACGGGACGATGGTGTCGGGTGGAGGAAATGTATGACTCACTCATCGGGGCAGTAGAAGGCGAGGCCTCTGAAGAAAAAATATATATTCACAATTATCAAGAAATAATTTTAAATTTTTTATTGGTTCTTTGAAGTTTAATGATCCTTATAATATCACTAAATTTTTAATTAGGTTTTTATATTTTTTATTAATTTCTTACACTGTTTTAGTTTTATAATTAGATATTTTTAGTATAAAAAATATTAAAGTTAAATAAATATTTTTTTATAAATTAAAGATATTTATAATTAATAACATAATTAGATCTTTAATTATATGTTTTTGAAAAAAAATATTATTCTGTTAATTTTAATATATTTGATATAAAAAAATCTAATTATAAAATTAAAAGTAGTATAATAACTAAATTAAAAAATATAAAAATCTAATTATAAATTTGACGCAACTATAAGAAATAAAATAGAGTTCCAAACTAATATTTATGTAATAACAATCTAATACAAGTGAAATAAAATAGAGTTCCAAAATTTTATGACCTATTCCTAACGATACAAATTATATTCTAGTTCTTGGCGACTACCCTAATGATGTCTACATATACACATATATATCTATATGGGATTGTATAAAATTCAACACAATAGAACTAACCGCAAAGTCGGCTGCCCCGACGTAATGCGAAGTCTCGTTCAGCCTGGTGATGTCTCCATCGTTACTAGTTGCGCACGGCATCGTCGTATTTATTGATAATATGGTCAAAAAGACGTAAAAGAGAGGAGAAAGTGATTGAAAAGTTCAAATTGGGGCCGGTCAAACACTGTCAATGACATATATTTATAGCCGTCCCACAGTCTTATCTCGTTTACACTATAAACAAGATATATACGTGTCACATACACGTGCTTTATCTCGTTTACACTACAAACGAAATACGTGTAAAATTATCTCGTTTACAGTGTAAAAGAGATAAGAGAGACGGATGGATTTCGATAATAACTTTTAAAATTATTTAATTCAGTAATTATTACATTTATTTAAATAAATAATCCGAATTATAATAGAATGCAAAAAATAAGAAAATAACTACTGCCCATTCTTTTAGAAATTGTAATTGCACCATTTTCATCTATGGTATCATCAATAAGAAATAATTGCTTCAAGGCATCTTGTAAGGATTCAACTGCTGAAAACCCACTTATTCATTTCCAAATTATAGGCGAATAAATTCCATTCAATTACTAATTATCAGGGAATATGATATCAGACACAACTACAAAAGAAAAAAAATGTCAGTCATGTGAAGTTTTTGTTCCCTTCTCAGCATAGATATGACATTTTATCAAATAATTTGGAGGCATAACTAGAATTGAAAACTTAATAGTATAAAGGTATAGCCTTTGAAAAAATAGAAAAAGAAATCATGACTATGAACTCATTTAGTTAGCTACATTTGATGAACAAAACAATAGGATGATAGAAAAAGCTAACATGAACAGAAAAAGATCCATGAATAGGAGGAGGAGAAACTCACTAAGCATTTCAAACTTGGGAGCCATTTCAACAAAGAGGTAGAATAAATCAGAACAGATATATCAACCAACAGGATAAGAGTGTGTAGGACAAAATAGACATATCAATTTCAAAGGGAGAAATGGAGAAAGAGAAAACCACAAAGAAGCGATAGTGATTATGTTGAGAAAGGAATTAATGCGCACATAATGTGAATATATAGGCAATGTAATTGAATAACAATTTCATATATCAGCATGAATGAAATTCAAATTAATGGATATATCATATATATTTTAACACCATTACTGGCATTCAATTGGTTTGGTAATGATCATCAAAATAACAAACTGATAGCCCCAAACTAATAAAAGTGTTAATCAGGGGTGCAGCAACATGAGACCTAAGATATGTTAGGAAGATTAGATAATATTTGAATCCCATTTTGGTGTAGACAGCAAATAAAGAGAAATGTCTGAAGTGAAAATAAATAACTGAAAAAAAAAACTGAAGGAGGAAAAAAAAAAGTTGGATGTAAACAAGAAAATGGGATTCAAAAAACATTTATACACAAATAAATTAAGAGCTCTGTGTTTAGAAGCAGAAGTAAAGCTTTAGCGGCCATAGGCTAAACTTTCTATTAGAATAAAAGAAAATAAGAAGCTACAATTTATTTGAATGCAAGTCCATAAGCTCCTAGCAGCTGGTGACTTCTATAAATCAAAAAGGGGTTGTTATACAGGTAATTCCAAAATTCCTACTACAAGAATGATACATACAAAAGGCATGAGATATCAACAGCATTTGTCAGCGTAAATAATTATTTGATCAATTTAAACGCAACTCAGCTACCATCAATCAAACTGTCTGGACCTCCACAATGTTCTAGATCCTGCACTTATCCAATTCTGTGTTGTTTTACTCCAAAGTGGCAATGAAAAAATTAGGGGTGTAATTTTCATCATCTAACACCTAAATGCTCCTTACAACATTTTCTTAGCGAACAACTGAAAACTACGTTGTAATGCTTTTCTGATGAAAGATCAAAATTTTGATTTGATTGAGTTGTCTTCATCACTAACTTTGAGTGCCAACTAAACTATGTCCTGATAGCTTCAACGATCCTCGGCATTCCATCATCCTCCTTATTCTTGCAGCATCATTCCATCTTCCAGCTTTTGAATATATATTGGACAATGTCACATAATGACCAGCTTCTTGAGGTTCTAAATCAATCAATTTTTCAGCAGCCAGTTTGCCGACGCTAACATTTTGGTGCTCTTGGCATGCTGCAAGTAAAGCTCCCCAAACATGTTTATCTGGTTCCAGTGGCATCTTGTTAATGAAATGAAAAGCATCTTCAAGCCTGCCAGCGCGAGCTAGCATGTCAACAACACAAGAGAAGTGTTCCTTTGCTGGGTTTAAGCTGAATTCCTCTATCATTCTGTAGAAGAGTTCAATCCCTTCATTCACAAGTCCTGAATGACTGCAAGCCGAGAGGGCAGATGAAAATGTTACCGAATCCGGGCTAATGCCTGCATCCTTCATTTCTTGCAAAAGCTTTAGAACAGTTTGGCCAAGGCCATGCATTCCAAATCCGCTGATAATTGTGTTCCATGAAACCAAGTCCCTCACAGCCATGGTGGAAAACACAGAATATGCATATGCAATGCATCCACATTTCGAGTATGTATGAATTAGTGCATTACAAAAAGGAATTACCCAATTGTAACGGTGTTTTAAGACATATGCGTGCATCTCTTTTCCACGTCTCAAGTCACACGCAAGCAATAGAGTAGATACAGTTGTCTGATCAACTTTTACATTGCTTGCTTGCATTTCCTTGAAACATTGAACTGCCTCGTTTGCTAGCCCCATATCAATGAGCCCATAAATCATGGCATTCCAAGTAACAACATCAGATTTGTCCATTCTAGCAAATACATTTTCAGCATCATTTAGCCTTCCACAATTGGCATATAAAGTCAATAAAGCAGCACCAGCAGACTTGTAAAACGCATCCCCGGAAATGACTTTGACACCATAACAGTGCACTTCATTCCCACTAGTTATGGACCCCAAAAACCTGCATGATACAAGGATACCAGAAAGAGAATCCACATCAGGCAAAACCATCCCAAAATTAACCATATCCCTAAAAGTTCCCAAAGCAAGATCATGTCTCCCAACACCAGCATAACCTGAAATTAATGTTGTCCATGAAATAACATTAGGATCCTTAATTTGATGAAAGACCCTTAAGGCCTCACTGCAACGCCCCATCTTACAATAAGCATCCATCATAGTGTTCCATGTCACAACATCCGGTTCGCAATCCCCACTTGCTCTCATCAATCCCAACAGTCGCACAGCCTCCTCGAACAACCCATTAGACACATACCCAGACATCATTGAATTCCATGAAAAAACATCTCGTTCAGACATTTCATTGAACACCTTTTGAGCACTCTGAACATCTGCGCATTTTGAGTACATATCCAGCACAGCATTGCGAGCTTGCAAGTTGGACTCCGACCCGAAAGTGATGACATCCTTGTGCACCGCAACACCGGTTTCAAACCACCGAGATTGAGCACATGCCTTTAAAACCTTGGGAAACACGTAACCATCTGGGACAACACCCATTACCCTCAAATCAACATAGGTTCTTATGCATTGGCGCATTTGCCCATGTCTGGAGTAGAACCGCAAGATGGAGGTGAAGGCGAACACATTAGGTGGGTGCAGGTGATGGAGCAAGAACAATGCAGAAGATATGTCATCGCAATCAATGTAAAGCTGGATTAGTTTCGTCGCAAAGAAAGGGTTGCGGTGTGTGCCATTGATGATGATTTGCTGGTGAATCTGTTTTGCTTTGGTGAGAGATTTGGAAGATGAGCATGCTTGTAATACGATTGAGGTTTGTGTTGGTGGAGATGGTAAGAATGAAAATGCTCTTTGTGAGCGTAGTGGCCATACCCTCATTAATATGGAGCGTTGCTGTTGAAATAGGTTCTAAATTCTCATTTGAATCTTCTATTTCTCTTCCTAACACGCCTAAGGTCTAACACAAACAGAACAGGAGTGAACACTTGGCCAGTTTCATCGGCTGACATTTGACCCCCTTTTTGTCTTCCAAATGGCTTCAATTCATATGCGTTCTCCTCTGCAACACAAGAGAAAGAAGAATGTTATGATTCCTTGGCCACAAGGAATATGACTACACCATCAATGAAGAGTGCACTTTTTGTTATCCTGTGGAGCTATATGCATGTCTATGTTGCCATTCATTTCATTTTTGACTAGGCTAGATTCATTCCATTTAAGTCTTGCATACTAAGCTTCTTACTTTGAAATATATCGATTCTATTCTTTTAATATAGCTCTCAACCATGGTGCACTTATTGTTGTCAGTGCTAGCAAGTTTGGATGGAACTTCAAGGTCTGTGTTGACCGTGTTTGAGAAGTTGCAACAATAGAAAACTACTTCCGAAAATTCTACAACGTTTGCATTTTGATGATTACACTACTTAAATGTTCTATTAATGCACCCTGTTTGGAGAATTTGTTGATTGGATCATGTCATATTTTAGAGAAATCAGTACCGAAGCAGTTATCGTAGTTATGCAGCTGTTCAAACAAAAGAGATATAATGGTTAGATTCATTCTCTTTAACCTTTTGTTTAGATAATCAACCATTTCCATTCAGAATTTGGAAGATGGAAATGCGTGAAAAAAAAAAGATTTGTATGAGGTTGTTATGTTAATGTTATCATGATTTTACAAGTTATAGTTATCATAACAAATACATGTTACATGCATGCTTTGAACTAAATACCTTCTGCAGGCAAAGTTGGTTTCCAACTATGTATTGTAACTAAATAAATTGTATCCCTAATCATCTAGCTTAAAACAAGTTAACAACACACTGACATTACACAAAGAGCATAACAAACAACAATGGCAGAACAATCACGAAGCATGAAAACAAATTCAAAAACCAATGCCTAATTTGGGTAATTCTCTTCAATGGCAGAACAATGGCAAAAGAAAGGAAGAAAACAGACTCAAACTCACGACAAAGGCGGAACAGTGATGAGACACCATGCCGGAGACATGACAGCAAAGCAGACCCGAGACTGCATAGTTGAGACACAACAGAAGAGCAAGACACCATGCAGCTTACCTAGACTCAACTCGTAAGAGTTTACCTACTACGATTTTTTTTTGTTCCATCTAAACAAAATCATCATAATACAAAAAATATATATCTTACAGAAAATTTGCTCAAATATGAGCATTCTAAGTTCACAATTCCACCATAAAGCACATGATAAATCAAAAATAGAAGTTTTCTAGTGCTATAGTGCATGAAGATCCTTCACAATTATGCAATAACAATTCATGCTTAAGCACTCTACGTTCTGATTCTAATATAACAATTTAACACACACAAACATACAAACAAAGCATAGCATGATTCCTAATCAACATTCTCAGACAGCTTGATTCCTGAAAAAAATGTATAACACTCCAACTAAATCAGAATCATTGAACAGCCACAACCCTCCCTAATCAACAGAATAAGTAACTGCCATAATAAAATAACAGAGTATCAATGATCAAATTTCTAACACTAACAGAATAACAAACTAACAGGTAACACACTAACAATTAAAGAAATTCTGTTTCTAAGTTTGAAATAGATGTGATGGAGATGGAGAATGAAGATGTACCTGAATCTGAAGGGGAGAGAGGAAGGAGAAGGCACGGCGGAGAAGAAGTAGAGGCGAAGACGAAGCACCACCGACGACTAATGGAGGAGATACGGGAAAAGCAGAACGACGGTGAAAGACGAGTAGGAGAAGAGGCGAATGGCGGAGCACCACCAGACGGCAAACGCGACGGGAAGGAGCATAGGTAGCAGCCGCGGTTGGATGTTGGGCTCTAGGGTTTAGCCATTTGGGCTTCATTAAGGTAGTCACGGGCTTTTGGGCCCGAAGAAAAAGAAGTCCAAAACAACATGTCACTCATGAGGATTTTTTTATTTAAATTAAATAAATATAGTATTTATAAAAATGAATAAACGGTGAGGTAATTACAAATAATGTATGCTCGATCACATCTTGGACGCTGAGAGGATTTTTTAAAAATGGGCGTATCTCGAATGCATAGACCCCGTTCTGTGATAGAGTGATCGTGAGTCATATTTAGGGTGCACCCGGGATACGAACATGCGCTGATATCGGATACTGAGCATCCGAGATACGTGCATTTAATGAGGTCTCAGCATTCGAGATAAACGCAGCTTCCTAATGTCCCCTCAGCATCCGAGATGTAGTTAAGGATATAATTAAGGTTTTAGCACGCAGGATATATGTATTATGGTGTAGATGTCTCTGCACCAAGATATGTTGTAGAATAAGTCTATTTATAGAGCTCATCCCAATACCTCCCCTCACACAATTCACAAACCAATCTTTTCTTTCTCTTCTTTCCATTTTGTTCTGATGGAGAATAATCAATTCTTTTTTGTTGTGGTTTATCCCAATGGAATAGTCAGCACAGTGATAAAGGAGTGATTTTCGAGTCTGATAAGACTGTCATGTTGCGCACTTATCGGATTGATAGCCTGGATGCGCTAAAGACAGTCATGCTAAGCAAAATGGGGGAGTAGGAACGAAGGAGGTTGGGCGGGTTGCATATAAATTTTTGAACACACTTTTCGAACGGTGGATTTACCAACCGATTATTTTGGATTGATGGGGATCAGCATGTTAGGGTAATATTCGACGTACATGCACGGCTAATGCCGCAACATATCATGGAGTTGTATGCTGTGGTCCGTGACGTGGCTGTTGATGGTGGGCTGTCTCTTTCGACTCCTGAAGCTGTGACGCTCGAGGCGACACCGATCTACTATGCCCATTGTAACACCCCATTACCCTAAGTCTTACCTCTAGCCGTAAAGCAAAGAATGACGAAGCGTCATAACAGTTCTAAAAGTCATATAGTAATAAATATAGAAGGAAATAGTAATACTAGAAACCCGAGGAAGGAATAAAAGCTAAAATCGCATAAAGCGGATTTACAAAGCGCGAAGCGTTTACACACGATAACTAAAAAGCGCAAAGACACAAGATACAACATGAGACGTAAAATAATAATAATAATAATCAATATGTGTGTGTGTGTGTGTGTGTGTGTGTGTGTGTGTGATAGTCATAGAGTACTAGCCGCAGCCCGTGGAGTTTAAGCCGACTAGTCATATACAGACATAACAGAGTTTTTTAGTTAAACAACATATACAACTTATCTCTCAAAGTAGGTCTCTAAGGCAACAAAGTGCAAAGTACAAAAGTGAGAGAACTACAACATAATATCCAAAATACAAAGAGATAGCAAAATATCCTCCGCTCTGACACCATCCCACAGCTCACCGAGGTGGGTTACAACCTGCATCTGAAAAGCAACAACAACATATGGTATGTGAACCAAAGGTTCTTAGTATGGTAACAGTGCCCAATATATAAGATGTAAGGTTCCAAGAAGCCAAAGGCAATCCTAGAACTTCACATCGATACACAAGCTTAACAAAATATATAACTTCAACCATAAACCATAACAGGGTTATCTAAACTTAGGGAATTTCTAACTAGTACCAATCGCACCGCTGTATCCCACAGCCTTCGCTAACCTACCCTCCACACGATCTCATCGTCACCGCCTACCGAGCCTCCTCAAATCCAGTAGAAAATATAAGTAATGCAAATAAGTAAAGGACAAATAAAGTACATATGCAGCATGGAGAAAATTAACAAGTAGGCATATGATACATTTAGACACAATAGAAATTAAACAAAGCATACAAATAGATAAAAGATGCATATGATGAATGCAAGTCCTATTGGCTCGGGATATCATTTGTCGGTCCATAAATGTCAACCCAAAACATTCTTTCGAATGTAGCTTTTCTGTCACACTAGGGATATAGTGCCCTACACACTCTCATACTTAACCCAAGGATATAGTGTCTGGCACTAGGGGTGGTAGGAATACCTGAACCCGCGGGTACCCGACCCGCCACGACCCGGGCGGGGCGGGTTTTGGTCAGGGCGGGGCGGGGTCGGGGTCAGGGTAAACCCTCCCCTACCCGCCCCGGAGTGCATAATATATATACACACTTACAAATTTAGGGTTTCTCTTACTCAGTTCTCACAGCCGCATAGTTTCCCTTCACAGCTTCATGATGATTGGATTTTTGACGGTTTAGAATTTCACAAATGAATTCTCGTTGCAAGTATAGTTTCTAAACCAATCACTAATCCTTTCATACAAAAAGTTGTTTGTCACTAGTACAAACCCCTAAAATTTATAAACCGAAGTATTTAAACCTCGGGTCGTTCTCCCTAGGATTTACAATAAAGTGTCTTGTTATTGGTTGTGAGTTATTTTGGGGTTTTTGAGATTATAGACAAGAATTATAAATGGCAAAGGAAATAAACTAACAACTAACAAAGCTCTTGGCAAGATATGAGAACTAGAAGTCCTATCCTAGTTATCCTTCTCAATTGTGATGAGAATTGTGTATTGCTCCCACTTAGTTAACCTCTAACCATGGAGGAAAGTCAAGTGGATGAATCAATTTGATTCCTCAAGTCCTAACCAACTCCTAAAGGAAAGACTAGCTTTAGAGGCATTCAAATCAATTAGCAACTTCTAATTATCAACCAACAAAAGACTTAGATAACTCAAGAGTCACTAATTACTCTTCCTAGGCCAAGAGGAACAAAACCTACACTAAAATCCAACCAAGCATTTCATCAAACACTTGGAAGGCACAAAAGGAAAGCTTAGTAAATTGATAACAAGAATGAAATCCAACACAATTATTGAAAGAATTTAATAACAACAATCAAAAGAAACACATTTATTATGAATTACCTTTATTGAATTGAAAGAGAGTAGAAGGAACAATACTAGATCTATAACAAAATACAAGAACAACATAAGAGAGATTATAACAAAAGAATGGAAGAAGAATGAATGTAACTACAAGGAATTGAGATGTAGAAGTAGAGGAAGGCAAAGATTAAAACCTAGATCTAAGAACTAAACCTAATCCTAATTCTAGAGAGAAGTGAGAGCTTCTCTCTCTAAAACTCTAAACTAATCCTAAGTATATTCTCTATATGCTTCTCTAATTGATTATTGATGATGATGATTATGATGATGATGATTATGCCTTCCCCTTAATCCTTCATCCTTTTATTCCTTTCCCTTAGCAATTGGCGCCAAAAATGGGTTCAGAAACCCTCTCAAATCGCCAGGCACGTGTTGCATTAGTGAGGTTATGTGCCGTCATCGACGCGTGCGCGCACGGTACGCGTGCGCGTCCCTGACTTGTTTCGCAATGTGCGCGCGAGCGCCTTGTGCGCATGCGCGTGCATGGCCTAGATCAATTCTTTGGCTTTTTGTGCTTCTCTCCACTTGCATGCTTTCTTCCTTACTCCCTTGATCCATGCCTAACCTATTTCATCCTGAGATTACCAGCAAACACATCAAGGCATCTTATGGAATCAAAGAAGAACTAGAATTCATCAAAATAAGGCTTAAAAAGCATGTTTTTACACTTAGGCACAAATACGGGAGAGATTACAAAACCATGCCAACTCATAGGTTAAATGCGAGAAAAGGTTATCAAAATACCCTAAATTCAATACAAGATAAACCTTAAAAATGGGGTTTATCACTTCACTCCTTCAGGTTTGAGCCCCTAACCCTAACAGAGAAGAGGTCACCTCTTCCTCTTCAGCCGTAACCCTCTTCCTCTCCCGCCGAGCCTATCACTGTTGCGACGCTACCTTCCTCTGAGCCCTTCGCCCACTTCATATTCCTCTTCAGCCGCAACCCTCTTCCTCTCCCGCTGAGCCTCTCACCGCCGCGACGCTACCATCCTCCAAGCCCCTCGCCGAGTCTTCATCCGCTGAACAGTGAACCCCTCGCTGTGTCACTGCGCTGCCATCCTGCGCTACCGAACCTCTGCATTGCCCTCTTTGTCGCCGTCTTCCTCCTCTAGTAACTGGTAAGTTTCCCCTTTCTCTATCTCACATTATGCTCTCTCTGTTTTTTCCTGTAAGTGCTTGATCGATTTGAAATTGTTTAGATTTTGTGATTGTTCATATCGCATTTGGTGAGCCAATAATCATAATAATTGCCATATTAGTTTCATCATGTCTGTATAAGTAACATAACCAGCCCGTTTTAAGCTAATTTCAACATTCAATTAATAGTTTGGTAATGCTTATGAATATTGCGTTGGTGATGCATATGGTTTCATTCAATCATTGTATTCCTAAGTTTGGAATTAATAATAGTTTTGCTCAGGAGCATCCATGTACGAATTTGAGGGTTATTTATTTATAAAATTATTGAACATAATAATATATTTCATATCTTTTGATTTTTTTCATATATCTTTTATATTTTTCTAGTAGTTCTATGCTATTCTTAAACATTCTCACCAATTTAATACTGTTCTCACCAATCTGAACAGCATTCTTTGTTTCCATTATAGAATTGCTATGAAGGAATTATAGGTTTCCTTTTGGCACCTTTTACATGCTCTGGAACTTAAAAAGATTTAGTAGCTGTAACTGTTTTTGGATATTTCTGATGAATTATTTGGTTGATAAATGAAAAACCATAAGTGGAATGATTCAAAGAGATTCAGATTTTTAATGTTTTAGTGATGTGAACATAATTAAGAACTAGATAGCTATATAGCGCTGGAATGTTCATATTAACCTATCATGTCATGAGTTATGATAACTTAATCCACAGTTATGACAGTTTGCCAATTCTTAAATTTTGTTTTGTGTTTTTTTAATTGTTTCCTCTTGTTGTGATTGAAATTGTGGTTTATTGAATTGTGGACAAGAATTTGTTACTTTATTGTTGTGATTCATTCTCCACACTTATATATCTCTAGTTTATATGCTTTGTGTTTTCAATGTAGGTTTGTTAAGGTAATTTTATGGCTAGCAATGCTAGAGAAGATACACAAAGCAATAATGTTGCTCCGACCGATAATGAAATTGAAGTTGAGAGTAATATTAATCCAACTTTGAAAACTCCACAAGCAACGGATAATAATGCCTCGAATCCAGAAGGATCAACTCTTGTTGAAGGTGACAATAAGGCTAATGTTAAGAGTGCTTATTGGGAGTATTTTGATCGTTTAAAAGTTGAAGGTGAATGGAAGGCAAAATGCAAATTTTGCAAGAGTTTGCTTAATGCAAATCCGAAGAATGGTACCAAGTCACTGAGAAACCATGTGGACCGATATTGTAAGAGAATAAAAGTGGCGAATTCAAGGCAATCATCAATTGTTGAATCTCTAGCAAAACAAGCACAAGTGCAAAAAGTAAACGAAGATGGCTTTGTGTTTAACCCTTCAAAGACAAGAAAGTGTGTCGCCGAAATGATTGTCCTGCATGAGTATCCTTTGAGTTGTGTGGACCACCGTGGACTGAAGCGAGCGTTTGCATCAATGCAACCAACATTTAAAATGTCTAGTCGCAACACGGTTAGGAAAGACATCTTGAAGATGTTTGGGGATGAGAAGCTGAAGTTAACTCTTTAACTAGATGAAAATGATAGTCGAGTTGCGATAACTAGCGACATGTGGACTTCCAATCAAGAAAAGGGTTACATGGTTGTCACAACTCACTATATCGATAGTTCGTGGAAGTTACAAATGTGCCTATTGAGGTACTTCAAAAATTTCATAAACTTTTATACATTGTGTTGTCTTTGTACGTTGAGCTTCGTTAATCTAAAATGCATGCATGTTTATTTTATTTTTCAGCTTTTGTTATGTTCCTTGTCCCCATACAAGTGAAGTTCTTACTCAAATATTGATGAAAATATTGTTAGAATGGAACGTTGATAGAAAACTGTCTACTATTACATTGGATAATTGTTCCACTAATGATGCTATGATAGATGAACTGTTGGGGCGTCTAGATTCTTCATTCTTGATGTTGGGGGATAAATTGTTGCATATGCGTTGTTGTGCTCATATATTAAATTTGATTGTCAAGGATGGTTTGAGTATAGTGAAGGAAAGTATTGAAAAGATTCGTAGTAGTCTATTGTATTGGACTGCAACGCAGAAAAGGAACGAAATTTTTGTGAGTTGGTGTGCTAAAACAACGATTCCATTTACAAAGAAATTGGTACTTGATTGTCCGACCAGGTGGAATTCAATTTATTTGATGTTAGAAACTGCATTGTTATATAGAGCTGTCTTTCCTAGGTTAAGACAGAAAGAACACCAATATAAAACTGTGCCAAGTAATAAGGAGTGGGAACTTGCCAAGGAAATATGTGATAGATTGAAGTTGTTTTATGATGTTACTCAGCTGTTTTCTGGTTCTAAATTTTCGACGGCCAATCTTTACTTTACTTTGGTTTGTAAAATAAAAGTCTCATTGGATGAATGGCAACTTTCTAGTAATTCTTTAATTGCTAATATGGCATCTAGCAGGAAGAAGAAATTTGAGAAGTATTGGGATGATGAGATTCATGGCATAATGGGTGTTGCTTCTATTTTAGATCCTAGGTACAAGATGGTTGGAGTTGAGTTTTAATTTGAAAAATGTATCCAGATCCAATAGAATGTTCCAAGCAAGTTGACAGAATTCATCAGTTTTGTAAGGAGTTGGTTAATGAATATAATCAAAAAATGAGTTCTGAAGTGTCACATGTTGGTACAAAAGAAGTTGATGAAAGTGGAAATACAAGCATATTTGGGGGTGACGATTATATGGTGTATCTTAAAAGAAGAAAAATGACAAGGGGTTCATGTGTAAATGTTGAGTTTGATCATTATCTTGAGGAGGAAATTCATCCTTCAAATGATCCTAACTTTAATGTTTTGAAATGGTGGAAGAACAATCAAATGAAATTTAAAGTTTTGACAAAAATAGCCAAGGATATATATATGCCATTCTAGTATCTACTGTTGCTTCTGAATCTGCTTTTAGTACAAGTGGTCGTGTAATCTCTTCTCATCGCGGAAAGCTCAAAGAAAGCATAATTGAAGCTTTGATGTGTGGCCAAAGTTGGTTGTGGGCAGCTTTAGGGAATAAAGGTGATATAGTACTTAATATTCATTTATGTTAATTTTTTACATCATAGTAACTAATATATTAATTGCTATCTCTTTTGATTTTTAGGTTTATCTTGATCTTCAAACCTTTAATGATGATGAAGATGTGGAAAGTGATCAAGAATAAGGATTGAAGACTTTTTTATATTTTAACGATGTAATTTCTTTATGTTTGTATTTTAATTTAGTTATTTGGCATTGTATGAACTCTTTTTTAATTTTAAGTTATTTGACATTGTATGAATCTTGTGTTTGTATTTTAATTTAGTTATGAATTTTAAGTTTGTATCTTGATTTATATATGAATGTGTAAAATTTAAAATGTCATTTACTTTTTATAGGGGCGGGTAGGGGCGGGGCGGGTACCGTGGGGGCAGGTTAGGATAGAGTAGCCTACTACCCGCGGCCGCGGGTAGGGGCAGGGCGGGTAGTAGTGGGGTACAAGGAGGGCGGGGCGGGGTCGGGTAGGGCAAAAACCCGCCCCTATCCGCCCCACTGCCATCCCTATCTGGCACACTCTTGCACCAGAAAAGGTTATCAATCATAATTCAACTGAGAAATATAGTTTCCTGCACACTATCGTACTTAACCCAAGAGTATAGTGCCTGTTACACTCTCAACATTCAACAAGTGCATCATTCCTTTATGGGTTCTCAACTCATCATAGCCATCATTAGTTTTCATTTTCTCAAATTTATCATCAACTATCATCGCCTCTTAAGTTCTCTTAGTCATCTCCAATATAGTACTCTACCCGCTCACCTACAACTTCAGAAACTTAAGTCTCCGTCTTTTAAACTCATCCAGAAATTTACCAATTTATCTCACTAACTCATTCTATATTATTCTTAGGGTCTAATTACTAATTAATAATCTTAAACAGTAGATAAAGAAGTTTAAAAAATTAGAGAACTCTTGAAAAGTGAAAAAAAAATTTCAGCAAAACAGGAGCTGTGCGTACGCACACCCCTGCCATGCGTATGCACGCATTGAAAAAAATGAGGGTCGCGTACCCGAGATTCCTAACCCGAGAGGAATCCCCGCATCGCGTGTTAAAACTCGCGTATACATAGCCAAAATTCACATGCTCGCGTATGAAACATAATGCCCATGTACGCGAGACCTCCAGGTAGTGGAGAATGTCTGCGCTGCTTGCACAGGTTCTCTTATGCATGTTGCATCAGACTAAAAAAAATTTTAATGTTGCAAAATTTTAGTTGTAAACACTATATTTTAAACGCTCATAACTTCCTCTACAAAATTCTATTTTCCTCAAACTTTATACCATTTTAAATTTCTTTAAACCATCTTCAATTTAAATTAAAATTCAACCAATTTCAAAAAATTAAGACTCAAGTTATGATTCGCCAAAGTTCGTTAAAAACAAGATTTTATACAAAAACATCAAGTTCTTTAGTTTCTGAATTCCTAAACCAAACCAAACCAAGACCTACTCAATTTATCACAAAATACTACCACACTACACTTTACTATTCCATTGCATTTCAATCCACTCAACCTCTATTTCACTCAATCTTTCCACCACAATTCAACAAAAATCAACAATTCCCAACTCAAGATCTCCATCATCAACAATTTTCACAATTTTACTCATCATAAACATTCATCATATCTCATCATAAATCCTCATAATAATCATTATTCAATCTTAATCTCAATAATCAACACCATTCACCAACAACAACATCATAATTCATTAATATCCTTCATCAATCATCATAATTATAAACAACACCAATACTCATCAAACATATATTCACATATAATTAATCATACACCAATATTATTCAATCTTACCTTAGGGTCAACTAGCTTAAGTGTCCAGAAATATTACATATTATATAAAGGAACCAAAGCCATACCTTGGCCGATTATCAATATGCACCAAAATCATCAATTGGTCACAACCAAGCTCAATCAAGCCACCAACTTAACTTCACTTGCTCCCAATATCACAATTATCAAGCTATACACAATTAATTCATAAAAATCAATACCTAGGGTTTTCAAATACACAATTTTACAAGGGAAGAGAGTAAGCTTACCTTACCCATAGTAGAGTGGGATGAAACCCAACAAATTCCCACTAATGGGTGGCACATAAACAACTAAAATACAAAAATCTACTCAAAATTATAACCTATTTTTTTTTGAAATTATTAGGGCTAATGAATGGAGTGAAAATTTTTAGTTCTTACCTACAATACTTGGCTAGGATTGATGGGTTCGGGGAGAGCTTCATGTGGCTACAAACTGTTCACGAATCGGAGTACCGTAGCTCAAATTATGATTGAAAGAAGGTGATGAATGAATAATGCTTGTGTTCTTCCTCTCCTCTCACTTGGCAGTTGTGTGTGTCTGTGTTTAGGACAAATGAATGAGCTAAAAGCTCACTAAAAAGGCTTATATATGTTGAGTTTGGGCCCAATTTGGGTACGGTCTAACCCGTTAGAGTTTTTAGCTCGTTTGGCCCACTTTGGGTCAAAACCTTTAGAATTAGCGCCTAACTTTCAACTTTAACTATTTTCCTAAGTTTTTCTACTATTTTTATTATTCTTACACAGTACCAGACAGACTTAAGTTGGTACTGCCAGCTAAATTACTAGTACGCATTTTTACGCAATTTTTCACAGAAAATTATATTTTCCAACTCGAAAAACTCTACTGAATTCAAATTTCACCTCTAAATTTTAAAATTAAGACTCCTAAATTTTCAATCTATTTTGGAAAAATAACTTATTATTTTATTCTAAAATCTGGTTCTTACATTCTCCCCTCCTAATTAGGAATTTTGTCCCCAAAATTCGAGTCGTTCATATACTGACGCTATCTCAGGTTTGAGCTCCTACGTGCTCACATCGACTCCGTATCGGTTCGACTCCACACAACTTAATCCATCATAGTCCTACCGTGTCGATGTTTTTTCCTACACTTTCCGCTGCGCCACTCTGATTATTGGTCATTAAAAATCCGAATTACTCAACTACATCCACTAGAATTTTTCCTTTTCCATTTGTTCCTCCAACAAAATTCTAAGTTCCATAAGCCCTAACAGCAATGTTACTTAAGATAAAACTAAGATAAACTTCGTCCTAGCAACATATCTAACAACTTTACACTCTTACCTCTCATCGAAGGATTCGACTTCTTCCGCTCACTCACATCCAAAGCGAAAACTTGGCCTGGTTGCTGATTTCTACCCGCATCTTGGTTTTTCCCATGACGGAAATCCTTAGCAAGGTGCCATGGCATTTCACAAGTGTAGCATTGACCACTTTCCCTTGCCGGGTGAAAACGAGCATTATTGTTCCTCCCGAATTTTCCTTGACCTTGAACATGCGATGATGCAAAGTATGTCCATTTCTCTTGAAGTTTTATTTCCTAGATTGGAAGAATTCTCCACGGGATCGGTCGTTGTTACCTCCCCGAGTATCCCTCGCCAAAGCCACCTTCGTAGCACATTCTTCCACAACTCTTGCTTTGTTCACTAACTCCGAGAATCTTCTAATCTCCAATGGAGCCACAACGGTCATGATGTCATCCTTGAGTCCTCTTTAGTACTTGATGCATTTTCATCCTTCGTAGGACTCGGGAGCTCCCTGACAAACCCTTGAAAATCTACAAAGTTCTTCGAACTTGCTGGTGTACTGTGCCACGGTCATAGACTCTTGCTTCAACTACATGAGTACCAATTTCCTTGCTTCTCTTATCGACTTCGGAAAGTACTTCTTATAGAACAGAGTCTGAAACAGTTTTCATGGAATGTCTCCATTCTATAGTTGTATCAGTCGGCACTCCCTTTGCCACCAGTGCTGTGCCTCACCCAACATCTGATAGGCTGCAAACTCCACAAATTGATTCTCTGGAACATGTTGAGCTTGCAACGCATGCTCCATGGCTTGAAACCAGTTATCTGTTTCAGTAGGGTCCGTTGATCCTTTAAAACTTGGCGGGTTAACCTTCAAAAAGGTTGCTAACATCATTGGAACACCACCGCCCAAGCTGTTTCCCACACCTTCTCCATTTCCATTGTTGTTACCATTCCCATGTCCCATCCTCTCCATAGCCTGAGTAGTCGCAGCAGCATTTGCTTGCATAGTGTTAGCTAGGTTAGTCATTGCCGCCATAAACTCAACATGGTTATCATTCGGCAGGTTACCCTCATTCTCTCCACGATTATGTAGTCGACCTTGTTTGCGAGCAAGCACGGACCTACGCTTATCAATGGGGACACTTTCCCCACTCTCATTTCATTTTTTTAAACAAAAAAAATTATACATATATAATATGCTCCCCTTTTAAATTTTAAATGATCTCACTACAAATAAATTAATCCCAATTATTAAAATCTCCAAACTCATTTATCTTTTTATCATTTTGACTATTAATTTACTTAATTATTATTTTGACTATTAGTTAACCTAATCAGATTTAGTCTTCTTTCATTTTCAAATCCCAACCATCACTCATTTATTCTCTTAAATCCTCTTCTTAGTTTCATATTTTCAACCTTCTTTTTCTATTCCATGTCTAGTGGTCATCTTCTCTTCATCTAAAGATAAATTTTAAATTCTCTATTTTGTTTTATATAGCTCTCTATGACTCTATGTATCTTTCGATTTCATTGTTTATCTTTTTGATATTATCAATTGCAAATTGTAATTCAAATAATTGTAGTTTAGGTGTTAATCTATTTTTTTATTCTCCTCATGAATTTGTATATTTTATTTTATTTTATTCTCTTCTATTTTATTTTATATATTTAGTGATCCTATTTATATAATTATATATTTTATTCTCTTAAAGTATTGTTTTTATCCCCAACGTTTGAGATAAGTCCTATTTGTGTCCCTAAATTTAAATTGTCCTATTTGTATCCTAACGTTTATAAAAGTGATTCAATGTTATTTTGTCATCAATTATACTAACAAATCAGATTGTATTTTTCAATTTTCTCACTTAGATGTATTCATTTTCAATTAGGTCTCAATTGGATGTGTTCGATTTTAATATTGTACCCACTATTTATGTTTAGGTTCAATTATGTCTCAAGAAAAAGTGAATTATGTAAATGTTGTAGAGATTAGTTTCAACTTTTGATGAGCTATTTTTCGAAATGGATCATCGGTTTTGTTTCAGATATTTGTATTCTAACTTCAAGAAGAGATTTTCAAAACTCAAATTAAAGCTCATGATGTATAATTGCCGGCAGGATAACATTGAATCACTTTTACAAATATTAGGAATACAAATATGACGATTTAAATGTTAAGGACACAAATAGGATTTACCCCAAACGTTGAAGACAAAAAATGATATTTTACTCTATTATAATAGTTTAAAATTAATTTCAAAATAAAATAGCCCAAAACAAAAATAATAAAACAAAATTTCTTAATTCAAACAAATTTTAAATAAAAAATCATAAAATTATTTTTTTTTTCTTTTCATATGGTCAGCGATTTTTTTATTTATTACTGTTGGTACAGTTTTTAATTTTAACCCACTACAATTTTAATAAAAAAATTTAATTCCAACTTAAAATGGGCTTGTGACACAAAAAAAATAAAATGTGTTTTGATGAACCAATACTTAGGGGTGGCAGGAGTACCCGAACCCGCGGGTACCCGACCCGCCCCGACCCGGAGCGGGGCGGGTTTTGGTCGGGGCGGGTGGCTGAGCGGGACAGGGCGGGGTCGGGGTCAGGGTAAACCCGCCCCTACCCGCCCCGCAGTGCATAGTATATATACACACTTACAAATTTAGGGTTTCTCTTTCTCAGTTCTCACAGCCGCATAGTTTCCCTTCACAGCTTCACTCCTTTAGGTTTGAGCCCCCAACCCTAACAGAGAAGAGGTCACCTCTTCCTCTTCAGCCGCAACCATCTTCCTCTCCCGTCGAGCCTATCACTGTCGCAACACTACCTTCCTCTGAACCCCTCGCCCACTTCCTCTTCCTCTTCAGCCGCAACCCTCTTCCTCTCCCGCTGAGCCTCTCACCGCCGCGACGCTACCATCCTTCCGCTGAACAGTGAACCCCTCGCTGTGTCACTGCGCTGCCATCCTGCGCTACCGAACCTCTGCATTGCCCTCTTTGTCGCCGTCTTCCTCCTCTAGTAACTGGTAAGTTTCCCCTTTCTCTATCTCACATTATGCTCTCTCTGTTTTTTCCTGTAAGTGCTTGATTGATTTGAAATTGTTTAGATTTTGTGATTGTTCATATTGCATTTGGTGAGCCAATAATCATAATAATTGCCATATTAGTTTCATCATGTCTGTATAAGTAACATAACCAGCCCGTTTTAAGCTAATTTCAACATTCAATTAATAGTTTGGTAATGCTTATGAATATTTCGTTGGTGATGCTTATGGTTTCATTCAATCATTATATTCCTAAGTTTGGAATTAATAATAGTTTTGCTCAGGAGCATCCATGTACCAATCTGAGGGTTATTTATTTATGAAATTATTGAACATAATAATATATTTCATATCTTTTGGTTTTTTTATATATCTTTTATATTTTCCTAGTAATTCTATGCTATTCTTAAACATTCTCACCAATTTAATACTGTTCTCACCAATCTGAATAGTATTCTTTGTTTCCATTATAGAATTGCTATAAAGGAATTATAGGTTTCCCTTTGGCACCTTTTACATGCTCTGGAACTTAAAAAAGATTTAGCAGCTGTAACTATTTTTGGATATTTCTGATGAATTATTTGGTTGATAAATGAAAAATCATAAGTGGAATGATTCAAAGAGATTCAGATTTTTAATGTTTTAGTGATGTGAACATGATTAAGGAATAGATACCTATATAGCGCTGGAATGTTCATATTAACCTATCATGTCATGAGTTATGATAACTTAATCCACAGCTATGACAATTTGCCAATTCTTAAATTTTTTTTTGTGTTTTTTTAATTGTTTCCTCTTGTTGTGATTGAAATTGTGGTTTATTGAATTGTGGACAAGAATTTGTTACTTTATTGTTGTGATTCATTCTCCACACTTATATATCTCTAGTTTATATGCTTTGTGTTTTTAATGTAGGTTTGTTAAGGTAATTTTATGGCTAGCAATGTTAGAGAAGATACACAAAGCAATAATGTTGCTCCGACCGATAATGAAATTGAAGTTGAGAGTAATATTAATCCAACTTTGGAAACTCCACAAGCAACGGATAATAATGCCTCAAATTCAGAAGGATCAACTCCTGTTGAAGGTGACAATAAGGCTAATGTTAAGAGTGCTTATTGGGAGTATTTTGATCGTTTAAAAATTGAAGGTGAATGGAAGAAAAAATGCAAATTTTGCAAGAGTGTGCTTAATACAAATCCGAAGAATGGTACCAACTCATTGAGAAACCATGTGGACCGATATTGTAAGAGAATAAAAGTGGCGAACTCAAGGCAATCATCAATTGTTGAATCTCTAGCAAAATAAGCACAAGTGAAAAATGTAAACGAAGATGGCTTTGTGTTTGACCCTTCAAAGACAAGAAAGTGTGTCGCTGAAATGATTATCCTGCATGAGTATCCTTCATGGCATTATGGGTGTTGCTGCTGTTTTAGATCCTAGGTACAAGATGGTTGGAGTTGAGTTTCAAGTTAAAAAAATGTATCCAAATTCAGTAGAATGTTCCAAGCAAGTTGACAGAATTCATCAGTTGTGTAATGAGTTGGTTAATGAATATAATAAAAAAATGAGTTCTGAAGTGTCACATGTTGGTACAAAGGAAGTTGATAAAAGTGAAAATGCAAGTATATTTGGGGGTGATGATTATATGGTGTATCTTAAAAGAAGAAAAATGACAAGGGGTTCATGTGTAAATGTTGAGTTTGATCATTATCTTGAGGAGAAAATTCATCCTCCAAATGATCCTAACTTTAATGTTTTGAAATGGTGGAAGAACAATCAAATGAAATTTAAAATTTTGGCAAAAATAGCCAAGGATATAAATGCCATTCCAGTATCCACTGTTGTTTCTGAATCTGCTTTTAGTACAAGCGATCGTGTAATCTCTCCTCATCGTGAAAAGCCCAAAGAAAGCATAATTGAAGCTTTGATGTGTGGCCAAAGTTTGTTGTGGGTAGCTTTAGGTAATAAAGGTGATATATTACCTAATATTCATTTATGTTAATTTTTTACATCATAGTAATTAATATATTAATTGCTATCTCTTTTGATTTTTAGGTTTGAATCTTGATCTTCAAACCTTTAATGATGATGAAGATGTGGAAAGTGATCAAGAATAAGGATTGAAGACTTTTTTATATTTTAACGATGTAATTTCTTTATGTTTGTAATTTAATTTAGTTATTTGATATTGTATGAACTCTTTTTTAATTTTAAGTTATTTGACATTGTATGAATCTTATGTTTGTATTTTAATTTAGTTATGAATTTTAAGTTTGTATCTTGATTTATATATGAATGTGTAAAATTTAAAATGTCATTTACTTTTTATAGGGGCGGGTAGGGGCGGGGCGGGTACCTGTGAAGACGGGTTAGGGTAGAGTAGCCTACTACCTGCAGGTAGGGATGGGGTGGGTAGTAGTGGAGTACAAAGAGGGCGGGGCGGGGTCGGGTAGGGCAAAAACCCGCCCCTACCTGTCCGACTGCCATCCCTACCAATACTAAAACTTACTGAATTTAGGATAAAATAAAACAAAAACAAAAAAAAATTTTCTTCGTATTTAAGAGCTTTTAAAACTTTAAATACAAATTTTTACTTTCTTTTATTCACAAAATTTTAAAATTCCATTTATTTTTAGAGCACTAAATCACTTGCCTACTCAAAAACTCATTTTAAAGATAAAAGGTAGTGAGTTCCAATTAAAACCAAAAATCGAAAATGGATTCTCTCTATTTTTTTTTAATACTTGAAAAAATAAAGTGTAATATCTTATGTTTAATTATATAAATGGGATTAAAAATAAATAAAAAAGAGAACAATAAAATAAAATGAGATTAAACACTAGATACCAATCAATTTTTTCTCTAATAAAAAAGATCCACTCCCCCAAAAATCAATTAGTGTATTTGCCAATTTTATTCTGATTTTCTGAGCCCACTCTTTAAATCTAAGATTACTAATATGTGCCTTTTTTTTTATCAACTTTTATTAATAGGGAATCTTACTTTACAGTTTTCTACTTTTCCTA
This sequence comes from Arachis stenosperma, assembly GCF_014773155.1. Lineage (NCBI taxonomy): Eukaryota > Viridiplantae > Streptophyta > Magnoliopsida > Fabales > Fabaceae > Arachis > Arachis stenosperma. The sequence continues at coordinate 14,599,369 of NC_080377.1, forward strand.
CTTTTGATTTGAAAGGGCTAGAATGGCATGCAGCTAGCTTTAATTGAGGAAGTTAATGTTAGGTATATTTTATCTGAAATTCTGAACCAAGAGGTTCAAATATTCACGAATAAAGTCTCAAAGTTAAGCTAATTATTACTTCGGAGTTAACCAAAGTGGTTCATCTGATCTCCTTTTCTGATGTATGGAGTAATTAACGATTTTAGATTGGATAAACATTGAAATACATCCAAAATTATTTAGGCTTGGGTGGGATAACTTAGCTGTTAATTAATTAAAATGTGTATTGCAGACGATCTTACATGATGAACTGATAATCATTACAACTGCAAGTAGTAGTGTTTCGAAATATTTTCTTGGATGTAGCTAAATAGTTTAATTGGAATGTCTCTACTTTTTGACATAAAATATGTGACTCATATATAGTAATTAAAAATGTATAATATATATTGAATATAAAGATGAATTATAAAAAGTTACTGTTTCACTCGATTTTTGGTATATATCGACAAGGTATCGAATTGAATTTGTATTAAGATCTTAATTCAAAAAATAAATGCGACACTTCTAAAAAAAAAAGTGAAATTGACCCGAAAATTACTTAGTAATAATGTTAAATTAATTTGCGACAAAATTATTAGTGACAAATTTATATTGAACAAGGTAAAATAAATAAATAAATAAATAGAGAAAAAATTTAAAGGTAAAATAAATAAATAAATAACCGGAGAAAAACTTTAAATTAACTTAATCATAAAAAAATAGAATAACAACAAAATATAAAATAGATGAAAGAAAATGAATCAAACAAACAAAAAAAACAATTATAAATTGACTCCTAATCAGGGACGGATGCATTCACAACTGAGTGGGGGCAAGTTCTCCCAGTAAAAATTGAAAAATTACTGAAAAATACTTAGTAAAAAAAATTAGTTGCCCCACTCTCATTTCAATTTTGACCCCACCCTCCAAAATTGAACTCCTTAAAAGGGCTAAGCTGTAACCCTTCTCCTTTTCTCTTCTCAATTTTTTTCGCCACACTCCTTTCCCTCACGTAACTGCGTAGTTTGCCGCCTAGTCACCCACCTGGCCACCTCTTAATCTGTCTGCGTCACTGTCTCGGAGTCGTCAACAACACTGGCTTGTCGCTGACTCGCTGTCTCATATCTCCTCGTCTGTCCTACTCGCTAGCTCGTTGTTCTGTCATAATCTCTAGCGGTCTCGCACTCTTAGCTTCTCGCCATTCCGTCTATTTGTCATCGTCTCATCGACTCATTGGTTTTGAGTGTCTCGCCACTCCGTTGTCTCTACCGCTTTGCGTCTCTGACTCTCTTGCGATCTTGTCTCTCCACTCTCTAGTAAGAATTGATTTTATCAATTTAGAAATAAGAATATTTGATACTGTTTAAATAATGGATATGAATTTGGATATTGATGTGAAACTGTGAATTTGAATATTTGATACTGTTTGTATAAGTTATGTGAATTAGGATATTAATGTGAAACTGTGAATTCTATGAATTTGAATATTTGATGCTATTTGAATAATTGGATCATTGGATGATTTATGTTTATATTATTGTGTATATTAATGTATAATTGAATAAGGATATTGCATTTTATTATTGAAAATTAATTTGAATAATTTTTATAGTGAATCTTCTTATTGGAAGATGTTATAAAATGAAGAACAATGTTATGAGATTCTCATTTTTGAGAATCACTACAATTAATTGGTAGTGGTTTACTGACTTAGTGTTATTACAGTTGTATTGTAATAACATCTATATTTTTAGATTTTTTTATTATATATATACATTTTTAATTTAATATTATATTATTGTGTATTTTATTATTTTTTGGTTTATGTTTTGTATTTTAATTTTATATTGTATTTTTAAATTTGTAAGAAATTGTGAATTATTTTTATTAATCAATTAACTTTTATAAATTTATCTTTTTAGTAATAGAGAAATATTTCAAAAGAACATCATCGTTAGGGATTGGATCCCAAAATAATTCATCGACTTCTTCTAACAAAATGAGGTTTTTAAAATTTAAAGTAGAGAACTTTATAACATTATAGTATAATTATAAAAGTTATTATTATATTATGTTTATTTTATCCCACTAATAAAATTTTTTAAATCCGTCACTACTCTTAACATTCATATGCATTTATACTCCATATTCTTTTGTTGTGTCACAGAAATTTAAAATTTTATGAATTTACATCCACATCCACATATGATGTTTAACTTATGAAAAATAATTAAGTGATTTATAATTTTTACTTCACTTTAACTAAATGGACATCCTATTACTTTAATAGAATAATATATCGAGTCTACATAACAACTACTTCGTATTCAATCTCTAAGTATAAATAAAACCGTTTAAATTATCGATATCAATATTCTATAATATTTTTTGTCATTATCTTTATTAGAGATATTCATGTATCTATTTTTATTAACTTAAATTTTTTTAAAAAATTATATCATGATTCATGACATAATATTAAAATTTTTATGACTAAAAAATTAAAATTAAAATTTTTGTTGAATCTAAAAAAAAAATTCAGTATAAAACAAAAATAATAAAAAAAAAGAAAAAAAGTATACAAAAATTCAAGCTAAGTATAGCAAAAAAGTTTTTGTTTAAGAGCTAAAGATGTATTAGAATATAACTATTCATATATTTACTCCTATTATTTTAAACTTAATTTGTGAAATACAAATTTTATATGCGTGTATGTAATACATTACAATGTTATTAATCACCTATTTGTAAGATTTTCATCAGTAAATAATTAAATCAAACACTATATTGTAATACATAATTGAATGCCAATACAAAAAATTCATTAACATTATTACCAAAAATAAGTTCTGATATTTTTCTTTTTAACTTTCAAATAGTAGCTGCTAAATTAGTACTATTATGGAGATCTAAATCAAACTCTTTCAGTATATAGAAATCTAAACCAAAATATTATTTGTAGCGATGTGGGACCAAGATAGGGTTTTTAACCTTCACCAATAACTCCAAATCGCTTTTGCATAAAAGTGTAACAGACAAATTCTACCGAATCCGCGTATCTATCGTACCTAAGATAAGATTTACTCACTGAGACTTGGTCTTCAACAGTGTGTTATTATCCTTCAATTCTATCCAAAATTGTACTAGGAATCTAGAAGTTATTACGACGGTATCTCAGCACATCCAGTGTCCTAATAACTCCTGCGTCCTAACCATGTGAAATTAATAAATACAAGAAATTATAGAAAATTAATTTTTGATTAATTAATATTAATTCATTTTTTAATTTTAAAAGTTTTTGTTTTTTAAATCATTTAGAGTTTAAGATCTAAAATTAAAAGTTTATTATTTATAGTTTAAAATTTAAAATAAATAAAATAATTTAAAAAATTAATTAATATTAGTTAAAATAAATTAATTCTCTAATATTACTCAATAAATATATATATACAATATTCTAGAACATAAAAACCAATTAACAAATTAGTTACAATATATTTGTTTATATTGATATATTTTTTAACTCAAATAACTAGCAACCAAAATAATTCAGCAGCTTATAATAATAGACTAATCAACTTGTTTATAGCAATATAATTAAATATTTAGATTAATATAATCAATTTTTTATAAATATAATATTTTTTTTAAATAAAAGAAGTTTAACACAACAAAAGTGAAATAAAATAAAAAGGAACAGTTTACAATTCTAAAAGTAACGAAAAAAATTTGTATTTATCTCCATCATTGTCATTAACAACTAAAGAATTCACTATCAAATTACTCATAAGAACTTATAAAGAATCTGTTAACAATTTTTACCACATTTAAACCTTGATTGTTGAAAATTTTATCATTTCTTAATTTCTAATCAAATTGTCCGGATAACAGCAACAAAGTCAATCGATCACCCCTTTCTCTCCACCTTTTTTGCTGGTATATCTGTCCAACTTTCAAAGTGTTGCTTGAAAGTACTTAGAGCAGCCAATATCCTTCCAAGAGCAAACAATCAAGCACACCACACCTATCAAGTGATCTCACATCCAATGAACAAGTGAAAAACAGTTTCAACAAATTTATTACATAATACACACATATTATCATTTTGGTCAATAACATCTAATCTACACAGTCTTTCTTCTGTATTCACCTTGCCAACCAACGTAAACTAAGTAAACAACTCAACCCTTGGTACGACGAATCCTCGCTAAATAGTACTAGTGAAACTATAGCTTATTATATCCTCCGGAAGTACTTCTGCCTGCAACACCTGCATAAAAGAATTAGTTGAATAAACACTTTTTTATTAAATTTTAAATCACTCTATTCTCTCTCTCAGTTGTTAGTTTAACTAATTATAGAATTTCATAAAGATGGTTTACCATTTTCAACTCCCATTGAAATAACTCTCCCTGCCACTGAAAATTCTAGATCCACTCTAATCCATCTCAAAACCCACAATTTCCTATAATAGATCTTCTAAGATTTGAAACTGAAAAAAGTCTTGAAAACATATCTTTTAGCATACTACTCAGTAACCAGCTGTTCTCCCAGAATTGGATCATCCTATCATCTGTAGTTTTATAGACAACTTCTGATCATCTCTCTCACTTGTAGCTCTCTAATTTTTAGCTGACAGATATCCTTCCAAGAACCACCTCTTATAGGTATACAAATCATCTTGGAAGTATTCAAGTTATTACAGGAGCATACAATTTTTTTTATAGTGGACAATTCTCTTTCAAAAATCTCCACCATCACTTGAACAAAAGAGTTGTATTTCGAATCATCGCATCACCAACTCCTAACCCACCTGTCTTTTTTGGGGCCTGAACAACTTTCCATTTCACTATAGGAATCCCGTTTCTTCCATCCTCCTTACTCCACAAGAATCGTCTCGTAAGAAAATCAACTTTTTTGTTATTGTCTTCGGCATTTTGTACAAGCTGAGATAGTAAATAGACATGCTATTAAGAACAGATTTAATGAGAACTAATTTACCCGCTTTATTGAGAGTCTTTACTTTCCACAGACTTAACTTTTCTTCCACCTTGTCAATCACTAACTTTCATGTATTGACTAGTTTTAAATTTGTTCTTAGAGAAATGCTAATATATCTGACTGGTAATAACATCTCTTTATACCCCAGCAGATGACACATCTGCTTTGTCTAATTATGCTCACAATTAACTGGAATCAAGTTGGACTTAACAAAATTAATACTCAATCCTGACATCATCTCAAAACAGCACAGCAATCGTTTGTAGTATCTGATAGTCTCGTTTTCAGTAGGACAAAATAGTTTAGTATCATCTGCAAACTGCAAATGTGACAACTTAATGTTAACCCTTCTAACTAATAGAGGAGAAATGCGTCCATTCCCCACTACCTCCCCAATCAACCTATGTAAAACATCTACAACTAGCACAAATAAAAAGGGATAAAGTGGATCACCTTGTCGTAGATCCCTTTCTATTTTGAAGGACTTAGAGGGAGACCAATTTATTAGGACCGACATAAATGCTGAGCATATACATTCTCTGATCCAGTCCTGCCACCTATAGCTAAATCTCATCTTTTGCAGTATAATATTCATAAAGTACAGTCTCACTTGACTCTATTATAATCTTTTTAAAAGTCCAGTTTACTTATTGTTGAGTTCTGTTTTCTCAATTTTAGCTATTGTACAATTTCACGTACAATCAAAGTTTTATCATATATTTTTTTGTTCTGCACAAAAATACTTTATATTTCTCTTACTAAACTTTGATATTACCTTTCGCATCCTCCGAACAAACACTTTAAAAATAATTTTATATGTGTAATTCATCATTTTTTTTATTAAAGATAGAAGATTCGAATCCACAATCTTTTAATTGAGTTATTACTCACTAACAAAAAATTTGGACCATTTTTCGATTTGTGCGTGTCATCCTTGCGCAACCCACCATATTAATATATATAAAAAATTGTATTAATATATGACTATATAAGTAGGTAATTGATGATTAATTTTTTGTGTTTATGTATAATTTTTTGTGTATGCATATAGCGCAGCAGCTAACTGATAATTGATTGGTTAATTTTTTGTGAGTGTAAGTGTTCACATGTACATCATAAATTAATCACTAATTAACCTCTTATATAAAAATATGAAATAATCTCATATTTATAATAAGGTAAATTATAGATTATGAAAATAGAAAATAAATTAGGGGTTAACAAATTTTATTAATATTAGTTAATATTTTAGTCAATATTTTATTTTTATATAATTAAAATTTAAAATTTAAAATTTAAAATATGAATTAAATATTAATTAAAAATAATAAATTTTGTTAGTTTGATAATTTTTTTTTTCGGTTTCTCTCCAATATGCACCTTATGTGTCCTCCTCTTTTTGATCCTTTGACTTTGAGTGCGCGGTACGCCTATATATTAGGGCTTCGGCTTAATTTGTCCATCCATCTCCTATTTACAGTTGCAATCAAATTTTATAGGTAATATAATAAAAATATGTTCAAATCTATGAACAATTTTTTATAAATAATATAATAAAACTTGATTCATATTTATAAAGTAATGTAACTAAATTTCGTTTGCATTTATTATCAAAATATAAAATAAAATACAAAAATATAGTGATGCCAGATTAGTGATACGAGGAGAATTACATATAGGTAACGAGCCAACAATATGATGTAACGGTCAATTCTAAGGTGAAGAAATTTTACCGTACATAGAACAAAGAGAAGGCTTAATCTTATTTAAAAATTAACAAAAATAAAATAAGATATTTCAATGGTTATTCAATCATCCATTAAGAAAATTTAATTTTCTTATTATTTTTACCTTTTACCATAGCATATATCTGATGTAAATATAAAAAGTATTTATGTCTTGTATTAAGATATTATATGCTATGTTTGGAAGAGAAATTAAAATTGAGAGATTGAAATTAAAAGATAAAGATTAAAAAATTGAGATTAGATTGAGCTTTTATATTATGTTTAGTGTAAAATATATTAGACTGAATTATATATTAGTATTATATTTAGTTTAAAATAAATATAAAAATTGAGAGATAATTTTAAAATTTAAAAAGTTAAATGAGAACACTTTTAAAGAGAAATGTTATCAAAGTTTCAATTTTTATCCCCAAAAATTTCGGTGCCTGTATCTTTACTTTCTGAAAATATTAAAGAGACTAAAATTGTGTCCCAAAATTGAAATTTTAATTTTAATCTCTAATAACCACCAAACACAATACTAAATATAAGTTCTTCAGTAGTTTTAGTCTCTGAAAACAAATACTATCATAAAGTGAGAAAGTGAATAGTTAATCATTCTTAAATTAAGATAGTGGAGCACATATTTCATGAATTACAAAATTAATGGTGATTAACTCATTACTTTACCACCTTATTAACATTCTCACTACTTTAGAAGATCTAAAGTCATGTGACTTATATTTACTCTTTTGAGTAGGGCTGTCAAACAGACCAATCCGACTCATTTGATCTGAATCCGTCTAAGTCTATAAGTTAAATGTGTTATCTCATTTAAGTCCGTTCTATTCATAGATTATAATTTTTCAAGTCGGAACATTTATGATTAGTCGGATCGGTTAAACAGGAGTCCATTTACCTTTCTATTTTAATTTTTTTAAAATTTTGATAAAAAAATATCATTTTTAGATTAAAAACCTAAAATGAAGTGTTTTTTTAGTTGATGGGTTAGATTTTTAGTTTAAACTATAAAAATATTGACAAAAAATATTAATTTTTTTAAAAAATGTGAAAAAAATTATACAAGCGTCTGTTTAGTCCACAAATTAGCTTACTTAACCTATTATTTTTTTCGAGTTAATTAGGCTTAATCCGTTTAATTTAAAATTTAAATAGATTTAATTTTAAAGATAAAATTTATCTATTTAAATAGATAAATAAATTAACCTCATAAATTTAGTCTATTTTAACATTATTTTTGAGTTATTAATGGAGAAAAAAATTTATTCAAATATAATAAGTTTAATTTGTGTTTTGTGTTGCAGAGTAGTTAGATACTTTTCTCTCAATCAATATCAGAATTTTAAATTGCACTTACATTTACTATGTCATGATTATTGCAGTTGCTATCTGCATCGTGACTATGATCAACAGTGTTAGTTTTCATTAGGTTAAATTTTTTTGGAAAAAAAATATATTTTATGCCATGATATCATAATTTTTATAATTGAAAGATTTAAAATTTAATTCTTATTATTTAAAAAATATAAAATAAATAAAAAAAATTATATAAAAAATTTAAACAAACTTAAAAAGAAGTTTTTATTTTAAAAAATATGTTATAAATATAATTATTTACATGTTTTTTTTTATTAATTTTAATTTTTTTAAAATAAAAAATTTTAATTTTAATTTTTTTGGTGATTTAAATAAGTTAAACAAAAAATAAGAAAAAACAAAAGACAGAAATTGTTTAAATAGAGGGGCAATTTTGTTTAATACAACTCTCAAACTCTTCTCGAGGAGAGAAAAGTTCCACTTGATTAAGGTGTAATCTTATCGCCATCTTTGCCATGATGTTCGCCACCGAGTTTATATCTCTCATAATCAAACCAAACTCAACTTGCCAATTCCAATTCATGATATTACTCATTTTGAGCACTAACGGATCAATAAACCAAAAACCATCTTGATGATTAGTAACATGATTAAATGCCTCAACACAATCCATCTCACAAATAATATCTTGTTGACCCACATCCCATGCTACACTACAAGAAATGTGCTGAGTACCATTAGAATTACTGGTGAATTCGTCAAATAAATCTGTCGATAATTAGTTTACCGTCGAATTAGCAGATTAAATTTGACAGAATAAACGGCGCTAAAAATTTTTTACCGACTGATTATTCTGTCTGATGCTAATTACCGACGGATTTTGAATCGGTTTTTTCAAATAAATCGGTTTTTTGGAGTAGGTGCTGATCTCGGTGCCCCACCAAGCAGCGTTGTCGCTGGTACTAGCAACACCGCTACCTCCAGCGTGCATTTGCTTATTGTACACCTCTATCTGCTCTTACAAACGCTCTAGCCGCTCCGACTTCTCCGTCAGGTCCGAGCTGATGGCAACGACTCCTTCCACACATGCAAGAAGCTCATTGTACCTTTGCTTAAACTGCTGAGCTTGTTGGTGATGTACCTGTGTGAGCTTTTGAACCTCCTCCCTCAAGTCGACAACTTCTTTGAGATCAGCAAGGCTGGTGACAGAGGCAGAGGCAGATGAAACCGCTAACGTGAAAGTGCAAAGGCTGCTAGTGAAGAACGACCCCAATCCGAAGACGGAATTCTTGTAGGGCTCAGAGGTAGTCTCACGCCAAACCCTATCAGGATCTACCACCAAGGTATTGGAGTTGGCGGGGTCATCCCCACTAGGCGGTTAAGATTGCTAGGTCGCGACCTCCAATGTCTGCATGTAGTCCTACTGTGTAATGCACGTTGTGATTAGGATGACAGTTAATTGAATTTAAACCGAATAAATTTTAAAGATAGAATTAATTTAAACTCACATAATGAGCTGCAAACCGCTCATTGGCAAATCTCTTCTTGTTGGCCTTCAATGTATGGGTATACTTGAAGGTCTCTGCTACTGTCGCCTCACGATCCAATGACTTAAACTACACATATTAAAACCAACTAATAAAATAAATCAAGTAACAATTAATTCAAGTAATAATTAACAAAGATTATTAAATAAACTACATACCTACCTGTTCTTCATCTTTATGAAAGTCTCGACTTACCATTATACTTTGACAACCTTGGCAAAGCCCTAATAGCTCTGTTCGTCAGACGGCAATGCTTGAATCCCTCATCAGTACTAAAATGGACGTTCAGTTCCTTCTTAAGATCTGGACGGACCTAAATAGTGAGGTTGTCACGCCCTAACGAACGTCTTGCATCATCTACTGAAGTCACTTAGCTACCCGGTGGTCGTAGATCTTCCTGTTCAAGATATCATGTTCTTTATTCCAAATAAAGTAAATTCAACAACATTGGGTTCTTACCACACTTCTGAAACCATCAATCTCTGGGCTCACAAGGGATCTTCGTGTAGCTCGATCATGCTGTGTCGTACATGGACTTAGGGTCAATTTGGATTGGTTTTTGAAAAAAAGTACTTTTTTTCATCTTTTTAAAAAAGATATTTTTTAACAGACACAAATTATTTCACATTTAGATAGGCTTTTTAAAAAGAGTTTTTAAGTATTAAAAATGTCTTTTGTTTTTACTTTTTTTAAAAACAAGGTATTGCTAGCTTTTAGAAAAAGTAAATTATTTACTTTTCTTAATAAAAGTACTTTTTTTAAAAGATGTATCCAAATAGGTTTTAAATTAAATAAAAGCACTTTATTTAAAAAAGTACTTTTTTCGCTAAAAAGGCCAATCCAATCTAGCACTTAATCACATTGGGGATCTCCTGTGTATATGCATTGCTGTTTGGTGCAAACCTATCAATGAAAAACTTAAGATTAACAAACACATAAGAACATATAAAACTTAACAAATTCAAAATAGAATGAGAATAAAAAATATTAAAATAGTATGTACTAATGTCTGCATGCCATCAGGCCAAATCCTCATTCGTATCATGGGCAGTGGTGGATAGGCATATGGCTGGAACGCAATAGAGGAATCACCTACTGCAGACTTTGTCGCTAGAGCTGTAGGGGGTGGAGGGAGCGTAGCAGAAGGAGGCACTAGTTTGGCTTTGGGACCATGATGAACTACTGGTCCGCTGGACCCGCCTGTGACGTCACAGGAGTCGACGGGGTATTCGGAGTAGAGAGCGATGACTGAGTAGTCCTTGGGGATCAGGTGAAAACCCTCTCTCTATCGCGACCACGAGAAACACTCGTTCTACCTCTTCTACCTGTCGTTATGTCTGCAAAGAGAATATATTATTAACATAAATCATCATATATAAAACACAAATCCTTCAACATTTATATTATTTAAAAAAATTGATATAATCTCTCCTAAAATTGGACATATATCTACCTTTACGGTTCTCACAAATTTAACTAACCTCAATCTACAACATCATTTAAAACTCAATTAAATTCATAACATTTCATACAGAATATATTAAATCCTAAATCTTAAATCATAAATTAACTTAATCCTAAATCCTAAATTAGTATATGATAACCAAATCTATATGAAAGTAGTGCTAAATTTTAAATAGATTGTAGAAACAATGTTATCAGCCATAATAAGAATCAAATAAGTACTAATTAATTATACAAAAATCATTTCAATTATCAACACAATGAACGAAAGTTAGGGCACAAGAAAGCTAATAAAGTAACAAAATTCTAAAGTAATAAAATCCAAACCCTAAACCTAATTTCACATTAATCGATTCCAAACACTAAACCCAATTTTACAGTAACATAAATTAAACTCTAAATCTCAATTTCACAGGAATTTAATCAATTTGAAATTAAAACATATATTAAAAATAATTTTACTTCAAAATCAAAATCATAAACCCAATTTCACAGTAATCGATTGCAAATTCCAAATCCAATTTTACAGTAACAATATTTAAACTTTAAATCTTAATTTTATAAAAACTTTAGCAATTTGAAATTAAAACATATATTAAAAATAATTTCACAGCAAAATTCAAACATTAATTTTAAAAGTCTCTAATGATAGAAATAGTCAACTTACTTGCAAGAGAAGGTAGCTTGCGCCAGTGTAGATTCCTCGTCGGAAAGCAGAGGTGGTACAAATTTCTCGCAAAGTAGAGTCACAACTTTAGCAAATTTGGCATCGCGGAGAAGGAATAATGCAAGGAAAGGAGGCGGCGATAGGAGGGTGGCAGCGAGCACTACAAGAAAAGCGTTGAGTACTCGCGAAATTACCGTCAGATTTAGCATCGACCTGTACCGGCAGATTTAGCGTCGAATTTTTCGATAGAAAGGAGGAAAAATTCGTCGCCAAAAAAGGATACCGTCGGAACAGCTTTTCCGTCGCTAAAGCTGGTGGTAAATTATTGGCATCAAAACGTAACTCACCTACACCAATTTTATTGCTATATTTTCTGTCAGGATATTCCCCTGATACCATGGTTTAGTGAAATGCATCATTTTGGTAATTTACCAGTGGATTTATCTGTCGATACATTTGACGATAAAATTGGGGTAAAATTCAAATGTGAAACTCTTCACCTTCACTTCTGAGAACACTATCTCTCTCTTCTTTTATTCTCTTTCCCTCACCGTCGAAGCTGTCTTCGTTGTGACCGCCGGAAGCACGCCGTCATTGCCATTGCCTGAGCACCCATTGTTGCTGCCATTGCACATCGTCGTTGATTCTACTGCTGCTGCTGTCTCCACTATGAAAAATGCCATAGGTGCTATTCACGTCGCCGTTATTGCCACCTTTGTCAGCACCACGTTAAAGAGAACCTACAGCCAATATCATCATATTTATTATTAGTATGGTTGTTTTATTTTTTCAGATTATTTTGAGTTTAGCATTTTGTTAGGATATTTGTTAAATCAGTGATTAAATTTGTTTAGTGAAGTGTGTGATTAGAAGTTGTTGTGTTAATTTAATGTATGTAAAAATTAAATAATTGTAGAGTAGATTAAGTACGGTGAGATTAAGAGTGCTTGAGTTGTTGAAAAATTTTAGTTGAGTTTTGTGAATGAGTTTCTTTCAATTGCATTAAACTTATGTCGCTTATTTTTGTGATGCCTGTTGTTAGTTTAGTGAAATTAGGCTTTAATTAATTGGAATAATGGGTTTTATTTTTTCTTTCAAATTAGTTTTTGAATTAGTTTCAGTTTGTAAATTTAATAAGTTGTCCTTTTTATTAGGATGGTGCTATTTTCTCTGAGATCAGTTAGAGTTCTTTTTATTGTCTATGCAGTAGTATTTCAGGTTGATTTTCTATCTCTGAATATAATAAATTGTTTATGTAACACGCTAACTTCTTGCACCTCATGACCGTACTAAAATTTCGAGCGCTACTTACTTCTATGTCTTTAGTTTCCTACTATATTTATTTAATATTGAGCCTCTACACGTTAATTTATCGATACTTTTTAAGAAAAAACGAAATCTCTTTTATTTTGATATATACCTTAAGCTCAACTATGTCCGATAAACATATAGTCACATAATTACTATTAATACATAATAACTATTCATGCAAGACACAAATATAAACCTACCCCTCTGTAACAATACAACACTTTAAAATACCAAAAGTGAGGGAAAAATAAAATCTAAGAATAAACCAAATACGGAAAATGCAAATACATATGTATGCAAAAGTTGGTAGTTCAGTCGCGGCTCCGCGTCAGGGTTTTTTGAACCTGTTGCTGAAACAGAAGATTTGTAGGGGGATGAGAACGTCGTCCTCGCATGTTCTCAGTAAGGATAACGAATGCCGTAAAAATATACAGAATAATATACAAATAGTTAACTCATAACCCAAAAATAGTTTTCTTTATTAAACCCTTGAAATCCTTCCTAAGTCTTACCTAAGGTCGGGTAAACCCCTTTCCTTAAACCACATTACTTAAACAAAATCTCCGTTACAATAACAATTTCTCATCCCTAAACAATATTCCTTAATTGCCGTAATATCTAAATAAGCTAACATCGGAAATAATATACCTAAACCTAATTCACAATCATCAGCCCCCACCACATTATTAAATCCACAACACAAGTAGAATGTCTAGTCAGGTACACAAGCAAGTCACCAAGACAACAACACAATCACAAGTAAACAAGATAAGCAACCACAATCAAATGCAAATGCGCAAACCATATGATGCATGTCTGTCCTAAGCAGGCCATGAGCTCACGCGTCGGTTGTCTACCCGCAACCCGACGTTACTCGGGGAGAACCTCGAATATGGTTCCTTTACCATGTTAGTCAGGCACAATTATCATCATAGGCGAATCCATGTCAGTCAGGATAATCTTGGCATCACGGTAAGTATAGGCTATCAATTAGGCAAACCTTCCGCATTAGCAACCTTAGGCTATCAGTTAGGCGGGCACTTTTGCATTAGCAACCATAGGCTATCAATTAGGCGGACATTCTCGCATTAGCAACCTTAGACTATCAGTTAGGCGGGCACTTTCGCATTAGCACTTTGGCACAAAGGTTCTTTTAACATACACTTTTCAAGCATCTATCATATTCATTCTTTCTCATTTCTTTCCTTTTAAGTATCCATTTCCTTCATTATTTCTCATTTCCTTTCTTTTTATTATTCCTCCACATCACCAATTACATATCCATACCTCCGCATCACCTACATTATTAAATGTCTCTCCGCATCACCGCTTAATTACACATACCTCCGCATCACCAAATATCCACTCATCTATCATACTCTTAAATCAGTTTCTAGGTAATCAAACTTCATAATACTTAATAAAAACCCTTTTTTCTTTGTAAACCGAATTCAATTATAACTTAAAACAAAAATCTTTTCTCAATAATCGCCATAATTCCAATTCTAATAAAATCATTCATCAACTCTCAAAATTACAACTTCTAGTTAAAAATTATTCACAGCTAAAAATTCAAACTCAATAATATTATAATTACTAACATATTTGTAATTATTTACTATATTTTGGACATTCTAAAATTGAAAACTGTTAATTTTAAAATAAAATTCCCTACTTTCGTACGAAATTAAAATCATCAAAAATTCTGGAGAAACTTTCTGACCATGCTGCCGAAGAAGAAAACGTCCGAAATCATCCATGTCTCCTAGAACTCCAGTTGGCCGAACTCAAGAAACAGAGAGACTACATCACCGTCAACTTCACCGATAAAAAATGACGCCAACACGTAAAAAAAGAGAATACGAACATTTTTACCGGATTAAATTTTTTATTGAGATTACGAATTGTAAAAAATTGAAGCCGAAAGATTAGAGAATTTTTACGGTTCTCTCATAAAACTTCGGGTTCTCTCTTTTCTTTTTTTCCAGAGGCTTAGGGAATGAAATAAAAATTTAAGCAAAGAAGGTAATTGATGGTGATTAAGACTTCGTGAGGTGTCAAAGTCATATTTTACATACCTACATTAAAGCCACGTTTCCTTTCTTCCTTACCTTTGATTCTATGTACATAAATATATTTATTTATACCTAGGCTAGGCATATAAGCATATTTCAATCTTTTATATATATATATATATATATATATATATATATATATATATATATATATATATATATATATATATATATATATAAGCCACGATGTGGCTTTCTTTCTTGTAATTCCTTTAAAGCTTCGGCTAAAGGAGAGAAAAATAAATAATAATATAATAGTAATGATAATAATAGAAAGCATATTAAGTAGTTATATAATAATAATAATAATAAATTTAAGTTTTGTCTAATTAAAATAATTCTTGATAAATAATTTAAATTTAATAAAATAAATAATAATTAAATTAAATTTTAATAATCATAAAATTTTATTTAATTATTTTTGTTAAAAATATTTTTTTTAAAAATTATATCTCAATATAATATAATAACTTGTAAATAGTCAATTATTTAATTTTTAAAAATCCAGGATCTTACATCCTATCCCACTTATAAAAATTTTCGTCTTCGAAAATTGATATAAGATGAAAGAAGTTTAAACTAGCTTTACTTTTAAACACATTGGAAAAAAAATTATTTTAACATATATAAGACGTAACATATAAGGAAGAAGCTTTAAGGTCTCGACATATATATATACTTATACAGTTTTCAAATCCAGAATATTCTTATGGCTTAAAAATATAGGGAAAAAGTCTGGCACAAACCGGAAGATACAAGATAGGCTCGATGCAGAAAGGTTACAAGGCAGGCTGGTATTAGAACGACGGATATATCGTTTTCACACTGAACACATATCAACTTTAGAGCTTCAACTACATAAGCTTCAACACGACGTAACTTCACCATTCCCAACCATACCACATCAAACAGATTCTCCGTGAATTCTCTACCTCATCAAACACTCTGCAACTCACTAATAGGCACAAGTCTAACATCGACAAAACTCCTTCGCAAGAATCAAGCTCTTCAATATCCTGTGACGTCGCACATTTCCAAACTCTACCTTCCGTGTTTGCACAACGTATCCTAAGGAGCTAACATATCCCTTGCTATATTTAATGATCACATGTGTCACCAAAACAAGTCTCAAGTCACTCAAAAGGATACAAGACCTCGGAGAAAGGACAAGCAACAAGGACAATGTTCACAAAAATTTCTACGCTTCTCTTTGATGCATCAACAAGTCCAAAGTTACATCAAAGAATACATGAGCCAAGAAAAGGAGTTTAAACAGCACAAGGCAGATATCCAAGGAATTGTATGTTACTCTAAAACAAGCTTGAGTTACCTAAAAGGATATCAAACCTAGGAAGAGAAGAGCAAAATTTATGGACGGGGTTCATAGGAATTCACGAGAATGTTTAAGAATACTATCAGGCAGGGAATAATTCAAAATGTAAGGTTCGAAACAAGAACTTCAAAAGAACCAAATTCAGTCAGAATGAGATATACATAAGATGCAAGACATGAAGCAAAAGAACCAAACCGCATCTTAGGAAAAGCAGATATATCAGGGAATTCAAGTAAACGTATGTAGTTAAGATCAAATGAAAATATCATATGAACAAGGAACAAGATTAGGGAATAATTAGTTCACTTTCCAAAAAGAAATCCCAAATAAAACTTCAAGAGAAACCATGGAAGAACAAGATACGTGACCGAGCAACCCCGAGATGCAACTTCTAACGTTACCAAAACCCGTAATTTGCCTCACATATTAATTCTGTTTCGTCTATGACAATCCATTAGTGTTTTCGTATACACAAATCATCGGTATTAAGTTGGCCAGACCTAATACCATGAGAGATGCAACGGTCGACTAACAGCATTAATCAATAGACAATCATGCATTTGAAACTCAAACTCTGGTAATTAGGACAAGTCTTACTGCATGACAGACACTCAAAGTATGCAATGAAGCATAGTCAGTCCATTACCAAGGCTCTAATAGGAATGAACTGCTCTGATGCAGTGGTATTGACATAACCCTAACACATTAACATCTCAACATTCTCGATCAACCATGGAAGCAGAACGGTAACAATGAGGGTTTTGGAACAAGGACAACTTACTAAAACTTGAAAAGAACAGAGGAATTGAGCAGCAGCAGTGGTTCTGGACTGCTTCAGTACTGGCACCCGGCAGCTGAGGTAGGGGATTTATTTTAAAATTAATCGTTTTAATTTATGAATGCCACTAAAGTTTAGCGAATAACTGCAAATAATTTATAAATGTTATGTGTGACTAATTGTCATGATCGTACCAAAAGCAAGACATTACTGACCTGTTTTCCTCTTTTACTATTTAATATTGAGCCTTTAGATCGATACCGCATTTCAATTTTAAGAAAATGCCGGAAAACTTTTGTTTCTATTAATGAAAATCATATATCAAAGATCTCTAAGAAATACTAGTCACATAGTTATTAATAATAATAAATATTATACAAAATAATTCAAATAAAATTCAGTCACAACTCCTATCCCTCTGTATAAAATAAAGTCTTAAATAACAAGGGCGAGGGAATTCTATAAAAGCAACTCAACACATAAACTTAACTTAAATAAAATTCCTAATCACCCGCGGCTTCAAACTGAGTCTCTAAACCTGTGTCACTGAAAGGGTGGAGGATTTTGGGGTGAGAAGAAACCACTAGTTCTCAGTAGGGAATAGGAATGTCGTAAAAGTAATGAAATAAAATGCAAATAACTAACTTTACTCAATAAAACCATTTTGTTAAACCTTTGAAAATACTTTTTATTTTTACCTTATTACACTCTTTAAATTTCCGAACTTAAACTAATCTCAATCGCAACTTCAGTTCCCAATCACAAAGAAACAACAACACAAGAAACAGATCAATAAACAAACAAATTGCAATAAGACAAACAAGTCAAGTAGCACAATCACAGAGAAAATATAACAAGCAAAACAAGATCAAATATAAATGCGCAATCAATATGATGCATGTCTCTCCTAAGCAGGCCATGAGCTCATGCGTCGGTTGTCTACCTGCAACCCGACGTTACTCGGAGCGAACCCTGAATATGGTTTCTTTACTGTGTCAATTAGACACCTTGGCTTCACGGTTACCCGTGTCAATTAGGCCTCATCATAATAATGTGTATCACAGTAAAAAACAGTGCTATCAATTAGGCGAACATTCCCGCATTAGCAATCTCAGGCTATCCATTAGGCGGGCACTTTCACATTAGCTGTTTGGCACAAAGGCCCAATTAAACATACAATATGCTATCAGTTAGGCGGACATTCCCGCATTAGCAATCTTAGGCTATCAGTTAGGCGGGCACTTCTGCATTAGCACTCGACACAAAGGCCCATTCAATATAATTCTCAACTTTTATTTCATTTCTTGTTCCTCATTTTTCTTTCTTCACTATATCTCTCAATATCATTGTCTTTAACTTTAACATTTTTTAGGGGCAACTTACATTTTTTTTTCATTTTCTAAGTTTGTCTAATCTAAAACCATATTGGTAAGGTAACTCTAGAGATCTTAATCTTTAATTTAAGTTAGGTTTTACTGAATTTGGATTAGAATTGAATTTTATACAAGCTTTAAAATTCTGCTGTTGCATTTACACAAATTCGAAAAACAGACAGCAGCCATGCTTTTTTATAAATTTCATAATAATTTCAATTCTAATCCGTTGCTTCTAAATTTTGGTGAAATTACAATAAACATCCCTAAGTTTCAGAATCCACAAGTTTCAGGTTCATATCACTTCATTTGTTTAATTAATTATCAATTGAAAGTGGAGCTCTGTTTTCATAAACCAGTTTAGAGTTTCCAGCAAACAACCGACTTTCCAAGTGACTTATCTAAGTCTACAAAATAGATATGAACATTAAACTTGTACTCACTTAAAATATACTGATAGATCTTTAAAATCTTTTTGAAATCAACTCAAAATTCTTTTTAAATTAAAAGTTACAGCGTCTGGAAGTCAGTACTGCAGAACCAGAAAACCAGAAAAATCTACAGCAACCGCTAAACTTCAAAAAATCATATCTTCCAAACCACTTGGCCAAATTCCATGAAACTTTTATGGAATATTCAAGACATACTAAAATTTTACGGAAAAATAGTTTCATCTAAAAATTAGGTCTGGAATGCTCTCAAAAAGTCATTTGTTCTGCTGCCAATTATGCAGTTTTCTGCAGAAATTCTGCACAAAGTATTTCCAACAACTTCACATACCAATTCCTATATTCAAGCCTAGGATTCATCTAAAACCACATTTCTAACTTTCTTTTGACTAACCAAAGTTGTCCAAGAAATCTTAATTCAATATATCACAATTTCGTATGATAGGTGCAACGTAACCATATTATCACAGCATCCATTCTTCAGCATCTCATCTATAACAACATATCTGAAGTTCTGATTCATCAAATTAATTTTCAGCAGCCAAAGCAACATTCCATACACAAAATCAACATCAACAAGTACTAGCAACAAGTATAACTTCAAAATACACAACATCGTCAATAATTACTACCTTAAATCATTAAACCAATCACCAACAATCTCAATTTCATCAATTCTCAACAATTAGTTACACATAATATTTATAAATTATTTGCAGTTATTCGCTAAACTTTAGTGGCATTCATAAATTAAAATGATTATGTAAGATCCTGGATTTTTAAAAATCCAAGATTTTACAAAGAATGCTTAGCAGATGCTACCCTCAATCTGAGCTTTGTTCTTCACAGTGCGCTTGAATGAATGATGATGGCCAAAGTGGGTTTGAAATTTCACAAAATAGAGTTTTATTGCAAGTATAGTTCCAAACCAACAATTGGCTCTCAATCAAAGTTTAATTCAAAGATATGTCACAATCAACGCAAAATAACCAGGAGTTTGAAGTCACGGGTCGTTTTCCCTAGGAATTGCAATAAAATACTCTATTATTGGCTATGAGAAAGTGGGGGTTTGATGACAAGAGGCAAGTAATGTAAATAACAAGGAATGAAAGAAATAAACAATAACTAAATATCAAAAGGAATCAAACTCAAGGCAATTAATCAAAAAAAAGAAAAATTCAAATGCTAGAAACCTCTTGGCAAGGAGTGAGAGTTAAGGTTACATATCCTAGCCATTTTCCACAAACATACGATGATTATGAAGAGTTAATCCTACTTAGTCAACCTTAACATCGAGGATAAGTCAAATAGGCATAATTGATCTCAATCCATAAGTCCTAGCCAACTCACTAATTAACTTAGTGAAAGACTAACGTTAATGGAAACCAAATCAACTAACTACCCTAATATATCAATCAAAAATAGACATCAATGACTCAAGGTCACCTAAGTCCTCAATTCCAAGCCAACAGTGTGAAAAAGACTACACTAAAACTAAGCCAAGCATTTTATCAAACACTTGGTGTGCATAAAAATAAAAGCATATTAAATTGCAAGAATAATAAAATCTAAAGCTAACAAATGCAAGAAAATAATAATAACAACTCAATTAAATAACAATAAACAAAGAAACATTAAATTGTATTAATAGAAATTCAAATTAACAAGAGTTCATCAATAATAAAATAACCAAATAAAAAAAATAACAAATGAAACTAAAAGAAGCAAGATGCTAGAACAAGAAATAGTAAAGAAACTAAATCAAGACAAGAATTAAAACGTAAATTTAAGATGAAATTAACTAAATCTAACATAATTCTAGAGAAAAGAGAGAGCTTCTCTTTCTATAATAACCTAAAGCATATTAGTAAAGTTAAACCTAATTTCTCTCCCCTTGTTTCCTCTTTAATTATGCTTGAAATAGCTTCAGAAATGAGTTGGATTGGGTTTTGAAGGCCCAGAATTCGCCCCCAGCATATTGCATTAAATGAGCTCACGTGCTGCTTGCCACGCATATGCGTCGATTGACCGAATTCCTGGTCACGCGTACGAGTCGCATGGAAGATTTCCAAACTTCATTTCTTCGTGAATTCTCCATTTTTACATGCTTTTTCTTCATTCCTTCAATCCAATATTTGCCTTCAAAACCTGAAATCACTCAACAAACATATCAAGGCATTAAATGAAATTAAAGTGAATAAAATTTAGCAAATTAAAGGCCTAAAAAATATATTTTCATTCTTAAGCAAAAATTAGGAAGAATTCACAAAACTATACTATTTTATTGAATAAATATAGGAAATGTTGATAAAATTCATCCAATTAAAGCAAATAAATACCATGAAATGTGGATTTATCAATGAACCAATCATCCTCTCAAATGGGTATATCCATCTAAATTGGATCGTGTAACGACCCAACTTCCAACACGTTATGATCGTAGTAAAAGTAAGACGTTAATGACCTAATTCCTTTATTATCTATTTAAATATTGAGCCTTTACACATTAATCTGTCTACAGTTTTACCAAAAGTTAAAACTTTTTTATCTTACGAGAACAGATAACACATTCACATACTTAATATTAAAATTACAATATAGTATTACATACAAAACCAATTACAAAACCTAGCCCTCTGAATAAAACTTCAACTAACAAGGCGAGGGGAAAATAAATTCTAACAACAAATTAACTCGCAAAAATATTCTTCTATGCTTTTGCAGCTTCACAATAAGCCTTCGTACCTGTAGTTGAAAGGGGTGGAAATAGTGGGTAAGAATTGGGGAGTTCTTAATAGGGTCGGGGTTAGAAGTTAAGTTTATTTTGTTCTTAATTATAGTTAGCCAACAGCAACAAACTCCGGATTACAAATAACTTTTAACAAACCAAAGATATAGGAGAAATAAATCAAAAGCACACATGTACAGTCATAACAAACTACATAATACAGAGAAATTACAAGTCAAGAAGCTCACACACACAATCACCAAAAAATATGCACAAACAAGTATGATGCATGTCTGTCCTATGCAGGCCATGAGCTCATGTGTCGGTTGCCTACCCACTCCCGACATTACCCAGGCACAAGTCCCATATATGGCTTTGCAGATGCATATAGTGTGCATATAAGTCTTACGTCCAGGCCGCATAAAATGTGACTTTTAAACATGTTGTAATATTCTTACATCTAGAAAACAGTTCACAATATATGGGCATCTCCACTATATATTTGGCACTAATGTCCAAACAAGGTTGCATCCACTCTCATGTAGTAGACAGTCTTTTAGAGTCTTTTTATCTTTGCCCTCTGCTCTCCTGTGGCAGAGATCCCTTTAGTTATTACATTCTTTTCTTTTCTGTTCTCTGTTCTTCTATGACAGATGTTCGTTAGATTCTTTTAGTCTTTACTCTCTACTCTCCTGTGGCAGAGATCTGCTCTCATATGATAGATATTCCTTTAATTAAATACATTCTTTTCTTTTCTATTTCCTGCTCTCCTGGGTAGAGATTCTTAAGATTCTTTTAGTCTTTGATCTCTACTCTACTGTGACAGAGATCCCTTTAATCTTGTTCTTTTCTTTTCTTCCTTCTTTTCTATCTTATCATTCTCTTTTACTTTCTTACATTTTCACAATATAAATTATCTTCGCACTCTTCCCTAGTCTTTTCCTAAGTGTCTTATAAAAAGGATCCAAAGATTCTAAGATTAGCTTTATCTTTCTAAAATTTTTAGAAAAAATTACTGTTTACCACTTTTAATCACATTATATTTTTTATTAATAAGATAATTATTTAAATAAAATAATATTAATAATATTATAATATTTTAAAACTAGGAATTTAATTAATAATATTTAATCTTTAAAATTTTTGAAAATTTATTTTGACCCCAAACTTTTCAAAAATTACACCTTAACCACTTAACTTCTAAAAACTCCGTTTTAACTTCCAAACTTTTTTTATTTAACTTTCAGTCACAAAACTCTTTCTTAATTATATTTTGGCTACGAAATAATCAAAATATGAGGATTTTGTATTTTTCAAAGAACCAAATCAAACTCATCAAAAGTTCATCAAAATTACTTGATTTTAACTAATTTTTCAATTTTTTAGGTAACCGATTTTTATCCGATTTTTCTCAAACCAAAGAGTAACATTTCAGCCATCATAAACACATTATTTTCATCATAAATCCAGCACAAATTCATTATTAAACCTTGTTGTTAAGTTTGATTTCTAGCAAATCTTGGAATTGAAAAATATATCAACTTTCAACATAATTCAACATAATAACACTCAAATTCAAACACAAATCTACAATCTAACAATAATATAACATTAATATATTTATTTAATATAAAAATTACCAAATTCTGCCTCTGTACAAGTATTATAACAACCAAAGCTCCAAAAAAGACTTTTGAATAAGAAATTGAAGAAGAAAACGTCAAAATCGGCTAATACACCTTCGAAGTTCTCTCAGCCGAACCTTGTGTTGTGAAAAAACATCTCCACCGTTGATTTCCTCCGTAGAAAATGGTATGGTACCATCGTAAAGAGGAAGAAAATACGAATATTTTAATTGAATTATATTTTTTTATTGAAGTTTCAGATCTCAAAAAAACAAGGTTGAAAGTTCATGGCATCCATGGAATCATGGTCTTTTCTCTCTCTCGGGTTCTCTTTCTTTTTCCTTCAAAAATGGATCATGCGGCTGAAGGATGATGACTAATTAGTGATGGTAATGAGGTGTCAAGGCATTAAATGAAGGGGGTTGGGTGTTGTGGTATTAAGCTGCCGAGTTAGTGGTTCAGATTATAAATATCTACTTAAACGGATAACTATGAAAGTTTGATATATTAAATACAAGTAATAATATATATAGCTATAAATATATATGAGTTACTAATATAAATGACATTAGTAACATAATGATAAAAGATATACGATGAAGTATTAGCAAAGTTAAGTTCACTGAAGAGTGCCGATATTTATTCATACCGGTACATTTTGAACTTAGCAATAATATTATTAAACAAATCCTTATTTTAATTATAGTGGGTATAAATAATAATAATAATAATAATAATAATAATAATAATAATAATAATAATTTTATTATTTTTCAAAATATCTCATTATAATAAAAATTATATAAAAATCCTAATTAACTTAAACTGTAGTTATCATAAAATCAATTATGTAAAATATTTTATTATAGAAAAATCATATAATAATCTTAATTTATCCAAATTTAAATGATAATATTAATTATAAAAATTAATTTAATTTTGTCTAATAAATTAGTTTTTAAAAAATAGTTTAAATTAATAAAATAAATCATAATTAATTTAAATTTTAATAATTATAAAATTAATTTAATTATTCTTAGTAAATTAGTTTCAAAAAATAAGGAGCTCCAATTAAAAAAATAAATGATAACTTATTTATATTTAGATTTTTTAAAAATATGGGTCGTCACAGACCAGCCCACATAATATTGCTTAATACAGTAGGTAGATTTCTAAGTGTTCCATAACGTCAAAAAGATATTGGAAGGAACATCCTCTCTAACTTACAAAGTACGATAGAAATATTTTTGTCCATGACTATGAGATCATTAATACTAAGTTTCATAGTACATAACTCCCTAAAGAACTTACTTATTTTTTGGAAGGATTTCTGGATGTTGGTTGGAAGTTCTCTAAATGTGACAGCAAAGACTCCATGAAAACATGAAAATCATGACTCTTTAACCCAGCAAGCCTACCATGTGAGACATTTGCACACTTGCTCAAGTTAGAGGTATAACCATCAGGAAACCTCAATCCTCTAATATACTTAGAAACATTTTTTCTCTGATCCTTCGTTAGAGAAAACACTGCCATTGATTTAGCCCACCACCCATTATTAAGTCTCTTTAAGTTTAGATTTGGTCGTCTACAAATATCCACCACGTCTAACCTAGTGATGAGCGGATATTTTATACGCTTTTTAAGGATAATTTCATGTAGTTTTTAGTATGTTTTAGTTAGTTTTTAGTATATTTTTATTTGTTTTTAGGAAAAAATCATATTTCTGGACTTTACTATGAGTTTGTGTGTTTTTCTGTGATTTTAGGTATTTTCTGGCTGAAATTAAGGGAGCTGAACAAAAATCTGATTTAGGCTGAAAAAGGACTGCTGATGCTATTGGATCTTGACCTCCCTGCACTCGGAATAGATTTTTTGGAGTTACAGGAGTCCAATTGGCACATTCTCAATTGGGTTAGAAAGTAGATATTCAGGGCTTTTCAGCAATATATAATAGTCCATACTTTGCGCGAAGATAGATGACGTAAACTAGAGTTTAACGCCAGTTCCATGTTGTAGTCTGGTGTTCAGCGCCAGAAACAGGTTGCAAGTTGGAGTTCAACACCAGAAATAGGTTACAACCTGGCGTTCGACTCCAAAAACAGTCCAGACACGTGAGAAGTTTATGTCTCAGCCCCAGCACACACCAAGTGGGCCCTAGAAGTGGATTTCTGCACTACTCATCTTAGTTTATTCATTTTCTGTAAACCTAGGCTAATAGTTTAGTATTTAAATAACTTTTAGAGACTTATTTTGTATCTCATGACATTTTTAGATCTGAACTTTGTATCTTTTGACGGCATGAGTCTCTAAACTCCATTGTTGGGGGTGAAGAGCTCTATAGCGTCTCGATGAATTAATGCAATTATTTCTGTTTTTCATTCAAACACGCTTGTTCCTATCTAAGATGTTCATTCGTGCTTCACTATGAAGAAGGTGATGATCCGTGACACTCATCACCTTCCTCAATCAATGAACGTGTGCCTGACAATCACCTCCGTTCTACATTAGATTGAATGAGTATCTCTTAGATTCCTTAATCAGAATCTTCGTGGTATAAGCTAGAATCCATTGGCGGCATCTTTGAGAGTCCGGAAGGTCTAAACCTTGTCTGTGGTATTCCAAGTAGGATTCAAAGATTAGATGACTGTGACGAGCTTCAAACTCGCGAGTGTTGGGCGTAGTGACAAACGCAAAAGGATCAATGGATCTTATTCCGACATGATCGAGAACCGACAGATGATTAGCCGTGCTGTGATAGAGCATTTGGACCATTTTCACTGAGAGGATGGGAAGTAGCCATTGACAACAGTGATGTCCTACATACAGCTTGCCATGGAAGAAGCCTTGCATTTATGAAAGTGAGAAAGCATTATGTTGCAGGAATTCAGAGGACAAAGCATCTCCAAAACTCCAACATATTCTCCATTATTGCGTAACAATTATTTATTTTATGCCCTTTCATTCTTTTTACAATTGAAATTAAAGAACCCTATTGGTATCCTGACTAAGAATAATAAGATAACCATAGCTTGCTTTAAGCCAACAATCTCCGTGGGATTCGACCCTTACTCACGTAAGGTATGACTTGGACGACCCAGTGCACTTGTTGGTTAGTTGTGCAGAATTACATAGTGTGAAGTAATTTTCGTACACCAAGTTTTTGGCGTCGTTGCCGGGGATTGTTTGAGTTTGAACAACTGACGGTGATTCTTGTTACTTAGATTAGGAAAAATTTGTCTTTTGGTTTAGAGTCACTAGGATTGCATCTTCTATTATTCCTTTTAAAAATTTTTCAAAAATATTATTTTTCTTTAATTGAATTTTCATTTTTTTTATGAGTTTAGTGTCATGTTCTAAGTTTGGTGTCAATTGCATGCTTTTCTTTATCTCTCAATTTTTCGAATTGCGTGTTCTTATTTTTCCTTGATCTTCAAATTGTTCTTGTAAATTTTTCTTATTTGATCTTTGGTTTGTCTTATTTTGTGTATTTTCTTGTTTTTCTTGTACTTTTTCAAATTTTTAGTTTTCAAAAAAAAATTATTTATTAAATACCTTTTTAAAACACGTTAAATTTATAGCTCAGTTGGCTAGAGCGTTGGCTTATGTTCTTGGCAATTGGGTATCTTCTTTTTAAAACTCTTTCAAAAATAATTTTTTCTTTGATTGAATATTGTGCCAAACTTTAAGTTTGGTGTTCTCTTGTTAATTTTCTTTAATTTTTGAAAATTTAGTTTGGTTTTCAAAAAAATTTTAAGTTTGGTGTTCTTTCTTTTGTTCTTGTTGTTCTTGTGAATCTTCAAAGTGTTCTTGAGTCTTCTTTGTGTTTTGATCTTAAAATTTTTAAGTTTGGTGTTCCTTGGTATTTTTCCTCCAAAATTTTTGAAAGCAAGGAACATTATATCTAAAAATTTTAAGTCTTGTGTCTTTTGTGTGTTTTTCTCTTTCATCATAAAATTCAAAATCAAAAAATTATCTTCTCTAACTATTTTCAAGCAAATTTTTCAAAATTTTCTATAAATATTCAGATTTCAATTTCAAAAATTTTCAAAATCTTATCCTTTTAAGATTAAAAAAAATCACATCTTTTTCAAAAATATCCTAACCACTTTTTCTCTCCTCATTTTTTCAAAAATTTTTAAAATATTTTTTTAAATTTTATTTTTGTTTTTTATTTTAGTTTTTATTTTATTTTATTTTATTATTTTGAAAATTACCTTTTTTATATAATAAAATAAATAAAATAAATTCACATCAACTTTCTTTCTCCATCATGGACCTAAGTGGAAATGAACAATCTAGAAGGACTCTGGGGTCATATGCTAACCCCACTACTGCTTCATATGGGAGCAGTATCTGTATACCCTCCATCGGAGTTAGTAGCTTTGAGTTGAATCCTCAGCTCATTATCATGGTGCAGCAAAGTTGCCAATATTTTAGTCTTCCATAGGAAGAACCTACAGAGTTTCTGACACAGTTTTTATAAATTGCTGACACAGTACATGATAAGAAAATAGATCAGGATGTCTACAGATTATTACTATTTCTATTTGCTATAAAAGACCAAGCTAAGAAGTGGTTAAATAATCAACCTAAGGACAGCATAAAGACATGGAAACAGCTGTCAGAAAAATTTCTGAATCACTATTTTCCTCCAAAACGGATGACACAGCTAAGGCTGAGCATCCAAGGCTTCAAACATGGAGATAATGATCCCTTTATGATGCCTGGGAGAGATACAGAGAGATGCTAAGAAAATACCCCTCTGAAATGTTTTCAGAGTGGGTGCAGTTAGACATCTTTTATTATGGGCTTATAGAGAAAGCTCAGATTTCTCTAGACCACTCATCTGGTGGATCTATATACATGAGAAAGACAATTGAAGAAGCTCAAGAGCTCATTGATATAGTTGCCAGGAATCAGCATCTGTACTTAAGCAGTGAACCTTCCATCAACGAAGAGGCTAAAACAGTAACTGCTGAACTTAGTCCTGCAGATCAAGCTACTGAATTCAATCAGCAATTAGATTTTCTAACAAAATAGTTAGCCGAATTCAAGGAGATATTGCAAGAAACAAGAATGGCTAATATGAATATGGAAGTCCAGTTGAAGCAAACAAAACAGCAGTTATCAAAACAAATAACAGAAGAGTGCCAAGCAGTTCAATTAAGAAGTGGAAAAACACTAAATACCTCACTTCAAGGCAGCAGAAAGCCAAGAAATGAACAAACTGCTACCCAAAATCCCTCTGAGGATAGTCAGAGCCCAGAGAGGAATAATTTTGGCGCTCAAATGCCAGAAAAGGGGTGGAAAGCTGGCGTTGAACGCCCAATCCATGCTCAGTTCTGGCGTTCAACGCCAGAAACAGGCAAGGAATTGGCGTTGAACGCCCAAAGGAAGCACAGTTCTGGCGTTCAGACGCCAGAAACAGGTAAGGAGTTAGCGTCTAACGCCACTCCAGCCTCCACCCCTGGCATTCAAACGCCAGTGGGAGATCAGACACATACAAGTGCTGATAGCAACCCCTCTAAAAAGGCTTCTCAACCCACATCTGTAGGTAATAAACCTACAGCAACTAAGGTTGAGGAATACAAAGCCAAAATGCCTTAACCTCAGAAACTCCGCCAAGCAGAACAGGATAAGCAATTTGCCTGCTTTACAGACTATCTCAGGACTCTTGAAATAAAGATTCCATTTACAGAGGCACTTGAGCAAATGCCCTCTTATGCTAAGTTCATGAAAGAGATCTTAAGTCATAAGAAGGATTGGAGGAAAACTGAAAAAGTTTACCTCACTGAAGAATGCAGTGCAGTCATTCTGAAAAGCTTACATGAGAAGCTTAAAGATCCCGTAAGCTTTATGATACCATGCACATTAGAGGGTACTTGTACTGATGAGCGGATAATTTGTACGCTTTTTGGCATTGTTTTTAGTATGTTTTTAGTAGTTTGAGTTGAGTTTTTAGTATATTTTTATTAGTTTTTAGTTAAAATTCACTTTTCTGGACTTTACTATGAGTTTGTGTGTTTTTCTGTGATTTCAGGTATTTTCTGGCTGAAATTGAGGGACCTGAGCAAAAATCTGATTCAGAGACTGAAAAGGACTGCAGATGCTGTTGGATTCTGACCTCCCTGCACTCGAAGTGGATTTTCTGGAGCTACAAAAGTCCAATTGGCGCGCTCTCAACGGCGTTGGAAAGTAGACATCCTGGGCTTTCCAGCAATATATGATAGTCCATACTTTTCCCAAGATCTGATGGCCCAAACCGGCGTTCAAAGTCACCCTCAGAATTCCCAGCGTTAAACGCCGGAACTGGCACCAAAATGGGAGTTAAACGCCCAAACTGGCATAAAAGCTGGCGTTTAACTCCAAGAAGAGTCTCTACACGAAAAATGCTTCATTGCTCAGCCCAAGCACACACCAAGTGGGCCCAAAAGTGGATTTTTATGTCATTTACTTATCTCTGTACACCCTAGGCTACTAGTTCTCTCTATATAGGACCTTTTACTATTGTATTTGGAGCTTTTGATCATGTTTTTATGATTGAACCCTCTTTGGGAGGCTGGTCTCACGGCCATGCCTAGACCTTGTTCTTATGTATTTTCAACGGTGGAGTTTCTACACACCATAGATTAAGGTGTGGAGCTCTGCTGTACCTCGAGTATTAATGCAATTACTATTGTTCTTCTATTCAATTCTGCTTGTTCTTTGTCCAAGATATCACTTGTTTTTCAACTTGATGAATGTGATGATCCGTGACACTCATCATCATTCTCACCTATGAACGTGTGACTGACAACCACCTCCATTCTACCTTAGATTGGGTGAATATCTCTTGGATTCCTGATACACGATGCATGGTTGATCGCCTGACAACCGAGCGCTCGCCTGACAAACGAGCCAGCCATTCCGTGAGATCAGAGTCTTCGTGGTATAGGCAAGAACTGATGGCGGCATTCAAGAGAATCCGGAAGGTCTAACCTTGTCTGTGGTATTCTGAGTAGGATTCAATGATTGAATGATTGTGACGTGCTTCAAACTCCTGAGGGCGGGGCGTTAGTGACAGACGCAAAAGAATCACTGGATTCTATTTCGGCCTGATCGAGAACCGACAGATGGATAGCCGTGCCGTGACAGGGTGCGTTGAACATTTCCACTGAAAGGATGGGAGGTAGCCACTGACAACGGTGAAACCCTTGCATAAGCTTGCCATGGAAAGGAGTAAGAAGGATTGGATGAAGACAGTAGGAAAGCAGAGAGACGGAAGGGACAAGCATCTTCATACGCTTATCTGAAGCTCTCACCAATGATATACATAAGTATCTCTATCTTTATCTTTATGTTTTATTCATATATCATCTATACCCATTTGAGTCTGCCTGACTAAGATTTAGAAGGTGACCATAGCTTGCTTCATACCAACAATCTCCGTGGGATCGACCCTTACTCGCGTAAGGTTTATTACTTGGACGACCCAGTGCACTTGCTGGTTAGTTGTGCAAAGTTGTGTTTATGCCATGGTATTGAGCACAAAGTTTTTGGGGCCATTACTAGGGATTATTTGAGTTGTGAAAAGTAGTGATCACAATTTCGCACACCAAGTTTTTGGCGCCGTTGCCGGGAATTGTTTCGTGTATGGACAACTGACGGTTCATCTTGTTGCTTAGATTAGGTGTTTTTCAGAATTCTTAAGAATGAGTTCTAGAGTTTCATGATGATCTGTTGAAATCTGGCTGGCTGAGAAGCCATGTCTAATCTTATTGGACCGAGGTTTCAACTAATCATCACAAGAGCTTGTTGATTTCTATCAATCTTGCTATTGGAGCAATGATCTGCTAAGGCTTGGCTGGCCATTGGCCATGTCTAGTGTTTTAGACCGGAGCTTTCTTTGAAAGCTTGGCTGGCTGTGAAGCCATGTCTAATTCCTGGACCGGAGTCTTAGACTAGCATTGCAATGATTCCTGGAATTCAAATTAAGAATTCTAAAACCTTTATTTTCTATTTTCATATAATTTTCGAAAAAATCCAAAAAAAAAATTTCAAAATCATAAAAACCAAAAATATTTTATGTTTCTTGTTTGAGTCTAGTGTCTAATTTTAAGTTTGGTGTCTTGCATGCATTGTTTAATTGATCTTGGTTCTATTTTCAAGTCAATAGTACAGGGAACTGAAGATTCAGAACATGCAGCAGAGGAATTACACAGAAAAAGCTGGGCGTTCAAAACGCCCAGTGAAGAAGGACAGACTGGCGTTTAAACGCCAGCCAGGGTGCCTGGTTGGGCGTTTAACGCCCAAAAAGGTAGTGCATTGGGTGTTAAACGCCAGAATGTGCACCATTCTGGGCGTTTAACGCCAGGATGGCACAAGAGGGAGGATTTTGTTTTCAAATCAATTTTTTTTCAAGTTTTCAAAGTTTTTCAAAATCAAATCTTTTTCAAATCATATCTTTTCAATCAAACCTTTTTCAAAATCAATTTCTTTCCTTTTTCAAAGATACTTACTATCAATTAATGATTTGATTCAACATTTTAAGTATGTTGCCTTTTCTGTTGAGAAAGGTTTAATGTTTGAATCATATATTTTCTTGTTAGGCAAGTCATTAATTTTTAAAAATCAAATCTTTTTAAATTGTTTTCAAATCATATCTTTTCAATCATATCTTTTTAAAATCATAATTTTTTTATCATATCTTTTTAATCACATCTTTTTCAAAACAGTTTTTAATTATATCTTTTTGATTTCTAATTTCAAAATCTTTTTCAAAAATTACTTGATTTCTTTCCCACTCTTGGTTTTCGAAAATCAATTAAAGTTTTTCAAAATGTTTTCAAAATCTTTCACTTAATTTTCGAAAATTTCTTCCTCTCTTTTCACATCCTTCTATTTATGGAGTACCACTCTTTCTCAATGCACAATTCGAACTCTATCTGATTAAGTTCTAATTCCTCTCCTTCTTCCTTTTATTTTTCTTCTTCTCTGACACCTCAAGGAATCTCTATACTGTGACATAGAGGATTCCACATTTTCTTGTTCTCTTCTCTTTCATATGAGCAGGAACAAAGACAAAGGCATTCTTGTTGAAGCTGACCCTGAACCTGAAAGGACCTTGAAGCGAAAGCTAAGAGAAACTAAGGCACAACTCTCTGTAGAGGACCTAACAGAAATCTTTAAAGAAGAAGAACCCATGGCAGCCGAAAATAACAACAATGCCAACAATGCAAGGAAGGTGCTGGGTGACTTTACTGCACCTACTCCCGACTTCTATGGGAGAAGCATCTCTATCCCTGCCATTGGAGCAAACAACTTTGAGCTTAAGCCTCAATTAGTTTCTCTAATGCAACAGAATTGCAAGTTCCATGGACTTCCATTGGAAGATCCTCATCAGTTCTTAGCTGAATTCTTGCAAATCTGTGACACTGTCAAGACTAATGGGGTTGACCCTGAGGTCTACAGACTTATGCTATTCCCTTTTGCTGTAAGAGACAGAGCTAGGACATGGTTGGACTCACAACCTAAAGAAAGCCTGGACTCATGGGAAAAGCTAGTCAATGCCTTCTTGGTAAAGTTCTTTCCACCTCAAAAATTGAGTAAGCTTAGAGTGGAAGTCCAAACCTTCAGACAGAAGGAAGGAGAATCCCTCTATGAAGCTTGGGAAAGATACAAACAATTGATCAGAAAGTGTCCCTCTGATATGCTTTCTGAATGGAGCATCATAGGTATTTTCTATGATAGTCTCTCTGAACTATCCAAGATGTCTTTGGATAGCTCTGCTGGAGGATCTCTTCATTTGAAGAAGACGCCTGCAGAAGCTCAAGAGCTAATTGAAATGGTTGCAAATAACCAATTCATGTACACTTCTGAAAGGAATCCTGTGAACAATGGGACAAATCAGAAGAAAGGAGTTCTTGAGATTGATACTCTGAATGCCATATTAGCTCAGAACAAAATATTGACTCAGCAAGTCAATTTGATTTCTCAAAGTCTGTCTGGAATGCAAAATGCACCAAGCAGTACTAAGGATGCTTCATCTGAAGAAGAAGCCTATGATCCTGAGAACCCTTCAATGGAAGAGGTGAATTACCTAGGAGAACCCTATGGAAACACCTATAATTCTTCATGGAGAAATCACCCAAATTTCTCATGGAAGGATCAAGAGAGACCTCAACAAGGTTTCAATAACAATAATGGTGGAAGAAACAGGTTTAGCAATGGCAAGCCTTTTCCATCATCTTCTCAGCAACAGACAGAGAATTCTAAGCAGAACCACTCTGACTTAGCAACCATGGTCTCTGATCTAATCAAAACCACTCAAAGTTTCATGATTGAAACAAGGTCCTCCATTAGGAATTTGGAGGCACAAGTGGGACAGCTGAGCAAGAAAGTTACTGAACTCCCTCCTAGTACTCTTCCAAGCAACACAGAAGAAAATCCAAAAGGAGAGTGCAAGGCCATCAACATGGCCGAATTTGGAGAGGAGGGAGAGGCAGTGAACGCCACTGAGGAAGACCTCAATGGACGTCCACTGGCCTCCACTGAGTTCCCCAATGAGGAACCATGGGAATCTGAGGCTCAAAATGAGACCATAGAGATTCCATTGGACTTACTTCTGCCATTTATGAGCTCTGATGAGTATTCTTCCTCTGAAGAGGATGAGTATGTCACTGAAGAGCAAGTTGCTAAATACCTTGGAGCAATCATGAAGCTAAATGACAAGTTATTTAGAAATGAGACTTGGGAGAACAAACCTCCTTTGCTCACCAAAGAACTGGATGACTTGTCTAGGCAGAAATTACCTCAAAAGAGACAAGATCCTGGGAAGTTTTCAATACCTTGTACCATAGGCACCATGACCTTCAAGAAGGCTCTGTGTGACTTAGGGTCAAGTGTAAATCTCATGCCTTTCTCTGTAATGGAGAAGCTAGGGATCTTTGAGGTGCAAGCTGCAAGAATCTCATTGGAGATGGCAGACAATTCAAGAAAATAAGCTTATGGACTTGTAGAGGATGTTTTGGTGAAGATTGAAGACCATTACATTCCTACTGATTTCATAGTCCTAGAGACTGGGAAATGCATGGATGAATCTATCATCCTTGGCAGACCCTTCCTAGCCACAGCAAAGGCTGTGATTGATGTTGATGGAGGTGAACTGATCATTCAAGTGAATGAAGAATCCTTTGTGTTTAAGGCTCAAGGATACCCCTCTGTCACCATGGAGAGGAAGCATGAAGAGCTTCTCTCAAATCAGAGTCAAACAGAGCCCCCACAGTTAAACTCTAAGTTTGGTGTTGGGAGGCCACAACCAAACTCTAAGTTTGGTGTTGAACCCCCACAACCAAACTCTAAGTTTGGTGTTGAACCCCCACATTCAAACTCTAAGTTTGGTGTTGGGAGGTTCCAACATTGCTCTGAGTATCTGTGAGGCTCCATGAGAGCCCTCTGTCAAGCTACTGACATTAAAGAAGCGCTTGTTGGGAGGCAACCCAATGTTATATTTTATCTATTTTCTTTTGTTATTTTATGTTTTTTGTAGGTTGATGATCATAAGAAGTCACAAAATCAATTGAAAAAGCAAAAACAGAATGAAAAACAGGAAGAAAAACAGCACACCTTGGAGGAAGAACCTACTGGCGTCTAAACGCCAGTAAGGCTAGCAGGTGGGCGTTTAACGCCCAGTCTGGCACCATTCTGGGTGTTTAACGCCAGAAAGGGGCACCAGACTGGCGTTAAACGCCAGGAAAGGGCAAGAACCTGGCGTTAAACGCCAGAAATGGGCACCAGCCCGGCGTTTAACGCCAGAATTGGCTCAAAACGTGTTTTTTCATGCCATTTGGTGCAGGGATGACTTTTTCTTGACACCTCAGGATCTGTGGACCCCACAGGATCCCCACCAACCCCACCACTCTCTCTCTTCTTCACCCCTTCATTTTCACACAACCTAAACACCACTTCTCCCCCTCTTTGGCCGAACACAAAGCCATTCCCTTCTTCCTCATTTCTTCTTCTTCTACTCCCTTCTTTCTTCTTTTGCTCGAGGACGAGCAAACCTTTTAAGTTTGGTGTGGTAAAAGCATTGCTTTTTGTTTTTCCATAACCATTTATGGCATCCAAGGCCGGAGAAACCTCTAGAAAGAGGAAAGGGAAGGCAAAAGCTTCCACCTCCGAGTCATGAGAGATGGAGAGATTCATCTCAAGGGTGCATCAAGACCACTTCTATGAAGTTGTGGCCTTGAAGAAGGTGATCCCCGAGGTCTCTTTTTCACTCAAAAAGAGTGAATATCCGGAGATCCGACATGAGATTCGAAGAAGAGGTTGGGAAGTTCTCACCAACCCCATTCAACAAGTCGGAATCTTAATGGTTCAAGAGTTCTATGCCAATGCATGGATCACCAAGAGCCATGATCAAAGTGTGAACCCGAACCCAAAGAATTGGCTTACTATGGTTCGGGGGAAATACTTGGATTTTAGTCCGGAAAATGTAAGGTTGGCATTCAACTTGCCTATGATGCAAGGAGATGAACATCCTTACACAAGAAGGGTCAACTTTGATCAAAGGTTGGACCAAGTCCTCACTGACATTTGTGAAGAGGGCGCCCAATGGAAGAGAGATTCAAGAGGGAAGCCGGTTCAATTGAGAAGGCATGACCTCAAGCCCGTGGCTAGAGGATGGTTGGAGTTTATCCAACGCTCAATCATTCCCACTAGCAACCGGTCCGAAGTTACTCTAGACCGAGCCATCATGATCTATAGTATCATGATTGGAGAAGAAGTGGAAGTTCATGAGGTTATAGCCCAAGAACTTTATAAGGTGGCGGACAAGTCCTCTACCTTGGCAAGGTTAGCCTTTCCTCACCTCATTTGTCACCTCTGTTATTCAGTTGGAGTTGACATAGAGGGAGACATCCTCATTGATGAGGACAAGCCCATTACTAAGAAGAGGATGGAGCAAACAAGAGACCCCTCTCATAATGAGATCCCTGAGATGCGTCAAGGGATGCACTTTCCTCCACAAAATTATTGGGAGCAACTGAACACCTCCCTAGGAGAATTGAGTTCCAACAGGGGACAACTAAGGGTGGAGCACCAAGAATACTCCATTATCCTCCATGAAATTAGAGAAGATCAAAGAATCATGAGAGAGGAGCAACAAAGACAAGGAAAAGACATTGAGGAGCTCAAGCACTCCATAAGACCTTCAAGAGGAAGAACAAACCGCCATCACTAAGGTGGACCCGTTCTTTAATCTCCTTGTTCTTTATTTTCTTGTTTTTCGAAAATTTATGCTTTATGTTTGTCCATGTTTGTGTCTTATGATCATTAGTGTCTTAGTGTCTATGCCTTAAAGTTATGAATGTCCTATGAATCCATCACCTTTCTTAAATTAACAATGTTCTTAATTGAAAAGGAGAAGAATTGCATGAATTTTGAATTTTATAACAGATTAATTATTTTGATGTGGTGGCAATACTTTTGTTTTCTGAATGTATGCTTAAACAGTGCATATGTCTTTTGAATTTGTGGTTCATGAATGTTGGCTCTTGAAAGAATGATGAAAAAGGAGACATGTTACTGAGGATCTGAAAAATCATAAAAATGGTTCTTGAAGCAAGAAAAAGCAGTGAATACAAAAAAAAACGAAAAAGAAAGAAAAAGAAAGAAATAAAGTTGTGATCCAAGGCAAAAAAAGTGTGCTTAAGAACCCTGGACACCTCTAATTGGGGACTCTAGCAAAGCTGAGTCACAATCTGAAAAGGTTCACCCAATTATGTGTCTGTGGCATGTATGTATCCGGTGGTAATACTGGAAGACAGAATGCTTTGGGCCACGGCCAAGACTCATAAAGTAGCTGTGTTCAAGAATCATCATACTTAACTAGGAGAATCAATGACACTATCTGGATTCTGAGTTCCTAAAGAAGCCAATCATTCTGAATTTCAAAGGATAAAGTGAGATGTCAAAACTGTTCAGAGGCAAAAAGCTAAAAGCCCCGCTCATCTAATTAATACTGATCTTCATAGATGTTTTTGGAGTTCATTGCATATTCTCTTCTTTTTATCTTATTTGATTTTCAGTTGCTTGAGGACAAGCAACAATTTAAGTTTGGTGCTGTGATGAGCGGATAATTTGTACGCTTTTTGGCATTGTTTTTAGTATGTTTTTAGTAGTTTGAGTTGAGTTTTTAGTATATTTTTATTAGTTTTTAGTTAAAATTCACTTTTCTGGACTTTACTATGAGTTTGTGTGTTTTTCTGTGATTTCAGGTATTTTCTGGCTGAAATTGAGGGACCTGAGCAAAAATCTGATTCAGAGACTGAAAAGGACTGCAGATGCTGTTGGATTCTGACCTCCCTGCACTCGAAGTGGATTTTCTGGAGCTACAGAAGCCCAATTGGCGCGCTCTCAACGGCGTTGGAAAGTAGACATCCTGGGCTTTCCAGCAATATATGATAGTTCATACTTTACCCAAGATCTGATGGCCCAAACCGGCGTTCAAAGTCACCCTCAGAATTCCTAGTGTTAAACGCCGGAACTGGCACCAAAATGGGAGTTAAACGCCCAAACTGGCATAAAAGCTGGCGTTTAACTCCAAGAAGAGTTTCTACACGAAAAATGCTTCATTGCTCAGCCCAAGCACACACCAAGTGGGCCCAGAAGTGGATTTTTATGTCATTTACTTATCTCTGTACACCCTAGGCTACTAGTTCTCTATATATAGGACCTTTTACTATTGTATTTGGAGCTTTTGATCATGTTTTTATGATTGAACCCTCTTTGGGAGGCTGGTCTCACGGCCATGCCTAGACCTTGTTCTTATGTATTTTCAACGGTGGAGTTTCTACACACCATAGATTAAGGTGTGGAGCTCTGCTGTACCTCGAGTATTAATGCAATTACTATTGTTCTTCTATTCAATTTCGCTTGTTCTTTGTCCAAGATATCACTTGTTCTTCAACTTGATGAATGTGATGATCCGTGACATTCATCATCATTCTCACCTATGAACGTGTGACTGACAACCACCTCCGTTCTACCTTAGATTGGGTGAATATCTCTTGGATTCCTGATACACGATGCATGGTTGATCGCCTGACAACCGAGCGCTCGCCTGACAAACGAGCCAGCCATTCCGTGAGATCAGAGTCTTCGTGGTATAGGCAAGAACTGATGGCGGCATTCAAGAGAATCCGGAAGGTCTAACCTTGTCTGTGGTATTCTGAGTAGGATTCAATGATTGAATGACTGTGACGTGCTTCAAACTCCTGAGGGCGGGGCGTTAGTGACAGACGCAAAAGAATCACTGGATTCTATTCCGGCCTGATCGAGAACCGACAGATGGATAGCCGTGCCGTGACAGGGTGCGTTGAACATTTCCACTGAGAGGATGGGAGGTAGCCACTGACAACGGTGAAACCCTTGCATAAGCTTGCCATGGAAAGGAGTAAGAAGGATTGGATGAAGACAGTAGGAAAGCAGAGAGACGGAAGGGACAAGCATCTTCATACGCTTATCTGATGCTCTCACCAATGATATACATAAGTATCTCTATCTTTATCTTTATGTTTTATTCATATATCATCTATACCCATTTGAGTCTGCCTGACTAAGATTTACAAGGTGACCATAGCTTGCTTCATACCAACAATCTCCGTGGGATCGACCCTTACTCGCGTAAGGTTTATTACTTGGACGACCCAGTGCACTTGCTGGTTAGTTGTGCAAAGTTGTGTTTATGCCATGGTATTGAGCACCAAGTTTTTGGGGCCATTACTAGGGATTATTTGAGTTGTGAAAAGTAGTGATCACAATTTCGCACACCATGTACCAAGCAAGCTTTATGTGATCTTGGGGCAAGTATCAACCTAATACCTGCATCTACTATTAGAAAGCTTGGTTTGACTGAAGAAATCAAACCAATCCGGATATGTCTTCAACTTGCTGATGGCTCCATTAAATACCCATCAGGCGTGATTGAAGACATGATTGTCAAGGTTGAGCCATTTGCCTTTTCCACTGACTTTGTGGTGCTGAAAATGGAGGAGCACAAGAGTGCAACTCTCATTCTAGGAAGACCTTTCCTAGCAACTGGACGAACCCTCATTGACGTCCAAAAAGGGGAAGTGACCCTGAGAGTTAATGAGGACGAGTTTAAGTTGAATGTTATCAAAGCTATGCAGCATCCAGACACCCCAAATGACTGCATGAGCATTGATATTATTGACTCTCTGGTAAAAGAGGTCAATATAACTGAGAGTATCGAATCAGAGCTAGAGGATATCTTTAAAGATGTTCAGCCTGATCTGGAGGAACCAGAGAGAATAATAGAACCTCTGAAAATCCCTCAGGAAGAGGAGAAACCTCCCAAACCCGAGCTCAAACAATTACCACCATCCCTGAAATATGCATTTTTGGGAGGATGTGATACCTTTTCTGTAATCATAAGCTCTACCTTAGAGCCACAGGAAGAGGAAGCACTAATTCAAGTGCTAAGGACACGCAAGACAGCTCTTGGGTGGTCCATCAGTGATCTTAAGGGCATTAGCCCAGCCAGATGCATGCACAAGATCCTATTGGAGGGTGACACTAAGCCAGTGGTTCAACCACAGAGGCGGCTGAATCCAGCCATAAAGGAGGTGGTGCAGAAGGAGATCACTAAATTACTAGAGGCTGGGATTATTTATCCCATTTCTGATAGCCCCTAGGTAAGCCATGTCCAAGTCATCCCTAAGAAGGGTGGCATGACAGTGGTTCATAATGAAAAAAATGAACTGGTTCCTACAAGAACAGTTACAAGGTGGCGTATGTGTATTGATTACAGAAAGCTCAATACAGCTACCAGAAATGATCATTTTCCTTTACCATTCATAGATCAAATGTGAGAAAGATTGGCAGGTCATGAATACTACTGCTTCCTGGATGGATATTCAAGTTATAATCAAATTGCAGTAGACCCCCAGGATCAAGAGAAAACAGCATTCACATGTCCATCCGGAGTATTTACATACAGAAGAATGCCATTTGGCCTGTGCAATGCACCTGCAGCCTTTCAAAGGTGCATGCTCTCTATTTTCTCTGATATGGTGGAAAAATTTCTGGAAATCTTCATGGATGAATTTTCAGTATTTGGAGACTCGTTCAGCTCCTGTCTTGACCATCTAGCACTTGTTCTAAAGAGGTGCCAAGAGACTAACCTGGTTTTAAACTGGGAGAAATGTCACTTTATGGTGACTGAAGGAATTGTCCTTGGGTACAAAATTTCAAACAAGGGAATAGAAGTGGATCAAGCTAAGGTACAGGTAATTAAAAAATTACCACCACCTGCCAATGTTAAGGCAATCAGAAGCTTTCTGGGGCATGCAGGATTCTATAGGAGGTTTATAAAAGATTTTTCAAAATTCGCCAAACCTCTGAGTAATCTGCTAGCTGCTGACACTCCATTTATCTTTGATAAGGAGTGTCTGCAGGCGTTCGAGACTTTGAAAGCTAAGCTGGTCACAGCACCAGTCATCTCTGCACCAGACTGGACATTACCATTTGAACTAATGTGTGATGCCAGTGACCATGCCATTGGTGCAGTGTTGGGACAAAGGCATGACAAGCTTCTGCACGTCATTTGCTATGCCAGTCGTGTTTTAAATAATGCACAGAAGAACTACACAACTACAGAAAAAGAGTTACTTGCAGTGGTTTACGCCATTGACAAGTTTAGATCTTATTTAGTAGGATCAAAAGTGATTGTGTACACTGACCATGATGCTCTTAAATATCTACTCACAAAGCAGGATTCAAAACCCAGACTCATCAGATAGGTGTTGCTTCTGCAAGAGTTTGATATAGAAATAAGAGACAGAAGAGGGACAGAGAATCAAGTAGCAGATCACTTATCCCGAATAGAACCAGTAGAAGGGGCGTCCCTCCCTCTTACTGAGATCTCTGAAAACTTTCTGGATGAGCAACTCTTTGCCATCCAGGAAGTGCGATGGTTTGCAGACATTGCAAACTACAAGGCAGTGAGATTCATACCCAAAGATTACAGTAGGCAACAATCAAAGAAATTGATTACTGATGCAAAGTACTATCTTTGGGATGAACCATATCTCTTCAAGAGATGTGCAGACGGAGTAATCCGTAGATGTGTGCCTAAAGAAGAAGCACAGAAGATTCTCTGGCACTGTCATTGATCACAGTATGGAGGACATTTTGGAAGTGAGCGAACAGCCACAAGAGTCCTCCAATGTGGCTTCTACTGGCCTACTCTCTATAAAGACTCCCGAGTGTTTGTACTTAATTGTGACAGTTGCTAAAGATCTGAAAATCTACCTCACAGTTATGCCATGCCTCAACAAGGGATCTTGGAGATTGAGTTGTTTGATATATGGGGTATGACTTCATGGGGCCTTTCCCACCATCATACTCAAACACTTATATTCTGGTGGCAGTGGATTATGTATCCAAATGGGTTGAAGCTATTGCAACACCCACTAGATACTAAGACAGTGCTGAAATTCCTCCTGAAACACATCTTCAGCAGATTTGGTATCCCTAGAGTACTAATCAGTGATGGGGGCACTCATTTCTATAATAAACAGCTTTACTCTACTTTGGTTCGGTATGGAGTTAGCCACAGGGTGGCCACTCCATATCATCCACAGACAAATGGGCAAGCTGAAGTCTCTAATAGAGAACTTAAAAGAATCCTGGAACAGACTGTGATTAACCATAGAAGGGATTGGGCAAGAAGCTTGGATGATGCTCTGTGGGCATACAGAACAGCATTCAAGACTCCTATAGGAACTTCTCCATACCAGCTTGTGTATGGAAAAGCCTGTCACTTGCCAGTGGAACTGAAACATAAGGCCTATTGGGCAACCAGATTCCTAAACCTTGATTCCCCATAAGAAGCTATCATCCAGAGTCTTTGAGCCAGGGCAAAAAGTTTTG
Source organism: Arachis stenosperma (assembly GCF_014773155.1). Lineage (NCBI taxonomy): Eukaryota > Viridiplantae > Streptophyta > Magnoliopsida > Fabales > Fabaceae > Arachis > Arachis stenosperma. Next base: position 14,641,763 of record NC_080377.1, read on the forward strand.
CTATTTAATTCTAGGCTCAGATTATTCCCCGGAAAATTGAAATCCCGGTGGAGAGGACCATATGTGATCACAAGTGTGTCATCATATGGTTACGTAGAGCTTCAGGATAATGATTCTAACAAAAAGTTCATTGTTAATGGACAGAGAGTCAAACATTATCTTGAAAGCAATTTTGAGCAAGATTGTTCAAAACTGAGACTTGATTAAAGCTCAGTAATAGTCCAGCTAAAGACAGTAAAGAAGCGCTTGCTGGGAGGCAACCCAGTCATGAGTTATTTTATTGGTAATTTTAATTTTAAATTAGATAATACATTTCAGTGAATGATACAGAGTTACAGAAGGATTCAGAGGATAAAATAGCAAAAAGAAGCTCACTGGTGTGAAAAAGCCAGTAAGAGCTGTTTTGGGCGTTGAGAAAGAAGTATCTACTGGGCGTTCAACGCCAATAGAGATAGCCATCTGGGCATTAAACGCCAGAAAGAAGCATCTTCTGGGCGTTAAACGCCAGAAAGAAGCATCCTCTGGGCGTTTAACGCCAGATTTACAGCATCCTAGGCGTTCAGAAAAACGCCCAGTGACAAAGGAGTTCCTGGCGTTTAACACCAGCCAGAAGCAACAGCTGGGCATTAAACGCCCAGGAGAAGCTACAAATGGGCGTCAAACGCCCAAAACATGCAGTGTTTGGGCGTTTAACGACAGGATTATGGGGAGGAGGTGAATTCGTTTTCAACTCAAATTTTTTTCATTTTTCATGTTTCAATTCATAGATTTCTTGCATAAACATGTTACAAATTCTCAACTTTTAACTTCAAAATGCAAAAAAAATTCTTAATCCTAAAAATATTTCTTTATTCTTCTTCAATCCCTTTTCAAATCTTTTTCAAAACTCATCTATCTTTTTGAATTCTTGTCAAATCTTTTTAATTTTTTCTCAAATCTTTTTCAAAATCTCATCATATCTTTTAAATTTTCGAAATTGCCTCTCCTTCTATTCTTCTCCTTTCCTTTCTTTTGCTTGAGGACAAGCAAACCTCTAAGTTTGGTGTGTTTTTCCGTGATCACTGAGCTAAAACTCATCAAGATCATGGCACCTAAGGGAAAGCAAACCACTTCAAGAGGTAAGAAAGAGAATATTCCAAAACCACTTTGGAATCAAGAGGAGTTCTTAACCAAAGAACATGCAGACCATTACCACAAAATAACGGGTCTGAGATCAGTGATCCCAGAAGTTAAATTCGATCTGAAAGAAGACGAATATCCGGAGATACAGAAGCTGAAGCGCCAGAAGCTGTCTCTTGAAGGACCAGACACCCCACAAGTTGAAGGAGCACCCATCATCTTCCAAACTAAAGGTTGTTGAGTTCTAATCTTAGCCTTAACTCTGTGATAATTGTTCTTATTAGGAATTTACCTTAGAAGTTATATATGAGTAGTAGTAATTAGTATATCTATTTTGATTTTATCTCCAATTAAGCTATAATTTATTTTAGTCATCATCATCAAACGTGAATAAAATAGTAGATTTTTAGAATAAAGAGGCAATATTTTTTTGAGTTCTTAATAAGGAAAATTCTAATTATTTATATGTAGTGGCAATACTTTTTGTCTTCTAAATGAATGCTTGAATAGTGCATATTTTTTATATTGAATTTTATGAATGTTAAAATTGTTGGCTCCTGAAAGAATGATGAACAAGAGAAATATTATTGCTGATCTAAAAAATCATAAAATTGGTTCTTGAAGCAAGAAAAAGCAGTGAAAAAAAGAAAAAAAAAGAAAAAAAAGCAAAAGAGGTAGAAAAAGCCAATAGCCCTTTAAACCAAGGCAAGGGTGAAAAGATCCAAGACTTTGAGCATCAATGGATAGGAGGGCCCAAGAAAATAAATCCAGGCCTAAGCGGCTAAATCAAGCTGTCCCTAACCATGTGCTTGTGGCATGCAGGTCTAAGTGAAAAACTTGAGACTAAGTGGTTAAAGTCGTTATCCAAAGTAAAAGAGTGTGCTTAAGAATTCTGGACACCTCTAATTGGGGACTTTAGCAAAGCTAAGTCACAATCTGAAAAGGTTCACCCAGTTATGTGTCTGTGGCATTTATGTATCCGGTGGTAATACTGAAAAACAAAGTGCTTAGGGCCACGGCCAAGACTCATAAAGTAACTGTGTTCAAGAATCAACATACTAAACTAGGAGAATCAATAATACTATCTGAACTCTGAGTTCTTATGGATGCCAATCATTCTGAATTTCAAAGGATAAAGTGAGATGCCAAAACTGTTCAGAAGCAAAAAGCTACTAGTCCCGCTCATCTAATTGGAATCTGAGCATCACTTAAAACTCTAAGATATTATTGCTTCTTAATTTCTTTTTATCCTATTTTATTTATCTAGTTGCTTGGGGACAAGCAACAGTTTAAGTTTGGTGTTGTGATGAGCAGATATTTTATACGCTTTTTGGGGGTAATTTCATGTAGTTTTTAGTATATTTTTATTCGTTTTTAGGCAAAAATCATATTTCTAGACTTTACTATGAGTTTGTGTATTTTTCTGTGATTTCAGGTATTTTCTAGCTGAAATTGAGGGAGTTGAACAAAAATCTGATTTAGGCTGAAAAAGGACTGCTGATGCTGTTGGATTCTGACCTCCCTACACTCAGAATAGATTTTTTGGAGCTACAGAAGACCAATTGGTGCGCTCTCAATTGGTTTGGAAAGTAGATATCCAGGGCTTTCCAGAAATATATAATAGTCTATACTTTGTGCGAAGATAGATGACGTAAACTGGCATTTAACGTCAGTTCTATGTTGCAGTCTGGTGTTCAGCGCCAGAAACAGGTTGCAAGTTGGAGTTCAATGCCAGAAACAGGTTACAACCTGGTGTTCGACACCAGAAACAGCCCAGGCACGTGAGAAGCTTAAGTCTCAGCCCCAGCACACACCAAGTGGGCCCTAGAAGTCAATTTCTGCACTATTCATCTTAGTTTACTCATTTTCTGTAAACCTAAGCTACTAGTTTAGTATTTAAACAACTTTTAGAGACTTATTTTGTATCTCATGACATTTTTAGATCTGAACTTTGTACCTTTTGATGGCATGAGTCTCTAAACTCTATTGTTGGGGGTGAGGAGCTCTGCAGCGTCTCGATGAATTAATGCAATTATTTCTGTTTTCCATTCAAACACGCTTGTTCCTATCTAAGATGTTCATTCGTGCTTCACTATGAAGAAGGTGATGACCTGTGACACTCATCACCTTCTTCAATCCATGAACGTGTGCCTGACAATCACCTCTGTTCTACATTAGATTGAATGAGTATCTCTTAGATTCCTTAATCATAATCTTCGTGGTATAAGCTAGAATCCATTGGCGGCATCCTTGAGAGTCCGGAAGGTCTAAACCTTGTCTGTGGTATTCCAAGTAGGATTCAAGGATTGGATGACTGTGACGAGCTTCAAACTCGCGAGTGTTGGGCGTAGTGACAGACGCAAAAGGATCAATGGATCTTATTCCGACATGATCGAGAACCGACAGATAATTAGCCGTACTGTGACAAAGCATTTGGACCATTTTCACTGAGAGGATGGGAAGTAGCCATTGACAACGGTGATGCCCTACATACAGCTTGCCATGGAAGGAGCCTTGCATTTATAAAAGTGATAAAGCATTATGTTGCAGGAATTCAAAGGACAAAGCATCTCCAAAACTCTAACATATTCTCCATTATTGCGTAACAATTATTTATTTTATGCCCTTTCATTCTTTTTACAATTGAAATTAAAGAACCCTATTGGTATCCTGACTAAGAATAATAAGATAACCATAGCTTGCTTCAAGCCAACAATCTCCGTGGGATTTGACCCTTACTCACGTATGGTATTACTTGGATGACCCAGTGCACTTGCTGGTTAGTTGTGCGGAATTACATAGTGTGAAGTAATTTTTGTGCACCACCTAGCCCATATGCAGAAAAGTCGTTAATAGTCCACATCAATGCAGCATGTAGTTGAAAGTTTGTCTTCGTCGAAATATCATACATTTCTACACTATGGATCCACAATTTCTTTAACTCATTCACCAAGGGCTACAAGAAGATATCTATTTTTACTTTTGGATTGTTGGGACCAAGTATGATGCAAGTTAGAAAAATGTTTGGGTCCTTCATGCATATTTCTGGACTCAGGTTATAAGGTGTCACCACTACGGCCAACAAGAGTACACATTACCAACATTAGAATTCGGTACGAACCCGTTAGAGCACAACGTTAGTTTAACATTTCTAGGCTCACTCGCAAATGTAGAATGGACCTGATCAAAATACTTCCAAGCTTCTCCATGTGATGGGTGCGTGATGATTCCATCATCTCTCTTGTTGTTACTATGCCAGGTCATATGAGGGGCCGAACTCATCGATGTATACAATCATTTCATCCTAGGTACTAAGAGCAAGTAGTGCATCTGTTTCATTAGAACTCTCTTTAACTATCATTTACCAATCTGTTCTCTCTCATCTTGAAACCTCGGTGATCCACAAAATCTACATTCCGTTAAGTATGCATCCCTCTTATAATACAGCATACAACCATTCAAATAACAATCGATTTTTATCGAATTTAGACCCAATTTCAAAACTAATTTCTTTGCTTTGTAGTGGCTTCGGAAGATGTCAGTGGTCCCGACCAGTACTAGTTCATTGCAAAGTGTGGCCCACTTATCAAAAAACTCTTGGGTATGATTTTACTCCCGACTTAATACTCATCATTCTAACACATGCAGACAACTTCGATTGAATGCACACCTTGAACAAAGATTTCACGGTAGATTCTAACAGATGATAAAATCTCTTTGCTTCTGGGTTAGGATCTTGTTCAGCCTCTTCCAACTTTGTAACACCTATTGCATCAAATACTATCTCATTGTACCTCTCTTGGTTACCCTCCGAATTCACTTCTTCCATGTTTAGTTCTCTCACCACCCAAATCCTCGTTGATCGACCATCAGACCTATTCAAATTTAAGACAGACCGGTTAATTTCCTACTCGTCAACTTTTTCATGTTTCATCCACGTCCAATACCCATCCTTGAACCTATTAGGGTAGAGATAAAGTGTTATATCCGAAGGTCCTAACCATTTAGTCAGCCGACACTTATGACACAAAAACCTAGATACTCCCTTCAGACTTAAACGGTTCTATGCTGAAATATGCGCAACAAACGTGTTAACCCCCTCAAAGAAGTCAAGTTTTAAACCCCCTCCCCCCGTCCACTGTTATCCCGATCATACATCCATAGACGATAACTTGGAATCATATTGCAACGCACACTCTAGAATTCAACCAACAACACAACTTATTAAAATTTTTAGAAAATTTGGCAGAGTGTACTTATAATTAGAATCTTTCATCAAATACAATTATTATTTTTTAACAAACTAAACATATTTTAAACAATTTAAATGATAATTTGACAAAACTTCTCCTTAATGTAGAGATAGCCATCAAATAAATATAATAGTTTTCACAGAGGACACAGTTGTAGGCATAAATTAGAACATACACGCATTCAATAAAATATCAAATCCTACCCGTTCTAGTGTGTAACCCTTTATAATCCCACAATTTTCCAGCAAATAAGGGTTTCGAAAAGGCACCACTACATGACCTTCTCCCACTTCCATCCTAAAACTCTATCCTAGGAGAAGTAAGTCCAACATAAAATTTAAACTGTAATATCCTGGATTTTTAAAAATTAAATAATTGACTATTTACAAGTTATTATATTATATTGAGATGTAATTTTTTAAAAATCCAGGATCTTACATTCTTAGCTAAGGAAACACTTGCATTTTTCTCATTTTATTTTCAGCCTCATGTGGAGTCACATAGAACAAGGGAATCTAATTTACATAACATATTGGGAACTAGTTGCACTTAGTTGGGGCTCAATGAATAAGGGCACAAGCTACCCAATATACAAATTTAACGGATATTAGTTCTATTTTTTATAATGGTCGATTGAAAAAAAATAGATAACACCGGAGTTTAGATTCGTGGGGATTTAGGCGATAGTCATTCTAATTGGTTTGGTGTGTTGCACAACATAATTTAATTAGGGTATTTCTGGGCACTACGTACAAGGTGTGCATGTTTAAATGTGAATGCTATGATCCAATTTCACGACAAGAAACACAAAAGTACAAGAACTACGATATCACTGAAGTTAATGTAATCAGAAAATATAAGAAATATTATCCTTTTATTCTATCTCAAAATGTATGATAGATATACTATTTGTCTTATCTGAGTTCATGCAAGTCTAGTTTGGTAATTGTGGTTAAAAGTAAGCCAAGAGTCCCCATCGAGTCTGATGGGATAGAAAGGCAGGAACCTTACCATATTAATGACCCAACTCTTTTAAAAATGGTGGATGATAGCGGTGATCTGATCACCTTTAGGTCAGCTGTTATAAATGGTGATATCATTGACCTTGGAATAGATGAAGACGCACTACCACCAGAGGACGATGATCTTCAGAAAGAAGATGGGATCAATGGCGACGAAGAAGAGGAAGACAAGTTTGATGATAAAAAAACTACCTCGAAAGAGGAGGATGATGAACCAGATGAAGAAGATGATGAATCTGAATAAGGTTAATATAAATCTAGTTCTATGTTATGTATTTCTTTACCAAAACTATGAGAAGGACGTAATATAAGTAGTATTATTTCAGATATTTTGATTCCATCATTCCGTATTTTTAATTTGTATATATGATATTTCACATCACGTTTAAAGCATTATTTCAATTATTAATTATCGGGGTACATTATAGATGGACGAAAAAAATTATTAAAAAAATCTACTATCAGATTTACTATCGGAATTCCAGCTAATTTTCCAAAAAAATTATAAAAAATATTTTCTTCGGCTTTTACCATTAGATTAATCCGCCGATAAGGTGACCCGAAGCCGTATAATTTAGTGCTAATGTTACCGTCGAAAAATTTTTTATGGTAAGATACAACAGATTTCGTATTCTTGATATCCATATTTTGTTGCCTACATAAATTACTATCAGATGCATAAATCTGATGGTAATTTGTTGCCGGCAAAGTTTATTCCATCAGATTTTATTCGTTTTTCTTATGCTAAATCCGACGGCACTCAACGCTTTTCTTATAGTAGGGCTGACAGAGCGGCGGGAGAGGAGAGAGTTAAAAACAGAGTGGAAAAAGAGAGGTTAGAGAGAGAGAGAAAGAGAGAGAGAGAGAGGAGACTTTGAAATGAAGGAGGAGAAGGTTCGCGCTTCGAAATTTAGGGTTTGTTACCATCGGATTTACTGACAGATAAATCGGACGGTACCGCATTACGGGTCACCAAAATGCAGCATTCCACTAATGTGGTTTACCGACAAACAAATCCACTAATAAATCCTGCGCTGCATTTCGTGCCTATTTTTTTCCCTTCGATGGTATTCAGCACATCTCTTATAGTGCTAAGAGATAACCTCTCCAAATAGCAAACAATTTTCCTTAAGAATACTTCTACTCTCAATCATTCCCAAACACCTCCTTTGCCAACACGCATTACAATCTCTAATAACGCAACCAAAATCAACACTATCACCAGAACAGAATAACTAGCATCACAATTAATCTTGAAAGTACCTATAGATGGAGGATTCCAAGAACCACTTAGAATAGAGGGGAAGGACATACGTTGTAATTCAAAAACACTCCTAAACTCTTTTTCTGAAACTAAAGTCAGACAAATCACTTTTTTCAGATGTCAAGTCTCATGAGTATTAAAAATATCATTATTCCTTACTCGCCATATCCACCAAAGTTTTGAAAAGAACCTAAACGGATGCTCTCTGCTATGGTACAAGAACCCGTTCTTCAAACCCAAAGGATGACAAGAAATATCCAACATGTACCATATAAGTTGAGCTTTCAGGCAATCCCAAATACAATGTAAAACCGATTCCTAACTAGAAAGACATCTTGAGCACATATCCTATGACGATATCGCTCTTTTGAAACGAAAATTTATAGTACGAAGAGTCTCCCTAAGACACAATCAAGTTAAAAATTTGTGCTTTTTCAGAACAAGTTGGTGTCAAAGTTAATTTCTCGGCTTCTGCCAATTAAAAAGTTGCTTACACAACTATAAGTAACTATTGCGCGAGTCATAGACTTTCGATACAATCCCATACCAATAGCAACCCACTTTCAGACTCATTTGCACATTTGGATTGTAAGAAAGAGTATTACTTTTAGATTCTGAGATAAAATGAATAAAGGCTACGTTTGTTTATAAGAACTAGACAGGACAAGACACTGAGAACAGGATAAGACAAGACACTGATAGACAGAGACACAAAATTTTGTATTCTTGTATTTGTTGGGAATAAGGAGTATGACCACAATACAATCAATCATGTGTCAAATAATTTGTTATTATTATTATATTAAAATGTTGATATAATAATGTCTTTGATTAAATTTAGAGATTTATCATTGTGATAGTGATCATAATACTGAGAGATAAATCTTTTATAATTTAATCTAAATTATTCTTGGTCATAGGATTATTAAAAAGGACATTAATAATGCGAAAAGATCAATATATATATAATGGTCTTCATTGGATAAAGATTAATAGATCTCATTTATTAAATTATATATATAGATGGTGCATATAGAGATATGACTATTGAACTGACTCACTTGGAGAATTCCTAATGGTTATAATTACCATATATTTATCAATAGGATATTCTCAAGATGAACATAGTAAAAGAGTTTCCTTTGACCTGCGACTATCATAGTAATTAACAACGTATTTACTATACTTTGATTCCGGACACCTAATACCCTAGGGTGCTAGTTGAATGGATATTGGGTATGATTTAAATACTTGTAGAATTAATGATCAGTCATTAAGGAATCCGTCAACTCTCGGTAAAGATTTGGCCTCTATGATTATAATGAATGGGATGAATAAACCTTGGCCAAGGGGATTGAATGAATGAAGAAATGAGTTTCTTAGGTCATTCACAGTTTATTATAATAATGGTAACAAGTTAGAGTTTGACAATTAAACCATACTCTAAGGGTGGAATTATACTTTGTTCTTCTGAGGTTCTTAGTAAAAACAGATTACTTCAAACTATCGGATCGTTGAGGAGTGTTGCTAGACGCCAACCTTGATTAGTAAATTTAGTATGACTAATTTACTACCCGCTTAGTATTGAACCTATGGGGTCACACATTAACGAGTGTTCTAATCTTTGCTGTAGAATTATTTAATTATTATTTTGATTTGATCAAATAAATAATTATATTAATTCAGATGAAATATTATTATATTCTTTGCTAGCACCAAGAATATAATAATAGTATGATAATTGAGAATATTATATGAGATTTGAGAACAATTGGTTATTCTATTTCTAAATTTGAATTCTAAATTTGGATGAGATCCTAACTGATTCTGTTTCAAATTGAGTTATGATATGATTTATAAATTTAAAATAAAGATTCAAGTTTAAAATAATAAGATATGATTTAAATTTGAATTGAGATTCAAATTTAAAATCAGTAACAAATCTCACACTATATATATGTATGCCAAGAGTAGAGGAATATGACGGTGAGAGACTAACAAGAATTTTATTCCTTTACCTCTACACACATAAATGTATGTGAGCCTAATTCTTGAAAAAAAATTTTATGGCGTGCAACGAGTTGCAAGAGGTTTCTCAATTTAGATTAGATGTCTATTGGTCAAGGAGTTGACAGAAAAGGTTAGTCTCGGTATGGATACGCATAGCGCCTTCGTACCATCGAAGGAGAAAAAAGATTTTTACTACCGTACTCATGTATTTAGATCTGATCTACTATATATTTATTATTAGAATAAAGTTTAAGTACAAAATAGATCTTTAAGGATTACCTTATTTTTCTTCCGCTGAGTGTTGTGAACAACACAGTAATCCTTCAGTGGTATCAGAGCTTTGGATTTTTGTGTTTAAATTTTTATTCCTATTTTTTTAAAGTTTGTGAATTAATAGGATTAATTCAAATTTTTTTTAAGCATGTGATGTGATGTATTTATTTCTATTGAGATGGTTTTCTAATGAATTAATAGTTAATTTATTTTAATTATTTAATTGTGATTAAATTATCATTTTTTAATATAAAAGCTATATTTATAATTAAATATTTTGTTTGATTTTATTTATATATTAAATTTTATTGTGATTTTGCTCACAATAAAAGGAATAAGATGCAAAATATCTTTTGTTTGTTTCTTATATATATAAGTGTATATATAAAGGTAAAATTTGATTTGATAATTTTTTAAGGCTAAACATTAATTAGTACATGAAAAATCAAATTTTGATTTGATTATGTGTTTTGAACACTATAATTTTAGAAATTAGTTTTTCTAATATTTTTTATTATAAAGAGCGGTCTGACAACTAGAAGTTTATTTTCGAGATAATAATCAGTATATACATTTAATGTATTAGGGATTTAATTTTATATTTTGCCTAGACAATGTGGGAGTATAAAATTTTATCTATGAGTATTGATAAAAAAAAATCTCTAAACAATAGAGATGAATCCTAAAAGTTAGGAGTTTACCAAAAATAAATTTATCTCTTGTTTACAAGGAGCAACCTGAAAACCAGGAGACTTGTATTCAAAGATATAATTTATTTATGCATATGATGATATATAAGGAGAATTAATTTTATACTTGAACCTAGACAACCTAGGGATATAAAATATAATTCAGTTAAATAATTATTTGACAACCAGATAATTATTTGAGATTATAATTGCATGAGATACAATTTAATCATGTTTATTTAGAATATGTATGAGTAACAACTTGACAACCAAGGTACTCATTCACGATTCTAAATAATTTTGTCATAAATATAGATTTCTTGATTTACTTTCATATTTTAAATTTTTAAATATGTCCATCTTTCGTATGGCATACTTGAAAGTAATAAATTGACTATACATTAAGAATTGTTCTTATGTATGAAAGGGTTATCATAGACATGATAATCCTATTGAAATAATATTCTCCAAAAAAAATTTGATTATGGAATGGTTAAAAGTTGTGAAGAATTTAGAATATTACTTTGATGCAACATGGGTTGTTTTGACAACCATGAGTTTCAATTTCAAAGACAACCTACTATTTATTATTAGACATCTTGAGAAGATGTATGATGCCCAAAGTAAGATAGTACGACTATCAAATATTTTATTTAAACTAGTGGGAGTATTAGGTAATATATTTTGAATTAAACAACTTTAGAAGTTGGAATGCCATTAGTCAAATGGCTTTAGCGAGAATTATTCTTACAAGTATTTTTTAGAGATTTATTTTGTTACAAACAATTTATAATTGGCCTTAATATGATTAAGGTTTATGATCTTTTTGAAAAAACTCAATATGAGTAATGAGGATGCGAATTCAAATTGCTCTTAAGGGTTAGTTTGACCAATAATAAAGATATTGAGTATCTTTATTATAAGATTTTAAAGTAAAATCTCTAATTATCTAATTGATATATTGAATAGAGAATGAGATTCTCAACGCACAAATACTAGTACTCTATGTATTCCATCGTGTTTAAAGAAAGATGGAATTTGATTTAGCTGAAGATAAGTGTTTGTTAAATATTTGGACTACGTTTTAGAAATGTTGCTAAGTTAACAAATTTTTCATTAAATCAATTTTTTATCCATATGAGATATGAAAAAGGCATAAGCTGAAACTCAAGAACATTAGAGTTTAGAGATGTCTTATATGTGTTAAGAGATTGCACAGCAATAAAATTGATATTAGGTCCGATAAATGAGATTTATTAGTTACACTAAAGAAATAATGAGATTATTTTTATCACTCTTCTTATGACAAAGTGTTTGTGATAAGATGTTAAACCCTTTTTTTAGAAAAGGGATTCCATCTTAAAAAAAGAGTGGGAGTCCAATTACTTTTTACTTTTATTTAGAATTGTATACCACTCGATAGAGGATCTCCTGAAAGTATAAAAGGTTTGATCGTCAAACTAACTTTTCGAAAAAGTAGCCTATTTGTATAATGATACAATTCTATAAAGATAGATCTAATGGTTACTTAGATTTTTTATAAGGGGCACTCTAGTGTAAAGATTGAAGTAGTATAGAGAGAGAATTTAAATTCCTTTTATAGATATTTTTTATTATTTTATTATTATTTAAAATGTGGGTCCTATCTTTATCCATCTCTCTCTCATCCTGTTAAAGGAAAAATCTGTAAACTTACATCTTTACCATATAATTCACCTTTTTATAATCATGTTCAATAAGGATTGTCCTTAAAAAAAATTACGCACTATGGTAGTGGGAGATTTCATGTTTTGAGAAAATGTGATATTTATTATGCACTAGGTGTATTTTACAAAAGGTCAAGCAAACATGCTCAAGAGCGAAGGTGTTTAAGGTCAAAAAAGTTTTGACAAACACAAATGGGCATTGAAAAATTATATACATGATTGATTGGCTCTAGTGCAAGTGGAAGATTATTGAGATAATAGTATGCCCAAGATTCAATCTATCATGATTGGCTCTTGTGTAAGTGGGAGATTGTTGGGAATAAGGAGTATGACCACAATACAATCAATCATGTGTCAAATAATTTGTTATTATTATTATATTAAAATGTTGATATAATAACGTCCTTGACTAAATTTAGAGATTTATCATTGTGATAGTGATCATAATACTGAGAGATAAATCTTTTATAATTTAATCTAAATTGTTCTTGGTCATAGGATTATTAAAAAGGACATTAATAATCCAGAAAGATCATCTCATTTATTAAATTATATATATAGATGGTACATATAGAGATATGACCATTGAACTGACTCTGAGAATTCCTAATAGTTATAATTATCGTATACTTGTCAATAGGATATTCTCAAGATGAACATAGTAATAGAGTTTCCTTTGACCTGCGACTATCATAGTAAATAACAACGTATTTATTATACTTTGATTCCGGACACCTAATACCCTAAGGTGCTAGTTGAATGGATATTGGGTATGATTTAAATACTTGTAGAATTAATGATCAGTCAATAAGGAATCCGTCAACTCTCGGTAAAGATTTTGAGCTCTATGATTATAATGAATGGGATGAATAAAACCTTGGCCAAGGGGATTGAATGAATGAAGAAATGAGTTTCTTAGGTCATTCACGGTTTATTATAATAATGGTAACAAGTTAGAGTTTGACAATTAAACCATACTCTAAGGGTTAACCAAGAGCTGGAAAAATGGAAGGAATTATACTTTGTTCTTCTGAGGTTCTTAGTAAAAATAGATTACTTCAAACTATCGGGTCGTTAAGGAGTGTTGCTAGACGCCAACCTTGATTAGTAAATTTAGTATGACTAATTTACTACCCGCTTAGTATTGAACCTATGGGGTCACACACTAACGAGTGTTCTAATCTTTGCTGTAGAATTATTTAATTATTATTTTGATTTGATCAAATAAATAATTATATTAATTCAGATGGAATATTATTATATTCTTTGCTAGAACTAAGAATATAATAATATTATGATAATTGATAATATTATATGAGATTTGAGAATAATTGGTTATTCTATTTCTAAATTTGAATTCTAAATTTGGATGAGATCCTAACTGATTCTGTTTCAAATTGAGTTATGATATGATTCATAAATTTAAAATAAAGATTCAAGTTTAAAATAATAAGATACGATTTAAATTTGAATTGAGATTCAAATTTAAAATCAGTAACAAATCTCACACTATATATATGTATGCCAAGAGTAGAGGAATGTGACGGTGAGAGAATAACAAGAGTTTTATTCCTTTACCTCTACACACATAAATGTATGTGAACCTAATTTTTGGAGAAGAATTTTATGGCGTGCAAAGAGTTGCAAGAGGTTTCTCAATTTAGATTAGATGTCTATTGGTCAAGGAGTTGACAGCAAAGGTTGGTCTCGGTATGGATACACATAGCGTCTTCATACCATTGAAGGAGAAAAAAGATTTTTACTAGCGTACTCAGGTATTTAGATCTGATCTACTATATATTTATTATTAGAATAAAGTTTAAGCACAAAATAGATCTTTAAGGATTACCTTATTTTTCTTCCGCTGCGTGTTGTGAACAACACAGTAATCCTTCAGTATTATGTTTGGTGATAAACTAGAACAAATTATAAAAATTTAATTTATTCTCATTTTTTTCATTCAAAAAATTTGAGATGAAAAATATAACAATAAAAAATATAATTATGAAAATTAACAAGAATAATGAAAGAAAAAATTAAAAAATAAGTTGTGTCTCTTGTTAGTGTCTCTGTGTCATTCCTGTTAGGATGGACACAAAATATACTAATTCAGTGTCTCTGGACACATTGTCTCTGTCCATGTCTCTTCTGGCAAACACGATTTTGTGTCTCAGTGTCCTTGTCTCAATGTAATGTCTCTATAAACAAACGCAACCAAAGAGTCTCCAAATATTACCTACTAACTGATCAAATATCCTGTATTCGGAAGTTTGAGTAAGAATTGTGAATATAATCTATCTCGTTAGTTAACTTTTATTTATAAATTTTTTTTATGTTTACATTTTAAATTTAATTAAATTTATTGTGTTTGTTACCGTTTACTGCCGTGTCATCAATTCAATTACATTGCGGTCAAATTACGCGTGAAATGACATCATTTCGTAATTGAGATAGGTGGTAATTATAACTTCAGAATTACAGCTGCAATTAAAGTTACAAGCCGCGGTTAAAGTCCTTTATCAATGTTTTATTAGGTTGGTAGTAAAAAAAAAAAAAAAAAAAAAAAAAAAAAAAAAAAAAACTTACATGTATAACTTCATCAATTTGATTTTTAGTTAAATTATTTTATTAATTTTTATTATAATTTTATTAAATTTATAATTAAATCTCTATATTTTAAAAATTTTTAATTAAATTTTTACATTAATTTTAAATTTATAATTACATTTTTTCTGTCTAAAAAATATTTAATTTAATAGAATATATTAAAATATCATGGTATGAGATGAATGAAAATATTTGTATGATATTTATTGTTAAAAATAATCTAATTATAAATTTAAAATTAATGTAAAAATTTAATTAAAATTTTTAAAATATAAAGATTTAATTATAAATTTAAATAAATGATGGAGAGTAACAGTATTTTAACCTTGATTTTTTTTTAGTTTTGTTTAAAAACATATACTGAAGAACAAGTGCTTAGTTTCTTAGATTGATTAACACTCTGTAAAAAGATTGATGTTGTTGGCATTAACTATAGTTAGAGTAACAACAATTTTCGGCCTTAGCTTGTTGCCTGGCTTTTTGTCTACTTCTAATTATTTTGTTATTTATTATGGGTTTGTCTTCTTATACTCTGCGCTAGCTGCAGAGTGTGCATGCCATGCATTAATTCATGGTGGGTACTCCCATGAAGATATTATAATTATCTTCATGTGATGATTTTTCTTTTTGACCCTTGGATGATGGATTGTAGGGTTAGATTTTGATATGTTATAAAAGTGTTATTTTTATTTAAAGTGTGGCCAAATCAATAAATCACACTTTTATACAAAGCATCTTCATAAAAAGATGTTTTTTGCATCTTCATTTGAGTAGCTCCCTTCATTCATATCATGGTACTTGAATTTGTATTTGTCTATACATAGAGAAATGCATCGAATGGACCCTCTGCAACTGTAGCCTCCAGATAATACAAGATTCAAGAGAGATCAAAGAGGGACAAAGAAACTGTCATTTTTTGCTGTTAATAAATAAAAGAAAAAGTATAAGGTACCAACATATTATTTGTCAACTTATTACTAACAATGATTAGTTATTATATTTTAAACACATATATAAAGAGACACATCCAAAAATTATATCTATAAAGACACTTTTATTAAACACAGCTATAAAAAAGACATTTTTATTAGACACATCTACAAAGACACCTCTATTAAACACAATTATAAATAAGAGTTGGCAGATGTTGGCAAAAATGGTGTTGGTAACGTAACGGAATTGTAAATAAAAATTTATTTTTTAAGATTAAAAAAATAACTTGTGAACATATCCTAAACCACTAATTAGATAAGGATACCAATACCCTTAATTATATAACAAAAGGAACTGTAACTAAATAATTAAGTTTATATTAGAGTAAGCCTGAGTTTGATAATTGACATACATAAGAAACTAATAATTATATATAATATATTAAAAAAAAATTAGGACCAACAATATTTAGTATTTTTTTTTTGTTATTATTTGGTTAGTATGAATTAAATTATTTTTAATAAATAAAATTTTATTAATTTATGTGTAAAATTTTAAAAATATAAATATAAATTATATTAATTTATATATATAAAATTTTGATAAATGTAAACATAAAATATATACTTTTTATATATAAATTATTTATAAATATGAATATAAATTATTTTTAATTAAATATTAATTAAAAATAATAATATTTATTAATGATGTAGTGCTCAGAAATTAATAGTAGTCTTGTAGGTTGGAACTAGTACATTAATTTTAGTAGCATGATGAGGTGTATCCATATTAAAAAGAATATAAAGGTTAATAAGGCTAAACTCTTATCTAAATTTTATTTTATATTAATAAAAAATTTTCTTTATAAACTAAAAAAAAATTGAAGAGATAAGAATAGCTGATACACTAGCCCTAGCTTGCATGTGAATGCATTATCTATGTATACAAGAGTGAAACTGAAGTAGTAGTTGATGATGAACAGAATAAATAGAATGCAAACAAAAATGGAAAAATAGAAGCTTTGGTGGGATCATATACCGACAAAGTAAAGTAAAAAATAAATAAATAAAAATTAAAAAAATAAAAAATAAAAAGTGGAGGATGAGTGATTTGCATGGCAAAGAATGATACATGTAGGGAAAGTACGTTGGTAGGCATATCGAGAAAGAATCAAAAATCGGAAAACAACCTACCCTTTTATGGCAATGGTCCATGCTGTCTACCAATTTTTATCATTCACTGAGCCACGTGTACATAATTTTTACAAATCCATATCGTATTTCATATATTAATTCAAGTGTTTGTTCTAATAAGTAGGAAAATTATTAATACTAATTGGTACGATGAAATGTCACGTAATAATAAAAATGACATTTGTTTGGTTTTTTTGCTCGACAGGTCAAAGGCCAAGAATTAATCTATTGCAATACTAAATTTTATTTAAAAAATTATTATTAATCAATAAATTATTATATTTACAAAATAAAAATAAAAATAACATGTAAAGAATATGATTCTACATTTATATTCTATAGTTATATTTTATTTTTTTAAATTATATCATATGATATTATATACTAAAATATTTTTTAATTAATTTTTAAAAGATTAAAATGACATCCTTAATCATAA
Organism: Arachis stenosperma; assembly: GCF_014773155.1. Classification (NCBI taxonomy): domain Eukaryota; kingdom Viridiplantae; phylum Streptophyta; class Magnoliopsida; order Fabales; family Fabaceae; genus Arachis; species Arachis stenosperma. The sequence goes on from NC_080377.1 coordinate 14,659,274, forward strand.
TTGATTTGTAAAAGAACTAAAGTTTTTTTATATTTTAAAAAATAATTTTTTAATATTACTTACTTTTAAAAAGCTAACATATTCTTTTATATTAATTATAATTATTTGATTGTATTAGAAATTAAAACTTGACTTTAGACGGATTAAACCTCATTGAGTTTATTTTAGAGACTAAAATACACCTTTCTTTAGCATTAATTTTAAAAGTATTAAAATATCCTTATAACATTAATTAAGATTGTGGAATTGTATTAAAGATTAGGATATTATTTTGAAAATAATGAAATATTTATTTAGTATGTTAACTTTATATATATTAAATAAAATTTTAATTATTAACAAATGTTAGATATCATGTCTGAAAACCAGTGATAATACTCGTTTGAGCAAATGGCAATTTCCGTTAGAAAAATCGTACATAATCCTAGTGATATTCCCAAAAACTATTATGAAATCAGAAAAATTACTTCTCAATTAGAAATAAAGAAGATTAAAATAGAATGTTGTGTAAATAATTATATAATATATACAAAAATGACAAAGGATCAACCAAGTGCAGATTTTACAATTCACATATATTTGACCCTAACAAATATAATAAGAATGTTCCATTCAAGAAAATACATTATTTATCATTGATATCTAGACTCCAAAAATTATATGAATTGATGAGTTCAGCTCCTTACATGAGGTGCCATCTTGACAAACACTAAATTGATGATGTCATGACCTATCCTTCAATTCTCATAGAAAATCATGTCTTCATTTTTGATAATAAATACTTAAGTTTTGCTACTAAACCTAGAAATATCAGACTTGATTTTATTCTGATGAATTTGCTCCTAACATTCACTTTAGCCTTTCTTATTCCTGTTGGCATATGATTGTTACTCCTCACAATTTTATTACGTGAAATATATATGAAATATTTCTATCTCTTCTTAACTTGTGTTATTTCCGGCCTAAAAAATTCAAAGGCTAAAATAGATGCATATCTTTAACTTCTAATTGATGAGTTGAACTAGTTGTCTTTTGAAATTTTAACTTATGATGTATCAATCAAAGTAAATTTTATACTAAAAATTTTCTTAATATGTACAATTAATGATTTTCTTATCTATATGAAAATGTTTTTCGATTGGATGATACTAGGAGGTTATCTTGTCTCATTTGTATAGACTATAGAGTATACAAAGGTTTTTTTATTATCTTGATTTGACTATTATAGAAGGTTTTTACCTAAGAGTCATCCCTATAGATGCAAATACTGATAGGTAGCGTTTGTTTTGAGATATTATGACAAAAACTGAAAGATTGAGATACAGTATCATGTTTGTTGGTTCAGAGATTAGTATTAAAATTTCTGTCTCTTTCTCTAAAATTTCAGTATTTCAGTACTTCCAAAATATAGGAACACAGGAGACTAAAATTTTTAGAGACAGAAATTGAAATTTTAATAATATTTTATACCTAAAATATCATTATTTCAATTAATTAATTATAATTTTATCCTTTGTGCAAATTAAATTAAAATTTTATTCTTGTTTCAATTTCTATCTTTCACTTTACACCAAACAGAATACTGAAATTTATTTCAGTCTCTGTCTCTCTACCAAACGCTACCATAAAGAACATGAGGAGATTTCTATCAAATTGACCAGTAAACAAGCGTAGTCTAGGGTGAGTGATTATCTTAAAAAAGTAAACATAGGTCAGATTAAAATTTCTGGGATATAGTAAAAGAACATATATAATTGAACTTAGATGAGTATATTTTAGGACTTGTCATTTTGAAAGGATCTTCTAGTCTGTTATTGTCTTTATCTAATGCATGTCGAAAGAAACATGTTTGATAATATCACACAGTAATGAATAGTAAAAGAACTAAGGACAATGCAGAGCAACTCTTCCAGCAGTGCTCTAATGCCCCGTCTACCCAATTTCCTGGAACGCAGTTGTAGCACTTTGCAGCAATCGAATTAATTCTTTTTTTTATTAAAATTTATTAATGCATTATTACTGACGGCTAAAACTTCAGTAAAATTAATTAATTCTTTTTTATTTGAATTTTGGCAACATTTTTAACGATGGCCAAAGCGTCGCTAATAATAATTAGTTTTACTGACGCCATCAAGTTATGGGTAAAAATTAAAATGTGTCAAATTTTACCAATTGAGCTTTGACCCACATATTTTTAATTACCATCAGTAATAATCGACAGTTTTATAATGGTTGATTTATAATTAGTGTGGTTTTATCTTTGATTCTAGAGAATTTAATGATATTTAGATCCAAATTAAACTAATTCATTCAAAATTGTTTCTCCAATCCAAGCCAACCTAAAATTTGATTAATATGATAATACTTTAGGTTGGATCTGATGATTCTAATCACATTTTTTAACAGACAACATAAATTGAATCGAATTTTAAATTTATTTGTTTTATACATATTTAATCCAGTCCAAATTGCATTGTATAATGTAATATTATCACTTTTATTCTAAAACTTATGTAGTTAATTACTTATAATATGCTTAATTTATTATTTTCTTTTGGTTATTTATGCACATTTTTCATAATATTTTGTGAATGGGACATTATTTTGTTTCTGTTTATTTTAACAACTAAAATTACACTTTTTTAATATTCTAAAGTTTAAAAATTTTATGTTTTCTAAAAACCAACAAACTAATCAAATACGATTTAAAATACAACAAATTATATATTAATTGATTTTTTTAAATCGATCCAAACTATACTTAATATATATATATCAAGAATAATTTTTCTTAATTAGCATAACCTCATCTCCTCCCATTCAAGCATGGAACTTCAGTCAAATAGTCGAACTGAATTATTTGGATTTTTATAAAGAATTAATAAGGTTAAAGTTTAATTTTTTTTTTTGCAGATATAATAACTATTTATGCTGTTTTTTTATCAACTTAAATTTTTTAGAGAAATAATATTATGACATAGTATTAGAATTTTATGTCTAAAAATTTAGAATTCAATACTTGGTGATCTCAAAGTAAAAAAATAGTATAAAACAAATAAAAAAATTTATACAAAAATCAAATAAATCCAAAAGAATTGAAATAAAATATTAGAGATATAATTAATTATTCATGTTGTCTTTTTTTTATCAATTTAAACTTTTAGAAAAAATGGTATTATGATAATTTTGTCTTTAAATATTTTAAAAAGTTTAAAAAATATCTATTAATATTTAATTTATTTTAATTTTATCCGTAATTTTTCAAATATATTTAAATTATACACTTGATGAGTTAACATTGTTAATGAGGATGGTGTGTGATAACTATTGGCAAACAAGTCAGCATAGAATTGTCATGTTATTATATGTTATATATCATCAAAAAGTATATTAGAAACATATTAAAATGTTAGAGATAAAATTAAAATCAAATATTAAAAATATAATTAAAATAAAATATAAATATTAAGAATAAAAATAATATTTATTATTTAATAAATATTTTAATAAATAAAAATCATACTAATAACACATTTGAAAACGCATCACTTTTATTGATACTCATTTTAATATAATAATATTTTTATTAAAAATAAAAATTATGATAAGTATCACACATCTCTTAAAAAATTATATAAAAATATTTTTAAAATATATTACTTTTATTATATAAAAATAACTAGAATATCTTTAATAGTATTTTTATACAAATTACTAATAAGAATATATAATACTTAGTTATTTACCATAAATGCATATTTTGTTAATAAATTATATAACGAAAATTTTAAATTTAAAGGTATACAAGTTACTTTTGTATGATTAAAGTGATACGCTTCAAAAAAATTTTTATACAATTTACTAACAAGTATATATGATACTTATCCTAATTTTTATTATTTATATACAAATACAAAAATAAATCCTCTTAATTTATTTTTTGTTAATTATTTGATAAAGTATAATCTCTTATCTTATATTCTTTAAATTGGATTAAAAAAATATATAAAAAATATTGAATAGTAAAAGATTATATTTTATTAAATAATTAAAAAAAAACATTTGAGAAGATCCACTTTCTATAAATTTCATATCAACATCTCTATATTAATGCTCAAAGGTATATTTAAAAGAATATTTAAAAGGTTAGAGACAAAATTAAAATAAATTAAATAATGAAAATATTTTTAAAATTTTTCTAAAATTATAGGAACAAAAAATATAATCAATTCCTAGATAATTTGCCTGCGGTTCAACGAAGAAAAAATGTAGAGAAAAGATAAAAACGAAAAGTTAAAACCTATACGGAACCTAAATTTAATGACCATGTGTGCCATGTCCCTTTTCTTACGTACCATTTTCTTACTCGTAGTTTCTTTTTCATCGTTTCGGAAAACCGTGTCTTTAATTGAACTCGTGGACACTACAAAGGAAATGTGAGCTGTATAGAAAAGGAAAGCCAAACCTGCAAAAAATTAACCAAAAAAAATGGTCTTTATTAAAAGTTTCAAGAATTCATTTTGGTTTCACAAATCATTTTGAGCGTTGACCGATTTGTTAATTCCATCGCTTTCAAGAGGAGCCTTAAAATTATTGCCAAATTTCTTTTCTGTGCTTCATGACCATTTCAAGATCAGAGTTTTGCAATCAGAGTATTACTTTCTAAGCTGCTAAGTAAGAGAATGAACGGAAACCGAACAATACTGTATCATTAATAAAATTTATTCATTTTTGTTTAATATTAGCTAATTTTAAATTATAAATTTTAATAATATAAAAATAAAATATTAGTCTAAAGTCATCATAATTATTAGTTATTTTTATTTGTCACTTAAAATCATCTGAGAAATGATCACGGTATCTCTACCCACAAATTATTAGTGTCTTCTTTATTAGAGGTGTTTGACAATGAAAACATTCTCCAAGGCCGTGTTTGATTTTGGTATGCATATTCTTCAAACACATAAATATAGGAGCATATATATAGTGTTTAGGAGCATATATATAGTGTTTGTTTACTGAAATAAAAATATGAAAGACGGTTATACATAAATATCTATTAAAAATATGTATTTTGTGTTTTTTTTAAAATGTTGAGACAAATTTTTAATTTGAGACAATAATTTTTTTATAATTTTATCTTTTTATTGTCTTTTATGGTGCTAATTTGGGACTTCCACGATACTGCTCTCAATCTCTCCTTGGCAATTCATGTTCAATTCTTGTACTTTTTTTAAAATTTTGCATATGGAGAACAACTACAGATTTATGGTTCTACCTCTCCTCCTCTCTCTACATCTTTCTTATCTGCTCTTTTTTTCACCTCATTGTATTGTTTGCATCTCATCACTTGTCGTCTCAACCTCAAATTTTTTTGTTAGTTTTATATCTATTGAATTTAATTTAAATTTGTGTAAAAAATAGAAATAGATACTTCCGAATCACTCCAAAGAACACGTTGTTATGAATTTAATTTTATTATTATATATATTAAATTTTAGTTTGAATCATAGTTTTTGGGTATGGTTTAAAGGTGGAGGTTGTTTTCGACAATTCTAAAAGAAGAATGAGAAAGGTAGAAGCGATGATAATGATGCTAAAATAATAAAGATAAAATTAAAATTTCAGTATAATAATAAATTGTGTATTCTGTCCTATTATCTAACTTACCAAATACAATATGAAATTAGTGTCTTCTTATGTCTATATATTCTTGTGTATTTATGTCTATGTCTCATTTATGTTGAGATAACAACCAAACACAGTCTAATAGAACTTCAAATTTGCTACCACACTTATCACTAAAGACTAGAACCTCGTGCGTTCTGTTGGGCTGCGTTTGGTTTTAAAAATAGGATAAGATAAGATATTAATAACAAGTTAAAAAAAAAAGACAAATTAGTAATTTTGTATTTTATTTAATAATAAGCTGAATATAAAATAGAACAAATAATAAAATATTTAATTTATTTTTATTTTTTCTTCACACAAAATTTAAAATAAATGATAAAACATATAAATAAAAAAAATTGATAGATAAAAAAATTGTGTCTCTATTCAATGTCATCTTTGTGTTCTTTTTGTAAAAAAAAAAAAACACGAAATGCACTAATTTAGTATTCTACGACATAATGTCCTATACATATATCACCTACCAAACATAATTTTGTGTCTCTGTATTCATGTCTCAGTATCCTGTCCTTATAAAATAAACGCAACTTTGGATACCATAGATAATGGAATAGAATAATATAACTAAATGTAAAGATGAAAAATAAATAAAATTCAATTAAATAATTTAGATATAATAATACAAATAGTATGTCTACCTGGTAAAAGTTATAATTTCTCAAAAGAATAAATGACCATTTATATCCATGAAAGATGAAAACGTTAACATATGTACCCACACTAGATCGAAATTAAACTTGTACCCACCCAAAATGCCCTCCGTGTGACAAAAGTAGCCTGTCTTGGATCTGCACTTGGTCCATGGTTATCTAACCCTACATAGCTCTCCAACCCTCCAAAACCCCTATTTACATGGAAGTGAATGTTAGTTTTCACTAAGGGTTTGGAAAAAGAAGCATGTTTTGCGCGAGATTCTTCTGTGCCCTAGCAGAAGTTCATCGTGGCTCCATGCCAAAATCGGAGAAGATGACTGGAGCACTCCGAATCGATCACCACCAATACGTAATACTCTCATCGTGCATAGATTAGCAAGGAAAGCCTCATACCAGGCTTTTCTCAGAGACAGCGAAGACGTCACTCCCTTTCATTCGTAAAAAACAAAGGTACGTCTTTGCAATTGTTGAAAAATTTCATATGCCATTGCCACTAGTTAAACAGATTCTGAAATCTTATCAAACCCTGTGATTAATTTTATGTGTTTGAGAGTTGTTAGAATAGTTGGTTGAGGGTTTGTGTTAGTTGCAGCTATAGAAAATATTTTTTTTGATTGTATTGTTTAATTTTACTTTCAAGAATGGTCACCATCCATATAACTCTGTCCATTAATCATAAAGGAAGGTTTGAGAGAGGACCATGTAGGAAGGCTAGTTATATTGGTGGAAAAGTAACAGAGATTGAGAGGGTTAACGTTGATAACCTGAATGGTTTTTTCATATCTGATTTGCTGAAGGACATTGGATATACCTCTATGCTGACTTTTACTGGCTAGAACCTGGGAAGGAGCTTGTTGAAGGGTTGAGGTTACTAAGGGCTGATATGGACATAGTTAAAATGTATGAGGTAGCCGTGAGGAACGGTAATAAAATTAATGTCTATACTAAGCATCCGGTGGATCAGTCTGTGCTAGTTGAGGAGAAGAATGTGACTCCATCAAAGATGAGAATAAAGAGCTGTGCTAAAAGGGTTCCAAGTGCAAAGAAGAGTCCAAGAAAAAGATTGATAGTAGTGGAAGATGATGACGATGCTGAAATAGTAGGGCATGTCCAAGTTGTGAAGGAGGCCCAAGAAAGGGGTAAGGCCCATGAAGCCAACAACCAGGCTGATGTTGAGGTCCAGAATGAGGATAGTGTCAGACTGTCCCAACACTTAGGAGATCCATCACATTCATCATCCCCTGATGTAAGATAGATTTCTCAGCCTCCTCCAATACCTGTCTTATTGGATGAGCCACCATCAACTTAGTCCCAACCTTCCCTGCCACCTATTGAGCATGACCAGCAACCAATACATACTGATGGTTCAGACCCAGTTCCCCCCTCTGAAGACAATGTCTTTGAGCCTCTTGCACCTTAACAACAAACCCAATACATCCCATATCCGTATAGGAATCCACTGTCACAATCAATTTCTGAGTCAGTTCCACCCTCTGACTCCAATAGGACACCCCAAAATAATCAAACCAATCCTTCAGATGAGATTGAGCGACAACCAAAGGTGAACAAGAGAAGGTCAACAATGAGGCCTCCCCCTACAAGACAATCCTTCATCCCGAACCCTGACCCGGACAAGCCTCCAACCTTCTATGTACTGGTTGATGAGGAGGATTTTTCTGACGACAATGTTGGATATCGTTGCTATGAGTCAGAGGACTTGCATAGCATAGCAAGTGATGAAGATACTGACGACACTCTAGTTTTTCCTTAGAGCAATGCCGATGCCCCTGTTAGCCAGGTGCGTTGGAGTTGGGTATGGAGTTCGAAACTCTCAACTAGTTTAGGAAGGCAATCCGGAAGTTCAATATAAACATTGGAAGAACCATATTCTTTGCTCATTGTGATTCCACCATATCCAAGGCTATACGCTACGACGAGGACTGTCCTTGACAAATATACCATGCTAAGAGAATATTTTCAGCAAGTTATCAGGTAAAGACCTTTGTAAACGAACACACCTGTAGTAGAGACAATCATTGTAAGTCAGCAAATGGAAACTAGGTTATATAAGAGCTAGAAGAGAGGATAAGAGTTCAGCCAAACTTGACGGTGAGAGAGGTTGACCAATTCTTCAGATCCGAGTATGATGTACTAATCAATGAGAGAAAAATTTATAGATCTATGAAGAAGGCAAATGAGAGGATTAAGGGTTCTGAGATTGCACAGTATGTAATACTTCTTGATTATGCTAACGAGATACTGAAGACTAACCTTGGCTTGACAGTAAAGATACACACGAATCATATGCCTAACTCAAATCCTCTTTTTTCGAGATTTTATGTATGTTTTGATGCATGCAAGAAGGAATTTGTGGGTGGTTGTAGACCTTTGATAGGGTTGGATAGGACTTTCCTTAGAGGGTATTACAGGGGTTAGCTACTGACAGCTATAAGACAGGATGCAAATAATCATATCTATCCTATTACCTATGCAATTGTAGAATCAGAAAACAATGATACTTGGAAGTGGTTTTTAGAGATACTTCAAGAGGATGTGGGGCATTTTCAGGAAAACGGGTTTAACTTCATGTCAAATATGCAGAAGGTACTTGTTTTGATTACTTGTTAAGTCTATCATGGCAAGTTAATACCTTCTCTGTCTAATTGAAATCTGTTATGATGATGTATGTCTAATTGGAATATATGATTATAGGACTTAATCTGATATAGAAAATTGATTCATGTGTAGGTGAAATCTGTTATTGGGACTTAATTTGGTTATGAATTTTGTTTTAGACAATTTGATTTTCTGTCTAATTTGAATTCTGTTTTAGAATCTCAATGAAAGTGGAATATTGAAATCTGGTTTAGGTACAACTGGCTCACCATGGGTGCATACAGTGCAGCGTATCAGACTTCAATGCGTCCAGTTCCAAGCCAAGAGTTCTAGGAGCACTGATGAGCGGATAATTTGTACGCTTTTTGGCATTGTTTTTAGTATGTTTTTAGTAGTTTGAGTTGAGTTTTTAGTATATTTTTATTAGTTTTTAGTTAAAATTCACTTTTCTGGACTTTACTATGAGTTTGTGTGTTTTTTTGTGATTTCAGGTATTTTCTGGCTAAAATTGAGGGACCTGAGCAAAAATCTGATCCAGAGACTGAAAAGGACTGCAGATGCTGTTGGATTCTGACCTCCCTGCACTCGAAGTGGATTTTTTGGAGCTATAGAAGCCCAATTGGCGCGCTCTCAACGGCGTTGGAAAGTAGACATCCTGGGATTTCCAGCAATATATGATAGTTCATACTTTGCTCGAGATTTGATGGCCCAAACCGGCGTTGCAAATCAGCTTCAGAAATCCCAGCGTTTAACGCTGGAACTGGCATAGGAATTGGAGTTAAACGCCCAAACTGGCATAAAAGCTGGCGTTTAACTCCAGAAAGAGCCTCTACACGAAAATGCTTCAATGCTCAGCCCAAGAACACACCAAGTGGGCCCGGAAGTGGATTTTTCTGTCATTTACTCATTTCTGTAAACCTTAGGTTACTAGTTCACTATTAATAGGATCTTTTGACATTGTATCTGTACCTCATGACACTTTACACGTTTCTTTGTGTACTTCTTACAGCATGAGTCTCTAAACCCCATGGTTGGGGGTGAGGAGCTCTGCTGTGTCTTGATGGATTAATGCAATTACTACTGTTTCTTATTCAATCATGCTTGCTTCCATTCTAAGATACTACTTGTTCTTAAACCGGATGAATGTGATGATCCGTGACACTCATCATCATTCTCAACTATGAACGTGTGCCTGACAACCACCTCCGTTCTACCTTAGATTAAGTAGATATCTCTTGGATTCTTTAATCAGAATCTTCGTGGTATAAGCTAGAACTGATGGCGGCATTCAAGAGAATCCTGAAGGTCTAAACCTTGTCTGTGGTATTCTGAGTAAGATTCAATGATTGAATGACTGTGACGAGCTTCAAACTCCTGAAGGCGGGGCGTTAGTGACAGACGCAAAAGAATCACTGGATTCTATTCCGGCCTGATTGAGAACCGACAGATGGATAGCCGTGCCGTGACAGGGTGCGTTGAACATTTCCACTGAGAGGATGGGAGGTAGCCACTGACAACGGTGAAACCCTTGCATACAGCTTGCCATGGAAGGAGCCTTGCATGTTTGAAGAAGAAGACAGTAGGAAAGCAGAGATTCAGAAGATGGAGCATCTCCAAAGCCTCAACCTGTTCTCCATTACTGCAAAACAAGTACTTATTTCATGTTCTTTTGCTTTTCACAATCAATCCTGATAATTGCTGATATCCTGACTAAGATTTACAAGATAACCATAGCTTGCTTCAAGCCGACAATCTCCGTGGGATCGACCCTTACTCACGTAAGGTATTACTTGGACGACCCAGTGCACTTGCTGGTTAGTTGTGCGGGATTGCAAAAGTGTGATTGCAATTTCGTGCACCAAGTTTTTGGCGCCGTTGCCGGGGATTGTTCGAGTTTGGACAACTGACGGCTTATCTTGTTGCTTAGATTAGAACTGTTTTATTTTTGTTGGTTTAGAGTCTTTTATTTGAGTCTAGTTTCATATTTTAAGTTTGGTGTCAATTGCATGCTTTTGTTTTCTTTTAGTTTTTCGAATTTGCATGTTCGTAATCTCTTTTTGATCTTAAAAAAATTTCTAAGTTTGGTGTCCTCTTTGTGTTTTTCCCTTAAAAATTTTCGAAAATTAGTGTTTGATTTTCTAAAAATTTTAAGTTTGGTGTCATTTTGTTGTTTTTCTCTTTCCTCTTTTCAAAAATCAAATCTTTTTCATAAAAATTTTTCAATCATATCTTTCTAATTGCTAATCTCAAAATCTTTTCAATTAACTAATTGATTTAGTTTTCAATTTGCTTTGATCTTATTCTCTTTTAATTTTCGAATTTTTATTTTATTTTTCTTTTGTTTTATTTTATTTTATTTTTTTCGGATAATTCAAAAAAAAAAAAGTTTTTCTACTTGCAATCCATATCATTCCCTTTATCCATCATGGACCTAAGTGGGATTGATCAGTCCAGAAGGACTCTGGGGTCATATGCTAACCCCATTACAGCTGCATATGGGAGTAGCATCTGTACACCTCCCATCAAAGCAAGCAGCTTTGAGTTAAATCCTCAACTCATTATCATAGTGCAGCAAAATTGCCAGTATTCCGGTCTTCCACAGGAAGAACCTACTGAGTTTCTGGCACAGTTCTTACAAATTGCTGACACAGTACATGATAAAGAGGTGGATCAGGATGTCTACAGACTATTACTGTTTCCATTTGCTGTAAAAGATCAAGCTAAAAGGTGGTTGAATAACCAACCTACAACAAGCATAAAGACATGGAAACAGTTATCAGACAAATTCCTGAATCATTTTTACCCTCCAAAGAGGATGACACAGCTAAGCCTGGACATCCAAGGCTTTAAACAAGAGGATAATGAATCCCTTTACAATGCCTGGGAGAGGTATAGAGGTATGCTAAGAAAATGCCCCTCTAAAATGTTTTCAGAGTGGGTACAGTTAGACATCTTCTACTATGGGCTTACAGAAAAAGCTCAGATGTCTCTAGACCACTCATCTGGTGGATCTATACATATGAGGAAGACGATTGAGGAGGCTCAAGAGCTTATAGATACTGTTGCTAGAAATCAACATTTGTACTCTAGCAGTGAGTCCTCTACAAAAGAAGAAGTTATGGCAGTAGCCACTGATCCTAATCCTCAAGAACAAATTGTTGAGCTTAATCAGCAATTACACCTGATGACAAAACAGTTAGCAGAATTTAAAGAGATGCTCCAAGAAACTAAAATTGCTAACAAGAACATAGAATCACAGTTGAATCAGGCAAAACAGCAGTTATCTAAACAGATAACAGAAGAATGCCAAGCAGTTCAACTGAGGAGTGGGAAGACATTGAATAACATTGCTCAAAGTAGCAAAAAGCCAATAAAGGAACAATTGACAGAGGATCACCAAACCACTGTCCAAAATCCCTCTGAGGACAGTAAGAGCCCAGAGAGGAATACTCTTGGCGTTCAAACGCCAGAAAGGGGGGGGGAAAGCTGGCGTTAAACGCCCATTCCCTGCCCAGTTCTGGCGTTCAAACGCCAGAAAAGGGAGAAAAGTTGGCGTTAAATGCCCAATGGGTAGCCAAGTCTGGCGTTCAAACGCCACAAAGGGGTCAGACACTTGCAAGTGCTGATAACAACCCCCTTAAGCAGGCTTCTCCAACCACTTCTGTAGGAAATAAACCTGCAGCAACTAAGGTTGAAGAATATAAAGCCAAGATGCCTTATCCTCAGAAACTCCGCCAAGCAGAACAGGATAAGCAATTTGCCCGCTTTGCAGACTATCTAAGGACTCTTGAAATAAAGATTCCGTTTGCAGAGGCACTTGAGCAAATACCCTCTTATGCTAAGTTCATGAAAGAGATCTTAAGTCATAAGAAGGATTGGAGAGAAACTGAAATAGTTTTTCTCACTGAAGAATGCAGTGCAGTCATATTGAAAAGCTTACCAGAAAAGCTTCAAGATCCAGGAAGCTTTATGATACCATGCACATTAGAGGGTAGTTGTACCAAGAAAGCTCTATGTGATCTTGGGGCAAGTATCAACCTAATACCTGCATCCACTATCAGAAAGCTCGGCTTGACTGAAGAGGTCAAACCAACCTGGATATGTCTTCAACTTGCTGATGGCTCCATTAAATACCCATCAGGCATAATTGAGGACATTATTGTCAAGGTTGGGCCATTTGCCTTTCCCACTGACTTTGTAGTGCTGGAAATGGAGGAGCACAAGAGTGCAACTCTCATTCTAGGAAGACCTTTCCTAGCAACTGGACGAACTCTCATTGATGTACAAAAAGGGGAAATAACCCTGAGAGTCAATGAGGATGAGTTCAAGTTGAATGTTGTCAAAGCTATGCAGCATCCAGACACATCAAATGACTGCATGAGCACTGATATTATTGACTCTTTGGTGGAGGAGGTCAATATGACTGAAAGTCTTGAATCAGAGCTAGAGAACATCTTTAAAGATGTTCAGCCTGATCTGGAGGAACTAAAGGAAATAAAAGAAATTCTGAAAATTCCTCAAGAAGAAGATAAGCCTCCTAAACCGGACCTCAAGCCACTACCACCATCCCTGAAATATGCATTTCTGGGAGAAGGTGAAAACTTTTCCAGTGATCATAAGCTCTGCTTTAAATCCACAGGAAGAGGAAGCACTAATTCAAGTGCTAAGGACACACAAGACAGCTCTTGGGTGGTCCATAAGTGATCTTAAGGGCATTAGCCCAGCAAGATGCATGCACAAGATCCTATTGGAGGATGATGCTAAGCCAGTGGTTCAACCACAAAGGCGGCTAAATCCAGCCATGAAGGAGGTGGTGCAGAAAGAGGTCACTAAGTTACTAGAGGCTGGGATTATTTATCCTATTTCTGATAGCCCCTGGGTGAGCCCTGTCCACGTTGTCCCTAAGAAGGGAGGCATGACAGTGGTTCATAACGAAAAGAATGAACTGGTTCCTACAAGAACAGTTACAGGGTGGCGCATGTGTATTGATTACAGAAGGCTCAATACAGTCACCAGAAAGGATCATTTTCCTTTACCATTCATAGACCAGATGCTAGAGAGACTAGCAGGTCATGAATACTACTGCTTTTTGGATGGCTACTCAGGTTACAACCAAATTGCAGTAGATCCTCAGGACCAAGAGAAAACAGCATTTACATGTCCTTATGGAGTATTTGCCTACAGAAGGATGCCTTTTGGTCTGTGTAATGCACCTGCAACCTTTCAGAAGTGCATGCTCTCTATCTTCTCAGATATGGTAGAGAAATTTCTGGAAGTCTTCATGGATGACTTTTCAGTATTTGGAGACTCATTCAGCTCCTGCCTTAACCATCTAGCACTTGTTCTGAAAAGATGCCAAGAGACCAACCTAGTTTTAAACTGGGAAAAATGTCACTTTATGGTGACTGAAGGAATTGTCCTTGGGCATAAAATTTCAAACAAAGGAATAGAGGTGGATCAAACTAAAGTTGAAGTAATTGAAAAATTACCACCACCTACCAATGTTAAGGCAGTCAAAAGCTTTCTGGGGCATGCAGGATTCTACAGAAGGTTTATAAAGGATTTTTCAAAAATTGCCAAACCTTTGAGTAATCTGCTAGCTGCTGACACTCCATTTATTTTTGATAATGAGTGTCTGCAAGCGTTTGAAACTCTGAAAGCTAAGCTGGTCACAGCACCAGTCATCTCTGCACCAGACTGGACATTACCATTTGAACTAATGTGTGATGCCAGTGACCATGCCATTGGTGCAGTACTGGGACAAAGGCATGGTAAGCTTCTGCACGTCATTTATTATGGCAGCCGTATTCTAAATGATGCACAGAAGAACTACACAACCACAGAAAAGGAGTTACTTGCAGTGGTTTATGCCCTTGACAAGTTCAGATCTTATTTAGTAGGATCAAAAGTGATTGTGTACACTGACCATGCTGCTCTTAAATATCTATTCACAAAGCAGGATTCAAAACCCAGGCTCATAAGATGGGTGTTGCTTCTGCAGGAGTTTGATATAGAAATAAGAGACAGAAAAGGGACAGAGAATCAAGTAGCTGATCACCTGTCCCGGATAGAACCAGTAGCAGGAGCATCTCTCCCTCCTACTGAGATCTCTGAAGCCTTTCCAGATGAGCAATTATTTGCTATTCAGGAAGCTCCGTGGCTTGCAGACAGTGCAAATTATAAGACTCAAAGTTCTCCTTCTGTAACCATGGAGTGGAAGCATGAAGAGCTTCTCTCAAAACAGAGTCAAACAGAGCCCCCACAGTCAAACTCTAAGTTTGGTGTTGGGAGGCCACCACCAACTTCTAAGTTTGATGTTGAACCCCCACATTCAAACTCTAAGTTTGGTGTTGGGAGGTTCCAACATTGCTCTGAACATCTGTGAGGCTCCATGAGAGCCCACTGTCAAGCTACTGACATTAAAGAAGCACTTGTTGGGAGGCAACCCAATGTTATATTTATTATTTTCCTTTGTTATTTTATGTTTTCTATAGGTGAATGATCATGGGAAGTCACAAATTCAATTGAAAAAGCAGAAACAGAATGAAAAACAGAAAGAAAAACAGCACACCCTGGAGAAAAACCTTGCTGGCATTTAAACGCCAGTAAAGGCAGCAAATGGGCGTTTAACGCCCAGTCTGGCACCATTCTGGGCGTTTAACGCCAGAAAAGGGCACCAGACTGGCGTTAAACACCAGGAATAGGCACCAAGCTGGCGTTAAACGCCAGAAATGGGCACCAGCCCGGCGTTTAACGCCAGGATTGGTAGTAGGAGCATTTTTGCTCGCCACTTGGTGCAGGGATGAATTATCCTTGACACTTCAGGATCTGTGGACCCCACAGGATCCCCACCTACCCCACCACTCTCTCTCTTCTTTCTTCTTTTGCTCGAGGACGAGCAAACCTTCTAAGTTTGGTGTGGTAAAAGCGTTGCTTTTTGTTTCTTCATAACCATTTATGGCACCTAAGGCCGGAGAAACCTCTAGAAAGAGGAAAGGGAAGGCAAAAGCTTCCACTTCCGAGCCATGGGAGATGGAGAGATTCATCTCAAGGGATGCACTTTTCTCCACAAAACTATTGGGAGCAAATCAACACCTCCCTAGGAGAATTGAGTTCCAACATGGGACAACTAAGGGTGGAGCACCAAGAACATTCCATCCTCCTCCATGAAATTAAAGAAGATCAAAGAATCATGAGAGAGGAGCAACAAAGACAAGGAAGAGACATTGAGGAGCTCAAGCACTCCATAAGACCTTCAAGAGGAAGAACAAGCAGCCATCACTAAGGTGGACCCGTTCTTTAATCTCCTTGTTCTTTATTTTTCTGTTTTTCGAAAATTATGCTTTATGTTTATCCATATTTGTGTCTTATGATCATTAGTGTCTATGCCTTAAAGTTATGAATGTCCTATGAATCCATCACCTTTCTTAAATAAACAAATGTTCTTAATTGAAAAAGAAAAGAATTGCATGAATTTTGAATTTTATAACAGTTTAATTATTTTGATGTGGTGGCAACACTTTTGTTTTCTGAATGTATGCTTAAACAGTGCATATGTCTTTTGAATTTGTGGTTCATGAATGTTGGCTCTTGAAAGAATGATGAAAAAGGAGACATGTTACTGAGGATCTGAAAAATCATAAAAATGATTCTTGAAGCAAGAAAAAGCAGTGAATACAAAAAAAAAAAGAGAAAAACGAAAAAAAACGAAAAAGAAAGAAAAAGAAAGAAATAAAGTTGTGATCCAAGGCAAAAAGAGTGTGCTTAAGAACCCTGGACACCTCTAATTGGGGACTCTAGCAAAGCTGAGTCACAATCTGAAAAGGTTCACCCAATTATGTGTCTGTGGCATGTATGTATCCGGTGGTAATACTGGAAGACAGAGTGCTTTGGGCCACGGCCAAGACTCAATAAGTAGCTGTGTTCAAGAATCATCATACTTAACTAGGAGAATCAATAACACTATCTGGATTCTGAGTTCCTAAAGAAGCCAATCATTCTGAATTTCAAAGGATAAAGTGAGATGCCAAAACTATTCAGAGGCAAAAAGTTAAAAGTCCCGCTCATCTAATTGATACTGATCTTCATAGATGTTTTTGGAATTCATTGCACATTTCTCTTCTTTTTATCTTATTTGACTTTCAGTTGTTTGGGGACAAGCAACAATTTAAGTTTGGTGTTGTGATGAGCGGATAATTTGTACGCTTTTTGGCATTGTTTTTAGTATGTTTTTAGTAGTTTGAGTTGAGTTTTTAGTATATTTTTATTAGTTTTTAGTTAAAATTCACTTTTCTGGACTTTACTATGAGTTTGTGTGTTTTTCTGTGATTTCAGGTATTTTCTGGCTGAAATTGAGGGACCTGAGCAAAAATCTGATCCAGAGACTGAAAAGGACTGCAGATGCTGTTGGATTCTGACCTCCCTGCACTCGAAGTGGATTTTCTGGAGCTACAGAAGCCCAATTGGCGCGCTCTCAACGGCGTTGGAAAGTAGACATCCTGGGCTTTCCAGCAATATATGATAGTCCATACTTTGCCCGAGATTTGATGGCCCAAACCGGCGTTGCAAATCAGCTTCAGAAATCCCAGCGTTTAACGCTGGAACTGGCATAGGAATTGGAGTTAAACGCCCAAACTGGCATAAAAACTGGCGTTTAACTCCAGAAAGAGCCTCTACACGAAAATGCTTCAATGCTCAGCCCAAGAACACACCAAGTGGGCCCGGAAGTGGATTTTTCTGTCATTTACTCATTTCTGTAAACCTTAGGTTACTAGTTCACTATTAATAGGATCTTTTGACATTGTATCTGTACCTCATGACACTTTACACGTTTCTTTGTGTACTTCTTACAGCATGAGTCTCTAAACCCCATGGTTGGGGGTGAGGAGCTCTGCTGTGTCTTGATGGATTAATGCAATTACTACTGTTTCTTATTCAATCATGCTTGCTTCCATTCTAAGATACTACTTGTTCTTAAACCGGATGAATGTGATGATCCGTGACACTCATCATCATTCTCAACTATGAACGTGTGCCTGACAACCACCTCCGTTCTACCTTAGATTAAGTAGATATCTCTTGGATTCTTTAATCAGAATCTTCGTGGTATAAGCTAGAACTGATGGCGGCATTCAAAAGAATCCTGAAGGTCTAAACCTTGTCTGTGGTATTCTGAGTAAGATTCAATGATTGAATGACTGTGACGAGCTTCAAACTCCTGAAGGCGGGGCGTTAGTGACAGACGCAAAAGAATCACTGGATTCTATTCCGGCCTGATTGAGAACCGACAGATGGATAGCCGTGCCGTGACAGGGTGCGTTGAACATTTCCACTGAGAGGATGGGAGGTAGCCACTGACAACGGTGAAACCCTTGCATACAGCTTGCCATGGAAGGAGCCTTGCGTGTTTGAAGAAGAAGACAGTAGGAAAGCAGAGATTCAGAAGATGGAGCATCTCCAAAGCCTCAACCTGTTCTCCATTACTGCAAAACAAGTACTTATTTCATGTTCTTTTGCTTTTCACAATCAATCCTGATAATTGCTGATATCCTGACTAAGATTTACAAGATAACCATAGCTTGCTTCAAGCCGACAATCTCCGTGGGATCGACCCTTACTCACGTAAGGTATTACTTGGACGACCCAGTGCACTTGCTGGTTAGTTGTGCGGGATTGCAAAAGTGTGATTGCAATTTCGTGCACCAAGCACCTTGACACCTTTCCCATTCTGCCACCACGATACAAAAAACCAATTGGAAGACCTACAACCAAGAGAGACAAGAGAAATGATGGCCCTAAAGAGAAGAGTGAACCTCATAGAACAAAAAGGAGGATTGGAACTATTATCTGCAAATACTGCCTCCAGGTATGTAAGTCCAACTCTAGGTGAAATTATTTCAATTGTATAATTATTGATTCCTGTGATTCTTGTTGAATTTACGATGACTACTTTTTTCCTTAGGCTGGTCACAATAAGAGAAGTTGTAAGAAGAGAAAGGAAGCAATAGGTGAAAGAAGTTCTGCACTGCAAGTGTCTGTAAATGATAAGGATGAGGATATGCTGGCTGAAATGTACTGGGAGGAGAAATTAGAAGCTGCAAAAGCTGAACAAGAGGCAACTGAAGAGGGAAATGGAACTGCAACACCCCATGCTGCACAAGTAAGTGCATTGCATTATTCAACTCATTAATCTGTCTTGTATAGCTTGTCGCTCATCTGAATTGTTTGGTCTTTGGAATGCAACAAACTCAACCCATGCCGCCGCCACCAAGCACACAACCACAACCTTCAACAAACAATGCAACAACCAAAAAATAAGTTAAAAGGAGAAGTGTTAGGCGACCTCCTCCAACTGGACAAACACTGCAACCAAGCACACCATCTACCAACCATCCAACTACATCTCCTTCCACACATAACTCTCAAACTACACCTCATCCAGTGCAAGGTGCTAGTGTAAGGATAAGCACATGGTTCATGCAGTTCATATCCACACCTGGTGTTGTGACTCCAATTGATAGAGGCATCTCAAGTGAAGGAAAAAATGGTATCTCAAGCGGGAGGAGTAACTCGACCCCAATTTCGTAGACTAGTTATGGTTGCTTTTTGTTGTTTTTGGTATACTTTAGAGAGATACATAACTCTTGTATTTTGTTATGCATTTTCATGGTATGTCTAAGTGTAGACTTAGTTATGCTGGTTTTGAGGGTGTGATTTGAGTTGCCAATACTTGCCCTCTTTGGCTTATGTGACAATCATTGGAACCTGCAGCATCTATGTATATAAGTGTTCTCCAACTTATTATTAATTTTATCACTCTTGTAACATCACCTTGTTCTGAATTTGGAACAAATTCATATATTGAAAACCAAAACCATCTGGTTACTATGTTATAGATTTAGCTTATTATTGGATCCTTAAGAAGAAAAGAGAGATTCATGTCCATTTTCAATGGCATTATCTACAGATAAACGTTATCAAAATCATTTCAGATGGCAGCAACAAGTGCAAAGCATGCATGTCTACGTCAATGTATCAGAAATTAAAAAAAAACCAGAACAATGTAAGGAACACAATATATCATGCTAATATCAGGAACAAATTTCACTATCATGAACAAAGATCCCCAATTTAACATATCTTATAATTTCATCACCAAATACAACTCACAGAATAAACAAAATGCTACCCTCAACGCAACGGTTGAAAGCAACACTCTAATTCCCCTAATTTCGCCCCTAATTTCAACATTAAATGTCTATCTTTCTAGCCATCACTGAGGATGCTTACTGATTTTCCCCCACCGCAGTGACAGTCAATCAATCATCATGCCTTGCATAAGAATGCTCTGACTTTCTCTTGACTAAACATCTTGCTAGACGCTCCCATCCTTCTTCGAGTTCATCCACCCAAACAAAGTATTTGCACTCTTGTCTGAAAAAAAAAACAAAAAAAATGCACCCAAATGTAGACTAAAATTCAAAAATAAATTTCTCACCTCAACAACAACAGCGTCTGTCCCTTACCGACCATAGAGGACATCTATTGAACCATCTATTAGGGT
This sequence comes from Arachis stenosperma, assembly GCF_014773155.1. NCBI lineage: Eukaryota > Viridiplantae > Streptophyta > Magnoliopsida > Fabales > Fabaceae > Arachis > Arachis stenosperma. The sequence goes on from NC_080377.1 coordinate 14,679,797, forward strand.
TTATAATCGTGCCATACTCCATCAATGCAGCTTCCTTCCCATAGAAATATTTGTCGTCGAGCTTCTTCTCCTTCATCTTCTTCGAACTTGCAGAACTGCTGTGACTTCCATCATTTGCAGTAGATTTAATTTTGCGCGCAGACATTCCAGGGGTTACGAGATAATTTTTTCTAACCGGTGCACTTGAATTTCAATAATATTTGATTTTGGGGGTATGGTTCGAATTGGGAAAGATAAGTTGCTAGGGTTTTGATTTGATGCATAAGGCCCTTTCCACCTTCATATACAAACGTTCACTTCCACGTAGATAGGGCTTTTGGAGGGTTAGAGAGCCACGTAGGGTCGGATAACCACGAACCTAGTGCAAATCCAAGACAGGCTACTTTTGTCACACGAAAGAAATCTTGCGGGGATACAAGTTTAGTTTCGATCTAGTGTGGGTATATATGTCAGCGTTTTCATCTTTCATGGGTATAAATAGTCATTTATTCTTTCTCAAAATATAAAGAAATTTATAATATTTTTTATATATATTATAAAAATTACACTCATATAAATATAGTTAACTGTTCAAACAACCTTATTCATCACATCAAAAATGGAGCAAACATAAATAATTTCTCCAACAAACAAATAGAAAAAATCTATATGCCTTTCACACAAATAATTAGTATTCTCCGATCCTATAACTCTATCATATTAGTTCAAATTTTTTCTCCTAAATATGCAATAACTCACAAAATAATCTTTTTCTTCATAAATTAATTTCATTATAATTATTACATTGATTAAATATTTAAATAAAATTTTGGTAACATTGAAATTAATTAATTTAGAAAACATACATAAAGACAAGAAAATCTATTGCTCATTCCTCCAACTTCAAACTGAAGCAGTAGCAAAAACTGAAAAACATCAATAGCCCAAACAGCATCAGCAAAAACAACCTCTACTATAAATAACATTGTTAAAAATGTCACAAAATTCACAAAAATAGGGACAATCAAAATCAAGAAAAAACTCAATCAATTAGAAAAACTGAACTAATTGAATTAAGTGACTATTCACCAGAAACACAATAGTCGTCTTAGAATGGTGAACGGAGCTCCCACCAAAAAGAAATCAATGTCGAAAGATCACGGTGAGAGAGAGAGAAAGAGAGGTTCAAAAGAGAGAAGAGAGTGCCAAAACGGGAGAGGAAGAATAAAGAGTTGACGTTTTCATTCTGGTCTTTATTTTTATTGACGCCTCGAAAGTCTACATTTCTTAATCGTCGATTATCAACGGCCAAGCCGTTGGCGAAATAGAACAGGGCGATAATTTAAAATATTTTTATAAATAAAATAGCAGACGCCCATGACCATCGATAAGAATAATAGCGTTATAAAAAAAATAAATGAAATTATTAATTAATTTTGCTTATTTACCGACAGTTAACCTGTTAGTAAGTTAATTCGATAATTAAAAAATAAAATTATAAATAAAATAAATTTACTGACGCCTGGGCAGTCGGTAATATTTTTCCAAACAAAATTTTTTCTACAAAAGAAGTGTCGAATAAAGTTAGCGATAGAAGACCGTAAATAAATTTAGCAAAGGCTAAGTCGTTGTCATTGTCGTAATGATTTTGGTGCCATATGTTACCGACACTTATCGAAGGCCTAGCTGTCGATAAACTTTGTCCTCGAAAAAATATATTTTACTCAATTTAGCGACGACTTCATCCTTTAATTTATCGACGGTATGGCCATTGTAAACTTTTTGCCCTAACCAAGTATTGGTAGCACCATCATAGTAACTAGAATATCAATATAACTCTTAAAATTTTTTAATATTATAATTTTAAATGAGTCAAACAATTTTATAAAATTTATACTAAGTCTAACAATTTTACGATTTAAATTCTATTATGATGTCATCTTTTACATACTTAATTTACTTTTTTAATTTCATGTAAAATCTTAATTTTTTCTACTTTATCAGTATTTGAGAATAATGTCGTATTGTATACATATAAAAATCCTTGTTAATTTTCTCTCAAATTTTCGCTCACTAATTTTTATACAAAAACTTGTCATATTATAGCAAATATCTTAACCTCTAATGGAGATGGTAATAGAAACAAAAATATATTAACTTGTTCAACTTTTGTTTAAAAAAAATTATGTATACAATATCTTTGTAGTTCTATAATTAATTTATTTCATGTATTGATTAATTTACAATAATATATACATGCATGAGAAAAGCACCGTAATGTACTCTTCATATAGTGCCCCTTGGGTTTGTTTAGGTTCTGCTAGGGTTTCACTGCGCCGCTTCCATAGTTTCACATTTTTTGTATTTTCTTCGTTGAAGTCTTTTTCATCTTCTTCTACTTTCTTCTCTTAATTTCTTTTCTGTTTCTAATTCATCCCCACTTGGTTCCCTAATTTTTTTCCTCTCCCAAGTCATTCTTACGCTAGATTTCTTTTTCAATTCACTATGTTTTCTAATTCACTCATTCCATATATCTTTTATCTCTGGAATCATCAAATACCAATTCTGGTTTTCTCTATATCATGAGCAACAAATCAGATACTCAAAACTTGAAAAGAGAATAAAAAACCAAACCTGAAACAACTTGCCAAAAATTTTGTGATAGGTTTCAAATGGAGGAATGGAGGTAACGTTACTGAAGATATCTTAAAGAAAATTTGTCTCAATGATATTGTTTCTGATGCTATGACGGTGGGGGATGCCAGCCTTCAAGTGATACCCAAAGAAATATGAAACTGTTCTCGTGGAATTATCGGGGTTTAGGGAGACCCCTGACAATCCACAATCTTAAAAAAATTTGCAAATCCTACTCCCCCGAGGTTGATTTTATCTGTGAAACAAAAATCAATCTTGACAAGTTGAAGGAAAACTAAGATCTTGTGATTTTAAGGAATGGTTTATTATAGATCCATATGGATTATCTGGGGGTTTGGCAATGGCATAGAGGGATGGTTGTACTGTTCATATTTTACAGCATGGTAGATTCTTCTTTGCAGCATCAGTTTTGACAGCTGGTTCTAATGATTCCTGTAGTGTTCTAGGTGTTTATCTCAGTTCAAATGATCAACATAGAATGGCTCAGTTTGCTAAATTAAATTCAGTCATCCAATAGTTCGATGGTAAGGTTGTGTTAATGGGTGATTTTAATGTCATTTTTAATCAATTGGAGAAAGCAGGTGGGGGTGTTAAATCTCCTTCTTCTATTGAAACCTTTAACAGTTTTATTAATGATAATTCCCTGATTGATATTGGTATGGTCAAAAAACCATTCACTTGGTCGAATAGGCGGAGTGGTGATGAGTTGATACAGGAAAGACTGGATCGATTTCTGGTAGGAGTTGATTGGCAGCAACTCTATCCCAATGCATCGGTTTTTAGACTGTCAGAATTAGGATCAAATCACTCCCCTCTTCTCTTAGACTCTAATATGAGAATTGAGAGATCTAAACAGCGATTCAAATTCCAAGAAAGATGGTGTTCCAATGATGAAATAAGGCAGATTATTAGAGAGGTTTGGCACGAATAGATTGATGGTTCAGCCATGTATATCCTAGCTCAAAAAATAAAACATTGTCAGCATAAGATTGTCAGATGGCAGCAAGAACATAGATCTAATTCAAAGGTGGAGATTGATTTACTACAGTCTGAATTAGAGGAATTTCGTTTAGCAGGAATTTATGGAGGCGACATCATTTTAGAAATAGAGGACAAACTTGAGAAAGCATCACGAAATAAGGAATCTTATTGGAAAGATAAGTCCAAAGTCAAATGGCTCAAATCCGATGATTAAAATACAACTTTCTTCCATCAGAAATTTAGAAATCAAACCCGAAGAAATAAAATTTGGCAACTAACTGGCAGTGATGGTGAAGTGGCTACTTCAAATGCTGGTATTGCTTATATGGCTAAATCTTATTTCAAGGACATCTTCTCCTCCACTTGACATGAGAATCCTGAACCTTTGTTTACTGATTTTGAACCTAAGGTTACAGGTCACATGAACCGTGGACTTCAAAGACCAGTGACTATGGAAGAAGTAAAACGTGCAATATTTAGCATTCATCCTCAAAGTGCTCTAAGAGATGATGGTATGACAGCAAAATATTTTCAAAGCTTCTGGAACATACTTAGTGGTGATGTTTTCGAGCAGTTAAAAGCTTCTTTTCAGGGGGTAAAATTTTGAAGGGTTTTAACCACACTTAGATCTGTCTTATTTCCAAGATTTCTGATGCTAAAAATATGATTCAGGTAAGACCAATAAGCCTATCCTTAGTCTTTTACAAGATTATCTCTAAAGTACTTGTACATAGACTTTAGGGTATGATGAATAGACTAATCATCCCTATGCAGAGTGCTTTTATTAAAGGCAGATTAATCTTTGATAATATCCTTATTGCTCATGAGTGTACGCATTACTTGAAGAAAAAAAAGGGACTCGAAAATGAAATGGCGCTAAAATTAGATATGAGTAAGGCATATGATAGGGTGGAATGGCACTTTCTTTGGTTTATATTGGAGAAGTTTGGTTTTAACTCCCGGTGGATCATGTGGATTCAAGAATTAGTGACAACTGTTTCTTATTTTGTCATTGTGGAAGGACAACCCTATGGTTTCTTCAAACCAAGTAGAGGTATTCGACAAAGAGATCCTCTATCTCCCTATCTTTTTCTTTTTTGTGCAGATGGTCTCTCCTTCTTGCTACACAAGGCAAAACAAAACAGACTAATTCAGGGTCTTCAGATAAATAGGTGATGTCCTAAGGTCAACCATCTCCTCTTTGTTGATGATTTCATCTTATTCTGTAAGGCTAATCCTGAAGCATGTTCAAACATCATGCATTTATTGAATTCTTATGAAAGCATAAGTGGCCAAAGGGTAAATCTTAATAAATCTGCTATATTCTTTAAACACAACACTCCCTCCACTACTAGTATACTGCTGGCTAACTCTATGAATATTAATCATATTGGGGCCCAGGATAGATACCTTGGTTTGCCTTCTACAGTCTCTAAATCAAAAAAGACTTCTTTTAGTACGATCAAAGAGAAGGTTCGGAAAAGAATCCAAGGGTGGAAGCACAATCTTCTATCGTCGGGTAGTAGATAGGTATTGCTTAAAGCAGTGGGAGAAGCTATTCCTATTTATACATTGTCTTGCTTCAAGTTGCCTGATGTTTTAATTTCAGAAATTTATTCTCTACTTTCTCAGTTCTGGTGGGGACATAAAGGTTCTGAAAGGTGGATATCTTGGATTAGCTGAGACACTATGACTCGCCCACGAAGAGAAGGAGGCCTTGGATTTAAAGATCTCATAATCTAAAATCTGGCGCTTTTAGGCAAATAATTTTGGCAACTCATAACACAGCATACTTCCCTATTATCCAAAATCTTAAGAGGAAAATACTTTAGCAATGGTAATGCTATAACTGCAAAAATTGAAGTCTTACCTTCTTGGGGATGGAGGAGCATACTGGAAGGCCGAAAGATTGTTGAAAAAGGTCTTAACTGGACTATGGGTACTAGAGAGAATATCTGAACCTTTGAGGATCCTTGGCTACTTCTTCCGTATCCTTTAATGATTTCTGGCATGTCAAACATACAGGCTATTTCTGAGTTGGTTCCAAGAGTTAAAGACCTAATTACTAAAAATAGGAATTGGAATCAAAATCTCATTCAAGAATTATTTTTCCAAGACATTGCAGACAGGATTTTGTCAATTAAAATTTAGCAGAGTAGGAACAAATTGCAATGGGATTTGAACAAATCCAAGCAATATGATACAGTTTCAGGTTACAAAATTGGCTATTTATTTCACCATCCACCTCTGGAGCTTTGTCCTAATTATATACAGCAGAAAAAATCACGGATTGATCTATGGAAGTTGAACTTGCCTTACAAAATTAAGCTATATATCTGGAAAACTCTCCATGGTCGGCTTCTGTGCTTGCTCAGATTCACCACCGCATCCCATCTATATCGCTAATATACCCCTGCTGTCATGAAGCAATAGAAACAATCACTCATTGTTTGATCCATTGCTCTAAAATCAAAGAAGTATGGTCTCAGAGTTATCTTCGTGACTGTCTTCCCCCTCAGAGCCCTAACGACTTTTGGACATAGTGGACTGCATCAACAGAGATGCTTAACCCGCTGAAGAAGGATGACCGTAATCCTCAATTGCTTCCCATCATTTGCTGGAACTGCTGGAAAGCTCGCAACTAATTAATTTTTGAAGGTTCTACTTCAACGCCGTCTGCCACTCTAGCAAGCTCTGTCAAGTTGCTCCGTGAAATCCAAAGAACTCGCAGTTTAGATCCTCATCTTCATGAGGCAATCTCTTAGTTTCATTCAATTTGATTTATCATTCTTTCTTCTTTAAGTTTTTTTTCGTTTTTTGACCATGCACCATTGGATGAATATCTTCAGTGTATTGTTTTGGCAAATCTCTATTTTTTATTATGTTGTTCTGCTTTTGAACATCTTTATATTTTATTTTTCAATAATTACTAAAATATAACCTACTATCTTTGAAAAATAAATGAGAAAATCACCGTAATAAACTTTCATAGCTCTATGATAGAAAAACATTTTGATAAACTGAAAAGTAAAACAAGTATTTTAAAATTTGTTTTGAAACCTAGAATATGCCACCTTTGTGTGATCTTTTGCAGGCTATTTTGACCTTTTGCATTATGGTCTAATAATTTTGATAATAAATGTAACACTCTACCACACTAAGCTTTACGCTTAAGTCGTAAAACAGAGGTGGTGTGGTATTACGACCTCTAAAATAAAATGAGTACATTTAATAGCAGAAGAAAACCATAAACAGAAGTAGGAATAGAGTGCCAAAGATACAAAATAACAAGCTCCTAACTCAGTCTGTGAAGTCAAGACTAGCCGGAGAATATTTACACATATATACATACATATCCCAAAACCCAAAAGTACATATACACAATCCTGCCTCTCCACAAACCTCTAGGAAGATCAAAAGAACAAGTTATGCGGAGAGAACACCAAGTACATATATACACATCATAGCATAACAAAATAACCCTGTAACCACTCCGCTTCAAGAGTCCAGATGTCTAACGAGATGCCTCTCGACCTGCATCTCAAAAATAACAACATAGTATGGAATGAGAACCGGAGATTCTCAATATGGTAAAGGTGCCACACACATAATATATAAGGTCCTGGGAATGCCAGAGGTAATCCTAGAACGCCGACACTCAGATTATAGAGCTTAAAGTATTAAATAGGAGCTATAAAAGGTGATTTTCTAATAATATTTAAACCTAACTTAACCTTAAATCTAAGTTCCATACTGCCATTCCTCCATACCTCCAACTCCATCATGCATTTTCACAGACAGATAGACAGATAAAGGCAAGCACAAGAAGGTTACAGTTACTGCAGGTAACAAATACACATTTAACATGGCAAGTACATATAGGCACACCCAAATAAAGCACAAGCAGGTAATTCAAGTAATATGCATATGATGCATGCCTGTCCTATAGCTGATGAGGCTCATCTGTCATTTATCCAGCCAACCCGACAAGTCTAAATTGTACTTAGACTGTCCCCCGACGTGAATCCCCAAGAGTCTATGCATAGCTTTATCTCAAATAATCAATATTGCTCAACGGGGGTAACATTCCTGAGAATTTATATAGTGCCCGGTCACACTTACGTCGTAGGGTCAACAGAGTATCGAGTTTTTAACCTGGTACACGTGGTGGCAAGCCATGGCACTTAAACCAGAGAATCTCGTATCTCAGATCATTCAAATTCATAAGCCATATAAATAAATCAATTATAATTCATCAACATCCACATCATTCTCAATCGCATCTCATTCATCATCATACATTAATCATATTCAATCCTCATGCTTCATTGTCACACCTCCCATTCCGTCCATCAATAGTTCCATTTCAAAACATAATTTATTCTTTTCTAAATGAATCAAACTTAAAACATACTCATTTTCTTAATAACTCAAAATCAAACCATATAACCTTTGAATATAAATCTTTTTAAATAATCATATAAACAAAATCTCTAATTTTTATAAAATTTCGGCAGCATCTCCTCTAAAACTCGGACTTTGCTACCTTTTTCGGGTTCAAACCTGCTTTTTTTTTCATTTCAACATACCCTTCCTCATCATCATAACAATCACCACAATAAATCTACCTTAGATCAACAATTATACTCCTACAATATTCAAATCCAACAACCAAAATTCAACTAAGGATCATAGTTCACTAATCCTAGGCTTCTAACACAAAATACCTCATTATCACAACAACTTCCACAATAGTTATACCTCAAATCAATAATTTACCAAATCATTAGTTAATCAACAAGCACCAACCAACCATGTCCTTCAACAATAACATTCAACCATAATTCTCTTCAAATTAACATAACAACATTCACCATCCAAAATTAATAACTAATTATCCAATAAACTTCAACCAAATATATTCATCGACAAATTACTAAACATTAAACATACACCTGCATTCCAACTTATCCTATGGTCATCTAGCCTAAGTTTTCACAGAACATTATATATTAAATGCAGAAAACCTAAACCATACCTTGGCCGTCTCCACGTAACGACCAAAGCAAATTATTTAAAACCAAGGCAGCCCCTTCAAAATTCAACTAATCAGCTTCCTCCAAGTTCCAATATTCACAATTTCAAGCGCCAATTATTTATTCACAACATAATACACATTCATAACATATATATATCCAATTTAATACTCAAAGCTCAAATTTAATAAAATTAAACTAAAATTATCGTATCCTCACCTTACCCAAGCTTCACATAAGCAAGAGTGAACATTTTTCTCAAGCTAATTGGATCCTAAAACATCAGAAATCAAAGAAATTCAACCTTTCCATTGAAAATTCGAAAATTGGGGGAAAAGAGGGCTGAGAGTGATTAAACAAGTTACCAGTGAAATTGTTCTGGTAGAAATGTAGAGCTCGATACGGTAAACGCGTGTGGCCGCAAACGGTGCGGTGATTGGAGCTCAGACGGAGAAGTTACGGGGATCGGAATGTTACCATATGGGTTTCGGGAGCTTTCGTTCTCCCTAGAAGCGTTTCACACTACTGCTGCCAAATGAGGGAAAGGCACTGTTGGGTTCACTTAAAAGGGCTGGTCCAGTTGGACCGATAGCCCAGTTGGACCGATAGCCCGGTTCAGGTCCGATTCAACCGGTTCGGCCCATTCGGTCCAATCTTGGACCGTTTTCTTCGAAATTAGTGTCAAAATTCTCGTTTCGATGAGCTCTATCCTAATTTAATATAATTTTCACATTTCTAATCTTCCTTATTAAAAACTAATTTATTGACTAATTATCTACTAATTTAACCGGGGTTTACAATAAAAATATCTTATAATTCAAGAGGGGAAAATGCATGCATTATATGAGCGACCATTAGTTACTAAAAAATTTGGCATAAGTAGAAAAATGCTAGAAGAAACAAAATAATTATTATCTTCGTGACTGTCTTCCTCCTCAGAGCCCTAACGACTTTTGGACATAGTGGACTGCATCAACAGAGATGCTTAACCCGTTGAAAAATGCTGACTGTAATCCTCAATTGCTTGCCATCATTTGCTGGAACTGCTGAAAAGCTCGCAACCAGTTAATTTTTGAAGGTTCTACTTCAATACCGTCTGCCATTCTAGCAAGCTCTGTCAAGTTGCTCCATGAAATCCAAAGAACTCGCAGTTTAGATCCTCATTTTCATGAGGCAATCTCTTAGTTTCATTCAATTTGATTTATCATTCTTTCTTCTTTAAGATTTTTCTTCGTTTTTCGACCATGCACCATTGGATGAATATTTTTAGTGTATTATTTTGGCAAATCTCTATTTTTTATTATACTGTTCTGCTTTTGAATATCTTTATATTTTATTTTTCAATAATTAATAAAATATAACCTACTATCTTTGAAAAATAAATGAGAAAAGCACCGTAATAAACTATCATAGCTCTGTCATAGAAAAATATTTTGATAAACTGAAAAGTAAAACAATTATTTTAAAATTTATTTTTGAAACCTAGTATATGCCACCTTTGTGTGATCTTTTGCAGGCTATTTTGACCTTTTGCATTATGATCTAATAATTTTGATAATAAAAATATCTTATAATCCAAGAGGGGAAAAGGCATGCATTATATGAGTGACCATTAGTTACTAGGGGTGTAATCGGCTCCGTTCGGTTCAGTTTTGGACCGAAAATCAATCGAACCGACCTGATCGATTCTACAAAGAGGCCAACCATTCGGTTGGTTGCTGTTTGAACAACCGAACCGAACCAAATCGAACCAACAGTAGTTTGGTTCAGTCGGTTTTTTGGTTTTTTTAAACCTAATTATCAGAATTTAAAATGCCATAAAATGAAATTTAAAACCTTCAATAAACTAGAATAACAAGAGTATATCACATCCAAATCCAATACAAATTCAACTTAATTAAACATTTAACAAAGACAATTAAAAATGTCTAGCAAAACAACAAAAATAAACATAGTTTAAACCGAAACATTCACTTTAAAACAAATAAAAACCAAACAGCCACCATGTTTAATCTGAATCCACACCAGACTCATCCTCATCTTCTCCGGTTGGTGCAATTTCTACAAAAATAAAACAAGAAAATCAATATAGATTATAAAAATAATATAGATTATAAATTATAAACATAAACCATGAAAGGAACTACAAATTTCTTTTTTGCATACTTAATTCAAGTTTCTCAAACTCTTCAATAAGCTCTTCAAAATCAGTTGTCATTGGAGAAGCACGAAGCCAATTTTGTGTGCATATCGATGCCTCAACTGTCTTTGGAGTTAAAGAACTCCTATAGTTGTTAAGCACTCTTCCACCAGTGCTAAAAGCTTATTCTGAAGCAACAGTCGAGACCGGCATTGCTAAGACATCTCTAGCTATTTGGGATAAGATAGGATACTTGCTAGAATATTTACCTTCCACCAATTCAATATGTCAAAAGTATTTTGATCACGAGGCTTCTCTAAACCATCCATCAAATACAAATCCACCTCATTCTTGTTGATGATCTCATGAAAATGCACTTCCTTGAAAAAATCACCAGCCATGTCGCCATCAGGTACTCCCACATCTGATGCACCATCCATTGTTGCTGAAGTAAAAGATCTACCCCCATTATTTGCACTCACATAGCATTTAAACATGTTGGAGAAGGTCTCTTTCACTTTTGCACCCAAAAAATCAGCATCATCCTTATCATATAGCTTTTCAAAGCAAAAGTTCACAAACTTAAACTTGTATCTAGGATCAAGAACCACAGCAACAAAAATCATCATATTGATATTTTTTACGTTACCCCAGTACTTGTCATACTTAAACTTCATCCTCTCAGCCATACTCCCAAGTAATGGATCTCGACTACCACAAGAAGCCTTGAACATTCGCAAAATATTACAAAACTCATGAAAATATTGAGAAGAAGTCACAAGCAAACTACCAGACACACTCTTTGTAACATCATGAAAAATTTTCAAGAATTTCATAAAGTGTTTTGCATTGTCCCAATCAATATTCCTCGGAATACCACCTTGCATTAGAGCATATTCTTTATCTCTCTCCCCTAGCCTCTTGAACGCCTTTTGAAACTTCAAACCACTTTCAAGCATGGTGTATGTAGAATTCTATCTAGTGGGAACATCGAGTTGAACAGTACACTTGTCTTGTATCCTAGCTTCCTTTATGAAATTTTTGAACCTATTCATGCGACTAGGGGAAGCACGCACATATCTAATAGTATTTCTTATCTTGCTAATAGATTCATGCATCTCTTTCAATCCATCATTAACAACACGATTAAGAATATGTGCACAACACATAACATACAAATGCTCTCCTTTCAAAGGATGTAAATTCCAATCCTCCATTCTAGTTCTTAGATAAGATATTGCAGTATCATTAGAACTAGCATTATCAACAGTAATTGTGAACACTCTAGATATCCCCCACCCCAAAAGATATCTCTCAATTTTTCTACCAATTGTTTCTCCCTTGTGATTTTTAATAAGACAAAAATTGATAATCCTCTTTTGCAATTTCCAATCATGATCAATGTAATGAGCAGTGAGACACATATAATTCAGATTTCCAATCATGATCAATTGATAATCCTCTTTTGCAAGGGCTTTTCTACACATTTCAGCATCAAAAGTAACTGCAGTAAATACCCTTTCACCCTCTTTTTTTGTTGGAAGGTAAGGATTGTTTGACTAGGGTCACCCGAGTCCCTAGAAAACTTTTTACATTGATTCAATAAATGATAACGCATATTAGTTGTACCATTTCTATTAGAGTCACATGCATATGATGCACCACACCAATTACATTTAGCCCTAGGATGTGATGGCTTGGACTTAGGATCCTTTGTAAAGTGTTCCCAAGTCCAAGATCTAGGTCTAGAAGGTTTTTTGTTACCTTCATTGGCTTCATCCGTGCCATCCTCTTCATCAGTGTCCACATTGCTTGAAGCTTGATTTGTAGGAGTTGCTCCCGAAGTTGCACCCACATTAGTTGAATCAACATTCCTCTTCTATGATCTAGGATGGGGCGGGGGTTTGGTAAGCACGCCGCTGTCCATTGAAGAACACACCATGGACTCGATGAATGTCCTTTATTTGGATCTTTGATTGGCTTAGGCTAGTGAGTGTGAGTGTCATCCAAGAGTGGGAAGACTTTGGGACATTGGTTGAGATAAAAGGGTGTTTGTGTTTTGTATTTTTATATTGGGGAATTAGTACATACTCATGTATTAATCAAATGTTAGACCTTATGCATTAATGTTCTTGCATATAAAAAATGAGAAAAAGAAAAGAAAAAGAAAAGAAAAATAATATGGAAAAGAAAAAATGTATATAAAAAAAAAGAAAAAAAAAAGAGAAAAGCAATAAAGGGGACAAAATGCCCCAAAGTGAAGCTCAATAAGAATCAATGCATAAGTGTTGTGAAATGAAAAGAAAATGCATGAGTATGTGAAAAAGTGAGGAATGGGTAGTTAGATGAGTACTTAATTGTATAGGTCATTATATAGGGTAGGTGGGAAAGTTTAAGTTAATCAAAGATTCAAATCCTAAGTCCACTAGCCATATATGATCCTACCTTGACCCTAGCCCCATTACAACCTAAAGAAAAGACCTCATGATACATGTATGCATGCATTGAATAATTGTTGATTGTTAGATGAAAAACGAATCTTAGAAAGCATGATTGGGGGAGAATTGAGTGAATCAACCCCAAACACCGAGCGACTAGAGTGCAAACACTTCCGGTGAGGGTTCGATGCTCAATTCCATGATTCCCGGCTTTCATAAGCTTTCTTCTTGCAAGTCTATTTGAACTTCAATTTTTATATTTGAATTGGTAGGATTCATGAATCGTTATATGATCTTAGCCCTACCCGTTTATACATGCACTTGGAGGATTGATTTATTTTTAACCAAGTAGGTAAAACCATTTTGCATTTAGTTGCATATAGTTTAGGTTGCATATAGCTCATTTACATAGAATAGATGTTGATGCCCTTTGCTTTCTCTTGGCTTAAGCATGAGGACATGCTTGATTTAAGTGTGGGGAGGTTGACAAACCCCAATTTGATGGTTTATCTTGTATTGAATTTAGGGGATTTTATCACCTTTTACCCACATTTATTCAATGAAATAGCATGGTTTTGTATATTCTCCTTTAATTGTGCTTAAGAGTGAAAACATGCTTTTTAGGACTTAAAATAGCTAAATTTAATTCTCCTTGATTCCATTAGATGCCTTGATATGTTTGCTAAGTGATTTCAGATTTAGAAGGCAAAGATTGGATCAAGGGAATGAAGAAAGAAGCATGAAAAGTTGGAGAATTCATGAAGAAATGAAAGAACCGGAAAGCTGTCAAGCCGACCTCTTCGCACTTAAACGACCATAACTTGAGCTACAGAGGTCCAAATGATGCGGTTCCAGTTGGGTTAGAAAGCTAACATCCGGGGCTTCGAAACGATATAAGATTTGCTATAGTTGCTACACGTATGGTGGCACGCACGCGCAAAGTACGCGCACGCGCCGTTGCTGCCACCTAGTTCACTTAAAGCAACATGTCGCCAGCGATTTTAGAAGCCTTGTGGGCCCAATCCAACTCATTTCTGATGCTATTTAAGCCAAGGATTGAAGGGGAATCAACATACTCTCATAATTTACATGTTAGTTACCATTAGTTTAGTTTAGTAGTTAGAGTTAGTTTCTAGAGAGAGAAGCTCTCACTTCTCTCTAGAATTAGGATTATGATTAGGTTTAGTTCTTAGATTTAGATTTAGATTCATCTTCTTCTACTTCTATCTTCTCAATTCCTTGTTGTTACATTCATTCTTCTTCCATTCTTTTATTGCAATTTCCTTTATGTTGTTCTTATATTTTGTTGTAGATCTAGTATTGTTTCTTCTACTTTCTTCCAATTCAATAAAAGGTAATTCATAATAAATGTGTTTCTTTTGATTGTTGTTGTTAATTCCTTTCAATAAATGTTGTTAGATTCTATTCTTGTTGTCAATTTGCTTTGCTTTTCTTTTGTGCCTTCCAAGTGTTTGATGAAATGCTTGGTTGGATTTTAGTGTAGGTTTTGTTCCTCTTGGCCTAGGTAGAGTAATTAGTGACTCTTGAGTTATCTAATTCCTTTGTTGATTGATAATTAGAAGTTGCTAATTGATTTGAATGCCTCTAAAGCTAGTCTTTCCTTTAGGAGTTGATTAGGACTTGAGGAATCAAATTGATTCATCCACTTGACTTTCCTCCATGGTTAGAGGTTAACTAAGTGGGAGCAATGGACAATTTGTTATCACAATTGAAGAGGATAACTAGGATAGGACTTCTAATTCTCATATCTTGCCAAGAGCTTTGTTAGTTGTTAGTTTATTTTCTTGCCATTTATATTTCTTGTCCAAAATCTTAAAAACCCCAATCATAACTCACAACCAATAACAAGACACTTTATTGTAAATCCTAGGGAGAACGACCCGAGGTTTGAATACTTCGGTTTATAAATTTTAGGGGTTTGTACTTGTGACAAACAAATTTTTGTATGAGAGGATTATTGTTGGTTTAGAGACTATACTTCAACGAGATTTCACTTGTGAAATTCTATACCATCAAAAATCCAATCGTCAAAATGGCGCCGTTGCCGGGGATTTGCAATGGTGTTATGTTATTGGTTATTGTACATATGTGAATATTGTGAATAGGTTTATCTTTTGTTTGTTTCTTAATTTTTGTCAGTTTTATTTTGTTCTCTCAATATGAATTCTCACTTTGGCTTTGAGTTTGGTTCTAATTATGTTGTAGAAAATGTGCACCTCAATGATGACACTCATTATGGATGGAACCAACAAAGATGGGAGGAGCCTCAAGGAATTGATCACTCCTATTGGCAACAACCTCCGGATACTTATAGGTATAATTTCCATCCTAATGCATGCCAATTTAATGGCTATGATGATTCTTTTTGTGACACTCAACAACCACCATCATATGCCTATGAATATCATCCTCAACATGAACCTCAACCATTCTCACAAGCCTTTCATTACCAAACACCGCCCTATGATCCATATCCATCATATGACCAAACCCCCATACCATACTCTTATGACCATTATGAGCAAGAACCTTTAGAACCACCACAACCCTATCAAGATTACTACCAAGAGCCACCTCAATGCACACCACCTCCATAATTTCACCAAGAAGAACCACCTTCCTACCATGAACCCTCTCTCCAAAATAATGAACCTTCTTACCCACCACAAGCCCCAATAGACGATCCGCTCACTTTGTTACTCCAAGGACAAGAAGCCATGAAGCGGGATACACTTGAGTTTGTGACCAACTTGACCAAGGTAGTGTCTACCTTAGCCTACCAATGCTTGAATACTCAAGGTACTTCCGTGACCACATGTGAAAGGTCAAAAGAAGAGCAAAGCATGAAAGAGAAATTGGAAAATTCGGTGGAAAATGAGGAGTTAAATTTTGTGTTGGAACAATTGGAGGAGCCTATGATCATTGAAGAAAAGGAAGAGGTGGTTGAAGATTTAGGAGATGTTGAAAGTCCATAGGAATGTAGCATCATGAAGAACTCTTCCAAGAAGCTTGATATTGATGTTGAGGAGGGTGCGCAACCTCCAAGGCATATCATCATTGGAGACTTGGAAGAGGCTTATCAAGAGATGGATTCAATCATGGATGAATTTCTCTCTACAATGGAATCCTCTCCCATTGGACATGGAGTTGAAATTATAGAAGAGTGTGCACAACCTCCCATACCCTTGGTGAACAATGAAGAAGAGAGTGAATCAAAAGAGAGCTACCAAGAGGAAAAAGTTGGCATGGTGTATATTGAAATTGAAGAATATGAAGAGGTTGATCAAGAGATGGATTCATTCATCAATGAATTCCTATCCAAAATTGAATCACCTTCCATTGGGCAAGATGAAGTTCTTGAAGACAACACCAAGCCAAGTGAAAAAGGGGAAAATGTTGAAATTGAAGAAGCTTGTGAAAAGGTGGAAACAACTAAAGAAGAGCACAAGGAAGTAGACCTTGCATTGTCTAAGTGTGGGGAGGTCTCCCTTCCCAAGTCACCATCCAACACAACATTCAAGTGGGTAAAATTCTTATCCCTAAGCTTTACTTTCTCACTTGAATATGGTTTAATTGAAAATGATGGTCAACTTAGAGCTCTTTGTGGAGTTAAGAGTAGGAAAGAGTTGTGTAGTGGTTGGAAACATCATTCTAAGCTCATGACGGTTGTAAGCTCAAAATTCAAGAGCAATGGTTGGTGTGAAACCAAATGGCATGGGTCTAGGAAGTTGTTTGGAAGCTTCTTTGAGAATTCTAAGGCCATACCACCCGGATGGAATAATGACGATCAATTTAAGGACGGGTGTCAAAACAAAGTGTGGGATCCCGGATCGCACAATGAAAATCAAATTAGGGAGCTCATGGTTTGTGGAGAACTCCATCAAAGCTTGAAAATATTGAAATTGAAGAATGAATCTTATTGGAGATTCAAGCATTGGTGGAAGTTCCAAGATGAGTACAAGCACAAGCCCCCTTGAGAGGAGCTCCCCATAAGTCCAACTTAAGGACAATAAACAAAACTGCTAGGTGGGAGACACCCCACCATGGTAACATCTTTTCATTTTCTTTCTTTGTACATATTGGTAGAATTAGTTTAAGTTCATGTTTTTATTGGTTTGTTAAGTTTAGTTAGAAGTATAATATGATAAATAAGGTTTTAGGGTGTTTTGATAGCTGTTTGGAGGATTGAAAGGCTTGGATTGGTGTAAGAACTTAGAAAAATATTTTTTGAAAAACAGAACACCATCCACGCGTGCGCGCACCTAACGCGTACGTGCACCTGAGCATTTTTCGACCACCCACGCGGACGCGCACTGTACGCGTACGCGTGGATGCAAAAAAATTCGACTCCAGCTAAAAACCCGAGAGTTAGGCCTGCACTGTGCGAACATTGGGCCTAAGGCATAAGTCTATGCACGCGTGCGCGCACATGGCGCGTACGCGCACATGATCTTAAATTGGCAATGCACGCGCACGCACACTGTGCGCGCGCGCGTCGATTGCACGATCCACACTCCTGGTACTTTTACCCGAGAGTTGTGCCAGACTTGGGCCGACATTATGCCTCCGGCCTAACTCGATGCACGCGTGCGCGCACCTGGCGCGTACGCGTCCTTCAACCAATATGCACATCGACGCGTAAGCACGCATGACGCGCACGCGTCGGTAAAAAAAAAAAAAAGAGTTTTTTTCTCCCCTTCCATTTTCTTTTGCTTATCACATTCGCATACTTCTACTCTTCCCATTTTCATTTAGTTTTTGTAGCATGTTTTCGTTTTTTTTTTTAAGTCATTTCAATAATGGTGTTGAATTCTTATACTCAATTATTGAGACTCTCTTGCTTTATCTTGGTGCTTTGTGACCTGTTTAACATTAATTGAAATGTTTTGTTCCACACACGAGGTAGTGCTTTAGTCCTTCCTAACTCATTATCCTTTGTTTTTGTGCTTCATCATTATTGAGTTAGGTTGGGACCATATGCCCTCATGCTTATCACTAATCTTGTTTGTGTCAGTTCTTATTTGTTCTTGATGCTCAATATGTTTTTCATGCTTTAACTTTACTCTTGCATCAAGTATCATTGATATGCCATTTTCTCTTATTGTTTCCTCCTCTACATGTTGTAGCTACCATGTAGTGTGAGAACCATACCTTTATTTGGCATTAGCCCCCGCCTATATTCTATTTGCTTTGATATCTTTGTTATAGGCTTAACTTTCTTTCTTTTTCTTTCCTTTTAGGTTGGCCACCAAGAAGGGGGAAAGGATTTTTAAATGGGGCAACAAACAAGTCATCCGCACTTCCATTTGAGGAGCTCATCAATTGTCGCAACCCGTCCACCGTGCTCTTCTTTGCATGCACCGAGGACGGTGCAATCTTCAAGTGTGGGGAGGTCGTTCGACCGATCTCCATGGGTAACAATTTCCTTTTCAACACCAATTCTTAGTTTTCTCTGTTAGATTAGTTATTGCATTGCATGATAGGTTGCATGTTAGTTAGAATTTATACATATTTTTACCACTTCTTTCTTATTAGGACTACTTGGTTAGGGTGATGATTTCCTTTCCAAGAAACTGTTTTAGGGCACCCTACCAATTTGAAAAAGAAAATTTGTGGAACTTGCTTGAAAGAATTTATTTTGGAACATGGTTTTTGAGCTAAGAACACAAGCTAGTGAGTTTTGAGTCTAATTACGTGGTTACATCTTATAACCACTTATCCTCCTTCTTGTGTGCATTATTCTCTTTCTATGATTGTAATCTTTGATTTGTTTGATTCTTTATGTCCATTATTTTGTGTATTCATGCATTTATATGATTGAGGCCATCATTTCGTTAGCTCACTTACCCAAATGGCCTTACCTTTTATCTTCCTTTGTTAGCCAAATTTGAGCCTACGATTAACCCACTTTGTTCTTAATTTAGCACATTACAAGCCTTAAAGCGGAAAACAATGAATGTCCTTTATTTGGATCTTTGATTGGCTTAGGCTAGTGAGTGTGAGTGTCATCCAAGAGTGGGAAGACTTTGGGACATTGGTTGAGATAAAAGGGTGTTTGTGTTTTGTATTTTTATATTGGGGAATTAGTACATACTCATGTATTAATCAAATGTTAGACCTTATGCATTAATGTTCTTGCATATAAAAAATGAGAAAAAGAAAAGAAAAAGAAAAGAAAAATAATATGGAAAAGAAAAAATGTATATAAAAAAAAAGAAAAAAAAAAGAGAAAAGCAATAAAGGGGACAAAATGCCCCAAAGTGAAGCTCAATAAGAATCAATGCATAAGTGTTGTGAAATGAAAAGAAAATGCATGAGTATGTGAAAAAGTGAGGAATGGATAGTTAGATGAGTACTTAATTGTATAGGTCATTATATAGGTTAGGTGGGAAAGTTTAAGTTAATCAAAGATTCAAATCCTAAGTCCACTAGCCATATATGATCCTACCTTGACCCTAGCCCCATTACAACCTAAAGAAAAGACCTCATGATACATGTATGCATGCATTGAATAATTGTTGATTGTTAGATGAAAAACGAATCTTAGAAAGCATGATTGGGGGAGAATTGAGTGAATCAACCCCAAACACCGAGAGACTAGAGTGCAAACACTTCCGGTGAGGGTTCGATGCTCAATTCCATGATTCCCGGCTTTCATAAGCTTTCTTCTTGCAAGTCTATTTGAACTTCAATTTTTATATTTGAATTGGTAGGATTCATGAATCGTTATATGATCTTAGCCCTACCCGTTTATACATGCACTTGGAGGATTGATTTATTTTTAACCAAGTAGGTAAAACCATTTTGCATTTAGTTGCATATAGTTTAGGTTGCATATAGCTCATTTACATAGAATAGATGTTGATGCCCTTTGCTTTCTCTTGGCTTAAGCATGAGGACATGCTTGATTTAAGTGTGAAGAGGTTGACAAACCCCAATTTGATGGTTTATCTTGTATTGAATTTAGGGGATTTTATCACCTTTTACCCACATTTATTCAATGAAATAGCATGGTTTTGTATATTCTCCTTTAATTGTGCTTAAGAGTGAAAACATGCTTTTTAGGACTTAAAATAGCTAAATTTAATTCTCCTTGATTCCATTAGATGCCTTGATATGTTTGCTAAGTGATTTCAGATTTAGAAGGCAAAGATTGGATCAAGGGAATGAAGAAAGAAGCATGAAAAGTTGGAGAATTCATGAAGAAATGAAAGAACCGGAAAGCTGTCAAGCCGACCTCTTCGCACTTAAACGACCATAACTTGAGCTACAGAGGTCCAAATGATGCGGTTCCAGTTGGGTTAGAAAGCTAACATTCGGGGCTTCGAAACGATATAAGATTTGCCATAGTTGCTACACGTATGGTGGCGCGCACGCGTAAAGTACGCGCACGCGCCGTTGCTGCCACCTAGTTCACTTAAAGCAACATGTCGCCAGCGATTTTAGAAGCCTTGTGGGCCCAATCCAACTTATTTCTGATGCTATTTAAGCCAAGGATTGAAGGGGAATCAACATACTCTCATACTTTACATGTTAGTTACCATTAGTTTAGTTTAGTAGTTAGAGTTAGTTTCTAGAGAGAGAAGCTCTCACTTCTCTCTAGAATTAGGATTAGGATTAGGTTTAGTTCTTAGATTTAGATTTAGATTCATCTTCTTCTACTTCTATCTTCTCAATTCCTTGTTGTTACATTCATTCTTCTTCCATTCTTTTATTGCAATTTCCTTTATGTTGTTCTTATATTTTGTTGTAGATCTAGTATTGTTTCTTCTACTTTCTTCCAATTCAATAAAAGGTAATTCATAATAAATGTGTTTCTTTTGATTGTTGTTGTTAATTCCTTTCAATAAATGTTGTTAGATTCTATTCTTGTTGTCAATTTGCTTTGCTTTTCTTTTGTGCCTTCCAAGTGTTTGATGAAATGCTTGGTTGGATTTTAGTGTAGGTTTTGTTCCTCTTGGCCTAGGTAGAGTAATTAGTGACTCTTGAGTTATCTAATTCCTTTGTTGATTGATAATTAGAAGTTGCTAATTGATTTGAATGCCTCTAAAGCTAGTCTTTCCTTTAGGAGTTGATTAGGACTTGAGGAATCAAATTGATTCATCCACTTGACTTTCCTCCATGGTTAGAGGTTAACTAAGTGGGAGCAATGGACAATTTGTTATCACAATTGAAGAGGATAACTAGGATAGGACTTCTAATTCTCATATCTTGCCAAGAGCTTTGTTAGTTGTTAGTTTATTTTCTTGTCATTTATATTTCTTGTCCAAAATCTTAAAAACCCCAATCATAACTCACAACCAATAACAAGACACTTTATTGTAAATCCTAGGGAGAACGACCCGAAGTTTGAATACTTCGGTTTATAAATTTTAGGGGTTTGTACTTGTGACAAACAAATTTTTGTATGAGAGGATTATTGTTGGTTTAGAGACTATACTTCAATGAGATTTCACTTGTGAAATTCTATACCATCAAAAATCCAATCGTCAGACTGGCAGACTGGGTATAGGGTTTGCGGCGTAAAAGGGGAAGAAGAAAGCTAGGTTATGTGGCTGAGTTGCCCTTTTATAACTAGGTTAAAGGGCAACTTAGTAAAATCACACTCCACTGAACCCTCATTCTTCGGTTCGGTCCGGTTCGGTTCGGTTTTAGCAAAGGCAACCGAAAACTGAAATGAACCGATCGGTTTAGTTCGAAAAAAAACAAAAAAAAAATGGTTTTTTCGATTTTTCAATTGGTTGTTGTAAAATTCGGTTCGGTTCTGGGATAATTTTCGGTCCGGTTCGATAACTTACACCTCTATTAGTTACTAATAAATTTGGCATAAGTAGAAAAAAAATGCTAGAAGAAACAAAATATATTATTTTTAGTAAAAAATTAATTATTAATATTTAAAAGTATAGATTAAAATATATTATTAGATTATTAGACTAAAAAAATTAGAATTATAATTAAAAATAATGATAAAAACAATAAATATTGTTAGCTCTTTAATATTTTTCTAAATAAAAAACAATTTTATAATGCATGAAAAATCATTCTAATATGTCTATACTATTGACTATTGTGACTGTAATATTTTTAAAAATATTACAAAAATATAAAAAAATATAATTTAATGTTAACAATATTTATATATTTATCATAATTATTATAAACATAGACATATTAAAATATATCTTTTATAATAACACGTCTTCTAGAAGGAAGAGATGGTGTGTGTGAATTTCATACTTTATGTCAATCAAGTTATTTCTTATTTAGTGGCATAAATACTTATTTCTTCTGTAAAATCTTTGTTAGTGGTGTGGTATTGTTATTGACAATTTGCGGATTGAAATGTTACTTTTTGAGGTTGAAGCTTTTGTAGGAAATATTTTTGTTTTATAATTATATAATTTTGTCACACTTCTTTAAAGTCATTATTTGGTGCTAAATTTGTCAGTCTTCTAACTAACGGTTACTTTGCTCTTATTTTGTCATAAGTAACATGACAAATTGACAATGCAAAGAGACGCATAAATTACTATGCATAGAGTAGTAACATTTTGCATCTAAATATTTGAATGTTTTTAATTTATTTATTTTATCTATTTTTGTACATCTATAATATAAGGCAACGTAATTATGGACACTGGCATGATTATATATATTTCAAATATTGACCCTCTCTCTCTCTCTCTCTCTCTCTCTCTCTCTCTCTCTCTCTCTCTCTCTCTCTCTCTCTCTCTCTCTCTCTCTCTCTCTCTCTCTCTCTCTCTCTCTCTCTCTCTCTCTCTCTCTCTCTTATTGTCATCATCACCTCCTCCTACATTTGATTTCTTCTCTTTCTTCTTTTTTCTCCTCTTTCATTTGATTTAATTTCTTCTTCTTCTTCTTAGTTAAATATCATACAATTGATTTAACAACAACAAAAACACATCGTTTAATTGTAAATCACACAGAAATTTTTGATAAACGGCACATGAATTTTTTGTGAATAATATCGAAATTTTTTGTGAAGGATATAAGAAATCTTCAAAGGACCACAACTCTAAAACCGACTCACTGAACAAATAAAATACTTTTATATGTATTTTAGATTCAAAAGACACATTAAATTATTGTAAATGACACAAGAATAGCTAAATCTCTTATATATTAGTTTAATACCACACACTTAATTCAATAACAATAAAAACACATTAATTAGTTAGAAATTACTACAAGAAAAGTGCTGAGAACCGTCGGATTTAGTATCGACTTTTACCGGCAGATTTAGCGTCAAATTTTTCGACAGACAGAAGGAGAAATTTGTCGCCAGAAAAGATTACCGTCGGAATAGCTTTTTTCTCGCTAAATCCGATGGTAATTAATGGCATGAAAACGTAACTCACCCGTGCCAATCAGCGGCGGCGAGGTGCTACAACCTCTAAAAGTAAAAATACGTATATAATACAATCGAAGGAAATTGTAACTAGGAGCCTTGAAAGAAAAGGGTACGATCAAAACAAAACCGAAGACACATCGCTCACGAGAAACAGAAAGACAGAAAGCTTATGCAGAAAACCAAGAGACATATATATATATATATATATATATATATATATATATATATATATATATAGTAGAGTTCCAAAAGATAGTTATATAATCAAGATCTAGACTCAACCTATGATGCAAAGACTGGCTAGAATGTATACATATACAGTCCAGCAGTAATCCAACAGACAAAATACAAATTCTAATTCTCTAAAGTCAACCTCTAGGAGGGACAACACATGTTTTTATACAAGATCGAAGAAGGTACACACACACACACACACACACAATATCTTGCGAAGTACATAATATAAACAGCCCCAAAAAGTAGATCCTCACTTCTGAAAGAGTCGTCCAGCACACACAGCGAGGTGCCTCACATCCTGCATCTGAAAAATAATAAATACGTATGGAATGAGAACCGGAGGTTCTAAGTATGGTAAAGGTGCCCACATAGATAATATATATAAGATCCCGGAAAAGCCAAAGGCATTCCTAGAACTCCGACACACATATTCAAACTTAAGATTAATTCTAAACCAGAAATCTTAGTAATCTATCTAAGGGGATTCATGTTCTAGATCTAACCCTAACTAAATACTACACTTTCTGCCTCCTCCAACCCTCCGAATCACCTGTGGAACTACCCTCAACGTCACCTCCACCAGCATGAGGGATCTCTTAGTTGCAAAGACACACAAATCAAACAAGAAAAGCACAGATAGAGGTACAATTACAGCAAATAGGACAAGTAGCAGTTAATTACAGTTAAACAGTTAGGCAAGCCAAAACAAAGCATACTCAAACAAGTCATATAAATGCATATGATGTATGCTTGTCCTACTGGTCATAAGCTCACGTGTCAGTTACTTTGCCAGAATCTGACACACCCAGTAACTAACCCGGATATCATCTCTCTAACATGCCTCCACACTCTTGGGATATAGTGACCGTCACACGCTTGGGATAGAGTGCCCACCACACTCATGTGATATAGTGTCCATCGCATTTCTCGGGATAAAGTGCTCTCACACTCTTGGAATATAGTGCCTGCCACACTCTTAGGATAAAGTGCCTGTGACACTCATGGAATATAGTGTCCGACATACTTTCTAAGGTAAAGTGCTCCTACACTCTTGGGATATAGTGCCCGCCACACTCTTGGGTTATAGTACCCGACACACTTTAGAAACAGAGAGAAATATGATGCAACATAAATGGAACATATTATACATAACCAATCTCACAAGCAAAAACATAACTTAACATAATCATTCTTCAATCCACCTCATCATAGTCACAGTCACTACCTATTAGGAATATAGTGCCCAACACAATCTTGGGATATAGTGTCCGTCATATTTTTCAATTATAATGATTATCCTCATAATCACTTTCAATCATTCTTCTTTCTCATCCCTTACTTAGAGCAAGTAGACAATACCACCACATCTTACCTGGTTTCTCAATTCTTACCCGAAGCACGTGAACAAAACCACTGCATCTTACCCGAAGTCTCAACTTATATCTGGAGCAGGTGGACAACGCCGCTGCCTCTTATCCGGTCACATATATCTCATTCATAATTCATCATCATCATCTCAATCATCACCTTCAACATCTCATCGAATTAATCATTTACTTCTCAAATCTCCACACCCTTACTCTTATTCCGTAGCCTAAAACCTAACTATCAAACCTTAAAATAGAGTTTTTAGAGGTTTGAAAAATCAGAAGAATGGGTGATAGTCCAAAAATTGTAAATTTTCATCAACATAGTGGTTGCGGAGGTTTACAAGCTTGCCAGAAAGGTTAAATAATAAAAATAGAGTTTTAGTGAAAAACAGGACTTCGTGTGTACGCATGGAACTGTGCGTACATACGCACTAGACAACTTTCCCAGCCTGTGCGTACGCATCACGCACAACTTGCGAATCCTCAAGGGTGTGCGTACACACACCCCCTCATGCATATGCACAAGCTCAAACACATTCTTTGGTTTGTGCGTGCGCACCCCAGCGTGCGTACGCACATACACCAGAGTTTCAGGTTTTCTGTAACTTAGCCAAATTCAATTTTCTGTATCCAACTTCTGAAGTCTATAACTTTTTCTACAAAACTTCGATTTTCTCAATCTTTAAATCATTTTAAAGCTCTTAAAATTATCTTTAATTTGAAATCAATTTCATTCAAATCCAAAATTTGAGGCTCAAGTTATGGACCACCAAAATTGGTTAAAAATCAAGTTTTACCAAAAATCTCTAAAACCTTTATATTTCCAAAACCTCAATTCATATACTATTATTTTACATCCAGAACAACTCCAATGCTCCCAAAATCATATTCACCTATTTTATAAACACTTTCCATCATCAATTCATACAATCTCATCAACCCACCTAACAATCTTTAACGCAATTTCAAACATCATTCATCAAAATATCATCAATCACAATTTATTATCATCATCAATCATCACAATCATCATTAACTACAATCAACCTCATTAATAACAATCATCATCACATTTTTATAATAGACTCAACATTTTCCCTAAAAATCACTCAACCTCTAACCACTTCTTTATGTCACTCAATCATTCCATCACATATCAACATACAAACTCTTTTTGTTATTCACCAATCCCATGCATAATTTTTCACCAAACTCAACATTTATATCAACAATTCCTAATCATCATCAACTCATTATATTAACAATTCGAATTCATAATACTACCACCAATGTCATACATACATATACAAATACTCACAATCAACTCATACCGTTCAACCTATCTTAAGGATAACTAACCTAAATTTTCACGCAACATTATATATTAACTATGAGAAATCAAAACCATACCTTGGTCGATTTTTCCTTAGTGCTCAGAACACTTCAAATATCCACCATTTCTCAAGCTCCAAAGCTCCAATTCCTCTCCAATAAAAATTCGGCTTCCAAGGTTCACTCCCAAACATCCAATTTCACCAATTCAATCTCCAATTCAGCATAAATTCAATCTAATATATACAATTTCATACAAAGCCACAATTCAATACCTAAAATTCACAAAATCAAAGTATTCACAAGGGATATGAGTTTCTCACCTTACCCATGAATGATATGGGTGAAGTCCAATAATTATTCACCGCTAGAGTACCTCTAAACCATCAAAATCATAAAATCTCTCAAACATCAAAATTCAAATTTGGGGAAAAGGAAAAATAGATAACTAGGCTCAAAATTTCAAATTTCTTACCAAATTTTTCAGTGAGCTTTGTAGAGAATTCTGAGACGAACGTGTGGCCACTGACGGCTCATCAATTAGAGCTCCAGATTGAAAGTTACGTGGATTTGAAATGTTGGACAAGGGTTTGGGTTTCCCTTCCCAAATTATCGTCCCTCACTCTCCCATTCAGTTTGGAGCATGATGAATGAGATTAAGTGGCTAGATTTTGGTCTTTATATATGGGCCTTGGGTCTAGTTTGGATCCGATCCAACTAGTTCGGTTTGTTGGTCTAATTTTGGGCAAAAATCTTTAAAATTAGTGTCAAAATTTATATTTTAATAATTTTTTCTTTCTAAATTATCAAATTTAATTTTATAATTTTTTAAATAATAAATAATTTATGGGTTAATTATTTACTAATTATCCGGAGTTTACACTCACCACCACGTTAAAGAGACCTTGCAGCTGCTATAATCAAATTTATTGTTAGTATGGTTATTTTATTTTTTTCAGATTATTTCGTGAGTCTAGCATTTTGTTAGGATTTTTGTTAAATAAGTGATTAAATTTGTTTAATGAAGTGTGTGATAGGAGTTGTTGTACTAATTTAATGTAAGTAGAAATTAAATAATGTTAGGGTAGGTTAATAAGTACATTGAGATTAAAAATGTTTGAGCTGTTAGAAGATTTTAGTAAATAATTTTCTTTCAATTGCATTAAACTTATGTCACTTATTTTTGTGATGTCTGTTATTAGTTTGGTGAAATTAGAATTAAGTTTTTAACTAATTGAAATAATGAGTTTTACTTATTCTTTCAAATTAGTTTTTGAATTAGTTTCAAATTGTGAATTTAATAAGTTGTCCTTTTTATTAGAATGGTGCTATTTTCTCTGAGATCAATTGGAGTTTTCTTTTTTTCTCATAGTCTATGTAGTAATATTCCAGGTTAGTTTTTTATCTCTGAATATAATGAATTGTTTAAATTTTATGTTGGACTTACTTTTCCTATGATAGAGTTTTAGGACGAAAGTGGGAGAAGGTCACGTAGTGGAGCCTTCTCAAAACCATTGTTTGCCAGAAAATTGTAGAGTTATAAAGGGTTGCACACTCGTTTAGGATTTGATGTTTTATTGAATGCGTGTATGTTATAATTTATGCTTGAGGTTGTTTTCTCGATGAAAACTCATATTTTTCTCATTCTATTTTCACCTTCATGTTGAGTCACATAGAACAAGAGTTGGAAGAAACGATGAAAGGGAAAAATCCTCATCAAGTAGAACAACATATCCAGTCTTTGCTCCGAAAGGAGTTGCAATGGGTGCGGACAGTAACTACTGCTTAGAGAAAAAGGAAATCGATGTGCTTAACTGTGACCATACTTCACCCAAACTCATGTAAATTTTTTAAGTCTTCGCAAATGTTGCAATTATCAAGATACTAACTTCTTAATCTAATCAAAACTTCTTTATCCTATTCTATTAGGTTATTCTAATAGACAAATCCTGATACCTCAATGAACAATTTTTCACATTGGTTCAGAGAATACGTCAGCGTGTATCTAACTGATATAATAGATTGAAAACTAGTTGCACTTAGTTAGGATCCAATGAATAAGGGCACAAGTTACCTGATATAAAATAATGGATATCGGTTCCATTCTTTACAGTAGTCGATCGGAAAGAAAACAGATAACACCGGAGTTTGGGTTCGTGGAGATTCAAGCTGTGATAATTCTTACTGGTTTGGTATATTGCACAATATAATTCAATTAGAGTATTTTTGTCGTACTACGTAAAGGTGTGAGTGTTTAAATATGAATGGTATGATCCAAGTTCGCGACAAGAAAAACAAAAGCACAAGGACTATGATATCACTGAAGTTAATGTAATCAGGAAATACAGGCACTACGATCCTTTTATTCTACCTCAAAATGCATGGCAGGTGTACTATTTGCCTTATCCGGGTTCATACAAGTTTAGTTGGGTTGTTGTAGTTAAGACTAAGTTAAGAGGCTGCATCGAGTCTGATGGGACAGAGGGTCAGAAACTTACCAGATTGATGACATAACTCCTTTAAAAATGGTGGTTGATACTGGTAATCTGATCACCCTTAGATTGGCTATTATGGATGATGATATCATTGACTTTGGAGTAGATGACGACGTACTACCACCAGAGAACGATGATCTTAAGAAGAAGACAGGGTTGATGGCGACGAAAAAGAGGAAGACGAGTTCGATGATAAAGAAACTATCTTGGAAGCGGAGGATGGTGAACTAGAGGAAGAAGATAATGTATCTAAATAGGGTTAATGTAAATATAGTTCTATCTTTATGTATTTCTTTACTAAACTTTGAGAAGAATGTAATATAATTAGTATTATTTCAGATATTTTAATTACCACATCAGATTTAAAGCACTGCTTCAATTATTAATTATCGGGGTACATTATAAATAGATGAAAAAAATTATTTAAAAGAAAAATAATCTACCGTCAAAATATACGGATGGTAACATCCCAGCTAATTTTCCAAAAAAAAACTTAAAAAAAATATTTTCATTGGCTTTTACCGTCAGATTAATCTGGCGATAAGGGAGTGCGAAGCCGTATGCTTTGGCGCCAATGTTACCTCGAAAAATTTTCAATGGTAAGTTACGTTGCAACAGATTTCATTTTTTTTTATATCCATATTCCGCCACTAAATTCTACGCAAATTATTATCGGATACATAAATTCGACAGTAATTTGTTACCAGTGAGGTTTATTTCATCAGATAAATTTCGACGGTAGATATTGTACTGTCAAATTTTATTCGTTTTTTTACAGTAAATTTGACGAAACTCAACGTTTTTCTTAAATGAATGACACAAAAAGTTTAGGTAAATAAAACAAAAAATATTTAAAGAATCACAAATCCAAAAACTTAACTCGCTCAACTAACAAAATATATTCAAATGTGTTTTGGAACAAAAATACATCAATTTATTACAAATGACATAGGAATAACTAGATCTCTTATATATGAGTTCAATATCACTCAACTAGTTCAATAATAAAAAAAAGTGCATTACTTAGTTAGAAATGACAATACAGTTAAAAATTTTCTATGTCATGGTTAAGGAATTTTGGCATCAAAATTTAAAAATTATAATGTCACGATTAACAAATTTTGGTACTATTTTTTTAATAAATTTTGCACAAATTAAAACTTTATTTTCTCGTTATAATTCTTGTTTCATCCTCTTAATAAAAACAGGTGTCACGATTAAAAAATTGTCAAAATTAGAAACATCTTGTGTTACAGTTAAAAAGTTTTGATGCTACTTTTTTTATAAATTCTGCACAATTCAAAATTCTCTCTCTTTCTCTTTTTCTTTTCATCATCATCTTCTTTTTCTTTTTTTCTTCTTCTTCTCCTTCTTATTTTACTTTCTCATTTTTTTTATTTTATTCTCTTAACACGAATAGCAAAAAAAATATCAAAAAATTATGTAATAACCACCAGAAAAAAGAAGAGAAGGAAAAAAAATAAAGCAACAACAACAATAATTAAAGAATAATGATAAAGAAGAAACACCCGAAGAAAAAAAGTGTGATTAATGCGCATATTGTGTGAGTATTTTTGTTGAATTTTAGCTAACTTAATTGGTAAAAGAGTAAATAGCCATTTTTCTGACCATGAAAGATTTGAATGCTGACAAAATTAAATTAAAACTAAAGTTATACCCATATAAGATAGGTTTCAATCGACAAAAATGACCGATTACTAAATTTTTATTAATAATTTCATAAAGACCCCCTTATCTTCTTTGTTCTCTCTCATATTTGTCACTTCTCAAGCCCAAAAAATTTATTCTTCTTTCCACATAACATATCTCTCCTTTCTCTTCTTCCATAAACTTCACTGACTCTTCTCTTTCTCAAGCTTCTCCCTCTCTCAGTGTTTCTGGCTCTCTTTCTCTTTCCCAGCCTTTTTTCTCTTCTTCTTTTCTTGAATGCTCTGCTGCCGACTGCAAATTCCAAAACGGTGTTAATAGATCTCCTTTGAGCTCAGATGACGACAAAAGTTTTCTCGGCGATAACGTCGAGGACTTCGACACGGAGCCCACCAAGCCCATTTTGGTCTATCCTGATGCTAAACCTTCGAAATTGAAAGATAAACTGCTGATCCAATAAACTTTCTTTGCAGTTTTTAACCCCTGACGACAATAGATCTATTGTCAAGGTAACGCTCGACGATGACGAGCATGCTTATGCTCATGATGATGATGATAAAGATAATAATAATGGGGTTGTTGCTATTGAGGGTTCAGGTAGCAGTGGTGAGAAATTAGGCAATGAGGTGAAGGAGGACAATTTGGGTGGTTATGGAGTTTTGTGATGATTATGGAAGGAAGACGAAGAAGGAAGAGAAAAAAAAAAGGGGTATTTACGAAATTATTAACAAAAATTTAATAATTGATTATTTTTGTAAAAAAAAAAAACTTATTTTTAATGAGTATAACTTTACTTTTAATTTTTATGATTAGTTTTGTTAGTATTTGAATCTTTCATAATTAAAAATAATTATTTATTCTTGACAAAAATTTAGATGTGTATCAAAATCATTTAAAATTACTATGATAAAGAATTAAAATTAATAGTTTCAAGGCTTAATATAATTAATATTAGACTATGAATAATTTTACATTCTTATAATATATAAAATATATACATCTATTTATAAAAATAAAAGGGTACCCAACAACATATTAGTAGGAATAATTAATAAATTTTTTTATGGTGGTTAAATTTTAGATATAAATAAAAAAATAAAATTCACTTTTTTTATCTATACTTTTAAACAATTTAAAAATAAAATAGGCACAAAGAATCCCCTGATTAATAATAGTGCGTAACTATAATCCAAAGTAATTAAACGAATAAAGTAATAGTATATAAGTAGTCGTCCTTACTCTGTAACCGCATGATCCTCGCCTGCCTCTTGTTGCTTTGTTGCGATAAGCCGATAATAACAAACTTCCCCTCCTCTTCCGCACCCTCAAGCCCCCAAACGACGACCACTTCCACACACCACCATCGAATTTTCCGTTACACATATTCTAACCACCGCCACGTGCTACTCATTCATTGGCTCATCCTTAACAACCACCCTCATCATTTCCATTGAACTACCACTTCCTCTTTTCCTTCATTCACTTTCACAAATCACAAACTTCTCTTCCTCCTCCTTCTGCCTCTTGCTAGCTACCTTAAGCTCAGAAAGAAAGAGAGTTAGTCAGTTAGTTAGTTAGTTTTAATGGAGATGGCTGAGGTTGGAGTCGTTAGAACAAGAGCTTCAGCAGCATTGGCCATGGATGTAGCCGTTGCTACTGCTGCAACTTCACCTTCACCTGATGAACCAGCACTCAAGAGAAGAAAGATCAAAAGCGAAGAAGACGAAACAAGCCAAGATCTCATAAAATTCTCAGCATCCTCATTCTCTGACCAGCTTAAGAGTAGCATTGACGGTGAGGAAAGAGTGCCGCGGGAGGCGGCGGCGGAGGAGGAGGAGGAGGAGGAACGGTCCTCCGACGAATCTCCAGCGTCATGTTGTTCGAGCAATAACGGATCCTCCACCTGGCTCCACGAAGAGAGCATCAAATTCTTAGATCTTGAGGTAACTAAATTGAAGAAGCAAAGTTGTTTCAAGTTGAACTAACATTTAGAATTAATTTAATGTAGAGGCACAGATATTTAATTAATTGAAGCTGCGTTTTTCGTCTTGATTTCTTTAAATGCATGTCGTTTTCTTTCTCACGAAATTTGATGTAACGCTTTTTACAGGTTCAGAGCTCCCAGCAGGCTGAAACGTCGGCGTGCTACTGCGAGAACCAAATAAGGTCTCAAATTAGTACTACACTACTACTAACACTAACAGTTCAAATTTGCATGATTATTTGGTTCATTCGAATTTTGAAAAAAAAAAAAAAAGAAAGAAAGAAATTCTCTGTAGCGTATGTCATAGTAATAAATTTATTCCTTCCGTTCAACATTGTAATAAAACTTCAAACTCGAAGATCAGAAGAATATCTCTGAAGAATAAAAATAACATACATTTTTGTCTGTGTGTTCACAGGAGAGAAATGAGCCTCACGAGTGAGCTAGGAATGAATTGGCAAGAAGTGGAATCATCAACGGATAATAATTATAATTATAATAATGATAATAATAATAATAATAAGCGAACAAGAACAACAACAATAGTCAATAATTCCCGCGTTGTTCTATCAACGAAGATGCCAACAGAGTTGGAGCTTGAAGAATTTTTTGCTACCGCAGAGAAAGACATCCAGAAACGATTTTCAGACAAGTAAATCAAATTAATAAGTTCATCTTTTTTTTTTTATCAGTTTTTCTCTCATACAAATTACGCTACTTTTTTTTAACCTATGAAAGTTATTTATTTATTTATTTTTAACAAATATTGTTTTGGTGCTTGCAGGTATAATTTTGATATTGTGAAGGATCTGCCGTTGGAAGGACGCTACGAGTGGATTCAAGTAAAATTAACCCCATAAATGTGCCTAGTTTCTTGTGCCCAATAACATTATTCCGGTTCAATAACGAAATTAATTGTTGTGCTCCAGAGTGAATATTTGTGTAGGAAAAAAAAGTTCCTTCCCAAAATTATTAAGGAAGGAAAATAAAAGTGATATATTTGGATTTGAACATGCCAATTGGCATTTGGCACTTCCCGAAATCATTCTTATAACGTTAATAATCTACTTTAGCTACATTCAAATTTTCATGTCATTGATTCATTTGATCCTATTGTATCTTATCTTTCATGGTCTAAGACTTTCTGTTTGATGTAGAGCTTTTATTTCTTTTTCCCTTTTATGATTAAGAAAAAAGTAGAATTTCAGATATTTCTAGAATACCAGCATTTTAATAATTTTAATGGTTGTCTTAATTATAAAATATATATAATATATATTAATTAAAATTAATGGTTAAAATTTTTAGAACCTATTTCAAGATCATTTGAAAATTTTTCAGAAATTATATATACCCTTCTTGTTGTTAAGCTAGATCCTGTGCCAAGATCTGGAAATTCAATTCCTTTGATAGTTTTAAGCATTGTTTTAAATTGCACTTCACAGTTTGCTCTTAAGGGATCTTTTGCAATTAGATCAAATAATTCATTTTACTATACAATTCTTCACATTGCAGTCTCAATATAAAATCACAGCGATTCAAGTGTACTTTGTACAAGATTCTAGTATCGTTTTTCTCATCTGACCTCCCCCCATGTAAATCGCGTCTGTTTCTTTATCCATTTTTAACTTTGCTTGGTACGGCAAAAGCACTGGCAGCTGATGGTTTCTTTTTCTTTTCTTTTTCACTTTCTTCATTTGTTTTTATCCCTTTTCCGTGACAATAATTTCCTTTATTTCCTTGTCTTTAATTTCTGGTCCGTCTTCTCTTTGCTTTATTATTTTGATTATTATTATTTGGACATTTTAGTGCTGACCTGTCTTTTCCTTAATTGAAAGTGTTAAACTGTTGAAAATAGATACTTTGCCTTTTCTCCTGAACCTTTCTGCCATAACTTTGGTCCGTGGATGATGATTACGGGACTTTTCTCAATTTCAATGTATCATTATACAGACAGTGAGACAGATAACAAGAAACAAAAACACAAACGACATTAGCATGATGGTGAATGATTTTTGGTGGTTGGACCTATTGCACAAATAAATTTGATAACTGTGTGAAAGAAAAATAACGTAAGGAGTTAATTTTTAAAAAATTATTTTATTTATCTTATATCATAATTTTTAATTCTAAATTTTAGATTATAAATTTTAACTTCTTCAAAAAATAAAAATTTATTTGGGTGAACATTTACGAAAAAAAAAATTTTAAATAATTTTTTAATATTTTAAAAAAAAATAAAAATAATTTAATATTTAGATATATTATATAAATTTTTTTTATTTAATAATTATGTTGGAGTATAATAATATAAATTTTTTTATTTGTTATGTTAAAAATATTTTTTATTTTTTTAGTATTTTTATTTTTATTATTAAATTTTATCAAATATGCTGAAAAATAAATAAGATATTTTTTATTAAAAAAGAATATTTTTTTAACAACTTAATAACACTCAAACAAATACTAAATATTTTTAAATTAAAAAATAGTTAATATTAACTAACAAAAACTTAATTTTTTATACTTTCCCATAAAAGAAATATAAATCTAGCAAATTTTTAGTTAGTAGCAATTATTTTTTATATTTTGACTCCAACAATTTTTGTTCTTCATTTTTATATAACATATTGACCCTAATTTTGATGTAAAATTAATTTATTGTCAAACTTTTTGTTTTCTTTCCTTTCTTCAATACAATAGGAAATTTTTTTTTTCACACACATAACCAATTCTATAAGATTTCATTTTTGCTTCTCTCAATCTATGTCTGGCTCTCTGCCTTTCCTTCTCTCATTGACAAAGTATCTCCCTTCACTTTTCCTCTCCCGCCATGGTCAGATATCGTTGCTCTGCTTTTACATTCCTTGATCCCCTGCTCCACTGTGAAACAAAACTAAGGAAAGCACTCTACTGAAGATTCCTTTGCTAAGTCAGCTATTAAGACTATGACCTTGTCTCTTCCTTCTCACTCATTGGCCTTCTTTTTTTGAGAAAGAATATTCAATTAATTGATGCAAGGGTTCTATCATTTTATTTTAAATTAATACTAGTATTTATGTTCAATTTTTTGTGGGGTAGGAATTGCTTCATCGATCATGGTTCTGGTCTATATCTTTGTGTCTTTGAGGTTGATAGTTTAACTAAAATTATTCTTATTCATATAATTAATAGAATATGCCCTTTTGAAAATAAAATATATATTTATTTATAAATTATTAGATGCTAGAAGAATATATATTTATGAATTATTAGATGCTAGAATAATATATTTATGATAAAATTTACAAAAGCATTATTAAAAAATGTGAAATTAGAATTGATTTTACATCATAATTAGAGTCAATATGTTATAAAGAAAATAATTAATAAAAATT
Organism: Arachis stenosperma; assembly: GCF_014773155.1. NCBI lineage: Eukaryota > Viridiplantae > Streptophyta > Magnoliopsida > Fabales > Fabaceae > Arachis > Arachis stenosperma. Next base: position 14,715,882 of record NC_080377.1, read on the forward strand.
AGTGGGTCAAATTATAAAAAGTAACTATTATTAAATAAGAATGATTGATTCTATATTTCCTTCATCCAACCATGGTGCATGTGAGAATTAAAATAGTGAAGCGACGAAGAATTTTTTTTATTAGTAGTTGGATGACCATCACATAAAATATTTTATTTTATTTTTGTAATTTTTAAAATAAGATTCGGCGATGCGCAAGAATTTCAGAACGTGTTATTGGGTCGTGCGGGTTGTTGTGGTTGTGACTCAATGAGGGATATAGAAATTCAAGGCACTCATGTGCCTCTTCTTCTGGATGGCTCATGATAATGTTGCTTTCAGTTATGTAATAGTCATTGCATTGTTCAAGACAATATTCTTGTCTTAATCACTACATTGATGAATGGGAACAAATTAATTCAATACCAAGAGAAGTTAAAATACTTCTTGATAGTGATTTATGAATGATGAAAAAGTGAATATTTTGATTTTATATATATATATATATATATATATATATATATAGTTGTTCATTGATAAGAGTAGTACATCAATGTCTGTTATAGAATAGTTAAACAGTTTTCTTTTTGAGAAAAAATCTGTTATAAGTTTATTACCATTAAGAAGTTTTTTTTAGAGAAAAAATCTGTTATAAGTTTATTACAACAGAATTCTAGATATACTATAGGTCCGTTTGGAAAACACCAAAAAGTTACTTTTTTCAACTTTTGACTTATAGAAAGTTACATTAATGTGTTTGGTACAATTTTTTAGATAAATTTTTAACTTTTCAAAAAGTTATTTAAGAGTTTTTGAAGAAGTTAAAAAATGTGACTTCTTCTATTTTCAAAAGCTATTTTATCGCTCTTATTTAATGCACAACTTTAAAACAAGGACTTTTATAATAACTATCCAAACTCAAAATAACTTATTTAAAAGTTATTATTAATAAAAGTCCTTATATTTTAAATTCCTTTTTTAAAAGAACTTATTTAAGAAGTTTAGCCAAACTGGCCCTATGTCCAAACTATGAAATACATACACGGATAACTAACTTGAGTTGGTCGAGTGGTCAGCTCACTCGTCCGCTTAAGCAAGTGTCGGAAGTTTGAATTCTGCCTTGTGCATGCAGCAACTCATTGACCAGCGACAGACCCTTAAATGAGCTTAGACTCGCGACGGATTAGTCTTTAACCTGTCGAATTGGGAGATACCGTTTGGGTAAACCCAAAAAAAAAACCATACACGAATACAGGACACGACACGACACGTGATATGACGACATACGAATTTTAAAAAGTTATCGGATACGAGAACACGCATATATTAAAAATATAATATATTCATTAATATTAAGCTAATAAGTATTTTCAAAAATAATTATATGATATGTATTTTTTTTTAAAATGTATATGTATTCAAAAGATAAAATCCTAAACTCTTATGTCTTAATAGAGTTAGTAAGAATTTTGTACATCACATGTATAGAAAAAAATTATTTAAAATCATATTATTTCTCCATCATATATAGTTGATATCTTTATCATTAGAAAAAAATTACTCTTTTCAACTCCGGTTCATCAAGAGAAGGTAAGTAACTTCAAGAACACCATTTTTCTTATCAATTGGTAAAAAAATACATCTCCAGCAATATTCCACATCATAGTTTCTCCTTTATTGTATTGTCGAGTTTTTCTTGAAAGAAGACGAAGATTAGTATGCATAAATACTAAATCTTCTTCACGTTTAGGCTTCAAGTTGTTTCTTTTTAGGGAATGGATAAAAGAATAAATGTTCCAATTTCTTTCACAACAAGAAGATGAAGATGGTTGCCTTAGTAGGTTAAGAGCAATTGGTTGAAAAAGTTTTGCTTTACCATCATGAATTAGCCACCAAAATTTTGCATGGATTATGCCTTTATCATTCAAGAAGTCATAATCATTAAAGACACATCTACCATCAGAAAAGTTTGCAAATTCAATGTTTACTTTTCTCCTCTCTTCTTTATTAAGAAAATACCTCTTCAAGCATTTAACTCTTTCATCAATGATCTCAATATCTTGATGAGGAGAAACTCGTGTAGGATCTTCTCTCAACCATTGGTGGCTATAATACGGGAGTGGATCCTCTCCAGTGAAAAAAAAAACTGGATGCTATTCAGTGTGTAATCTAACCTTTCATTACTTTCTCTCTCCTATTTAATTTTTTTGGTTCCACTTAAAGAATTAAATGTGAAAGATCACACTTTATTCTCTCAAGTATTTTTCCCACTGGAGAGGATCCATTTCCTTATAATACCTATATAATTAGTGGTTAAGCAGAAATTATTTTAGCTTCACTTATAAATACAAGTTATAAACTATAAATGTAAAGAGTTACCTTGGATTCAATGAATGTGTTAAAACAATGAAGAGGTGTGCTACTTTTTGTCCATCTTTAAACTAATATTGAGTGCACAACATTGTAGAAGGACGATGACTCTTGTTCATATTTTCTTTTATAGAGATATATCATTTTTTACCTTCTTGATCATTGAATCTCACATCTCATGAACCAAATGAAGAGTAGGTGCATCCGTGTCAGGACTTCTTAAAACATCATATATAGAATTTGTGAAAACAAAAATATAATTAATTTTTTGCCACTAATTTTCACTTAAAATTTTTTTTGTAACAAACTTAGCTTTGCTAATATTATCTTCCTTGTATGAAGACCACTTTTGATTATGTATTTTACTGTATTTAGCATATAAAAGCATTTGTTCAAGTACTTCTATAAAAAGAATGTTGATGTGTAGTGTCTTAAATTTTTTCAAGAATTGAGAGTATTGCTTTTCTTTATTTTTTTTTTTTTGGAGCCTTTGAGGACAGGAAATTCTTGACTTGTGCTCTTGCATTTGGACCTTCTCTCTTGATGTAACTTTTGAAGCTTGAATGATATATTCTTGAGAGGTGGGGATCACGTGTTCCTCTAAGGGATTAGCTTCTTCTTGGGCTTCTCCCCCCACAATTTTACTTCTCAAATAAATAGTCTTGTACTCTTTTCTAGGATTTGGAATTGCTTCACTGGAGAATATTTGAGTGGGTTTAGCTAATTGTTGAGTAATTTGGCCTATTTTCACCTTTAAATTTCTAATTGAAGCACCTTAATTTTTAAATTTGGCTCTTATTTTTTCCATGAATGAGAGTGTGACTTGGGAGAGTTTCTCCATTGCAAGTTCAAGATTGGTAAGTTTGAGAGTCTTGAGATGGTTGGGTGGGGATGGTTATTGTTGGTGAGTGTTGAAGGTATCATGTTGGGAGTGGAAGTGATTTTGCGAATGGTTGTTGTTGAAGTTATTGGACCTCTGACCTTGATTTTCACAAAAAATTTGGGTGATTTCTCCATCTAGAATTATAAATCTTAGAGAATGAGTCTTTGTGAGGTGGCCTTGGAGTATTATTTATATAACATATTTGCTCTAGGAAAGAATGTCCATACACCAAACCTTCACTTTTTGGGGGATCTATTACTCATGCTATATGAATTCTCTTGGGTATTCACTGTTGAAACTTGTATGCCTCCTAATTGTTGAGTAAATGTATTAATTTGTTGTGACATAATTTTATTCTGAGTTAACAAAGTGTCCAAGGCATCTAATTTCATAACTCCTTTTTTTATTGATCTTTCGAAATAATAGAGGTACTGATTGTTGGCCACCATTTCAATTAACTCTAGTGCTACATCAGTGGTCTTCTTCATATGCAAAGATCCTCCAGCCGAATTATCCAATGAAACCCGTGAGGCAGGGGTGATCCCATCATAGAATACCTGAAGTTGGACCCAGTCAGCAAATATGTTCGAAGGGTATTTTCTCAGCATTTCCTTATACCTCTCCCAAATTTCATAAAGGGACTCTCCTTTATGCTGTTGAAAAGTCTGAATGTCAGTTCTAAGCTTGGTTAACCTCTAAGGTGGGAAGAACTTGGTTAGAAACTTGGTGACTAAGTCTTCCCATATGGCTATGTTCTTCTTGTACTGATAATTCAGCCACTGCTTAGACCGATCCCTTACAGCAAAAGGGAATAGCAACAACCGATAAATCTCAGTCGGGATGCCATTTGTCTTGACAGTGTCCCAAATTTGCAGGAAGTTAGAGATAAACAAATTAGGATCTTCCTGCGAGCTCCCACTAAACTTGCAATTTTGTTAAACCAATGTAACAAGCTAAGATATAGTTGTCAGAACCGAACCAATAATCAAACTGATCAGGCTACTGATTTACTGGTTCATTAGTTCAATTGATGAGTTATTGGTTGAACCGACAGAACTGATGCTACATAAATAAAAAATATAAAATAGTCTAAAATTTAAAATTAAAATTTAAAAAATATATATATTCACTAATATTTAAAAAATAATCAAATTTTAACAAATTATAATCAACACATTATAATCTAGTTATTATTGAATAAGTATATGAAATTCTAGTATTTTTTCATAATAAAGATTTTTTTATTTTATTTTTATATTATTGTAAATATTTTAATTTTAGTGACCGATTAATTTGTTTGTATTTATTATATTATTATATACTATATGTATTTATTAAAAAATAATATTAATAAATATCATATAATCATAAAAAATAATTATACTATAATTAATAAAAATATTTGATATTTTTATTTATACATATTTAATTAAATTTATATTAATAATTATGAATAATAAAAAATATAATTAATTTAAATATAAGTGGGTATAAAATTAAAATAATATCTACAAAAATTATTGTATATTTTTACTATATAATTAATAATTAGCATTTAAAATAATAAGGAACAATATAGCTTAGTGGCAAGGAGAGCATGCAGGCACAAAAAAGATCCAAATTTAAACTACATCTTCACCTATTTTGACCGGTTCTATTCTTTAAGCAGTTCAAATACTGGATCAGACCGGTTGAAAGTCCAGTTTATTAATTTTTTGGTCGAACCGATCAATCTAGTCTGGTTCTTACAACTATGACTTGAGGCTTCAGTTCAAAGTTGTTGGCATTAGCAGTAGGTGTCACACAATGCTACTTCCACAACTCCCTGGATTATGTATAGTGAAAGATCCAAGAGTGCTCCTAAGTTGAGGAACATTAGCATTGTGATTTGTATTCTCAGCCATGGTGTATTCAGTCTCTTCTTCAACTACCTCTTCAACCTCTTCTTCAACCATTTGATCTCTAGCTTATTTTCTTTCACGCCAAAGAGTTTTATTTTATCTCAGGATTGTAGTGAAGATGCTCTTTATCCCTGTTATTCTGCATAGATAAAAAAACAACAAAGAAATCAAATTGGATCTCCCTTCACAATGACGCGCGAAGGAAATTTTCAGGGGGGAAAATAAAATAAAAACAATAAATGAATAAAAGCTAAAAATGTCTAATCTAGGTAATCAATTGATTGGTAGTTTGTTAACCATGATTAATCATCGGCAACGGCGTCAAAAACTTGATGTGGATTTTACACCACAATAATGCCGGCAAGTGCACCGGGTCGTACTAAGTAATAAACTCACAGTGAGTGAGTGTTAATCCCACGAAGATTAACAGATTAAGTAAGCAATGACCAATCAATTAATTTAGTCAGATAATTAAATTTAGGTTTTTAAAAGATTTGAACATAAACAGCAACGTAAAAGAAATAGTGAGTATTGAAAGATAATATGATTAAAAAAAGTTAAGGTTCTAGAGATGTTGAGACTCCCGGATCAATAATTTTCACTTTCCACCTTGATTATGCAAAGATACATCCATGGCAAATTATTAGTAATTAAATCCCAATCTCTTAGTAATTCAATTTCTCTTTAACCTAATTAACCACTAATTCTTTAGTCAATTACTTAAGAAAAGAGTTAAGTACCTCCACTGATTTATAAGCCACACAATTCGTAAGAATCTCCTCTAGTTGATTTAATCACTTATCAAGTCTAGTTTCAAAAATTAAGAGTTGTGAGAATTGAGTTTCAAGCTTAATTTAATTAATCAACTTTTTTAAGAAGTTAAAGAAATTCAAGTCAGAGAAGAATTGTTTCCAACACATTCAAACCTTTTCTTAAGAAGATATCAATGCATAAATCAAAAGTAGGAAAAGCTAGTGTATTAATTAATCCATGGAATTAACAGAGATCCTAACATTAACCAAGAAGAATTAGTTGCTCATGTTCTTCAGAAAAATTCTAAAACTATGAAAAGTAAAAAGTGGCGAAGAAGAGAAGATAATCCCCAAAGTGCCCGACTTCTCTTCTAAAATACTTACCTTAATGAAATTCAAATTCAAAACTTAAAACATAATCAAAATTTAAATAAAATAAAATCTAACTAATTAATGTTTTCCTCTAGCCATGTTTTCAATCTTTTTCTCTTGTAAATCTTCAATTAATGCTATGATTGGTGGGCTTAAGTTGAGCTATTGATTGACCATATGAATGATGAAGAATTTAAGACTTGGTGGCTTAGTTTGAGTCCCCTGAAGAGTGTGCAATGTAAAACTAAATCTTGATTCAAATTTAAGTTTGGTGTTATGATAACACAGCATTTTAAGCTTTTTCTTATTTATTTTTTTAGATTTTAATTAAATTTCTTATGTTTTCTAATAAAATTTAATAAATAATCAAATATTTAGAATTGAGATAGTATTTTTATGTTTTTAAGAATTTTAGGCTAAAAAAATAGCAAAAATCAAGATTTTTTCACAAAAGAAGCACAAAGCGTGGTCCAAGAAGCGTGACCCAAGAAGCGTGGCTCAAAAAAAATGAAGACACGCGCATAGGAGGCTTGCCAATAAGCGAAGCAACACGCCTGGTGGAAGCTCCCCATGCCCGGTGGCCCAACTCCATTCCCGGCGGCCCACACATCACCCCCCAGCGGCCCCATTGCGTCCTCTCCCACGCCCAGTAGATGAAGCCCACGCCTAGCGGACCTACCCCTCTACAAGTTGAATGTTGGGCTTCCAAGCCAGCTTAAGCACAATTACAATTCATGGAACAGTTACACCCCAAACTTAATTATCCACATAATCAAAAGCCTTAAATCCATTCAGAAGAGTTGAAGATCTAAAATATTAATTATTGATTCTCTCTAAAAGTATAAGAGATTTGGTTGCTAGAGTTTGAATTAAATTTTCATTTTGAATTTGAAATTAAAGTCATTAGCTTATCTTTTTCTCTAGAAGATAGGTAGTTATCTTAGGTATGTCTAAAACGAGCTCAATTATTATGTGTTTATTGAATGAGCCACATTTATAAAGGTCGTTAAATTTTATTAGATGAAAATCAAAGGCTAATATAAAACAAGAGCATTGATGGACTCTAATAAATATAGAATATCTTAGTACATAAATAAATGCTTTAAATGGCAATACTTTAAACGACAACAAAATCTTTTATTCTTAAATAATTAAATATAAAATATATAAATATAAAATATATGAGTATTTTTTATTTAATAAAATTAATTATTTTGCAATACTTTTTTATAATATTAAAAAATTATATTAAAATAATATTTTAAAAGTAACATAAAACTATAAAATTATTAAAATTTATTTTATATTACTTGATAAATAATTAGATTATTATATTCAAAATTTATTAACTAACTATTTTATTTAAAATATTATTATATAATATAATTTTTTATAAAAATATTTTTAAAAATAATTTATTTAAAATATTATATATAATACATGAAAATATTATTTTTTTATTTTTTAATTTTTTTAGAAAAACAGAATAAATAATATAATTTTAAATACATAGCTAAATAAAAAAGTTAATATTTTTATGTATTATATATAACGTTTAAAATAAATTTTACTTTTACAAATATTTTGATAAAAAATTATATTATATAATAATATATTTAACAAAGTAATTAGTTAATAAATTTTAAATATAATAAATTAATTATTTGTTAAGTAATATAAAATAAACTTTATTTATTTTATATTTTTATGTTGTAGTTTAAAATATCATTTTAATATTATAAAAAAAATTTGTATATAATAATTAATCTTAATGGATAAAAAAACTTATATTTTTTGTATTTATATTTTATATTTTTTAAAACAAAATTTTTTTATCTTTGTATAATAAAATATGTGATAATCTTTATATATATATATATGGCAAGTAGGGAAGCCCGCCCCGCCCCGCCTAATGAGGCGGTCCCAAAATCTTAGCCCTCTTCGCCTAACGGCGGGCTGGCGGGCGGCGGGCATAACCCGCCAAATATCCTCTTTTTTTTTTTACTTTTAACTATTAAATAATATATATATGCATAAAAAATCTCTCCTATTTTTTACTTTTAACTATTATAATTTCTAAAAGTATAAACAAATTATAATTTTTATATTCACAAACATTAAAGTCTTTGTAATTATAAATATCTAATAAATATAAATATAAACCAAGTTTTCATCCAAAACATAATTATAAATATTGTTCCCAAAGCAAAATAAACATAATCCAAAACATAATTATAAATATTGTCTCTAAAACAAAATAAATATAATCCAAAACACTCAATTTTCATCTTTATTCTCTTGTAAGTTAGGTTGGAGAAGTTGGATTTTGGCAAAAAAATTGTGAAAATACCCCTTGCTAAAAAAACACTAAGCCCGGCGGAAAAACCCGCCCCATCCCGCCAAAGCCCATGGTTTAAGCAGTGCGGATTAGGCGGGTTTTTGCTATTTGGCGGTCCCAATTTTCCAGCCCAACCCGCCTTTTTTGACGGGTTACGCGGGCGGATCCGGCGGGTTTAGGCCCGTTTGCCACCCCTATATATATACTATCTAGTAATTTTTTTTATATATTAAATAATTATAATCATATAATAACATTGAAATCAGAAAACATATTAAATCTATTACAGTATAACTATTTAAAATATTATTTTAATATAATCTTTTAATATTATAAAAAAATTTTGCACAAAAATTTTGCGAATTTGGCAAATTTTTTTAATTTGACTGGTTTCAAATCCGACCCACCTTTTTTAGCGAGTTCGGCGAGTCGGCCCGACGGACTCGACCCGTTTTGCCATCCCTAATATATATTAAGAAGATTATCACATATTTTACTATATAAAAGTAGAAACTTTTTGTTCTAAAAAATATAAATTAAATAAATACAAAAAATATAAATTTTTTTATTCATTAAGATTAATTATTATGCAAAATTTTTTTATAATATTAAAATAATATTTTAAACTTTAATATAAAAATATAAAATAATTAAAATTTGTTTTATATTACTTGACAAATAATTAGATTATTATATTTAAAATTTATTAAGTAATTATTTTATTAAATATATTATTATATCATATAATTTTTTATCTTTGTAAAAGTAAAATTTATTTAAAAAATTATATAAAATACATGAAAATATTAATTTTTTATTTAGGTATGTATTTAAAATTATATTATTTATTCTGTTTTTCTTAAAAAAATTAAAAAAAAATAAAAAAGTTAATATTTTCATGTATTATATATAATATTTTAAATAAATTATATTTTTAAAATATTTTTATAAAAATTTATATTATATAATAATATTTTTAATAAACTTAGTTAGTTAATAAATTTTAAATATAATAATCTAATTATTTGTCAAGTAATATAAAATAAAATTTCAATTATTTTATATTTTTATGTTAGTTATAGTTTAAAATATTATTTTAATATAATTTTTTAATATTATAAATTTTTTTTGCAATAATTAATTTTAATAAATAAAAAATACTCATATATTTTATATTTAATTATTTAAGAATAAAAGATTTTGTTACCGTTTAAAGTATTGTGTATTAAAATATTGCCATTTAAAGCATTTATTTATGTACTAAGATATTCTATATTTATTAGAGTCCATCAATGCTCTTGTTTTATATTAGCCTTTGATTTCCATCTAATAAAATCTAATGGCCTATATAAGTGTGGCTCATTCAATAAGCACATAATGGTTGAGCTCGTTTTAGACCCGTTATCTTATATCTCTCTAGATAAGATTAGTTTTAGTTTGAATTTAAATTCTAGAATTTAGGCTATAAATAAGTGAGCATAGCTCATAGAGAAGGGAATCAAGTCCTTGGACAGTTGGACTACTTCTTTTCTTCTTGTTTTTCTTACTTCTTCATGGGTAACTAATTCTCTGTCAAAGGGTTAGGAGTTCTTTATGTTTTCTATAGATAATTAATTTACGTTTATTTTATTTCAAAATCTTGCATTGATCTATTTCACAATTGAATTATTCGTTTTTCATTCAGATTAGTGGATCGAAAGGTAAACTAATTCTTCTTGGATTCTTTCATCATAATTAAAAAATTTGATATTTAAATCAAAGCATGAAAACTCTTTCACATGACTATTTGAATTCGGCTAGGAATAGTGGTTGAATTAGTATGCGACACATACACAATTCTCATTCACTCTAATTTTGAATAGATGACATATAATTTGAATTAGAACAACTTTTGAAAATTATGTTTTGTTTTAAGATTAACGGGACAATACTAGCTTGAATATGTGACATATAATTTAACCTAAGAACTACTTTTAAATCTTATTTGAATTTAAAATCAATTTTTGTAATTAATCTCTTGATTAATTAATTGATACCTAATTAATACTTGAGAAACTGAGGAGTCAGGGAATTGAAAATCACTTACTAAAGGTTTCGTCGTGAAAAATCTATGCAAACTTCAAGATAAATAAATAATATTGGTTTTCCTAAGAGCATAAGCATCTCCAAAATTCTTGACTCTCATCACATCATCACTGTCTTCTCTCAATTCATCATTCAAGCTCACTATGCATGACATCCAAGCATTCAACATTTAAGATTCTCAAGTCTCCCAACAAGATACTCTCTTGCCCTCTCCGATTATCAATAAGGTTTTATTAATCTAATTAGGCTTTTTAATCGAAAATTTACTTATTTAATCATTTAATTCTTGTGGGAATGATATTCGCTCACCGTAGTATTATTTGTACAATCTGGTACACTTGTCAATATCCATGAATTTCAATTTCTGCTCATCAGTGACCATAGCAAAAATGTGAATTGCCATTGGTCTATAATATTGTATGTCATAGATAACTATCTCAAATTTATAATTCTCAAATACTACTCAAGATTCCAGGATATATAGTATGAAACTATACATAGCTCATCCAATAATTGGAATGTCATATCTGAATTTACCCAAAGTGGCAATGGTGGATTTGTGATTGGTGGTGGTGGTGGCAGACTCGCAGTGGATAATGAGGATTGAGAATTGAAGATGGAGTAAGATTAGAGTTGGAGGTTAAATTAGATTAGAGGATAATTTAAGAAATTTTTAATATTTTTTAAAGTTTGGATAGTTTTGTCAAGAAAAGTTTATTTTTTATGAATATAAAGTTAATTTTAATTTTTTGTGAGTAGATTTGTTAGTATTATAAACATTCATAAATAGAAATGGTAGTTTATCCTATAAATGGGAGAGGGGGAACCCGATTTCATCGGTACTATTAAATACCGTCAACCACCACTGATAAAAACTTGGTCGATATTTTGCAATATGAATGAGCAATACGAGTATACAACTGAATTATAACAATTAGGAAGTAGTACCTTCCAATTTCACGTTGGGTTTGTTTAGTTGGACCAAACTAGCTTCACTTGATAAATATTCCATGCTCTATTCCCAGTTTCATTAATTTGACTTACACACTTACTCACAAACTTGGTTCAGTTTAAACTGTTCCCTTTGAAGCCAAATTGGTTCTCAAAGTAACAAAAGAAAACATATCTTCAATCTGTAATGAATTTCAATCTCAATGATCTCTTCTTTAATAGAAATCAATCAACCCAATCTATAGCAATTTACAACGATTCATTGACAACAATCTAAAAGAAAAAAGAAAGGAATAAAATTGTCTCTGTTAATTTTTAAACATTGTCATCTGAGGGAACTGATACTATAGACCTGGTTGATCTTCCAGGTCCAGCAATATCTTTTTCCAAAGAATGAATCACTAAAGCCTTTTCAGCAACATCTTTCTCCACATAACAGCTAACTAAAGCAGTTTCAGAAGCATCCTTCTCCAGAGAGTGAGCAACTAAGGTTTTAACAACGTGCCGAAACTTCCTTCTGTAAGTTGGAAACTTTGATACACTCCTTATCATTCCAATCATCCTAATACAATAGTTAATACAGAATATTACAAAGAGTTTACTAACAAGTCACTACACAAAATTGTTAGGGAAGAAAAAACCGAAACTTTTGATGGTTGTAATGAATTCAATATGTCAAGAATTTTAAAACATAACTTTTTGGTGAAAGATTTCTCTGTTCCTTAATAATATACAAAAGCAAACCCCTATTCTTATCCTTGACCAAAAAAGTAAAGTATACTTTTTGTCTCTAATGTTTGCGATTTTTTTCAAAACTATCCCTCAATTTTAATTTCGTTCAATTTTGTCATAGGTTTTCGATTCATGTCAAAGTTACCTATGGATGTTTTCAATTTTGTCTTTAACGTTTTAGATGAAATTAAGATCCAAGGATAATTTGACATAAAATTGAATGAAATTAAACATTAAGAGTATTTTGAAGAAAATCACGAATATTAAGGACAAAAAACATATTTTACCGAACTAAAATCTTACAATTTAACCCTAAAAAAAATTTACCACTCCATATTCAGCTTCTCATAGTAAAAAACAAGAGTTTACTTCTCTAATTTATTGAGTCAATGATACAAGTCAATCACATACCTTCTGGAAATCCCCTCAATTTGAGCAGCTCTAAGAGCATCAGTAATCACGAAACCGCCATTATCCCAAGCCTCCAACCTTTGCTTGTTGCTTCCAAAGAGAACAACTTTCTCCAAGTACCTCACTTCATCTTCCACCAATGTAATCACCCTTATCTGCTCCTTCAGGACCATCACAGGATTGAAGAACCAATCCAACAGCTTGTCCTTCGGCCTGTTTAGATACGTGATCTCGAAATCTTCAAGGAGCAACACTCCGCTCGAGTTGGCCTTGATGGAGAAGAGGAGTGTCTGTAGAAGTGAATAACAAGGCAAGCCAACACCAACTATGGCTGCCTCATTACCATTCTTTCCCCTTAACCACTCATAAAGGTCACTCTGTGATAATACATTAGCATCCAATAATTCCTTCCCTTTCATCTCACAGTACCTCATCATATTTCCCCATATCTGTCACATTGAAATTGAAGTATAACAATGTAAGGTGTGATAAGTCACTTTAGAAAATGCACATCTTTCTAACTATTTTATTTGTTTACTATTTTGCATATTTTTTTTTTTGAAACAAAAAAAGCTCAACACACTAAAGTGGAACTATTTTGCATACTACTTTCGATATAAGATATGCACATTATTTGACAATTTCGTTGGTTAAGTATCCTACATATTTTTCCCCTATTGCATTAAGAGTTTAATTTTAATGCACTGACCGTGTAAAACGCTTTACACAATCATCCAATCACATTCTTTTGGATGACTATTCACGTAGTCAACATAAAAGATAGTTATTTTTGTTGATGTGTTGGTACATAATTGAATGCACATATAAAACTATTTTAATTGACAGTGCATCAAAATTAAATTCATATTCATGCTTTAAACTTTAAACTATTACCTAATACATACTACTAGATAACGAGTTTCTCAAAAGAAAATTGCATGAATAGGATGAAAATTTACAAAGTTCTGGATCAAACATTAGGAGGAAAACCGCATACCTGCACCATTTTCACTTCTTGGATGGTCTCTCTTACTGATCTTGAAGGAGCCAAGCTTGGCATAAACATTGCAGGTGCCTCCATAGAAGTATTTACTCTGCCAGACACACTATTATTTCCTCGAACCGAGAACTCTGACGATTGAGAAACCATTTTCTTTCGATACTGGGGCCTGGCTGCGAGCAAATTAAACGCTGATGTTAACGGAAAAAAGAATGGCTGACAGGAGAAGGAAAATAATTGGGAAAATGCATACTTTGGAAGGAATGTCCCCTCACGAAGATAGAGCCAATCATTTGTGTACTCATCAAACTCAGCAACCATTGCAATCACATAGGCCAAACCTCGGCGGAACGATCTTTCCTACACTCATAGGAAAGGCTAAATGGTGAGAGCAATGTCTCAATGGAAAGTACTTAGGCTGTGTTTGGTAAGTTTCCTAAAAGTTAGGATAGAAAATACAAAGACAAGACAGAAAAGTCGCATCTCGATATTTCTGTCTTAAGACACTTACCAAACAAGGCCTTAGAGATGAAGGACAATAAAAGAGTGTGATCAAACCTGATATACTATAACAGATGCATAAAGTCCAATAAAGATGCTTGAGAAAATGGCCAACAAAATGCTGGCAATGACAACGAGTGGCCAAACAAATATGGTCAAACCAGCAATGGGGACACATGCTGTTTCAAGGAATGGACCTTCTCTGCTAATTAAGTCATGCAAGAGTCTGAACCAACCCTTGAATAACAAGAAAGGGCTCTTTATTATGGCAATTGCAGTGAAAAGCGGAATCTCAACAATTAGCCCCATGATCCCCACAATGATACATGCAGGAACATGAATCAACCTGCAAAAAGGGTTTGATGGAGAAAGTTCAGGTACATATATCAAGAACTAAGGGCTATTCTTCCTTTCAATTCCTAAACCCTCAATTACAATTCCAATTTTTCATAATCATGATATTGTTTTGCAACAGTACTCAGCTCAACAATCTTATAAAAAAAAAGAGTACATTATCACTGTTTTTTGTCTTTCTTGCAAATAAAGGAAAATGAAAAATGTAAGAAACCTTGTGATTATTACCTTAGTCTCAGACACTCATTTGAACTAGGTGATTCTCTTATTTCCTTCAAGTAACTTGGGTATGAATGGTAACACATATCTGCAAAATCTCTTACTACAGTACAGCTTCCTTTAATGGTTCCCAAGGTTCCATCCTGAGCCCAGAAAGAACACACAAAATGAGCCACTAATTTCTACCACAAGCATGGTTTCAAATTGCAGGAACCCTATATGAATAGTTGCATTTTGAAATCAGAGTAAATGTCCTTTCGCCCGGCCATTTATCCGAAAGACTAAACACCTCTCCACAATTCAAAAATCCTAAATCAGTCCTCAACCATCCAAATAGCTGGTCTAGGCAGTTGGGATTGCTTAGCTCAATTACTTGGATGGTTGGAAACCGGATAGAGATTTTTGAATTGTGGAGGGGCGCCTGGCCATTCGGACTAATGGTTAGGACCAAAAAGGGCATTTCCTCATAACCCCAAACATGGTTCATCAGTCCTGGTGCTGGGGACATGTTTCTTTCTTTCAAAGGCTATACTGTCATTGCTATAATGTTATGAGAACACAAGAAGTAACATCTTAAGGAACCTCACCACAAGACAGTGCAAGAATTTCTTGGACTCATTATCATATCTGAAGGCCTCAAAAGTTGAAACCCATGGAGTGAAGAAGCCATAGCCAACACCAAGAAGAACGCTTCCAGCTATGCCTATACCTAACCATATACCAAATAAAGCAGGCAAAGCAATCAAAAATGCAACTTTCAACGCTGCATCAAATATTTCAATCCTGCAAAATAAAAATTAACACACAAAAAAAACGAAGATAAAATCATGAGAATTGAAATTATAACTGAAAAAATCTCTATATAATAATAAATAAATAATGAAAATATTATGTTCTACTTCAAAAGGGTGTATACGGTCCATGCCACATGCCAAGGAAACAATCCAAGAATCACACCAACGTTGCCAATAATCAGTATCAAAGCAGCAATAGGACCCACAACTAAGCCTGCAGAATTTGAAGAAAAAATTTCAACAACTCATCATCCTAATTCATTTTACATGTAAGAACTTATAAATAAAATAGAGTAAAAGATTTAATATTTATTTAGTGGTCAAAACTCAAAAGGTTAATATTCAATCATGAACTTTATAAAGAATGGAAAAGAAGGGTGAAAAGAAAAGGAAAAAAGAGAAGCACCTTTTATGGCACCAAAGAAGAAGGCAGAGAAGAAAGCAAAGACCACATAAGAAGCCTTCACATAACCTTGTATAGAGCCACCAAAATCCATGCTAATTATAGGACCACGATCATGAAGAGAAATTGCTAGTTGTGATTAGAATTATTTTGAAAGAAACTATAAACACAAGAGAGAGAGAGAGAGGGAAGGAAAATGAGTAGTAAAGATTAAATAATAACAAAGAAGAAGAAGAAGAAGAAAGAGTCGTGCAGTGCAAGAAGATGACAAAACAAGAGAGACAGAGAAGGAAAACCGAAAACAGAACCAAGTTTATATGATTCAGGGTGTTGGGAACCAAAAAGTTTGCATTGTCATATGAAAAGGGAGAGTCCGCTAAAGAGAAGACTTAATTAATATTAATATTATAATGGTCAATTTACGTATAATGATGTTTAAAAAATCCAATGGCTTCACGCATAGTATTCCTTGACCAGATTTCCAAGGAGCTTTTGCTATAATAAAATTATATGAAGTACGGATATTTTATTAGGATAATTTGCTTAGTTGTTGGATTTGTTTATTAGATATATTTTAAACACAATAAATTATTGATATTTGAAAAAGTATAAGTACACAATAAAAATATATTAAATAATATAAATAATAAATATATTAGATGTTCAATTTATTATATATGTATATAGTTATTTTAATATTAAGATTTAGATGGATAATTTAAGGTGTAGTGTATTTTTATTTTATTGGACCAATTTTAAAATTCATTGTTTATATTGTTTATAAAAGTCATTATCTACCTAACAAAATTCTGTTTGTTTAACTGTAACATGCATATTTAATTATGTTTTAATAAAAAATAAAATATTTTTTTAGATATATTTGGATATATTTAAATATTATTACATGTCAAAATATGTGGGACAGCCTTTTCTGACTTGTTCGGTAAACAAGTGGAACCATGCGAATTATGTTTGAAAGAAAATATCATGGGCAAATCGGATGGTTCGATTTACAAGGGGAAAATTTTAAATTTTGGAAGAAGCAAATCGAACCGTCCGTGTTGTATGAAAAGTTTTTTTTAATGAAACGAAAATCAATTCGGATGGTCCGAATTGATTATTATATAATTTTTTTGAATGAGATGGAATAAGTCGCTGGGTCCAATTTATGCAGATATATGTATATAAAAATGTGTAACTCATAAATGCAATAGATACCGTCTTCTTCTTCGTCTTGTTCTTCTGCTTTCTTCCACTCCTGGTTCTTTCTTCTTTGCTATGAGGTAAAAAAAAATTGATAGTGAAGTTTCTATTTCTGTTTAGGTTGGTGAGAGAAATGGATGATAGATTTCTTTTAAAAGTGTATTATTTTGGTCAGATTTTGTTACAAACATCTGAAGGGGTAAAATTTATTTGTGAAAATTCAGTAGATGTCGTTATTCCCTTTACAATCTCATTTGAGGAGTATAAAGTTGTGATTTGTGAGAAGATAGATTCTACGATGCTGGTGGACGAAATTGTGATCATTGATATTGGCTCTTTGGTATGTACACAAAAACTATTGTGGCACTGGTTGAATTCACAACTCCGTTCAACTAACCAGCAAGTGTACTGGGTCGTCCAAGTAATAAACCTTACGTGAGTAAGGGTCAATCCCACAGAGATTGTTGGTATGAAGCAAGCTATGGTCACCTTGTAAATCTCAGTCAGGCAGAGTAAATTTGTTTATGGTTTTGAAAATAGAAATAATAAAATAGAAATAATAAAAGGGATAGAATACTTATATAGATTCATTGGTGGGAATTTCAGATAAGTGCATGGAGATGCTGTATGGCCCAAGGACGCCTGCTTTCCTACTGCTTCAACTCAATCCTTCTTACTCCTTTCCATGGCAAGCTGTGTATAGGGGTTCACCATCAACGGTGGCTACTTTCAATCCTCTCGGGAAAATGGTCCTCTGCGGCTGTCACTCGCATGGCTAATCGTCTGGAGGCATCACCCATGGTTGATGGCTACATCCCATCCTCGCAGTGAAAACTACGCTCACGCGCTCTGTCACAGCACGGCTAATCACTGGTTGGTTCCTGCGCCTACTGGAATAGAATCCATTGATTCTTTTGCGTTTGTCATCACGCCCAGCACTTGCAAGTCTGAAGCACGTCACAGTCATTCATTACCGGAATCCTACTCGGAATACCACAGACAAGGTTAGACTTTCCGGATTCCCAGGATCCTACTCGGAATACCACAGACAAGGTTAGACTTTCCGGATCCTCATAAATGCCGCCATCTATCTAACTTATACCACGAAGATTCTGTTGGGGAATCTAAGAGATACACATTCAAGCTTGGTTGCATGTAGAACGGAAGTGGTTGTCAATCACGCGCGTTCATAAGTGAGAATGATAATGAGGGTTATCTAATCATCACATTCATCATGTTCTTGGGTGCGAATGAATATCTTGGAATAAGAATAAGAGAGATTTAAATAAAAGAAAATAGAATTTCATTAATACTTGAGGTACAGCAGAGCTCCACACCCTTAATCTATGGTGTGCAGAAACTCCACCGTTAAAAATACATAAGCAAAAGGTTCAGGCATGGCCGAATGGCCAGCCCCCTAAAACGTGATCAATAGCCTCTTAGGATGAAGAATAAAACAAAACTGAGACCAAAGATGTAACGTGGTCAAAAGACATCTAATACAATAGTTAAATGTTCTATTTATAATAAACTAGCTCCTAGGGTTTACATGAGTAAGTAATTGATGCATAAATCCACTTCCGGGGCCCACTTGGTGTATGCTTGGGCTGAGCTTGATCAATCCACGAGCTGAGGCTCCTCTTGGAGTTGAACTCCGAGTTATGACGTGTTTTGGGCGTTCAACTCCGGATCATGACGTTTTTCTGGCGTTTAACTCCAGACAGCAGCATGAACTTGGCGTTCAACGCCAAGTTACGTCGTCAATTTCCGAATAAAGTATGGACTATTATATATTGCTGGAAAGTCCTGGATGTCTACTTTCCAACGCCGTTGAGAGCGCGCCAATTGGAGTTCTGTAGCTCCAGAAAATCCATTTCGAGTGCAGGGAGGTCAGATTCCAACAGCATCAGCAGTCCTTTTGTCAGCCTTTTTCAGAGTTTTGCTCAAGTCCCTCAATTTCAGCCAGAAATTACCTGAAATCACAGAAAAACACACAAACTCATAGTAAAGTCCAGAAATGTGAATTTAACATAAAAACTAATGAAAACATCCCTAAAAGTAGCTTGAACTTAATGAAAACTACCTAAAAACAATGCCAAAAAGCGTATAAATTATCCGCTCATCAGATGCCAAGAAAAATATCATGTATTTTATACAGATATCCCGTACCAGTATTTGGTGGATTTATTCAATTTCAAACCAAATATATAACCGACGAAGCGAGTATGCAAGAGATGTTTTCAATGTATATTGAAAGTCGTGCCCAAATGTCGTTCATCGAGCTGTACATTGAATTCGAACAATCTGAGGCCGACCGAAATATTGTACGGAAAGATTACAATAGTGACAGTGAGGAAGAGTTCGAAAGCAATTATGAAGTTGTTGATCCAAATGGAGATGAAGATCAAGGTGACGGCACTATGACTCCAAATGTGACAGACGTGGCAAATGCACTGGCAAATGAAGTGCCGTTTGAGGAGCCATCTTTCATGCGAGTGTTGGATTTGGAAGCCATGCATGCTCCAGAGTTTCCGGAATATATAAGTGCCGGTACGTAATTGCCTATATTTATAAGACGAATTAGAATTCTGTAATAATTTATATTGATTGATGGACCAAATAGTTAAGTGACATGTGAAAATATATTCAATTAGCATTTGTTTATGTGTTTATGTAGTTAAGTTTAGGATAATATTTTTTGTTAGTTATTGATGTAGGTAAATATTAATTAGTATTTTTTAGGGTTACGAGAACAGGGCGAGGTTTACACTAACTGGTTAAAACGAATTCTCCGTGAACAGTATGCGTTGGTATTTGATGGTGGCTACCTATAAGGTCACATGACGACGAATCTAGTCAAATGCATCAACTCAGTCTTAAAGGGTACACGTAATCTCCCAATCACTGCACTTGTCAAAGCAACATTCTACAGGGTTAATGAGTTGTTCACCCGAAAAAGACTCGAGGCGGAGGCTCGGATTAATGCTGGCCATATGTTTTCTGAGCTTGTCACCTCAAAATTGCATGCAAACCAACTTGCTTCAGGAAATATCTAGGTTAATTGCTTCGACAGGAAAAATGAGGTCTTTGAAGTGCGTGAGATGCCAAGTGGGCTGGAGCATGCCGTCGACCTTCGTCGGCACCGATGTGACTGTGGTGAGTTTCAGGTGGACCGGATTTCGTGTCGACATGTGTTTGCATGTTATGCAAATCAACAACTGGATTGGCAAGTGTATGTGCATGATGTGTATAAGATGGACCAAGTTCGACGGGTTTATCGAGCTAGGTTTAGGCCACTGGGAATATCCTACTACATAGCCTACATACAACGGGCCGCGATTCATACCGAATCCGTACCTAAGACGCGTTACCAAAGGTCGGCCCAGGATGACGCGCTTCTTGAATGAGATTGACACGCGGATGCTGCGTTGTCCACGGCGATATAGGCAATATGGGGTTGAGGGACACAATCATAGTAGATGCCGTCAGTCAGTTGGTGTAAGTGTCGAAAATAATGCTCAGTAGAATTATATATTATGCTATTTGAGTCCTTGTAGCTTATATCAATCTATTCTATGACAAATGCGAATTTAGAATTATATATTATGCTATTTGAAACCTTATAGCTTATATCAATCTACTCTATAACAAATGCGACTTTATAATTCATACATAGAAAAGTTAACTGACATATAGAAAATGTTAACTTGATAACTTGATACATAGTAATTGATAGATAGAATAGTTATTAATTCATACATAGAAAAGTTAACTGTTACATAGGACATGTTAACTACACAACATCTACTTTTTCATTGTCCACTTTGCATCTTTCACAAGATTCTTGTATTTCTGAGATGCATGATAAAAACTAGTAAATCATAAATGCTCTTCCACTCTATTATCGTACCAATTTGGAGGAACAAGGTGATCACACGTCAACATCCATAAACTCTACAAAAACATAAATTATTAATTAAACTGTTCACAATTACTAAGTTACTACTAATAAAATATAATAATTTTCAAACTAAAATAACCAATATATCCATCAAATTATTTCAAACTTACCACTAATAATAATAACTAATAAATACTTTCAATTCCTATCTAACTAATGTTCCACTGTAATATTAAAACTTCACTTACAACAATATATACATGTCAATTAAAAACCTAACAGTAAACAAATAATTATTATCGAAAATCAAATACATTATATTATTATATTTTTCCTAAACCTAATTATTGATCAAAATCAACAACGTTAATCTAAAAATGTATTTTTTAAATATATATTTCTTTACTAAAATTATTACAAAAAAATTCTATACATATACTTTTTACTAATCTATTATATTAATCTAACTCAAACATTACCTTTGCAATATTCTATAACTATATATATATATATATTTCTAACTATTATTTAAATATATATTCTTAAATTTCAATGAATCAATAATAATAATAATAATAATAATAATAATAATTATAATAACAACGCCACTAATATATGTTAAGAACTACTAACAACAACTATAATTAAATTTCTAATAATAATAATCATAATTCTAAATTAATAATAATAATAATAATAATAATAATAATAATAATAATAATATCACTGGTTCTTAACTTAAACTACTAACAACAACAACTACAATTAAATTTCTAATAATAATAATCATAATTTTGAATTAATAATAATAATAATAATAATAATAATAATAATAATAATAATATATGTTCCTAATTTGAACTACTAATAACAACAAATATAATTAAATTTCTAATAATAATCGTAATTCTAAATTAATAATAATAATAATAATAATAATAATAATGTCACTAGTTCCTAACTTGAACTACTAACAACAACAACAACAATTAAATTTCTAATAATAATAATAATCATAATTTTAAATTAATAATAATAATAATAATAATAATAATAATAATAATAATAATAATAATAATAATGTCACTGATTCCTAACTTGAACTACTAACAACAATAATTATAATTAAATTTCTAACAACAATAATAATAATAATAATAATAATAATAATAATAATAATAATAATAATAATCTCACTGATATATATCTCTACGTTAAACTAGTAATAACAACAACCATTATAATTAAAATTCTAACGATAACAATTATAATTCCGAAATAATAATAATAATAATAATAATAATAATAATAATAATAATAATAATAATAATAATAATAATGTCATTCATATGTTTTTAAGTTAAGCTACTAACAATAACAATTATAATTAAATTTTTTATAATAATAATTATAATTTTAAAATATAAAAAATAATTAATAAATAAACTTACATAATCAGGATAATTGAGATATTTTACTATATGAAGTTCAAACCAATCAATATCTTTAAATTTTTATTTATTTTTTTTTGCATTTTAATTTTTTTTTAAAGACTTGTGAGAAGAAGAAGAAGGGAGAATGGTCCTTGTGGTTGGGATGGAGATGAAACTGATTTCGGAGGGTATAAAATGTTGGGAATAAGTAGTATGACCACAATCCAATCAATCATGTGTCAAATAATTTGTTATTGTTATTATATTAAAATGTTAATATAATAAGGTCGTTGATTAAATTTAGAGATTTATCATTGTAATAGTGATCATAATATTGAGAGATAAATCTTTTATAATTTAATCTAAATTGTTCTTGGTTATAGGATTATTAAAATGGACATTAATAATCCGAAAAGATCAATATATATATAATGGTCTTCATTGGATGAAGATTAATATATCTCATTTATTAAATTATATATATAGATGGTGCATATAGGGATATGACCATTGAACTGGCTCACTCTGAGAATTCCTAATGGTTATAATTACCGCATATTTGTCAATAGGATATTCTCAAGATGAACATAGTAATAGAGTTTTCTTTGACCTGCGACTATCATAGTAATTAACAACGTATTTATTATACTTTGATTCCGGACACCTAATACCCTAGGGTGCTAGTTGAATGGATATTGGGTATGATTTAAATACTTGTAGAATTAATGATCAGTCAATAAGGAATCCGTCAACTCTCGGTAAAGAGTTTGAGTTCTATGATTATAATGAATGAGATGAATAAAACATTGGCCAAGGGGATTGAATGAATGAAGAAATGAGTTTCTTAGGTCATTCACAATTCATTATAATAATGGTAACAAGTTAGAGTTTGATAATTAAACCATACTCTAAGGGTTAACCAAGAGCTGGAAAGATGGAAAAAATTATACTTTATTCTTCTAAGGTTCTTAGTAAAAATATATTACGTCATACTATCGGGTCGTTGAGGAGTGTTGCTAGACGCCAACCTTGATTAGTAAATTTAGTACGACTAATTTAGTACGACTAATTTACTACCCGCTTAGTATTGAACCTATGGGGTCACACACTAACGAGTGTTCTAACCTTTGCTATAGAATTATTTAATTATTATTTTGATTTGATCAAATAAATAATTATAAAATAGAACATTATTATATTCTTTGCTAGCACCAAGAATATAATAATAGTATGATAATTGAGAATATTAAATGAGATTTGAGAATAATTAGTTATTCTATTTCTGAATTTGGATGAGATCCTAACTGATTCTGTTTTCAAATTGAATTATGATATGATTCATAAAATTTGAATAACTCAGATTTGGAATTTCAAGTTATGATTTAAATTTGAATTGAGAATCAAATTTAAAATCAGTAACAAATCTCATACTATATATATGTACGTCAAGAGTACAGGAAAAAACGAGAATAAAATAGAAGAGTTTTATTCCTTTACCTCTATACACATAAATGTATATGAGCCTAATTCTTAGAGAAGAATTTTATGGCGTGCAAAGAGTTGCAAGAGGTTTCTCAATTTAGATCAGATGTCCATTGGTCAAGAAGTTGACAGCAAAGATTGGTCTCGGTGTGGATACGCATAGCGCCTTCGTACCATCAAAGTAGAAAAAAGATTTTTACTAGCGTACTCAGGTATTTAGATCTGATCTATATATATATATATATATATATATATATATATATATATATATATATATATATATATTCTTTATTGGAATAAAGTTTAAGCACAAAATAGATCTTTAAGGATTACTTTTTTTTCTTCCGCTGCGTGTTATGAACACATGGTAATCCTTCATGAAATGCATGTAGTAAAGGGGTATGTTAGGGTTAAAGGGCACGGAGCAACGTCTATGCGACACATGGCGGGGGAAGGACAATTTGGACCGTACGTTTTGTCCATTAAATTCGGACTATCCGATTTGTCTAGGAGTACTCGCACTGTCCGATTACTAGCTCCCTGACATCACACGCCTGTAAAGTACACTGCTTCTCCACACCGTCTTACACCAATTTCTTCTCCATAATAAAATTAAAAAGCGGTCGATGTATCAAACTTTTTTTAATACATATCTTTGAAATGAGTTTAAAAATAATATACATTATTATTTGTTAAATAAAAGATATTTTAAATATTTTATATAATTGAAAAATATATTAAAAATAATTAAAAATTATTTTATATTTTATTATCAATAAAATATCAAAATATCATTATAATTTATCTAATATATTTTATATATATATATCGTGTTCTCATATCTTATAAGATTTTAAAATTTGTGTGCATGCATATTTTATGTTTGTGTTAGTATTCATACATCATAGATAAAATTCAATCCTACTTCATTTACAATAAAAACTAGCTATTAAATAAGGTGAATGCTATGGTGCCTATCACATTATACCTAAATTACTAAAAAGGGTCAACAAATAATATTTAATAAATTTTACATGATTTGTTTTTTATTTTAAACATTTTATTTCTTACTTTAAAAGGTAAGTTAGGCAATTTAAGCACCATAACAAAGACACCATAGAACTCACCATTAAATAAATCGCTTGTATATGATATATATTAAAGCGTAAAAAATGGTAAAAATTTATATACAATTATCTTTTATGTAAAGTTAATAGTTGAGATCATTAGATAATAAATTAGTCAAATCTATCTAATTATTTAATGATTTTTAATTATCAATTTTGCATAAAATTAACTACATCTAAATTTTTATTATAATGTATATATTAAAAATAAATTAAATAATATTATTTTTATCCATAAATATTTATAATACTGATAAATTTATTTAAGAAAAAACAAAATTAATATTATACATAAAATTATCAAAATTCTAAAATATTATTTAAAAAGCATAAACTACTTCTATTAACCTACCCTATCCTATATTCCTATTACAATCCCAATTTTCATTTTCCAACCCTCACCACTACGACTACATTATATTCTCCAATCTGTTCTAAAATTAAAATTTTTATTTTTAAAAAACTTTTCTAAACATATTTTAACATAATAAATAAATAAATATTTTAATTTAATATATCTAAATATAATTAATAAATAAAAAAATATTTTTATATGAGATATTTAAATATTAAATTATTTTTATTTTTTAAAAGTCTTTTAAAAATTACCTAAAAAATAATTATGGTATATATATACTAAAAATTAGTCATTAAATTAGTCAAATTAAAATATAAATATACATTAAAAATAAATTAAATAATACATATATTTATACATAAATATATAATAACCAATTTGATATCTTAATTAAATTATGTAAATAGCGTCTTTAGTTAAAAGTATTTTCTTTTTTAAACTCACTCAAATAAACTTATAATCACATTAGTAAAAATGATTGATTTTTCAAATTCATTGCTAAAAAATTCATCTAAATGAATAAAGCTAATTAAGAAATCATGTAAAATCTTTATTAAAATTAAACCGCTCTTTATTTTATTGTGCTCGATCTGAGTGTGTATCACAAAAAGATGAGCCATGGAATGTGATTTCCACTGCTATGGTCTTCAGGAAGTCGAGGCACTGATTTCATCTTCTTCTTCTTTTTTTTTTTTTTGTACGGCGTCCATAAATTATATTGATTGATTTATGTTGTTTAACTTTTTTAAAAAATAATAAATCAAATCCTCTAATTTATACTTTTGAAAATAAAAAAATTACATTAAAATTGAATTTTCTGATTTTTATCTTTTAAAAATAAAAAAATTAAAAGTATAAATAAAATCTTTCGACATATAATTTATTTTTTTTTAAACAAATCGAATCATCTAATTTTATTAATTTTAATTAAAAAAATAATATCATATAAAAAAAATACCTAAATTTTTAATAATAATGTATTTACATATATATTTAATTAATATAAAAGATTAGCCAAATTAAACTCTTAGGATATTCAGTCACAAAAAAAAAAACTCTTAGGATATTTGTCAGGGATAATTTCGTTAAAATAAAAATTATATTCGTTTGGAGTTACGACAGGAACAAAAATATTGTTTCAACGACCACTGGTATCTTTTTGCACAGAGTTACCCTTTGGAGTATTATTATCCGATAACGACTGCATAATTCATATATTTATGAACCTAGGTTTATTTTGTACATTTATTATGAGGGTCTTTTAATTTAAATTATTAAAATATTATATTTACTGAAATATATGACGTGTTAAAAATTTATCGTTTTAGGTAATGTATCACATTTCACATAATGAGACCCAAAATACGGAAAAACAAAAATTGGATATTTAACTATCAGAATATGATACAACATAAATGTTATAAATTTCAAGAATACTCGAGATATGTAATGAATGTACAAAACGGGTGGAGTATAGATGAGATATGCTTGAAACGAATTTTGAGTCTCAATACTTAAATATATACATTGGAGTTATATATAGTGTAACTGAGGCCAGCGTTCATTTGAAGAGTTTTTATAATTTTGAAAAGTTTGGTTACACTTTTAAGTATTGAAAGCATACATAGCTCACCTAGAATACGTGTGCTCAGGAGATATTAACTAAATGTGACGTAGCACATAGTGGGAGATATTCGATTTTGAGATTGGTTTATCTATTTTTTATTTTAAATAATTAATTAGTTGATATGTTAGGATATTTTTATTTAATTAGTTAGAAAATACGATAGAATAATAACATATTAAATTAACTTAATTAAATTAATTAATTAATTAACATGTTAGGATAATTTGATTTAAGTGCGTGGTTGGATTATGTGGTAGAATATTTACGTATTAGATAAAAGAGCAATAATTAAAAAAAAAAACATTAGAAGATGGTTAATTAATTTTTTTTATTTCAATAAAGTTTTTCATTTTATTGATTACCTAATTATATAAGAATATTATTAATTAATATTGTTACGTGATTATATCTATAAAATAGAGTATTTTTTAATTAAATTATTTAATTATATTATTTAAAGACTTAATTTAAATAAATTATTTAAATAATTTAAATAAAAAATTTAAAATTCATTAATTAGATAAAGTTAATTTGTATAATTCAATTATTGTTAAAATTGTTATACACAATCATAAAAAGATTAATAAACTATATTCTCAGACATTTTGTTGTTCTTAGCACATCCTGTGATATTATCTATTCCACTGTTTGACATCCTATTATCTTATGTTATGGAGGTTGTGTTCGGACATGCAGTAGAGCTAATAAATTTTATGTTTAACAACGCTTTACTCTTTATATTTGTTAAGCAGTAGAGACTCGAGACTTAAATCTCTACCTTCTGTAGAGTGAAGTCATCATTACACTCCAAAATATGGCTTATCATCTTGATTTGTGCACATATAGTAAGTTGATTGGGGGTTGCACTAGAAATTTCTAATAATATCATGGGCACCCCACATGGAAGTGGCTTGAGAATTTACTCGATGACAAGCCTCCACCTTAGCTAGAGGATAGGAAGCAAAATTTTCGATTTGAGGATGACATGACTCAGAAACATGATACATATTTTTCGAGGACAAATCTGATACTCTCCGGAAGTATACCGAGTATTACTTATTGATGCTGAATGGGGTGTATTTGTTTACAAACAAGTCAGCCAACCTTGTCCGTCTCAGATGGTTGTCGCTCTTCGAGAATTTTAACAGTTGCAGATGATTGTCTTAGCGTCTGCATTACTGGTACAAACTTATCATTCATTATGTAGTGTTACTTGGTGTGATGTGATGAACATTGCATGATGCATACTGCTTGTATTGTCGTCGATTTATCACATGTTCCCGTTTTTTTTTTTATCCAGCTGCCTACAATGTTCTAAAATTTTCCTTTGCATCGAGATAATTAATTCTTATTATTTATGGTTGTTTGTTACTATTTGTAATATTATTTACTAAACATAATTTATTCCCAAACCTACCTACTTCTCTATAAAATTACTTAAAAATCTTATCATCTAATATATAACATAAACAACATTTACTTAGCTTGTTAATTTTAGGGTTAGGTATTTGTTTCGTTCTTAAAGTCATGGGTCAAAATCAAAATTCTCCCCAACCTTTTTTTCTTATTAATTTCATCCTCAACGTTAGACATCATTTTAAATAATTATTTTCATAAAAAATAATATTATTTTGATGATTCTACCTTTAAAACAAAAATAAAAAAATCCTCTCCCCCACTATCACGACTAACCCCCTTCTCTCCCTGCATCAACGCAATCTCTCTCTCTCTCTCTCTCTCTCTCTCTCTCTCTCCTCCAACACTATCCTCACCACACCATCCACTACTTTTAACTCTAACACCAATCATAACTCTTCATCCATCACAATGCTAGCTACCTCTTCATCCAAACAACAACAATGACAACCACAACTCAAATTTGAAGTGAGAATCACAAATGGTTAACCGGCATGAAAATTAGTTCCATGGAGTGTGAAAGAATTTAATGGCTTCGAATACCAGCATTGTCTTAAGTAGAGTTTAGTATCATCGGAGAAACACCCACACTCGGTAGGCTCCAGCGGCAGAAGCGATGAACCAGCGGCAGCAGCGATAAACTAGCAGCAAGAGCGTCGAACACGGCAATAACCCCCTCCTTCTGTTCGCATACTTTCTCTCTCCGGAGAACCAGCGGCAACAGCGGCGGCTTTCCTTCCCGTCGCATCCCTAAATCTTCACTTTCTGTGTTGGGGCTTGTTGAGGTTTGAGTATAGTTTTGCGTTGGGTGTTGGGGTTGTGTTGGGTAAGGGGTTCAAGTGGAAAGACTTAAGGGTAGTGGGTAGAGTGGTGGTGGTGGAGGACATCAATGACATCAAGGCACCTAAGTCTTCAATCTCAAGTCAAGGGTACTAAAATCTACTCTAAGACCAAATCAAGTATTTTATCAAACACTTGGAAGGCATAAAATGAAAGCATCATAAAAGTACAATAATAGTAAAATCTAAAGCTACCAAATACAAGATAATAATAGTAACAACTCAATTAAACATCAATAAACATAAAAACCTCATATTGCATTAAATGAAAATAAAAAATAATAATTGTTCATAAATATAAAAGTGACAAAATAAAAGAAATAACATGTAAAACTAAAAGGACAAGGATACAATAACAAGAAATTGCAAGGAAAGCTAAATCAAAGCAAGATCAAAACCTACATCTAAGATGAAATTAAGCTAAATCTATCCTAATTCTAGAGAGAAGAGAGATGTTTTATATTCTAGAATATAACCTAAAACATGTTTTTATTCTAAACCTTGCTCTTCCTTTGTTCTTTCTTGAATTTGGTCTAAAATACTTCCGAAATGAGTTAGATTTGAGCTTGAAGAGGTCTAGAAATTGCTAGCCACATTTTTTTTAGGTGAGTCATGTACTTCATGTCACACGTATGCGCAAGATCACGCGTACGTGCAATTGGGAGGAGAGAGAGAGAGAGAGAGAGAGAGAGAGAGAGAGAGAGAGAGAGAGAGAGAGAGAGAGAGAGAGAGAGAGAGAGAGAGAGAGAGAGAGAGAGAGAGAGAGAGAGGTGCGTAGTGAAGGTGATATTGATGAGTAGATGATGAAGATGCAGGGGGACAAAGGGGTTAGTGGTGAGGGTGGAGGAGAGTTTTTTTTTACTTTTGTTTTAAGGACAAAATCGTCTAAGCATTATTATTTTTTGTGAAAAAGATTATTTTAAAATGATTTCTAACGTTGAAGATGAAATTAATAAGAAAAAAAGGTCAGAAATAATTTTGATTTTGACCCAAGACCTTAGGAATGAAAAAGTACTTAACCCTTAATTTTATAAATTATAAAGAACGACATTTACCAGTAGCTCAGATTTTGCCGAAGTGCTACATAAAGACACCATGGACACCCAGCAGAGAATTGCCTATATTGATAATGATATTTAAACCCATTTGACTCCAAAACTTTGTATTCAGCGTTGATCGTTGAGTTAAGTCTCAATATGGTTTCTAAAGTTGCACTCGAAGTTCAAAGTGATCTCTAAAATTAATAGTTACTCAATTTTGTCGTCAAAGTTATACTCCGAAACTCATAGTAGTCCCTCAGACAATTTTGACTATCACTGGCCATCAAAAAACTGAGGTGGAGTTATTCCTACCACGTTGGCACTGAAACTACATTGTTTTATATTTATATAAAAAAACCTAATGGGCTCTGAGGCTGCCTACCCAACATACTATCCCACACTCTCAGAACTTGACACACGACAGAGGCAAAGATTTTTGCAACCCTCTTTATCGCCATCTCTTGCCGGCCTCCGTCTCAGCGCCGCGATGCTCACCCCTTTCCCAACCTAGTCTCTCACACTCAACCTTCTCTATCGTCGCCTCTCGTCGGCCTCCATCTTATCGTCGCGCTTCTTCCTCTTTGAAGCAGGAAAATGATGATGCGCATGAAACTGTGTCATTTTTGTTGAGCGACACCACCATGCGTTTGAGGTCTCTAAGGTTGCTGGTATTTCAGCCTCGTTTTCGTCGCCCCGACAGGCTCCTTCATGTGAAACTCAATGAAGCCATGTGCCACGCGAACTCGCGCTGGAAGAACAGAGAGATGGGTCAATGAAGCTCTTGTCTTACAAACCCCTTATTGCTATTTTTCTTTACTGTGAGAGTGAGTTCTAAAGTTAAAAAGGAGGAATGATAGACTTGGAAATTGGATTAATTTGATTTTTTTTTCATACTTCTATATATTGGGTTTTGAATTTTTTTTTTGGTCTTTACATAGTGAAAGATCAGATGACATGTTTTATGATGATATATTTGGTGAGACACCAACTTGAGTTCAAAAATTTGTAAATTTTACATAACCAATTATGAGTTCAATTGGAGGGAATTTTGTGTTGACTTGTTGAATGTGTTATTAATCTCATAGAAATATATGATATAATTCCTAATTCTAGGTGATTCACTTATTTAAAATGTTCTATAAATCTTTTATCTTTCATAATATCATTTTCAAATATCTATTATGAACTTGTGAATCTACAATTGAGTTGGAATCAATAGGTTTACGAGGCACTACTTCTTGTTATAATGTTTTATTTGTTGTCATAATTTATGATTAATCGGAAAATAACTAGGCAATCATGTATGGAGCATCAATTACTATTTTCAAAATTGGTAACAAGACATAACATCTCAAGATTTGTCCTATGCTTTTACAATTAGGCTATATGTTAATTATTTTGAGTTTCACTTTTTTCCAGCATCATTCGATGACAATTCTCAATTTATGGTAGCAATGCTAAAGTGAGTAAACTTTTGACTTGGTAAAATTTTGAAGAAATAATATTACATTCTGAAGTTTGTATAATCGTTGCTTTATAGGGAATATATATTAGCACATAAAACAATCATTTTATTGCTGTGATGATTGGATTGGAAAGAGTGAGAACAGAGAATGGAGTTGAAGAAGAATAAAAGAGTGAAGAAAAGAACCTGGTGAACATAATTTGGGGATTAAGGTTTTAAAATGGAAAAGGAACCACATTGCAAATAAAAAAGTTTCATTTGTCATGTCAGGTAGCCGTTGGCATGCCAACAGGGCAGGAATGAGCCCATTTCATCTTTTCGATGGTCAGTTGAAGGTTGTGGTAGGCTTAGAGAAGGGGGGTTGAATCTATGCCTTCCTTTTCATTTGCAGTTTTGACTCTTTTTAATCAAAGTTACAAATCTGGTTCTGTTTGAAATCAGCAGCGGAAATTTATGAGACAATTTATTTTTGTCTCATGAATAACAGAAAACAGAACATGACAGAGAAGAGAAAGCTAACACCAGCATATATCCTGGTTCGGTTGCTTTGTGCTATGCAACCTACATCCAGTCTCCTCCACAAATGTGGAAGAATTTCACTATAGTTAACAGTATTACATACACCAATTTCTCACTCAAGTTCTAGACTAACTTGACATTGGCTATGCTAACACCTAACTATTTGCTCTTAGTGCTAACCCAACTAAGAAAGGAATACCAAACAGGTTCAAAATACAAGACACTTAACTAACCTAAAGAAATCAGAAAATAACTCTAGGCTTTTCTCTCAAGTGTTTCACTCAGCCTTTTTTCACTCATGGCTTTTTCTCAAGATTTCTCACAATGCCTTTTCTCTCAAGAAATTACAGACAGATAAGCTTAGAAAAGTACATTACAATCAGAAAAACATGAAGGAGATTGACTTCATCAACAGCCTCTGTGATATGTGAAAAACCAGATTAGCAAGCCTCTGATTTAGTTCTTCAGTGTTGGCAGAATGCTTCTTTGATAGAGAGCATTGTCCAAGTAGAGGAACTTCACAGGGAATACTTCACAGAACTCAACTTCTCAAACTCTGGTTTTCTCTCCTTACCTTTGAATGAACAGCAAGCTCCTTTTTAATCTTTCATGCATGTTCCTTGGTTCTTCATCCAAGGTCAACACCTTGAGCCTTGAGCTTCACCAACTCACAGATTCACTTTTTCATTTTTAACATCAAAGAGTAACCTTTTGCTTCTGACTTTTCCAACTTGACCGAAAGCCATGAAGAAGTGACCGAACTTGTTTTCCAATGGTCAACCAAATCTGAACCCTTGAACACCAACTTGGTCCCCAAGTTTTGATTAAGACCGTAGATACACAGCAGAATAGGGCAGAGAACAACTTTCCCTTCAAAGCCATTTTCGGATAGAGCAGAGAGTTGGGAAGAAAGGATGAATATCTGATGCATGCAAGATGATATGGTTTACCTTTCTTGAGCTCGATTTAGCTTCTGTGTTACAAGCTTCAACTCTCTCTCTCTTGCTTCTTTGGTTAATGGCTTATGGAAGAAGCTTTTCTTCTCTTTCTCTTTCTTGCTTTTTCTGAAATCTTGATGTGACTTGATTAGAAAGAAGAAGAGCGTTGCTTTTAGCTAAGCAAAAGAGAGGGAATTTCAATTCTGAAACCATTTCGGGCTTGGATCGGGTATTAGTATGCATGGCCCGATTTAATTCCTTTGGTTTCTTCCTTAGCTTTTGCTTGGGCTCTTTATTTTGCTTTCAGCCCAATATTCTTTGCTGAATGCCTTTTATTCCATTTGGGCTATTAACATTTGGCCTGCAACAATAAACAATTAGTTAATAAGTAGATATAATTAATCAACACTAATTATTTATTTTGCTCAAAAATAATGTTTGTCATCATTAATTAATTTAGTTAATTTCTTAACTCAACAATCTCCCCCTTGATGACAAACATGATTTAAGCAGTAATCAAAGGAAATAAGTTTGAGTTAGAAAACTCCCTTTGATTTTATGTTGCTCCCCCTGTTCTTTTCAACAATAGCTCCCCCTGAATCTATGCTTTCTTCTTTATCCCTGTGTCACATTGTTCTTAAAGAAAGCACGATAAAGAGCTAAGTACAATATATCTTGTACAAGGGATATCAGATGAGCAACATCACATAATCAGCCTATCATCAAACTATTTTCAGCAAACAATTCAGCATGTGAAAACAAGTATTAGTGCAGCAAGGATAAGTAAGAGGTACTAGTATCTAATATCCTATTTTACTCCCCCTTTTGTCATCAAGGGCGGATAGGATCAACAAAAACAGAGTCTTGTATCCTGCAGAAAAGTGTTAGAGTACAGACCAAAGTACTAATTAAGCTGTTTAAAGTGCAGCAATATTAAAAGTTATTACAGTCATCCCAAAAAGAAACAATTCAAAAGTAGCAAAAGAAGCACAAATCGTGAGACAAAATGAGAGCAGCATCAGTTTTATGAGACAAATCCTAGGCATCCGAACCATCCCCCTCCGAGACAACATCCTCTTCAACATCAGTAGCAACATCTTCATCATTTTGAAGGTTATCAATGAAGGTCATCAGTACAGCCACCCTATCCCTTGACTTCTTCAGGAAGTTCTCATGCTTGCTAGCCAGCTTCCTTTTCTCTTTGCTCAATTCAATCAAGTGGTTTGATTGGGAGACAAACTCTTGAGCAACATCCCTGACCACATTCAGCAGAGTAGATTTCTTCCCAGTGGAAATGGAAGTACCCTCAGTGGAAGGAGCAGTAGAATTCTCAGGGACAAAATCCTCATCTTCATCATCTAGGACGACTCGTTCAGATCGAGTGGGTCCTTTGTTCTGTTTCACTGAACCACCCCCTTTTAGGTATGAATGTCTGTTCTCATATTTCTCATTGGTCAAGTCAACACCAAAATACTCAAAAATACAAGTTAGAAACATGCCATACGGAAGAGCTTTGTCCTTTTCACTTCTAATAGAATCAAACATGTATCTAACCATCAAATATGCAAATGAAATTTCAGTTTTGGTGAGAATGGCATATAAAACAAGTGTGTCAATGTATGAAACCCTTTGATATGAACCACTTTAAGGAAGTATAATGTGGTTGACCATTCGGTGCAACTGAGCACGTTCATATCCTAGGGCTTTGTGTGTGGGTGTAATGCCATCTATTAAGGAAACATGTTCACAAATACTAGCCAGGGCATCATTGTATGAAACACCAACTCCTTCATCCCACTTAACTGACGTGTATGCACAAGGCCCAACATCAGTATACTTCAAAGCTTCACTGATGGTCTCATTGTTTAAAATGATATCTCGGCCCTTGACATACGAATGAGCAGTGCCTTCATGATAAGTCATGTTTGCATAAAACTCTTTGACCAACAATGGATAAACAGGTTTTTTGATGTCAAAAAGGTGATTCCAGTCCAGAAAAATTAAGTTGTCAACAAAAGGAAAACCTTTTCTTTTCAAAGATGGCAGATCAGCGAGAAATGAAGAGCATAGGGTATGATACTGGATGACTCCCTCATAAAAATCATTATTCATGGCAGATTTGAATCTATGGGGGTTATAGTTTGAATGAGAGGTCATAAAATGGGCTTTGTGATCAAAAGGTCCAATTTCTGGTTCTTTAACATTTTTGAGAGAGACTCGAGTGTTACCTCTCTGTGAACGCACAGGAACTGACCTTGCCCTAGGTTGTTGTGGCTCAGGAACAGGTTCCTCCGTCGCCGGACGCTTCCCTTTGGATGAGGGCGGCTTTGAAGAGCCAGGTTTTGAAGAGGCAGGTTTGGAAGGCGTTGCCTTTGGTGGTGGTGTTGGTTTGGCAGAGGCAGGGAACCTTGGAGTGGTCTTGGTTCGAGCCATGGGGTCACACCGAGGAGGAGAGGTTGGAGGAGAAGGAGAAGGGGTAAAGGTTCGGTCTTGAGAGCGAGTGAAAGGCTTTGTGGGTAGTTTGTATATCTTCTCACGAGGAGCCCTTTTTGCAATGACTTTCTTCCTCATTTTGGTTAATATGATGTCTTTGATGAAAGAGAGATAGTGGTGTGAGAGGGAAGAAACCGAAGGGTTGAGGAGAAGTTATGGAGGGAAGAGAGGGAGTGTTGGTAACCGTACCCAAAAGCAAATTTCCAAAACCATGCAACTGCATCACCATTTGAAAAGACTTGACAAGACATGACCTCATAAAAGAAATATTTTATTTGATTTTAAAAATAAAAAAAAAATTGAAAACAACAAAATTAACCTGAAACCCCTTTCGGCCAAATCAAATTTTCTTGAGAACCTTTTGGGCCACAAAACATTTTGTGAAAGCCTTTTATGAAACAAAAAAAAACAAACAAGATTGTAACATTCACATTTGGGCCTTGAGGTGGTATGAAATCAATGAAATATACTTGGACCACTCTAGATCTGAATAATGAGGTTGGCCCAGATTGAGATTTACTTGAAACAAGCCCAGATCACACGGACTAGACGGAAACGTTCATTACTTGCCCAGAATTGTCTCATGCCTGTTTATGAGACAAAAAGCTCCAGCAAATTCATCAGTGTTTTTCAAACAAGGAATCATAACTCAAAATTCCTAGACAAGTCCTAAGTATGCAAAATCTATCCTCAGCCAATGGTTTTGTGAAAATATCTGCTAATTGTTCTTCTGATTTAACAAAGTGAATGCAAATATCCCCCTTTTGGACATGCTCTCTTATTGAGTGAAATTTCACTTCAATATGCTTGGTCCTAGAGTGCAAGACTGGATTTTTAGAAATATTGATGGCACTCATATTATCACACATTAAGGGAATATTTTCAGCATTTAATTTGTAATCAGCAAGCTGTGTTTTTAACCATAAAAGCTGAGAACAACAAGAAGAAGCAGCTATATACTCAGCCTCCGCAGTGGATAACGCCACTGTTGGTTGCTTCTTGCTTGACCAAACATTTAAGGACTTTCCAAGGAAGCAACATAAACCAGAAGTGCTCCTTCTATCAACCCTATCACCAGCAAAATCTGCATCACAATACCCAACTGCAGAAAAATCATCAATCTTAGGATACCAAAGACCAAAATTGGATGTGCCATGAACATATCTAATGATCCTTTTGACTGCAGAAAGATGTGACTCTTTAGGTTTGGATTGGAACCTAGAACACAATCCAACACTTTGCACAATATCGGGTCTAGAGGAAGTTAAGTACATAAGAGATCCAATCATTCCTCTATACCTAGTCTCATCAACATCTTTCTCAGTTTCTCCCTTATCTAATTTGGAATTTGGATGCATGGGAGTTCCCATGGGTTTGGCATTTTCCATACCAAATTTCTTAACTAATTCCTTGGCATACTTCTCTTGATGAATGAAAATGCCCTTTTCAGTTTGTTTAATTTGCAGCCCAAGGAAAAAATTAAGTTCATCCATCATACTCATGTCAAATTCACTTGTCATGAGCTTTCCAAATTCAGTACAAAGGGATTCATTTGCTGATCCAAAAATAATGTCATCAACATATATTTGGACTAGGATAAAAGAATCATTAGAATTCTTGATGAATAGAGTTGTATCAGTGGTGCCTCTTTGAAAACCATTTTTCAAAAGAAAAGAGCTAAGTCTTTCATACCAAGCTCTAGGAGCTTGTCTTAAACCATAGAGAGCTTTAGACAATTTAAAAACATGATCAGAATGCTCTTTATTTTCAAAACCTGGAGGCTGCTCCACATATACTTCTCTATCTATCACACCATTTAAAAATGCACATTTCACATCTATTTGATATAATTTAAAACCACAAAATGCAGCATAAGCTAAGAGAAGTCTTATGGCTTCCATTCGGGCAACAGGGGCAAATGATTCATCAAAGTCGATTCCTTCTTCTTGGTCATATCCTTGTGCCACTAGTCTTGCTTTGTTCCTTGCAATGCTACCATCTTCTCCCAACTTGTTCCGGAATATCCACTTGGTGCCGGTCACTTTCTTTCCGCTTGGCCTTGGAACCAACGTCCACACTTGGTTCTTTTCAAACTCAAGAAGCTCATCCTCCATAGCCTTAATCCAAGATGGGTCATTAAGGGCTTCCTTGACGTTTTGAGGCTCCATTTGTGAAAGAAGGGCAATGTTTGAACCTTCATTTGCCTTTCTAGTGGAAGACCTAGTTTGCACTCCATGAGAGACATCCCCAATTACAAATTCTTCAGGATAATTCTTCAAGAATCTCCATTCACGAGGTTTGGTGGACTTGGAGGCAGATTCGGTCACCAATGGAATCTGTATGCTGCTGTCTGCAGAGTTTCCTTCAGATTCATGAGACAAAATGGAGTTGTCTCTTGAATTTTCAGCATTTCCTGTTTCTGGTTCAGCTTGTCCAGAGTTTTCTTTTCCATGATTCTGAGCAGCTTCATCATCCTTTTGAGCTTGATTTCCTGCATCACCATCTTCCAAAATGCTTTGCACCAAGTTAGTATCACAAAATGTAACATGTATGGATTCTTCAATAATTCTAGCATCTTGATGATAAACTCTATAAGCTTTACTAGTTGTGGAATATCCTACAAACAAGCACTCATAAGCTTTTGGATCAAATTTTCCCAAATTTTCTTTGTTATTCAAAACAAAACATTTGCATCCAAAGATGTGCAAGTAATCTAAGTTTGGTGGGTAGCCTTTCCAAAGTTCATAAGGGGTTTTCTTCAAAAATTTCCTTATGATTGTTCTATTCAAAATGTGGCAAGCCGTGTTAACCGCTTCAGCCCAAAGGAATTTTGGAACATTACTCTCACAAAGCATAGCTCTTGTCATCTCTTGTATGCTTCTATTTCTTCTTTCCACAACACCATTTTGTTGTGGTGTCCTTGGACAAGAGAAGTTGTGAGATATTCCAAATTCCTCACAAAATGATTCAAACAAATTATTTTCAAATTCAGTTCCATGATCGCTTCTTATAGAAGAGATTTTCAAATCCTTTTCATTTTGAATTTTCTTGCAAAAAGGTTCAAAGGCCGAAAATGCTTTATTTTTGTGTGCAAGAAATAAAACCCAACCAAACCTAGTATAGTCATCCACAATTACTAAACCATAATGTTTACCACCTAGGCTTTGAGTTCTTGTTGGACCAAATAAATCGATGTATAGCAACTCAAGTGGTCTTTTAGTAGAGATGTCTTCCTTTGGTTTAAAAGAACTTTTTGTTTGTTTTCCCATTTGGCAAGCATCACAAGTGATGTCTTTGTCAAACTTTATCAAAGGAAGACCTCTTACTAATTCTTTCTTTACAAGTTTGTTTATTTGAAACATACTTGCATGGCCCAATCTCTTGTGCCATAACCACTTTTCAGAATCTTTAGAGTGAAGACAAGCTACATTTTGATCTTTTAGTTCATCAAGAGTAAGTCCATACATATTATTGAAACGCTTGGCGACAAACATTACTTCATTTGTCTTTTCATTTACAACACAGCATTCATGCTTTTTGAAAACAACTGAATATCCTAAATCACACAGCTGACTTATGCTCAAAAGATTGTGTTTTAAACCACATACCAAAAGCACATCATCAATGAAAGTAGATTGCTCATTACCTACTTTTCCAACAGCAATGATTTTACCTTTACCATCATCTCCAAAGGTCACAAAACCTCCATCATACTTATTAAGTTTGATAAAGTAAGTTGACCTTCCAGTCATGTGCCTTGAACATCCACTATCCATGTACCACATGTCCTTTTTGTTCTTGGATGCTAGGCAAATCTGCATGAAGAGTTTCAAGTAGCTTTAGGTATCCAAACTAATTTGGATCCTTTGAAGTTAATCCATCTTGGTTGCCCAAGAGCATTGAAGTCACTAACAATTTTGTAAACTTTGTTTCCTACAACTCTCTTTTCAATGAAGCATTGTGCATATGAGTGACCAAATTTCTTGCAATTAACACAATGATTTTCTGATGTGTGCCGCTGAAATTGAGGTGAGTTATACTGCTTGAAATGATTAAAGTTTTGAAATTTTCTGGTTTTTGGAGGAGATGCATTTCTTTTAACAAACTGATTTTTATTAAAATTATTCCTCTTTGCAAAAGTATTTTCACCCGAATTTTTTTGAACATTTTTGCCTTTCGAATATGAGGTTTTGTTGTAAAATGGTGGTTTTTTGAAAACAACCTCATTTTTCGAAACATAGCCCAAACCTGGTCGGTTTAAACTCGGACCAGTTCTTGGTGAAATTTCAGTTTCATTTGTGTATTCTTCATCAGATTTTTCTTCACAAGTGGAAACATGTCCAATACCTGATTTATTTGGTATGGATTTAGTATTTGATGAAGTGGCCACAAATTTTATAGAGGAAGTGTTAGAAACGGCATCTTCCTTGGCTATGTAGCCTAAACCAGATTTTTCAAACAATGGTCTTTGACTTGCAAGCAATTTGTCCAAGTTACTAGAACCTTGTGCAAATTTTGCCAAGTCACCATTCAGTCTTTTAATCCTTTCATTTAATCTTTCATTTTCAGCAATTAACTCATGAGAAGGATCCATAATGTGCTTTCCTTTTAATTTTTCAAGTTCTGATTTTAAAAATCTGTTTTCTTCAATGATGTCCAAAGCACATTTAGTTTCCTTTACTTTTTCTTTTAAAAATTCATTTTCAGCTCTTAACACATCTCTTTCAGATCTGCAACTATTGTATTTATCAAGCAGTTTTGAGGTATTTAAAGTGAGATCATCAATAATAACATGCAAGTCCTCAATGGTCAAATCATAATAATTTACCTCATCAAGATTGTTGTTTCCAGCCATGAAACAGTCTTTGTCATCTCCTTCAGATTCTTCTTCTTCATTTGAGTCATTCTCAAGATCTTCCCAAGCTGCCATGAGTACTCTCTTCCTTTCCTTCTTCCCTTTGTCTTCCTTTTTGAGCTTTGGACAGTTTGATTTGAAGTGTCCAGCCTCCTTGCAATCATGGCACGTCACTTTGCTCAAGTCCATCTTGTGCTCCTTTGAACTTGAACCCTTGTATTTGCTCTTGTTCTTCATCATCCTTCTAAATCTCCTAGCAAAAAACAAAAGTTCGTCATCTGAAATATCATCACTAGACTCACTCTCTTTCGGTTCTATTTGTGACTTGAGGGCTATTCCCTTTTTCTTTGAGTCTGTGTTTGTGTGTGTGGCTTCATAGGCAAGGAGTTTTCCTCTCAGCTCATCATAGGTTACGGGACTTATGTTGTTACTCTCGGTTAGGACAGTAGCAGTGTTTTCCCACTCTTTTGTGAGGCTTCTAAGGAGTTTTCTCACTAAGGTTTATTCTGCATAGTTTGTACCCATAGCATCAAGGTTGTTGATTATGATTGAGAATCTCTCAAACGCTTCGTCAATGCTTTCTCCATCCTTCATGCTAAACATCTCGTACTCTTTTCGCAGCATATCAATCCTCGTTTCTTTGACTTGTTTAGTGCCTTCGTGTGTAACCTGGAGTTTTTCCCAGATTTCTTTGGCTGTCTTGCATCTGGACACCTTCCGGTATTCTTCAAAGCTGATAGCACAGTGAAGAAGGTTGATTGCTTTAGCATTCAGCTCTATCTTCTTCTTATCGTCTTCATTCCATTCAGCTTCTTCTTTTGGAGTCACCACTCCATCAGCACTTGTTTTTGTTGGGATCTTTGGACCGCTCACAACGATCTTCCATAGGTTGTAGTCAGTGGATTGGATGAAGATCCTTATCCTTTCTTTCCAGTAGGAATAGTTCTTCCCGTTGAAGAAAGGTGGTCGGTTGTTTGACTGACCTTCAGTGAGGGTGTAGGCAACTGTGGTTGTGCCCAAGTTGTTCGCCATTGGATCTTTGCTCCAAGCGGTTAAGCTTGATTCTTGAGACCTTGGCTCTTGATACCAATTGAAGGTTGTGGTAGGCTTAGAGAAGGGGGGTTAAATCTATGCCTTCCTTTTCATTTGCAGTTTTGACTCTTTTTAATCAAAGTTACAAATCTGGTTCTGTTTGAAATCAGCAGCGGAAATTTATGAGACAATTTATTTTTGTCTCATGAATAACAGAAAACAGAACATGACAGAGAAGAGAAAGCTAACACCAGCATATATCCTGGTTCGGTTGCTTTGTGCTATGCAACCTACATCCAGTCTCCTCCCTCCACAAATGTGGAAGAATT
Organism: Arachis stenosperma; assembly: GCF_014773155.1. Lineage (NCBI taxonomy): Eukaryota > Viridiplantae > Streptophyta > Magnoliopsida > Fabales > Fabaceae > Arachis > Arachis stenosperma. Next base: position 14,757,984 of record NC_080377.1, read on the forward strand.
TCACTATAGTTAACAGTATTATATACACCAATTTCTCACTCAAGTTCTAGACTAACTTGACATTGGCTATGCTAACACCTAACTATTTGCTCTTAGTGCTAACCCAACTAAGAAAGGAATACCAAACAGGTTCAAAATACAAGACACTTAACTAACCTAAAGAAATCAGAAAATAACTCTAGGCTTTTCTCTCAAGTGTTTCACTCAGCCTTTTTTCACTCATGGCTTTTTCTCAAGATTTCTCACAATGCCTTTTCTCTCAAGAAATTACAGACAGATAAGCTTAGAAAAGTACATTACAATCAGAAAAACATGAAGGAGATTGACTTCATCAACAGCCTCTGTGCTATGTGAAAAACCAGATTAGCAAGCCTCTGATTTAGTTCTTCAGTGTTGGCAGAATGCTTCTTTGATAGAGAGCATTGTCCAAGTAGAGGAACTTCACAGGGAATACTTCACAGAACTCAACTTCTCAAACTCTGGTTTTCTCTCCTTACCTTTGAATGAACAGCAAGCTCCCTTTTAATCTTTCATGCATGTTCCTTGGTTCTTCATCCAAGGTCAACACCTTGAGCCTTGAGCTTCACCAACTCACAGATTCACTTTTTCATTTTTAACATCAAAGAGTAACCTTTTGCTTCTGACTTTTCCAACTTGACCGAAAGCCATGAAGAAGTGACCGAACTTGTTTTCCAATGGTCAACCAAATCTGAACCCTTGAACACCAACTTGGTCCCCAAGTTTTGATTAAGACCGTAGATACACAGCAGAATAGGGCAGAGAACAACTTTCCCTTCAAAGCCATTTTCGGATAGAGCAGAGAGTTGGGAAGAAAGGATGAATATCTGATGCATGCAAGATGATATGGTTTACCTTTCTTGAGCTCGATTTAGCTTCTGTGTTACAAGCTTCAACTCTCTCTCTCTTGCTTCTTTGGTTAATGGCTTATGGAAGAAGCTTTTCTTCTCTTTCTGTTTCTTGCTTTTTCTGAAATCTTGATGTGACTTGATTAGAAAGAAGAAGAGCGTTGCTTTTAGCTAAGCAAAAGAGAGGGAATTTCAATTCTGAAACCATTTCGGGCTTGGATCGGGTATTAGTATGCATGGCCCGATTTAATTCCTTTGGTTTCTTCCTTAGCTTTTGCTTGGGCTCTTTATTTTGCTTTCAGCCCAATATTCTTTGCTGAATGCCTTTTATTCCATTTGGGCTATTAACATTTGGCCTGCAACAATAAACAATTAGTTAATAAGTAGATATAATTAATCAACACTAATTATTTATTTTGCTCAAAAATAATGTTTGTCATCATTAATTAATTTAGTTAATTTCTTAACTCAACATCAATGATGGATGAAAACTGTCTAAGGGACAATGTAACTTCGAGGACAAAACTGAGCAATTATTAACTTCAAGGGCCACTTTGAGCCTCGAGTACAACTTTAAATACCACTTTGAGACTTAATTCATTCAGCGTTCCTTCCAATATTGTAATTTTTCACTATCATGAGAACAACATATCTACTCCTAACCTATGGCCCATCCAAAATTTCATGCCATCATCCGTGTTATAATCTTCCACTTCACCAAGTTTGAAAGGATAATCTAGTTTCCTAGCATTCAAGTTAAGAGTGTGATAATAACTTGGAACATCTGATACTTGTAGAATTGCCAAAGACAGAGAAAGAAGAAACCGAGTACCCCACCGGTTGGAGTCTCTGGCAGATACTCATAAGAGGAATCACTCTCACTAGACAATCCAGTTTCAGCAATGTCATTTGAATCAAACTCACTCTCATCTTCTTCGACACACGATCACAAGGTTTGGAATAGTGATTCGGTGTCACCGCTACCGAGACAACCTACGGGATCAAAGAGGATAACCCATAAACACCACCTACATTACAAACTGCAACATACCACTTCATCACATGTTGCGGCATTGGTATAGCATGTACATCAAACATTATGCTCACATGCTCATCAACTTCGATCCAAAATGTCCTGTCAAGAAACCCTCCATTCGGCAGCACTGATAGGAATAGGCAACTCTCTCAACCTCTTTGAAACTTATCGTCCCCATGTTTCTCAATATGATATTTTTCAACGTATTTAGAGAATCAAGACAGCAAATGGACAACATTACAGATCAATTGCACTCAAATATTACTCTCCTTTTACCGTTTCTTATGAACTCATTGAGATAAATTACTATAAAAAAATTAATTACTAGCCATATTTATGAAAAAAAAAAGAAAGGAAAAGAAAAATTGAGAGTAGTGGTGTAGATGTAATGTGAATAATTTTAGAGCCTTTAAACTTTTTATATAGGAGTTTTTTTTCATTTAGTTATATGTAGAATGCAAAGACCTCTAGATAATTATATCCTAAATTTAAATATTATTTTTTTTTACTGTTTCTTATGCATTCATTAGGACAAATTTTCACAAAAACAAAACTAATTACTAGTTATATCTATGAAAAAGAAAGAAAAGGAGAATAGAAAGTAGTGGTATGGATCTAGTATGAGTAGCTTTAGAATCTTCAAACTCTTTATATAAGAGGTTTTTTTTTTATGTAGTTATATAAGAGACTCCTAAATAATTGTACACATATCTCAAGTACATTAACTATAATTATTTTCTAGTCTTGTTTCGGATACTCACCCTAGATATATACAAATATCCAGTTATACCATATCTTGAGTGCAGTCAGATTATTTTTTTAAGCTATAACATATCCCAAATAAAGTACATAATACTCAAACTTTGTTTTTAGTTATTTTTTAGACCGTGTATTTAAGATGGGTAATATGTATATAAAATCATATTTTATATACACATTACATATTTTAATAAATAAAATATTTAAATAATTTAAATAAAAAATCCATCTTATAAAGTGACTTGACTATTTTTTTTGGTAACAAATTTTTTTTTGCTCTGTTGTATATTTTAATTTTATCCCTAATTAAAATTTAACTTAACATTAGTTCGTTATATATATATTTATTTTCTATCGTTATAATAATTATAATGATTATATACGTGTTAAGTGTTGTTAAAATTAAAATTATATTTTTTATATTTTAATAATATCTTTTTATTTTTTAAATTAAAAAATATTATAAATAATAAAAAATTACTTTAATTCTAATTACATATTTTAAAACACCAAAATCACTATAATTGCTGGACCCAATTTTATGTGAAAATTTCAAAAGGTACATCACAGTTTATATATGACATGGCCGTAATGGATAATTTGACTAATTTAAAAAATTATAACCACATTTTAATTAACTAATTTAATAAAATAATTTAAAAAATTATATCTATATTTTTTAAAATTAATTAACCAAAATTAAATTTAAAAAAATTAATTTTTAATCGATTAACCAAAATCAATTTAAAAAACCGATTAACCAATTTAAAAAATTGGTTTTTTTATCCAAAACCAAATTTTTTTGTCCAAAAATCGATTTTATTTTTCTAAAAACCAATTTTTTTATTAAAAAATCAGGTTTTTTTTAAATCAATTTTTAAATTTTATAATCAGTTAATAATCAATTTTATTATATAAATCAATTTAGTTAATTAACCAAAATTAAATTTTTAGTTAGTCAAAAAACAGGTTTAATTTTTGGATTAACCAAATCATATACAATTCTACAATTTTGTTCGAGATACAAAATTTAGGGTCTAAATGCATGACATAGTGAAAGTGATGAATAAATCGGAGATTCAGTTTTGTCTAGGATTTAAAATCTAGCATTCAATTTATACATTTAAAAAAATTTTAGTACTAAAATATAAATCTAATCTTTAAATTTGTATATTTAAAAAAATTAAAATAAAATCTCAAATTTGATTCTCAAATTTGTATGTTTAAAAAAATTAAAAATCACAAATTTAATTCTTAAATTTATGTTCTTCACATAAAAACAAATATATTAAATCTCTACACTATTTTTATTTTTTGGTGACTTTTGAATGTTTATATTTTTTTAAAATTAAAAGTGAGACTCAAACTCAAAATCTCTTAGTTAAAATAGAAATATTATGTCATTTAAATTATAGCTTGTTGACAAATTTTCACATTATTTGAAATTACTATTGGAAGACACACAAATTAAAACTCGGGATAATTCCTGCCTTCAGTTAACATTTGGTTTTATGGTTAGCTGGTTTAAAATCTAGGACTAGGGGTGTGCATGCGCTGGGTGAAATCGGATTCGATGTGATCCAGACCCGACCCAAAATATATACCGGTCCTATTTATTAGACCCGAATCCGGCCCTAAACCTGATGAAATCAATACATTTTCGGGCCACGATTATATCGGGTAAAAACTGGGTGAAAATCGGGCCATTAACATTACATTATCTTGATAAACCAAAAAAAAAAAAACATTACATTATCTTGATACCTTCTTATAAGTTAGCATGTGAAAATATCCAAATTTCCAAGACTCCAACTATTATTTGACATGGTAAAATTCACTTAGAAAAACAAGAACTGACTCTTCTTTAAAATTAAAGCATAATCATAATCAATACTAATATTGTATAATAATACCAAATATTTAAATCAATACAAATAACACAACATTATGCATTAGTCTAAAATCTTATGCATTTTAAATATAAAACATTAACTTATATTCTTATAATAACTAATAACACAAAATATTAAGGTTTACAATACTTAAATTCCACATAAGAATAGCCATCATCCATCACTAATAACACAAAATATTAATTGTGTATGATGACTGGGCCACCGGGCTAACTTCAGGTGACCCGAGCCATGGTCCGACCCGACCCGAAATAATGATCGGGTCTATTTTTGAAACCCTTACCCGACCCTAGATTCGATAAAATTACATCAAATTAGGTCCTAATGTGCTCGAGACCGAACCGAATCTTCAGGTCAGACCAGACCATGCACACCCCTATCTGAGACTCCCAAGTCCCATCTTTCTTTTCCTTCTTTTAATAATAATAATAATTTTCACATTATTTGAAATTACTATTGGAAGACACACAAATTAAAACTCGGGATAATTCCTGCCTTCAGTTAACATTTGGTTTTATGGTTAGCTGGTTTAAAATCTAGGACTAGGGGTGTGCATGCGCTGGGTGAAATCGGATTCGATGTGATCCAGACCCGACCCAAAATATATACCGGTCCTATTTATTAGACCCGAACCCGGCCCTAAACCCGATGAAATCAATACATTTTCGGGCCACGATTATATCGGGTAAAAACTGGGTGAAAATTGGGCCATTAACATTACATTATCTTGATAAACCAAAAAAAAAAAAAACATTACATTATCTTGATACCTTCTTATAAGTTAGCATGTGAAAATATCCAAATTTCCAAGACTCCAACTATTATTTGACATGGTAAAATTCACTTAGAAAAACAAGAACCGACTCTTCTCTAAAATTAAAGCATAATCATAATCAATACTAATATTGTATAATAATACCAAATATTTAAATCAATACAAATAACACAACATTATGCATTAGTCTAAAATCTTATGCATTTTAAATATAAAACATTAACTTATATTCTTATAATAACTAATAACACAAAATATTAAGGTTTACAATACTTAAATTCCATATAAGAATAGCCATCATCCATCACTAATAACACAAAATATTAATTGTGTATGATGACTGGGCCACCGGGCTAACTTCAGGTGACCCGAGCCATGGTCCGACCCGACCCGAAATAATGATCGGGTCTATTTTTGAGACCCTTACCCGACCCTAGATTCGATAAAATTACACCAAATTAGGTTCTAATGTGCTCGAGACCGAACCGAATCTTCAGGTCAGACCAGACCATGCACACCCCTATCTGAGACTCCCAAGTCCCATCTTTCTTTTCCTTCTTTTAATAATAATAATAATAATAATAATAATAATAATAATAATGACAACAACGTTGATGTTGATGATTTCATTCGAGAAGACAACATTCTCAAATAGTCAAATATACAAAAACACAATTGATTCAAACCTTCCAATTCCATAGTTGACCCACCAATGTCCAATTGGAACGTGCAAAATGCAACTCTATTTAATGTTTGGTCCCCGTTGTTATATGGAATAGGGATCTAGAATATATTATAAATCTTCAAATTACATTTATTTTTTTTAAAAAGTTGATTTATGCTATAAAATGCTGCTATTTTTATACTTCAAAATAGAGTAGATCATAAATCAACAAAAGATATACATAAAATGGTATTTTTACATGCTCAAATTTTAATTATTCTACAAATTTTTATAATTTTACTAAATTTTCAATTAAATTTTTATACTTTTTTTTCTTTTTAATTGAATTCATGTACATTTTTTTTTAATTTAGTTGCAATTAACGTTAAACATAAAAAAATATTAGTAAATTGTAAAATTACTTATATACTCTTAGAGACCCAATTAAAAAAATATATATATATATATATATATATAAAAACTTAATTAAAAATTCAATAAAATTATAAATATTTAATAAAAGATATTTCTATAATCTCTATTCAATAATTCCTTAAACTCTTGAGATATTGAAGCAAACCAATGAAAATTTTCAAAATTGCATGATACCAAATTTCTGAGAAAAAGCTTAATTGCTCTTCATTCATAATAGACCATACCACTGCGGAAAATAAAATGACCCCAACCATCAAAGAAAAAAAAGAGGGGTGGGAGAGATCCAGAAGGAATGTAGTAATTGTGAATTGTTGACCAACAAAACATCACATAAGAGCCAACATTTCAGATACTTAAAATGCTCATAAATTATAATCATAAATCTTAATTCTTTTCTTAGAGAGGGACTACACAACTTGCAACTGTTGAAAAAATAATCTCTCTCAATCTATAAACCAATCTGGTCATACTTAAAAGAGGGTAAAATTGAACCAAAAAACTTCACACTTCAAGAAATAAAACAAAAAATAAATCATTCTTGAAAAAACCAAATCCATCAAAAGTATAGAAACCTCACCTGACTAACTACAATTGACCAACACGAAGAAAGAAATAAAACACCATCATAAATAAGAAACTTCAAACTCTTTTCTTTTCAATTTTCAGTTTCAGTTTGTTGGGTGAGAAAGAGGATCATGGCTAGCTGGTGGTGGCGAATGATGAGCGGATATTTTATACGCTTTTGGCATTTTTTTCATATAGTTTTCATTATGTTTTGTTTAAGTTTTATTATACTTTTCATAGGTTTTAGTACAAAATTCATATTTTTGGATTCTAATTTGAGTTTTTGTGTTTTATGATAATTTCAGGTATTTTCGAGATGAAATTGAGGAGTTTTGAAAAAAGTCTGATTCAGAGACAGAGAAAGGATTGCAGATGCTGTTAGGATCTGACCTCCGTGCACTCGAAAGATCTTTTCTAGAGTTACAGAAGTCCAAATGACACGCTCTCAACGGCTATGGAAAGCTAACATCCAGGACTTTCCAGAAATATATAATACTTTATGCTTTGCTTTGGAAATGAAGGTCTAAAACTGGCGTTTAACGCCAGTACTCCACCCTCTTCCTAGCGTTGGAAGTCCAAAAGGGAGCAGCTGGTGTCCAACGTCCAAACAGGAGCCCAAGGCTGGCGTTCAACGCCCAAGAATGATCCTAGGACGTAGAGACACCCTTAACTCACCCCAAACACTCACCAAGTGAGCCCGAAAAGTAGATTTTCGCACTACAAGACTAGTTTATCTGATTTCTGTAATTCTTAGTTAGCAGATTAGTATATATAGGAGGAGATCACCCTTGTTTAGGATCTTCTTCCCCCACTCTACACGTTTTTCATTGTTCTCTATGTACAGTATGAGTCACTAACCTCCTAAGGTTAAGGTTAGGAGCTCTGGTGATTCTTATGAATTAATAATATCATTATTTCACTTCAATTTATGCTTGGTTCTATTTTAAAATGTATCTTCGTTCTTCATACTAATGGATTGAGAGTGTAACTTGATCGTCATCCCAATTTCACATGGGTTCTTGCGAGTCATTGATGGGATAGTATTGAACCACAAACTTGATTATACATCTCTGAGACGGCTAATCCACGGCTTCGTTAGGTACTTCTCGAGACATCAGTGCAGCCGAGGTGCGGGGCGATTAGGGCTTTTGTGGTATAGGCTAGAATCCAAGGAGCAGCGTTCTCTGATCCGAAAGATCCGATCTTGTCTGTGGTGTTTTGAGTAGGATCACCAAGGGAACAGACTGCTAAAAGCTTCACCCCCGTTTAGATTGGATAACCACTGACCCGGCGTTTGATCTGAAGCAGAGGAGATTAATGACCGCTGACCCGACGTTAATCATTTACATCCTGCCATAGAATGAATCAATCATAAGTTGGAGTAGATGGTGAGAAAAGTTGATCCAGAATGAAGAAGCATCTCCGAAGCCTCAACACTTCTCATATCATTGATTTCACACCTATCTAGTAATGTTTTATTTAATTATCTATTTTTATGCGTTTTTCGTGACAAACTATATTTTCTGTCCGCCTGACTAAGATCTATAAGGTATCCATTGCTTGCTCAAACAAATAATTCTCGTGGGATCGACCCTCACTCACCTGAGGTATTACTTAGACGACCCGGTATACTTGCCGGTCTATCTGTGCGAAATGTGCAGAGTCAGTTTCATGCACCAGCGAGGCACGGCAAGGGAGTGCGACGGAAGCCACGGATCAGAGCAGAGCAAATGCACGAACAGTGCAGAGCAATGCAGCATAGACCCAGGACGACGGACGACGACGACGATGCAGATGGACGAACGGCGGAAAAACGCCAATAACTTCGGAGAACAAATGCTGGATATGGTTCTTTAATTTTTGGACAAAATGTCAAGGGTTATTTTAGTATTTTAAAAAAATGAAGGTGGGTTCAATTAGCTACTCTAATTCAAATATGAGAATATTCAATCGCAATTTTTGAACAGAATATTCTGTTATTTTAAACGATTTTATCATAGCAAGAATTAAATTGAAAGAAAAATCACGTCTAGGCACCCAACTAAAAAAATATATAAAAATTTAATTAAAAATTCGATAAAATTATAGAACATGTAAAATAATTAAACCTTTTAAATAAATTAAACTAAGTCAAATGCGCATAAAATTACTCTTCTTAACATTTTCTTTTTACACACACTCTTTTTACTTATTCTTTCTTCTAAGAATTCGGAAAGTATACTAATAAATACATTTAACAAAAGTATTGCCTTGCTTGCAGAAAAAATACTTTTTACTTAAATATATTTTTACAAGTACTTCTGGATAGAATAAATATAAGTAAATTTTTTAATAAATTGCAATTTTGGTTAATAGTAAAAAAGTTAATTTATATAATATAATATTTTTAAAGCATGATTATTTTATTATAGTTATGTATTGGTATAAAATAAAATAATTACATACAATTTTAATAGAAAGTACTAACTATGTTATCCATATTTTAATTGAAAATATGGTATATTAATAATATATATATTAAAATACATTCTTTTAGATTTTTTGTAGTGGTTAATATTTTATATTTCTATCTATTTGAAAAATGTATGGAAATAAATTTATAATCTTAATATTTTTCAATTTTCTCTCTCTTCAACAGTTTCATATCCACTTTTTAAACAAAAAATTTTAATTTTAATTTTTTTTAAAATACAAACAAAAAAATTCAAAAACAAATTTGAGTTAGTCGAGTGGTTAACTCATTTGCCTAGCTAAGTAAGTGTTGAAATTCAAATTCCACTTTGTATATTAAGAAATTCATTAGCCAACGATAAATCCTTAAATGGAGCTCAAATCTGCAATAGATTAGTTCTTAACCTGTCCGGTTGCTGAGAAATACCGTGAACAACAAAAAATAACAAACTCAAAAAATAAAATTGTTCCGGTAATATTTCTTTGACGTATAGTCCATTGATGATGTGATGTTAGATAATTTATAAAATCAGTAATTTACATACCTCCAGCCATTGCCAATAAATTCTTTGATTTAATTTGGAACTTCCAATTCTTGAATCACAAAGTCAGATGGAATCAAAATGTGTTTGTTTTGTTGTTTGGTCAGAATTAGGATCCCAAACTTTATAAAGTTCATGAACAGTCGTGTTCTTTCCATCAAAGAACAAACCAATTGCCAATATAATTAATTAATAATTATAACACCACCCAAACTAATTTTCATATTAATAAATTAGACCATAATTAGAATGAAAAATTCTAACATTCTCCCACTTGGTTCAATATTTGTTACGTATAGTCTATAATTATATACTATGCTTAAACAATTAAGACAAATTACACGAATCATACCGATAGATTCTCATTAATTGAGTATTACCTTTTATGTATTACAATGTAACATCTCCTAATTGAATAAACTCTTTATGTGGTATTTCTATAGGAATAACTCTAATGCTTATTCTAGTTTCTTCACTGAATTTTATTAGTCATTCTCAATCATATATGCGCATATATACTAACCAAATGAGAAACAAACAATAATAAGAATTTTATATCCAAATATGTCATATAATATAATATAAGTCATATAAGTGACGTTACAGAACATAAACCCATACTAGTAATAACATGGTCCTTAAACAATCCTGGTGGCATGTCTTTTGTTAAAAGATTAGCTATCATCTGTTTAGTACTAATATGTTCTATTTGTACCTCATTAGACCTAACTCGGTCTTTAATGGCTAAGTACTTAATATTGATATGCTTACTTCGACTACTACTTCTATTATTCTTAGCCATAAATACAGCGGCTGAATTGTCACGATATATTCTCAATGGCCTAGAGATACAATCTATAATCTTAAGCCCAGAAAAAAAAATTTTAACCAAACACCTTGTGATGTAGCTTCAAAGCAAGCAATAAACTCGACTTCCATGGTAGAAGTGGCTATAAGTGATTGTTTTGCACTCTTCCAAGATATTGCCCCATCAGCAAGCATAAAGATGTATCCTGATGTTGACTTCCTAGAATCAACACATCCTGCCAAGTCTAAATCTGAGTATTCAATATTTTTCAAATTGTTGGTTCATCTATACGTAAGCATGAAGTCCTTTTGGTCTCTTGAAGATACCTTAAGATTTTCTTTGTAGCTCTCCAATGGATAATTCCTTGATTACTTTGATATCTTCCTAACATGCTAACAGTAAAGGCAATGTCAGGTCTTGTACAAACCTGAGCATACATTAGGCTTCCAACGGTTAAAGCATAAGGAATATTTTACGTCTGTTTCTTTTTAAGTTCATTTTTTGGACATTGATCTAAGCAGAAGTTGTCACTTTTCACAATAGGTGCAATTAGGGGTGGCAAACGGGCCTAAACCCGCCGGGCCGGTCCGCATAACCCGCCAAAAAAGGCGGGCTGGGCTGGAAAATCGAGACCGCCAAATAGCAAAAGCCCGCCTAACTCGCACCGCTTAAACCGCGGGTTTTGGCGGGCTTTGGCGGGGCGGGGCGGGCTTCCCCGCCGGGCTAAGGTTTTTATTAGTGAGGGGGTATTTTTACAATTTTTTTGCCAATACCTAACTTCCCCCAACCTAACTTACAAGAGTATGAAGATAAAAATTGAGTGTTTTGAATTATGTTTATGTTATTTTGGAGACAATATTTATAATTATGTTTTGGATTATATTTATTTTACTTTGGAGAGAATATTTATACTTATATTTTGAATGAAAATTTGGTTTATAATTATATTTATTGGATATTTATAATTACAAAGACTTTAATGTTTGTGAATATAAAAAATATAATTTTTTATGCCATTAGAAATTATAAATTTATTAATATGGTTGTGAAATTATATATATTACTTAGTAGTTAATAATAAAAAAAATAAAAAAAAGGAGCTTTGGCGGGCTTAGCCCGCCAGCCCGCCAGCCCGCAGTTAGGCGGGGCGGGCTAGGATTCTAGGACCGCCTTACTAGGTGGGGCGGGGCGGGCTTCTGGCGGGGCGGGGCGGGGCGGGGCGGGCTTCCCCGCTTGCCACCCCTAGGTGCAATACTTGGTGAACAATTTTGCATTCGAAACCTCTCAATAACTTAATTAATATAGGTTTCTTTAGATAAACCTAAAATTCCTTGATGTTTATATCTATGAATCTTTATGCTAATGACATAAGATGCATTACCCATATCTTTCATATCAAAATGTCTAGAGAGAAATTATTTCACTTCATGTAACAACCCTAAATCATTTGTTGCAAGCAAAATATCATTTATATATAAAATGAGAAATATGATCTTGCTCCCACTAACTCTGTGATATATACATTAATCAGAAATATTCTCAATGAACCCAAATGAAGAAATCATATTGTGAAATTTCAAATACCACTGTCGAAAAGCTTGCTTAAGACCATACATTACTCTCTTAAACTTGTAAACTAACTTCTTACCAGAACTTGAAATAAGCCCTTTGGGTTGTCTCATATAAACCTCTTCTTCCAAATCTCCATTAAAGAATGCCGTTTCCACATCCATTTGATGCAATTCTTTGTCAAAGTGTGCTACCAATGCCATAATGATGTGAAAAGAGTCTTTTTTTTTTTGAAACAGGAGAAAAAATTTTCCTGTAGTCAACTCCTTCCCTTTGAGTAAATCCTTTAGCAACAAGTCGAGTCTTGTAGTGCTCAATATTGCCTAATGACTCCTTCTTGATCTTAAAGATCCATTTATAGCCAATGACCTTTTTCCCATCAAGCAATTCTACAATATCCCAAACTTGATTATTCGCCATAGAATTCATTTCATCCTTCATAGCATCTAGCCATAAATTGGAATTACGACTTTTCATTGCTTGTGAAAATGTCGTTAGATCCTTTTCATCACAAACATCATAGTCAGACTCAACAAGATACACTATATAGTCAGTAGAAATTGCAGGCTTTCTTATTCTTTTTTATCTTTTTAATGTTACATCGTCAACCTCTTGTAAAGGTAGTGGCATAACAGGTTCTCCCTTTTTTTGAAGTTGCTCTTGAACAATATTTTCATTATGAAGAGTTTGATCCTCCACCATATGATCTACTTGAACATTATCTTCATGATATTGAACATCAGTAATAGGTTGTTCTACATTGATCCTATCTGTATGAACATTGTATTGAACAATTATTCTTATACATGAAGAGGTTTGACAAACATTATCATTCTCAACAACTTTAAGAGGATGATTTCTCCCACTTTTCACATCATGCGCTAAAAATTTTGCATTTCTAGATTCAACTATTTTATTTAAATGGGAGGGACAATAAAATCTGTAACCATTAGACTTTTCTGCATTGCCGATAAAATAGGCACTTATCGTCCTTGCGTCCAACTTCCTTTCTTGTGGATTATAAACCCAAACTTCAGTAGGACAACCCCAATGCGTATATGATTCAAATTAGGTTTTCAACCTTTCCATAACTCAAATGGCGTTTTAGAAACTGCTTTTGTTGAAATTCTATTTAATATATACGCGGCTGTATTAAGGGCTTTACTCTACAAGGATAAAGGAAGATTGGAGTTGCTAAGCGTACTCCTCACTATATCCGCCAAAGTCTTATTTCTTCTTTTAGCTACACCATTTTGATCTGGTGTGCCATGCATGGTGTATTGTGCCACAATATTATGCTCTTGAAGATATTTTGTAAATGGACCAGGTGCTTATCCAATTCTAGTATATCTCCCATTGAATTCTCCATCTTTATCTGATCTCACAATCTTAATTTGCTTTCCGCATTATTTTTTCACTTCAGATTTATAACCTTTAAAAGCGTCCAATACCTCATATTTATTATGAAGCATATAGAGATACATATATCGTTAATAATCATCACTAAAGGAGATGAAGTATTTCTTATCATTTAAGAACATATCAGAACAGCATATGTTAGTGTGAATTATTTCTAATATGTCAGAACTCCTCTTAGCATCTTTTTTAGACTTTTTGGTTTAGTTTTTCTTAATGCAATCCACACAAGTATCAAAATCAATAAAGTCTAGAGGTTCAAGAATCCTATCACTTACTAATTTTTTCATTCCCTCAATAAAGATGTGTCCCAACTTTCGGTGCCACAACATAGAGGATTTTTCATTCATACCATTACCATACATAACCATAAAACCAGATAGAACATTATTAGGTAAATGAACTTTAAATAAATCAACAATTAAAGTACCACGTCCAATAATATTAAAATTTTTAATAATGTCAACAGAACCATCATAAAAATTTATACATAATCCTTATTTTACAAGTTTAGATAAAGAAATCGAATTTTTAGAAAAATCTAGAATATAAAAAGTTTTTTTCTAAATCTAAAATACAACCAATACTTAACAAAAGTCTAAATGTTCCAACAGCTTCCACATGTGAACGCATCCGATTGCCCATATAAATGCTCAATTCACTTCCTATAAGTTTTCTTTTTCTTATGAAACCATGCATGGTATTTGAAATATGAATTTCAGTACCAGAATCTATCCACCAAGTGTCATGACATATTTCAACAAAATTAAATTCAAAACACACCGAAGAAATAAGATCACATTTAGTACCTTTTTTTTTCAAGCCAAACTTTAAATTTTGGACACTCCTTCTTCATGTGTCCTTTCTTTTTACAAAGAAAACACCGTGCACCTTCTGTCTTTATAAGATGGGATGCAATACCCTTTTCTTTCTTCTTATGAGTTTACTTTTTACCACCCTTATTTATAACTAATAGTGGACTTTCACCAAATTCCTGAATTAACCTTCCTTCCTCTTGCACACACATCACCAATAATTCGTTAATGGACCATTTTTTCTTATGTGTGTTATAAGAAATCTTAAATGGTTCGTACTGGATAGGAAGAGAATTTAGAATAAGATGCACCAGAAATGAGTCAGAGATCTCAACCTCTAAAGCTTTCAGTTGTGCTGCAATGTCTCTCAACCTCATGATGTGTTCACACACACCTCTTACACTGGTAAGCCTCATGGATGACAATCGTGCCATTAGGGTTCTTGCAAGTGCCTTACTAGAAGACTCAAACTATTCATCAATAGCCTTCATATAATCCTTGACATTCTCGCAATCAGGAATTGAACCTCGGATACGAGCTGAGATACAAGACTTAATAAACGTCATACTTAAACGGTTAGATTTCTCCCACCGTTCGTATAATGCTACCTCGGCTCGAGAACTAGCATTAGTAGGTGCCGGAGGTTCTTCCCTACGAAGAGCATAGTCAAAGTCTGCACACTCTAAGCGAAAAAGAACCTTATCTTTCATTCTTTATAGTTGTCACCACTTAACAAATGAACTTCAGATACAGTTTTAGATATTATTACTGCTGCAAATAATAAATCATACTAACATTACTCAACTTTAAATAGGCACATCAAAATCTATGACATATAATACATGCCAATGCAAGTAATATCAAAATAAATATGAATCATAGTGTCATTAAAATCTACCTGTGGGAAAAGATTTTAATACACATAATATTCATTATATCAACTAAAGTATTGAAACTAGAAAATAAAATACTACTTCTTAATACCTGTAGGTTAATTAAGAAGTAAAAATATTTTCTATTTCAACCTAATTATATGTGAATAACATAATAAATTCTTGAGGATAAGTTCATTATATAATTCACAACAATTACAAATATATCATATTATAGTTACGTAATTTCTTTAAATATAATTATTATCAAAGATGTTGTGGCTACTCCTCAATAAATCATATATTAATCACAATATGATATGCAGCGGAAGAATTTATATTGCATGCAAATATAATCATCAAATAAATAAATTTAGACATTCAGTGACATAAATAATATCAAAAGTGAAGATGATCTAATAGACAAATATTTTGACAATATTTAGAAGATCCAAGTTCAAACCTCACTCCTACCAAAGTTTAAATTTTTTTTATAACAAATTTAAATTTTGAAGCCCAACAACTTCAACGTGAAAGTAGCAAGTATTCAATATTATATAACAAACAAAATCCATCCATTGGAACAAGTTCTTTTGGTTTTCTCTCTTCCAGTGTCTTTCCTTTTTCCTTTTTTTTATTCAAGAATAAGAAAACTTATGGGAATAACGAAAAATTATGCTATTATGAAGAACAACTATGACACAAATTTAGAAGATTCCTTCTCGGAGTATTATTTATGATTCCCTCCTCTTATGGCACGTCAACTTTAATTTCAATGATTTTCTCTTACTTATTCCAAAATTTATACTATGCATTTTTTCTTTCAAAACAATTAATCAAAATAATGCATAGTAATTAAATTTTGAAATTGCAAGACTGAGATAATTTTGCTCTGATACCACATGTCAGATATTTTATAAAACCAGTCATTGACGTACCTCCAGTCATTGCCAATAAATTCTTTGATTTAATTTAGAACTTCCAATTCTCGAATCACAAAGCCATATGGAATCAAAATGTGTTTTTTTTTGTTGTTTGATCAGAATTGGAGACTCAAACTTTATAAAGTTTATGAACAGTCGTGTTCTTTCCATCAAAAACAGACCAACTGCCAATATAATTAATTAATAATTATAACACCACCCAAACTAATTTCTTTATTAATAAATTGGATCACAATTAGAATAAAAAAATTTTAACATGTGATTCATTGTTTGAAACATCTCTCATAGAGAGCACGTAACCGACGTAAAATAGTGACTTCGAGCTGTAACTCGATTGAAAAGTTCTTCGTCGAAAATTCTTCAACGATTGTGGTCAGAGTCAAATTGAAAAAAAAATGAGGTGTATCTAAAAAAAGACATTCCAATGTTCAAGTTAATTAGTATTTAAAAAGTATATAATAATTCTATAACTATATAATATTAGACATAAAATAAAAGTTATAAAACTTATCATGTATATCATATGATTCCTTTTGTTGAAATATGAAAAATGTATTTTATAGACAAAGAATTGATGCATGCATTGGTGTTATGACTATTAGAAATAAGAGACTAAACAGGAAAAAGAATTTGTGTATTATTGAGTGTATTCAAGTTGTGTAGAATGATACAATATGAAAGAGTATTTATAGGTACTAAGAGAATCGTAATAATAAAGATGTAATCTCCTATAATAAATATTCAGATATACTAAATAATACTAATTGATCCTAATTATATTCTAACATTCTCCCTCAAACTCAAGTGACAACTTGAGTTTGAAACTTATTTAAAACAACGAAATAAAGAGAAAAAAAATTGCATAAACTGATAAAACGGGTGCAGACGAAACTGCTTGAAGAAAGCGCAGGCGAAACTGCCGCTTGTCTGAAGGAAGCGTAGACGGAACTGCCACTTGTCTAAGGAAAACGCAGACGAAACTGCCGAAAGAGAGCGAAAACTATATGATTTCTTCATGAGAATAGTTAAGCAGCGGATGACAATGGTGTTTGATCATTCAACTCGAAAAAAATACAAGACAGAGAAAATAGGCTAGTTGGTGAGGTAAAAAAGCATCAAAAGAGTGACAAAAAGGAAAGAAGAATGGCATAAAAAAATGCAAAAACTACAGTGATTTCACCGCAAGGAAAACAACCTATCATCTTCAAGGAGGATACCATGACTCTAATACCATGTTAGAAACAAGAAATTAAACTGGAGAAAGAATTTGTTCAATTGTATTCAAGTTTGTCTATTTAAGTTGTGTAGAATGATACAATATAAAAGGGTATTTATAGGTACTAAGAGAATTGTAATAATAAAGACGTAATCTCCTATAATAAATATTCAAATATACTAAATAATACTAATTGATCCTAATTATATTCTAACTATTTAATCATTAAATCAATAATGATGATTATTAAATTTGTCGGTTATAAGTTCTGTATAAATACATAATTAAAGTCAAATTATAACTCATAATAAATACTCAAACTAGTTATAATCTATATTAAGTAAAGAATAAAAAATAAACAATTGCTTTTTACTGAAAAAAATACTTTTTTTTTATCTTAGAAGTACAAACAAGGGAGATCATTATTGAATTAAAAAATATATATTGACATAATTGTTTTGAAAAAAAAAAACCAAACACTTACTATGTAATAGTTTTCTGTATTGTGGCTTAGACATGATTCATGGCTTTGTTTATTTTATGTGTTTTCTTGTTTACAATAATTATCTTGCATAAATGCGACAAATTAAATAATTGCAGACCCCAGGCTGCCAAGATTGAACAATGCCAACATCAAGCGATGTGTCAGCCTAATAATTGCTTCTCAATTTTTGTTGAATGATTAATGAATAATGACAGAACTTCTATTTGCAAAATGCCAAAGAAATGAAAACTTCTATTTGAAAGGTTTTCGTTTTGGGGCTTCCTTTTGTAAGCCTTATTTAAAGAAGTCAACCTTAGTGTATATGTAATTATGTAATATATGGTATTGTGTGCTCATGTGTGTGTTTTTCAGAATAATAGTTTCATTAATAAAAAATACTGAGGTATACGAGACAACAAATTTAGCACCTCTGCAATACTCTACATAATAAAATTATCCATATAGATCTAACATATATATGAGTTATAGACACTACACCACAGTTTTTTTTTTTTTTTGCCCATTTCTTAGTCCAAATTGAATTTCCTTATGGACCCGACCTTCAGCCTCATCCTGCGGGCCACAAAAGGAACCAACGAGACCAAGAATCCGGTATCAATCCATGAACAAAAAAAAAAAAAAAGATCCGGTATCAATCCGAAATTAATAATAACATGATATTATAATTTTAAGTTGCATAATATAATAAAAAAATTAGTAATTTATGTATGTTTTTTATATAGAAATAATATTATATATTTATATATCTTTTCTTTTAGCTCTTTTCCTAAAAATATTAGTATATAATTAATGTAGATAACATATATATTGAGTAAGTATCTCTAGAATTAATCATAAAGATTAATAAAATATAATGGCATAAATTTCACCTAATTGTAGCAAATATCTCCATTGAAAATATTTGCTAATTATTACCGTGTATAATTAGTGTGTGTGTGTGTATATATATATATACATAAGGAGTAATAATAAATTGTTACAATTATTTATCATCTAGAAAATTCGTACCTCAAACATAGATCTTCTTCTATTTATTATTTTTATACCTAAGGGCTACTAATTATGATTCTATCAACAGTATTACCTATGGTAGATTATGTAATGAAACAGTTTGAAAAATAAAGGCAAGAATTATAAGGTTATGGAAAGTCCCATCCAAATTTGACAAGAACAAGATGATTTACGTAGAAATGATTCTCATGAATGATAAGATAAGTTGATTATTTTCTATTATTCTTTCAAGTGATGATAGATCCATTTTATAAATATTTTTGGTTTATATTTTAAGTTTATTTGATAAGTAAACCCTTGCACGAATAAAAAACAGTGCGATTTTATAGATTTATAAGTGCTAATAGCCTTTATATATAATTTGTTTTACAGTGTGATAATAGCCAATATATTTGTTGGTGAATTTAACTATTACTATATTATTTATGATCACATTCAGTATATATGTGTGATTTATTGAAGAAAGTTGTAAAACCCAGTTAATTAATGCTAATTAACTCATAAATTAAAAAACATTCTAGAAAGTGAGAAATGAGATTTTCATGGTTTAATATGATAAAGAAAATCAAAACGAGAATTTTGACACTAATTCTAAAGAAATTGGCCCAAGATTAAGTCGAACGGGCCAAACCGGACCAACCAAACCCATGTTGGGCCCAAGGCCCAGCCAAGCTCCCTTTTAATTAGAAGCTCAGCACTCTCCCTCCCCCTTCAAAACAACACACACGCTGCAAATACACAAAGAAAAGGGGAAACATGAAACCCTTGTTCCAATTCACTTCCAACTTCCATTGATCATAACTTTTGATCCGAAGCTCCGATTGATACATTATTTGTGACCACGTGACCACAGTGTCGAGCTCTACAAAGCCCACAACTTTGTTTTTGAGGTAAGCCACGAATTGATTTCAGTTTTCCAGCCCTTGATTTCAAAATTATTAGGCAAAAATGTTGAGATTTTGACCTCTTTGATGTTATAGGATCCAAATAGCTTGAAGGGAAAGTTTAGTCTTGCCTCCTTGATCCTTGGGTAAGGTAAAAAAAACTCTAAACCCGTGTGGTTTGTCCAATTTCATGTGTCCTAGTGTTAAAATTATTCAATTGTATGAACTAGTTGAGTTTCTGTTGAATTAGAGTTGAAATTGTCAAATTGAAGCTTGATTGAAGTCTTAGAAAGGTTTGGAGGCTTTTGGTGCTGGAAGATCCATTTGAAAGGTGATCGGAGCCTTGAAATTTGAGGAAAAGTTGAATTGAAAGTGTTCCGGGTTGAGTGGGGAATCGGCCAAGGTATGGTTTCGGTTTCTTGTATCTAAAATGTAATGTGGTTGTGAAAACTTAAGCTAGTGACCCATAGGATAGGAATTGAATTTGTGATGATGATTGATTAGTTGTTGGAATTGTTGTATGATTGTGTGATTATTGGTGTTGGAGGGAGTAAATGATGTTCTTGTTGTTGGTACTTGTGAATTGTATATGATGATGATGATTGGTATGTTAATTTGAAGTCAAGATTGGGCTTGATATGGATATTTGATATCCTATATTGAATATTGTGGAATTGGAAGTATTGGGTTGGAATTTGATGAAAATGGAGAATTGGCAAGGTGATGAATGTGTATTGTATATTGTTGTACTTGAGATATTGAGTTTGAGGTTTATTAAAGTTAATGAATTTAGTAGGTGGTAGATTATATAAGAAAGTTGGAATGTGGTTGAGATTGAAATAGCAAAGTTCTTGTTGGTTTTAAAACTGAATTTGGAAGTATATGTTTTGGAAATTGAGAGTTTTTGAACTTTGGTAAAAAAAAAGGAATTTTGATGAATTTCAACGGGTCATATCTTGAGTTATTGTTTTCAGAATTTGATGATTTTTATATCAAAAGAAAGATAATTTCATAAGCTTTAAAATGGTTTAAATTTTATGGAATTATGATTTTTGTGGAAGGAGATATGATCGTTGGAAGTTTGGGCAAAAAATATGAATTCTACAAATTCTGCAGAATTTGTGATTTCTGGTTTGTGTGCGCACGCACACCCCGTGAAATTTTGAACCTGTGCGCATGCACAGCCTTGTGCGTACACACACACGGGGATAAGGCTACTGAGGGGAGCGCTAGCACGCCCTGTGCGCACACTCCACCAACGAAGGTTTGCAATATGTGCATATGCACAGCCTTGTGCGCACGCACACGTTGGGAATGCCATTCTGTTGATGGCGCGAGCACACCTTGTGCGCACACTCAATAATGGAAATTTTACTTTCTGTGTGTACGCACAAGGCTATGCGCACGCACACTTTCTGAAAACACTTATGGGCGTGCGCACGCGCACCGTTGTGCGTATGCACACGACCCTGTTCTTTTCTAAAGCTTTTGTTTTCAAGTCTTTCACATTCCCAACAAGCTTGTAACCTTCCGAGATGTTATTTCACACTTATAAACCCCCAATTTCATCTTTTAAATCTTAAATTAATGTAGAATGCCTAGTGATTGAGAGGAAGCTAAGGAAGAGTGGTAACTTGTGGATGAAGAAATGGGATATAATGAGAAGTTATGACTAATGATGAGGTTATGAGTTGTTGAGGAGGATGGTGGAGTGCTGTGTATATGATGATATGAGTTGAATGGCTTTGTATATGATATGAGCCAAATGGCTGTGTGTGTGATATGAGCCGAATGGCCGTGTGTGATAATGGTTTTATGGATGGGTATGAATTGTGATTTTAAGCCAGATGGCTATGACAAATTGTTATTTATGGCTGGGAATGAAAATGTGAATGTAAATGATTGCTTTATCTTGAGCCCTCTTTCTCGAAAGTGTGACTCCAGAGAGATGGTGGAAAGTGAGGATCCCCTTCATTGTTCCTCCTGGTATCATAAAATCACCCCCAGCGAGATGGTGGTTGGTTATGTTGAGTTAAGAAATTAACTAAATTAATTAGTGATGACAAACATTATTTTTGGGTAAAATAAATAATTAGTGTTGAGTGTTAATAATGATATGTTACTAATTATTTATTAAACAATGCAAGCCAAGACTTTGTCTAGCAGCCCAAAATGGAATAAAAATAAAACATCAAGGCTAATGGGCTGGTTAGTCAAGTGGAGCCCAAAAGAAACAAAGCCAAAGAAACCAACGGGCTGAATATGAAGAAAGAAAACCCAAGCCCGAAATGCTTACCCAAGTTGATCCCACCAAGCTTCTCATACAAGATTGAAGTCTTCACTCTCTCTTATTGCTTCGGTCAGCAACAAAATATTAGAAAGAGAGCTGTGTTCCTCCTGCTACTTTTATCAGAGAAGAAAGAAAGAGAAAGCTTAATCACAAAGCAAAGATCTAATCACCCATCAAGTTGAGTTAGAAATTAAAAGGTGATTTATTTCCATTTGCATGCAACTTACTTTCTTCACTTCATCTCAAATCTTCTGGCTTACCATTTTTGGATAAATGAAAAAAGTGATCTCTGATCTTCACTGCTGTGCATCTACGGTCATATATGTGTCTTGGGAACCAAGTTGTTTTTCAATGGCCAAGATCTGGGATTACCATTGAAAATGGTTGTTTATACTGCTCAAATGTCTTCGGTCAAGCAAAAAGGAGACAGCTTGGAAATCCCTAATTTGGGACAAATGAAGAAAGCAATCTCTGTTCACCACTACTGTACATCAATGGTCAAGATTGTTTCTTGGGGACCAAGAAGTATTTCAAGGGTTCAGATTGGGCTTCACTATTGAAAATAATTTTCTTTGCTTCCCTGAGGCTTTCGGTCATGAAAGAAGGTCAGACTCAAACTTCTAATTTGGGAATTAACTGGAAAAAAGGTGATGTGGTGTGTGAGTAAAGCACACAGATCAAGGTGTTGACCTTGGAAGAAGAACCAAGCAACATGCAATGAGTTAAAAGAAGTTTTTCTGTTCATTCAGAAGTAAGGAGAGAAAACCAGAGAACTTGATGTGTTTTGTTTTGAGAGAGTTCTTTGAAGAAGTTCAACTAACTGGACAGTGTAACCTATTCAAAGGTGCATTCCGCCAGTATGAAGAACTAAATCAGAGGCTTGCTAATCTGGTTTTTCGCATAGCACAGAGGCTGTTGATGAAGTCAATCTCCTTCATGTTTTACTGATTGAAATGTACTTTTCTAAGCTTATCTTTCTGTAATTTCTTGAGAGAAAAGGCAAAGTGAGAAAGCTTAAGAAAAAGCCATGAGTGGAAAAAGGCTGAGAGATACACTTGAGAGAAAAGCCTAGAGTTATTTTCAGATTTCTTTAGGTTGGTTAAGTGTCTTGTATCTTGTACCTGTTTGGTATCCCTTTCTTAGTTGGGTTAGCACTAAGAGTAAATAGTTAGGTGTTAGCATAGCCAATGTCAAGTTAGGTTAGAACTTGAGTGTGAAATTGGTGTATGTAATACTGTTAACTATAGTGAAATTCTTCCATATTTGTGGAGGAGACTGGATGTAGGTTGCATAGCACAAAGCAACCGAACCAGGATATATGCTGGTGTTAGCTTTTTCTTCTCTGTCATGTTCTGTTTTCTGATATTCATGAGACAAAAATAAATTGTCTCATAAATTTCCGCTGCTGAGTTCAAACAGAATCAGATTTGTAACTTTGATTAAAAAGGGTCAAAACAGCAACTTAAAAGGAAGCCATAGATTCAACCCCCCCATTCTCTAAGCCTACCACAACCTTCAATTGGTATCAGGAGCTAAGGTCTCAAGAATCAAGCTTAACCGCTTGGAGCAAAGATCCAATGGTGAACAACTTGGGCACAACCACAGTTGCCTACACCCTCACTGAAGGTCAGTCAAATAACCAACCACTTTTCTTCAACGGGAAGAACTATTCCTACTGGAAAGAAAGGATAAGGATCTTCATCCAATCCATTGACTACAACCTATGGAAGATCGTTGTGAGCGGTCCAAAGATCCCAACAAAAACAAGTGCTGATGGAGTGGTGACTCCAAAAGAAGAAGCTGAATGGAATGAAGATGATAAGAAGAAGATAGAGCTGAATGCCAAAGCAATCAACCTTCTTCACTGTGCTATCAGCTTTGAAGAATACCGGAAGGTGTCTAGATGCAAGACAGCCAAAGAAATCTGGGAAAAACTCCAGGTTACACACGAAGGCACTAAACAAGTCAAAGAAACGAGGATTGATATGCTGCAAAAAGAGTACGAGATGTTTAGCATGAAGGATGGAGAAAGCATTGATGAAGCGTTTGAGAGATTCTCAATCATAATCAACAACCTTGATGCTATGGGTACAAACTATGCAGAACAAACCTTAGTGAGAAAACTCCTTAGAAGCCTCACAAAAGAGTGGGAAAACACTGCCACTGTCCTAACCGAGAGTAACAACATAAGTCCCATAACCTATGATGAGCTGAGAGGAAAACTCCTTGCCTATGAAGCCACACACACAAACACAAACTCAAAGAAAAAGAGAATAGCCCTTAAGTCACAAATAGAACCGAAAGAGAGTAAGTCAAGTGATGGTATTTCAGATGACGAGCTTTTGTTTTTTGCTAGGAGATTTAGAAGGATGTTGAAGAGCAAAGGCAAATACAAGGGCTCAAGTTCAAAGGAGCACAAGATAAACTTGAGCAAGGTGACGTGTCATCATTGCAAGGAGGCTGGACACTTCAAGTCAAGCTGTCCAAAGCTCAAAAAGGAGGACAAAGGAAAGAAGGAAAGGAAGAGAGTACTCATGGCAGCTTGGGAGGATCTTGAGAATGACTCAAATGAAGAAGAAGAATCAGAAGGAGATAACAAAGACTGCTTCATGGCTGGAAACAACAATCTTGATGAGGTAAATTATTATGATTTGACCATTGAGGACTTGCATGCTATTATTGATGATCTTACCTTAAACACCTCAAAACTGCTTGACAAATACAATGAATGCAGATCTGAAAGAGATGTGCTAAGAGCTGAAAATAATTTTTTAAAAGAAAAAGTGAAGGAAACTGAATGTGCTTTGGACATCATTGAAGAAAACAGATTTCTAAAATCTGAACTTGAAAAATTAAAAGGAAAGCACATTGTGGATCCTTCTCATGAGTTGATTGCTGAAAATGAAAGATTAAATGATAAAATTAAAAGGCTGAATGGTGACTTAGCAAAATTTGCTCAAGGTTCTAGTAACTTGGACAAATTACTTGTAAATCAAAGACCATTGTTTGAAAAATCTGGTTTAGGCTACATAGCCAAGGAAGATGCGGTTTCTAATATTTCCACTATAAAGTTTGTGGCTTCTTCATCAAATACTAAAACTATACCAAACAAAATTGGTGTTGAAAATGCTCCAACATTTGAAGAAAAATTTGATGAAATATACACAAGTGAAACTGAGCATTCACCAAAAACTGAACCGAGTTCAAACCGGCCAGGTTTGGGTTACATTTCGAAAAATGAGGATGTTTTCAAGAAATCACCATTTTACAACAAAACCTCATTTTCGAAAGGTAAAAATATTCAAAAAAATTCTGGTGAAAATATTTTTACAAAGAGGAATAATTATAACAAAAATCAGTTTGTCAAAAGAAATGCATCTCCTCCAAAAACCAGAAAATTCCAACCATTTAATCATTTCAAGCAATATAACTCACCTCAATTTCAGCGGCACACATCAGAAAATCATTGTGTTAATTGCAAGAAATCTGGTCACTCATATGCACAATGCTTCATTGAAAAGAGAGTTGTAGGAAACAAAGTTTACAAGGTTGTTTGTGATTTCAATGCACTTGGGCAACCAAGATGGATTAACTTCAAAGGATCCAAATTAGTTTGGATACCTAAAGCTACTTGAAACTCTTCATGCAGATTTGCCTAGCATCCAAGAACAAAAAGGACATGTGGTACATGGATAGTGGATGTTCAAGGCACATGACTGGAAGGTCAACTTACTTTATCAAACTAAATAAGTATGATGGAGGTTTTGTGACCTTTGGAGATGATGGTAAAGGTAAAATCATTGCTGTTGGAAAAGTAGGTAATGAGCAATCTACTTTCATTGATGATGTGCTTTTGGTATGTGGTTTAAAGCACAATCTTTTGAGCATAAGTCAGCTGTGTGATTTAGGATATTTAGTTGTTTTCAAAAGGCTTGAATGCTGTGTTGTAAATGAAAAGACAAATGAAGTGATGTTTGTTGCCAAGCGTTTCAATAATATGTATGGACTTACTCTTGATGAACTAAAAGATCAAAATGTAGCTTGTCTCCACTCTAAAGATTCTGAAAAGTGGTTATGGCACAAGAGATTGGGCCATGCAAGTATGTTTCAAATAAACAAACTTGTAAAGAAAGAATTAGTAAGAGATCTTCCTTTGATAAAGTTTGACAAAGACATCACTTGTGATGCTTGCCAAATGGGAAAACAAACAAAAAGTTCTTTTAAACCAAAGGAAGACATCTCTCTACTAAAAGACCACTTGAGTTGCTACACATTGATTTATTTGGTCCAACAAGAACTCAAAGCCTAGGTGGTAAACATTATGGTTTAGTAATTGTGAATGACTATACTAGGTTTGGTTGGGTTTTATTTCTTGCACACAAAAATGAAGCCTTTTCGGCCTTTAAACCTTTTTGCAAGAAAATTCAAAATGAAAAGGATTTGAAAATCTCTTCTATAAGAAGCGATCATGGAACTGAATTTGAAAATAATTTATTTGAATCCTTTTGTGAGGAATTTGGAATATCTCACAACTTCTCTTGTCCAAGGACACCACAACAAAATGGTGTTGTGGAAAGAAGAAATAGAAGCATACAAGAGATGACAAGAGCTATGCTTTGTGAGAGTAATGTTCCAAAATTCCTTTGGGCTGAAGCGGTTAACACGGCTTGCCACATTTTGAATAGAACAATCATAAGGAAATTTTTGAAGAAAACCCCTTATGAACTTTGGAAAGGCTACCCACCAAACTTAGATTACTTGCACATCTTTGGATGCAAATGTTTTGTTTTGAATAACAAAGAAAATTTGGGAAAATTTGATCCAAAGGCTTATGAGTGCTTGTTCGTAGGATATTCCACAACTAGTAAAGCATATAGAGTTTATCATCAAGATGCTAGAATTATTGAAGAATCCATACATGTTACATTTTGTGATACTAACTTGGTGCAAAGCATTTTGGAAGATGTTGATGCAGGAAATCAAGCTCAAAAGGATGATGAAGCTGCTCAGAATCATGGAAAAGAAAATTCTGGACAAGCTGAACCAGAAACAGCAAATGCTGAAAATTCAAGAGACAATTCCATTTTGTCTCATGAATCTGAAGAAAATTCTGCAGACAGCAGCATACAGAATTCATTGGTGACCGAATCTGCCTTCAAGTCCACCAGACCTCGTGAATGGAGATTCTTGAAGAATTATCCTAAAGAATTTGTAATTGGGGACGTCTCTCATGGAGTGCAAACTAGGTCTTCCACTAGAAAGGCAAATGAAGGTTCAAATATTGTCCTCCTCTCACAAATGGAGCCTTAAAACGTCAAGGAAGCCCTTAGTGACCCCTCTTGGATTAAGGCTATGGAGGATGAGCTTCTTGAGTTTGAAAAGAACCAAGTGTGGACGTTGGTTCCAAGGCCAAGTGGAAAGAAAGTGACCGGCACCAAGTGGATATTCCGGAACAAGTTGGGAGAAGATGGTAGCATTGCAAGAAACAAGGCAAGGCTAGTGGCACAAGGATATGACCAAGAAGAAGGAATAGACTTTGATGAATCCTTTGCCCCTGTTGCACGAATGGAAGCCATAAGACTTCTCCTAGCCTATGCTGCATTTTGTGGTTTTAAATTATACCAAATGGATGTGAAATGTGCATTTTTGAATGGTGTGATAGATAGAGAAGTATATGTGGAGCAGCCTCCTGGTTTTAAAAATAAAGAGCATTCTAATCATGTTTTTAAATTGTCTAAAGCTCTCTATGGTTTGAGACAAGCTCCTAGAGCTTGGTATGAGAGACTTAGCTCTTTTCTTTTAAAAAATGGTTTTCAAAGAGGCACCACTGATACAACTCTATTTATCAAAAATTCTAATGATTCTTTTATTTTAGTCCAAATATATGTTGATGACATTATTTTTGGATCAGCAAATGAATCCCTTTGTACTGAATTTGGAAAGTTCATGACAAGTGAATTTGACATGAGTATGATGGGTGAACTTAATTTCTTCCTTGGGTTACAAATTAAACAAACTGAAAATGGTATTTTCATTCATCAAGAAAAGTATGCCAAGGAATTAGTTAAGAAATTTGGCCTTGAAAATGCCAAACCCATGGGAACTCCCATGCACCCAAATTCTAAATTAGATAAGGGAGAAAATGAGAAAGATGTTGATGAGACTATGTATAGAGGAATGATTGGTTCCCTTATGTACTTAACTTCCTCTAGACCCGATATTGTGCAAAGTGTTGGATTGTGTTCTAGGTTCCAATCCAAACCTAAAGAGTCACATCTTTCTGCAGTTAAAAGGATCATTAGATATGTTCATGGCACATCTAATTTTGGTATATGGTATCCTAAGATTGATGATTTTTCTGCAGTTGGTTATTGTGATGCAGATTTTGCTGGTGATAGAGTTGATAGAAGGAGCACTTCAGGCCTATGTTGTTTCCTTGGAAAGTCATTAAATGTTTGGTCAAGTAAGAAGCAACCAACAGTGGCCTTATCCACTGTAGAGGCTGAGTATATAGCTGCTTCTTCTTGCTGTTCTCAACTTTTATGGTTAAAAACATAGCTTGCTGATTACAAATTAAAGGCTAAAAATATTCCCTTGATGTGTGATAATATGCGTGCCATTAATATTTCTAAAAATCCAGTCTTGCACTCTAGGACTAAACACATTGAAGTGAAATTTCACTCAATAAGAGAACATGTCCAAAAGGGGGATATTTGCATTCAATTTGTTAAATCAGAGGAGCAATTAGCAGATATCTTTACAAAACCATTAGCTGAGGATAGATTTTGCATGCTTAGGACTAGTTTAGGGATTTTAAGCTATGATTCATTGTTTGAGCTTTGCTGATGTGTTTGTTAAGTCTTGGTCTCACAGGTTCGAATGAGACAATTCTGGGCAGAAGAAGAACCATCACTCTGCACTTTATCTTCTAGGCTCTGAACCTTCTTGGAATAGGATTCTGAAATTTTTTCCAGAATTCTCTTAACTTGCTGCAAATTGCAAACCTATTCATGTATTGTGCATGTCTTTTCTACATTTCTCATTATCATCATTTCAATTTTTGAAAAATTGCAACTTCTGTTTTAATTGTGCTAATGTCTTGTTTGAGAATTCTATTTTGCAGGTCAAAGAGACATTTGTTGAATAAGAAATGAGAGATCTGGTTTTTGTCGTGTAAAAAATGGACATGGACCATGCTTGAATCTTATTATACATGTGGTCTCTTTTTGTTTTTGAAACCTTCAAGTGATATGAAACTCTCTTTTTGGTTCTAATGATTTTTTACCAAGAATTGGTATTTGAACATTGTGAGTTTTGTTATATAACTATGGTGTTGCTGGTTGAAATATGATCTTTATTTCTCTTCCGAATTTTTTTGTATTTCAAAACGCAACATCTAGCTTTAACATGCCTCTAACACACTATTTTGCAGGTTCTGTTTTGTTTTATTTTTCCCACCTTGATAACAAAAGGGGAAAAAAATGCATATATGAGGCTTGATAAGACATAAGACTTACTGAGATTATTGGATATTAGTTTTGATTAGTCTTGTGTTTGGTGACTGACTTGGGTTTATGAATTGAAATCTATTTGACTTGTTTGTGAATTGAACTTGACTGACTTGTTTGTGAACTGAACTTGACTGACTTTAAGTCATTTGAACTTTATGTTGTGCTGGTGAATGAACTTTATGTTGTGTTGGCATTATTGTTTGTGTCCTCAGGTTAAGCGATAAGCATACATTAAGGGGGAGCAACTCATATAAAAGAAAGAGAGAGAACATCACGCTAATCTGGTATCATCAAAAGAAAGTCTCTAACACTTTCTTGCAGGGATTAAGGTGCTGTTTTTGTTGATCTTGCTTATTATACACCCTTGATGACAAAAGGGGGAGTAGTTGTATGAATTGAATTGAATTTAGTAGCATATGGCATATGAATATGAATTTGCAAATTTTGCTGTTGCTGTGCGTGTTTGGCATGAGAATTTGCTTTGCTAATTTTGCTGTTGCTGTGAATTTTTTTGGCATGAAAATTTGAACTTGCTTTATATGATCTGTTGACTGTTTTGCCTTTGTTAGTCTTGATGCTCTGTTTTGGTTAAAACTTGAGCTGGATAATTGTTATTATTGCTGAGATATTTTGATTCAGTTTTGGGCTGAACTTTTTGCTATTTTTGTAAAATCCCTTAGCTCTGTTTCATGAGATGTTATAACTGTTTGAAACTATTACTGTTTGCTGCATCCATGGATAGTATATAGTATTTTATTGTGTTCCCAATAAGTATATGCAAATAGGAAAGAAGAGAAGAGCATAAATCTAGGGGGAGCAACTCTTGAAAGAGAAAGGGGGAGCAACACAAAAGCAAGTGACATCATTCAAAGGGAAGTTTCTTAACTCTATTCAAATTCAATTCCTTTTGATAAATGTTTTAATTATGTTTGTCATCAAGGGGGAGATTGTTGAGTTAAGAAATTAACTAAATTAATTAGTGATGACAAACATTATTTTTGGGTAAAATAAATAATTAGTGTTGAGTGTTAATAATGATATGTTACTAATTATTTATTAAACAATGCAGGCCAAGACTTTGTCTAGCAGCCCAAAATGGAATAAAAATAAAACATCAAGGCTAATGGGCTGGTTAGTCAAGTGGAGCCCAAAAGAAACAAAGCCAAAGAAACCAACGGGCTGAATATGAAGAAAGAAAACCCAAGCCCGAAATGCTTACCCAAGTTGATCCCACCAAGCTTCTCATACAAGATTGAAGTCTTCACTCTCTCTTATTGCTTCGGTCAGCAACAAAATATTAGAAAGAGAGCTGTGTTCCTCCTGCTACTTTTATCAGAGAAGAAAGAAAGAGAAAGCTTAATCACAAAGCAAAGATCTAATCACCCATCAAGTTGAGTTAGAAATTAAAAGGTGATTTATTTCCATTTGCATGCAACTTACTTTCTTTACTTCATCTCAAATCTTCTGGCTTACCATTTTTGGATAAATGGAAAAAGTGTTCTCTGATCTTCACTGCTGTGCATCTACGGTCATATATGTGTCTTGGGGACCAAGTTGTTTTTCAATGGCCAAGATCTGGGATTACCATTGAAAATGGTTGTTTATACTGCTCAAATGTCTTCGGTCAAGCAAAAAGGAGACAGCTTGGAAATCCCTAATTTGGGACAAATGAAGAAAGCAATCTCTGTTCACCACTACTGTACATCAATGGTCAAGATTGTTTCTTGGGGACCAAGAAGTATTTCAAGGGTTCAGATTGGCTTCACTATTGAAAATAATTTTCTTTGCTTCCCTGAGGCTTTCGGTCATGAAAGAAGGTCAGACTCAAACTTCTAATTTGGGAATTAACTGGGAAAAAGGTGATGTGGTGTGTGAGTAAAGCACACAGATCAAGGTGTTGACCTTGGAAGAAGAACCAAGCAACATGCAATGAGTTAAAAGAAGTTTTTCTGTTCATTCAGAAGTAAGGAGAGAAAACCAGTGAACTTGATGTGTTTTGTTCTGAGAGAGTTCTTTGAAGAAGTTCAACTAACTGGACAGTGTAACCTATTCAAAGGTGCATTCCGCCAGTATGAAGAACTAAATCAGAGGCTTGCTAATCTGGTTTTTCGCATAGCACAGAGGCTGTTGATGAAGTCAATCTCCTTCATGTTTTACTGATTGAAATGTACTTTTCTAAGCTTATCTTTCTGTAATTTCTTGAGAGAAAAGGCAAAGTGAGAAAGCTTAAGAAAAAGCCATGAGTGGAAAAAGGCTGAGAGATACACTTGAGAGAAAAGCCTAGAGTTATTTTCAGATTTCTTTAGGTTGGTTAAGTGTCTTGTATCTTGTACCTGTTTGGTATCCCTTTCTTAGTTGGGTTAGCACTAAGAGTAAATAGTTTGGTGTTAGCATAGCCAATGACAAGTTAGGTTAGAACTTGAGTGTGAAATTGGTGTATGTAATACTGTTAACTATAGTGAAATTCTTCCATATTTGTGGAGGAGACTGGATGTAGGTTGCATAGCACAAAGCAACCGAACCAGGATATATGCTGGTGTTAGCTTTTTCTTCTCTGTCATGTTCTGTTTTCTGATATTCATGAGACAAAAATAAATTGTCTCATAAATTTCCGCTGCTGAGTTCAAACAGAATCAGATTTGTAACTTTGATTAAAAAGGGTCAAAACAGCAACTTAAAAGGAAGCCATAGATTCAACCCCCCTTCTCTAAGCCTACCACAACCTTCAGGTTAGGATCCCCTCCTTGGTTCCTCCTGGGCATATGAGAATGTACCTCCTCGGTAAATGCAAGGGTTGTAGTTTCGCCCTACTTGCTCCAGGTTGGTTAGTATAGAGGCTCCCCGGGTGGACGCAAGGGTTGTGGTTTTGTCCCACTTGCCTCGGGTTATGATGAGTGATGATATAGTTATAAGGAATGATTATGGAATGTGTATGGATGGATGTCAAATGATTATCTGAGATACGAGTTTCCCTGGATGAAAGCAGTGACTAGCCACCACGTGCTCCAGGTTGAGACTCGATACTCTGCTGAACCTGTGTCGTAAGTGTGGCCCGACACTGTGAAAGGTCCGGATGAGCTTGACCCCGTGATAAACACCAAGAGTGGGTGTTGTATGATTATGATTATAATTATGATTATGAATATGTTATGATTGAGAATTACTCGAGTTGGGGATGCACGACAGAGGGACTGTCCAATGGTTAGCTACCAGGACTTGTCGAGTTGGCTCTATAACCGATAGATGAGACTCATCATCCACTAGGACAAGCATGCATCATTTGCATCTACATGTCTTATTTGGATTGCCTAAGTGATTGCATAACTAAATGCTACTTGATTATCTGTTATATTTCCTATTTGTGATTTCTCTGTTTGTAATAATTGGGTTTGTTGCATTTGGTTTCGCTGGTAGATGGGAGGTTTGGAGGAGTTGGACAGGGGAGTTTTAGATAGCTCTAAAGACCCTTAGCTAGTTGCCTATTTTAATTTCATGGTTTAGTTATGTTTTAAGCTTTAATTATCTGTTGGAAGTTCTAGGATTGCCTTCGGCTTTCCCAGGACATTATATGTTAGATATGTGGGCACTGTTACTATGCTGAGAACCTCCAATTCTCACCCATATGGATTTTTTAATTTTCAGATGCAGGACAGGCGACACTCATGCTGGAAGCTTCTGATGTTGTGAATATCTTTATCTTTTGGGTTTA
This sequence comes from Arachis stenosperma, assembly GCF_014773155.1. Classification (NCBI taxonomy): domain Eukaryota; kingdom Viridiplantae; phylum Streptophyta; class Magnoliopsida; order Fabales; family Fabaceae; genus Arachis; species Arachis stenosperma. Next base: position 14,791,539 of record NC_080377.1, read on the forward strand.
TTTTGGTCATTTATATTTGCTTAGATACTTATTATCTCCATCTATTATATATATGCTGTATTAATTCCTCTTAGAGGTGATTTTGGAGACTCAGGTGTTGTAACTCTGTATTTTGGGTTTTCCTATATATCTATATATGTATAACTATGTGCTCGAACCGGTTTATCTTCGCGAGCCGAGTCTTGAGTTTTGTTACATGTGTTTTGGAACTCTTAGTATATTAACTCCTTAGCGTGTTCTATCTTGCTTCGTTTGCTTTATCGCTTCGTGAGTGTTACGCTGTTAAATTTAACAGTTTTGCTTTATCCCTTTCTTCAAAGGCTCCTAGTTATAAACCTTTTTCACTATACTATATATTAAATTTTATTTTATTTTATTTTATTTTTTTTGAGGTCGTGGCGCCTCCCCACCTCTGTTTTACATCCTAGGTGTAAAGCTCTGTGTGGTAGGATGTTACAAAAGTAGATTATTAAAACCGATTAATAACTATTTTAGAGTTAATCCAATTAACATTAGATTAAAAAAAATAAATAATGCATAACATGTTACTTTTTTATTAATCAAATTATTATAATTCAAATTAATTTTAAAAAAATAATTTAAAATTATAATATCAATCTTATCACGTGTATGGCACAGGTAATTACACTTGTTGATTCCTTGTTAACTACTTTTCCTAAGAGTGAACACAGAAGATCACAGAAATTCCAAAATGCTGGAGAGTCTACCAGATTCTGCAGGTCAATAAAAGTAAGGAGCTTTCGCCTCTCTAGAGATACGATTCACCTTAATTAATACTTTTTTATCTCAGCGTTGGAGTATCATTGCAGGTGTCACCTCTAATTCCCACCACTTATTGTCACTCGTGAATGTTGGATTCTGGATCTCCTTCTTCCTCTTCCCGATAAGCAAACGAAGAATTTTTTTTTGAAATTTTTAGTTTTTGGTGGGTGGCTTGGAGTTGTTATTATATGTACCAAAATTAGTTTGTTGGTCCAAACCAAATTTATCGTTGTACTTCTTGATAAAAATCAAATTCTCTTTTTAATATTGGATAAAAAGTTAATATGAATTTTATCAATCATCTTGCATAATTTTAATATGAATGAATGTTTTTAAGAATTTTCTTTCCATTGAATTTGTATGTTTTCGATAAAAATTTTCTAAAAAGTATAATTACCTTTTTGGATACGTGCATTAGAAGATAAAATAAAGAGAAATGTTCAAGAGCTAATATAATTTATTAATTTTGGCTATTATTTTTGGTTGTCAATATAATATTTTTAGTTTAGTAATTCAACAACATATTTTTAATCCACATCTTTAAATATTAGTGACTAATTACTGAGTAAAAACAATAAATTCTGATAATTTTTTAGTACTTCTCAAAAATAAACACTTCAATCATTTGCAAAACAAGTCAACATAATTAGTTTTGACTACTATTAAAAGTAAAAATTTTGTGACATGAAGAGAAGTGGTCATTTTTTAATTATAATAAAAAATATAAATATTATTTAATAATTATTAATTTATATTTTTAAGTGTTATAATGTTATATTTAATTTCAGGTATCTTAATTTAATTTATTTAGTTAGGAGACTAGATTTTATGTTAGTAGGTTTAGGTGTTTCTTTAATCTAATACGAGGAATATAAGTACCTCCTAACTTATTGTATCTGTAAAAATTGAAAAGAATGAAAATGCTCTTTTCGGTCCTCTGATGAAATCATAATATGGACAAGTGAGATTGAGTGAGTCAATCTCTTATTGCATTGAAAGATTAGATAAAAAGTAGAGTAATTCATTTTCGTTAAATTTCAATTTATCTCAAACTATGGTGTAGACAATTGAAGTTGAATAAGTTTCTTTTTTATTACATCAGAAAATTGAATAAAAAACAAAGTTATTCTCTCTCATTCAATTTCAATCTATTTATTTTATTTTATTTAATCTATATTTTTATTCAATTTCAATTATCTTTTTATTTTCTTTAGTTTTGCATAAGTTTTCACTTAATGTCTTTATCTATTTTACATTCTTTGATGATTCCCAAGCGATCTATTATTTCTAAAGTTTAACAAAATCAATTTTTGAACTCTCAACATTGAACCCTCACTACAAGAAAAACGCTAATTACTATCGGAATTTTTGTCGAAAAAATAAAAAATACAACGGTAATTTAGTTACTGTCAGATTTACCGTCAAAAGAAATCTAAACCTTGCCGGTAATGTGTTATCGTTGGATTTTTTCATCCGACAGTAATGCGACGGATGACTTGTTCGAAAAATTGTTTAGTTACTAGTGAATTTTTTTGACAGTAATTATGGCGCCAAGATATGTTCTTTCCTGCACTATTACCGTCGAATTATTCCCTCGATAAATCCGACGGTAATATCAATTTTTTTAAAACAAATTGAAATAAATGGTCAATTTTAATTTTTATTTAAATTTATCTTTTACACAATTTTAATTTTGTAGTTGTTGGTTGTTGTTTGCATTATTGTTGTTCCTGTTTTTTCTTCTCTCAAAGTAAGAACCTTCTCCTTTCAGATTGATGTTATTTTTTATGTATCTGATTTATGGGTTTTCATCTGTGCTTGATTCCTATTTAAGAGTGGCAACATGCATCCTATCCGCGGGTATCCGACCTCAACCAGTCGGGCAGGGTTGTCAACCCGATCCGCAGTGGGTAGGGTAGGAGTTAGGGTTATTGTGCGGGTCGGATAGGGTGCGGGTTAAGTCTCAACCCTACCCGACCAACATGTACCTATATATGTATATGTTATATATTTATATAAAAATATGTTTCCAGTGGATGTTGAATAAAAAACCTCTCACTAAATGTAAAAGATCTTTGGTCACTAAAAGAAGATTATTAATTGATAATTTAACACTTTAGTTTTACATAAAAGTCAATTCTATTTTGAATTATCATGAAGTTATATAATAATTTTGCATTTTTTTTGTAACTCGCGGGTAGGGTCGGGTACCCGCGGGTTAAGAACGGGTAGGGTTAGAGTTGGGATATTCTCAACCCATGGGTAGGGTAGGGTTGAGTTTATATTAAAATTCAACCCGCGAATAGGGTTAGAGCTGACTCCAAATTCTACCCTACCCTACTCTACCCACCTAATTGAGAATTTTACCCTCAAAATTCAGATTTAGT